>NC_058520.1:523386082-524011082 GCF_904849725.1 Hordeum vulgare subsp. vulgare | reverse complement strand
GTAGGCCGCCTGTCAAATTTCGTCGCAATCGGAGTCCGTCTGGTACCCGAACGGTCGACCGTAGCGGCACCGTATTCGATCTATCGTTGGACTTTTTATCGATGTTTTAAATAGTTGCCGGGTGCCCGTTTTCCCTCGCATGTCTGACTAACCTACTCTACATAGCCACTTACCCGTCCCCGCGTGCGAAACCGTCTGATTTAGATCGCGTGGTAGAAACCCCAGCGAAATTTTGCTAAACCTAGCCCCCCCATTGTTATAAATAGACCTCCCATGCCATTTTTAGACAGCCATCCCCTCTCTCCTCGAAATCCATGCCACCCCGAAACCCTAGCCTCCCACCTCTCTCTCGTCCTCAGCCGCCGGGTCTGCCGGAGCCCATCTGGGGCCTGCTCGAGCCCGAATCGCCCCATGCCTGCGGCCGGCTCCCTCCTCCTCTTCTCTCGAGCGCCTCCCGCCGAATCCCAGCGTCCTCGCCGCGGCAGCCGCCCCTCGGCCCCGCGCTGGTTCCCGGCTGCCTTCCGCCACCGCTGCGCAGGACGGATCCGCCGCGTGCCTGCAAGACCTCGCCGCCGGCCAACATCGCGCCACCCAAGTCGCTGTCGCCTGAGCCTCTGGATCGGGATCCAGATCCAGAGCCCCAGCCAGCCGCCCGATGCCCTGTGGGCCGTGCCACCGCGCTAGGCCAGGCCCGGCCTCGCCCAGCGCCAGGCGCGCCCGAGGCCAGCGTGCCCGAGGCCCTATCCCCAGCCTCGGCCCAGTCACCCGATTCGCCCCAGCCTGCCTCCTCTCCTCCTCGACTCGGCCCAACAAGGTGAGCCCCCTCCCAAGTGCTATCTTCCGCCCCGCGCATGTTTTAGAGTATGGCGCATGCCCCTGTTTTCGGCCCATAGTCAGATTCGGCCTGAGTGTTTTTTTCCTTTATCGGTGATTTCTTTAATTTTGAAAATAGAGTATTTTTAAAACGGTGATAACTTTTAACTCGTGCGTCGGATCGGAACGAATCATATATGCAACTTGTGTAGTTTTTCACGTAGAATATGATTTTGCAACTTGCATGCATGTTTGGGATGGTTTGACCCGCTGTTTACTGCTACGGCAACAGACAACATCACTCTCAATTGACACGTTGACGAAGACTGGGCTTGCGTTGGTTTTTCCCTTGAAGAGGAAAGGGTGATGCAGCACGGGAGCAGTAAGTATTTCCCTTAGTTTGAGAACCAAGGTATCAATCTAGTAGGAGAATCTCGTCAAGTCCAGAGTACATGCGCAAACACAAAACAGTTTGCACCCAACGCTTTAAAGGGGTTATCAATCCCTTCAAGATTGTTTGCAAAGTGAGATCTGAAGGCGGAAAGTGCAATGAAGTAAAAAGTGTAAGGCTGAAAATATGGTGTGGAGTAGACCCGGGGGCCATAGTGTTCACTAGAGGCTTCTCTCAAAATAGCAAATATCACGGTAGGTGAACAAATTACTGTCGAGCAATTCATATAACCGCGCAAGGTCATGACGATATCTAAGGCAATGATCATACATATAGGCATCACGCCCGAGACAAGTAGATTGATACTTTTTGCATCTACTACTATTACTCCACACATCGACCGCTATCCAGCATGCATCTAGTGTATTGAGTTCATGACGAATAGAGTAACGCCTTAAGCAAGATGACATGATGTAGAGGGATAATCTCAAACCAATGATGAAAACCTCATCTTTTTACCCTTGATGGCAACAACATGATGCGTGCCTCGCTACCCCTTCTGTCACTGGGTGAGGTCACCGCACGGTATGAACCCAAAACCAAGCACTTCTCCCATTGCAAGAATCATAGATCTAGTTGGCCAAACAAAACCCACAACTCGAAGAGAATTACAAGGATATGAAATCATGCATAAGAGAGATCAGAAGAAACTCAAATAAGATTCATAGATAATCTGATCATAAATCCACAATTCATCGTATCTCGACAAACACACTGAAAAGAAGATTACATCGGATAGATCTCCATGAAGATCATGGAGAACTTTGTATTGAAGATCCAAGAGAGAGAAGAAGCCATCTAGTTACTAGCTATGGACCCGTAGGTCTATGGTGAACTACTCACGCATCATCGGAGAGGTCATGGTGTTGATGAAGAAGCCCTCCATATCCGAATCCCCCCTCCGGCAGGGCACTAGAACGTGCCCCAGATGGGATCTTGTAGAGACAGAAGCTTGCGGCGACGGAAAAGTACTTTCGATGATCTCCTGATTTTTTATGAAATTTTAGAGAATATATAGGCGCAAAACCTAGGGCAACGGAGCCTTAGGGAGCCCACAAGCCAGGGGGCCGCGGCCCCCCTGGCCACGCCATGCGGGCTTGTGGGGTCCCTGGTGGCCCCCCTCCCCTGATTCTCCGGCTTCCCGATCTTTTTCTGTTCCGGAAAAAATCTTTTTGGCAGTTCCATTAAGTTTGGACTCCGTTCAAAATCCTCCTCTGAAAGGGGTCAAAAACAGGAATTGGCTCTTGGCACTAAGTTAATAAGTTAGTCCCAAAAAATATATAAAAGGCATGCAAAACATCCAAAGTTTGACAAGATAATGGCATGAAACCATCAAAAATTATAGATACATTGGAGACGTATCAAGCATCCCCAAGCTTAACTCCTGCTCGTCCTCGAGTAGGGAAGTGATAAAGACTGAATTTTTGATGTGGAATGCTACCTAGCATGGTTGTCCTTTGCAACTTCTTTCACGTGACATGAATGTTCAGATCCGTAAGATTCGAAACAATAGTTTGCTATTGACATGAAAACGATAATACTTCAAGCAAACTAGCAAGGTAATCATGAACTTTAAAAATAACAAGGCCAAGGAAAGTTATCCCTACAAAATCATATAGTCTGGCTATGCTCCATCATCCTCACACAACTAATGAAAATCATGCACAACCCCGGTATTGGCCAAGTAATTGTTTTCGCACTCTTACTTTCTCAAACCTTTTATAACTATCACGCAATACATGAGCGTGACCCATGGATATAACACTATAGGTGTAATAGAGTGTGGTGGTGGTTGTGAGACAAAAAGGAGGAGATGGTCACATTGACTCGGCGTATCAAAGGGCTATGGAGATGCACATTAATAGATATCAATGTGAATGAGTAGGGATTGCCATACAAGGGATGCACTAGAGCTATAAGTATGTGAAAGCTCAAAAGGAAAACTAGTGGGTGTGCATCCAACTTGCTTCCTCACGAAGACCTAGGGCAATTTTGAGGAAGCCCATCATTGGAATATACAAGCCAAGTTATATAATGAAGATTCCCACTAGCATATGGTAGTGACAAAGAAAGAAGCTCTCAATCATGAAGAACATGGTGCTATTATGAAGCACAAGCGTGGAAAAAGATAGTAGCATTGTCCCTTCTCTCTTTTTCTCTCTTCTTTTTTTCATTTGGGCTCTTAGGCCTCTTCTCTTTTTTTTCTCCTTTTTTCGGGCTCTTTGGCCTCTTTTTTTTATTTCCTCACATGGGACAATGCTATAATAATAATGATCATCACACTTTTATTTACTCACAGCTCAAAGCTTAGAACGATGATGACTCTATAGGGAATGCCTCCGGGAGTGTACCGGGATGTGCAACGATCTAGCTTGGCGTATGACGTTGAAACATCTCGCTAGCTATCTTACGATCATGCAATGGCAATATGAGAGTGACGGCACAAGTCATGAGACGGAACGGTGGGAGTTCCATGGCAATATATCTCGGAATGGCTATGAAAATGACATAGTAGGTAGGTATGGTGGCTGTTTTGAGGAAGGCATATGGTGGGTTTGTGTACCGGCGAGAATTGCGCGGCACTAGAGAGGCTAGAAATGGTGAAAGGTGAAAGTGCATCTATACCATGGACTCACATTAGTCATGAAGAACTCACATACTTGTTGCGAAAGTTTTTATTAGTAATCGAAACAAAGTGCTAAACGCATACTCCTAGGGGAAGGGTTGGTAGGTGTTAACCATCGCGCGATCCCGACCTCAACACAAAGGATGACAATCAATAGATCAATTATGCTCCGACTTCCTAACATAGCGGTTCACCATACATGCATGCTACGGGAATCACTAACTTCAACACAAGTATTTCTAGATTCACAACACCCTACTAACATAGCTCTTAATATTAATAAATCCACGTCTCAAAACTAATTGAGGGGAATCAAAACTTCTCTTTCTACTCAATGCACATGAATATGGAGGTTTTTGTATCCTCTTTGGGTACTTATCGCCTTTGGGACTACTTTCATAGCATAAGCCAACTACCAAGTCACGCACCGCCGTGCTCTAAAAGATATAAGTGAAGCACATAGAGCAAAAGTATCTAGCTCAAAAGATATAAGTGAAGCACTAAGAGCATTCTAGCAAAATCACGATGAGTGCATGTCTCTATCTCTCTCAAAAAGGTGTGCAGCAAGGATGATTGTGACACAACAAAAATAAAAGACTCCTACGATACAAGACGCTCCAAGAAAAACACATATCATGTGGTGAATAAAAATATAGCTCCAAGTAATGTTACCGATGGATTGAAGACGAAAGAGGGGATGCCTTCCCGGGGCATCCCCAAGCTTAGGCTTTTTGGTGTCCTTGAATTTGGCTTGGGATGCCTTGGGCATCCCCAAGCTTGAGATCTTTCCACTCCTTATCTCTTTGTCCATGAGAACATCACCCAAAACTTGAAAACTTCAGAACACAAAACTTAAACAGAAACTCGTGATAACATTAGCACAAGAAAACAAACTACCACCTCTTTTGGTACTGTAGCAAACTTGAATTCTATCTATATTAGTGTTGGGCTACTGTATTCTCACTTTTCCATGGCTAGTACCCCCCCGATTCTAACAATAGTTTCATCAAAACAAGAAACCAACACAACAAAAACAGAATCTGTTAAAAACAAACCAGTCTGTAGCAATCTGTATACTTCGTATACTTCTGGTATCTCAATTTTTTTGAAAAATTACGGCTGCATGGGCAAAAGGCATATCAACTAGCATAAAAAAGAATCAACTCAAAAGTTCTTTCTGAATAAAAATGAAAAATCATCTCGTGAGTGAAAAGTTTCTGTCTTTTTCCAGCAGGATCAAACAACCATCACCAAGACTAGTCATAAAGGTTTTTCTTGGCTCAATCACAAAAAGAAACACAAAAAACACAATCACAACATAATTATGATGGTGTGGACGCAAAAAAAACAGAAATAAAAAAGATAAATTCATTGGGTTGCCTCCCAACAAGTGCTATTGTTTAACGCCCTTAGCTAGGCATTGATAATTCAATGATGCTCACACAAAAGACAAGAATTGAAGCACAATGAGAGCATCATAAAGCATGTGAAAATCACATCTAAGTCTAACATACTTCCTATGCATAGGCATTTTATTGGAAAACAAATTATCAAGACAAGCAATAACTGCCATATGCAAGGAAGAAGAAAGAGACAAGAGCAATCTCAACATAACGAGAAGTGATTTAGTGATATGAAAGTTTCTGCCACCATATTTTCCTCTCTCATAATAATTATATTTTGGATCATATTCGAATTCAACAATGTAACTATCACATAGGATATTCTTTTCATGATCCACATGCATGCAAAGTTGGCGCTCTTCAAAAATAGTGGGATTATCATCAACTAAAGTCATGACTTCAACAAACCCACTTTCAATAATATTGCAAATATCATATTCATCATGAGGTTTAAACAAATTTTCAAGATCATAAAAAAAATCATCACCCCAATCATGATCATTGCAACCAGAAGTGTACATAGCAAAACTAGCATCCCCAAGCTTAGGGTTTTGCATATTTTTTGCATGATTGTCACTAATAGAATTTATAGTGAAACCATTGCAATCATGCTTTACATTCAAGGAGCCCTCGTGAATTACTTCATAAATTTCTTCCTCGCAATTTTCAGATTCACGCATCTCAAGCAAAACTCCATAAAGATAGTCAAGTGCACTCAACTCACTAGCAATTGGATAACCATAATTGGATCTCTTAAAGAGATTAGCAAGTGGATGAGGATCCATATCACTAGATTTTCAGAAAGCGAAGATGCAAGCATATTGAAGGCACATAGCACACAAGCAAAGAAAAGGCAAACAAAAAAGGCAAATATTTGTTTTGTAAATTTTTGTTTTTCAGAAGTGGGGGAGAGGAAAACGAGAGGCAAAAAAGTAAATGCAAGAGATGAGTTTGCGACACTTACTTGGATGAGTTCTTGACTTGATCCTCCCCGGCAACGGAGCCAGAAATTCTTGTGCTACGGCAACAGACAACAGCGCCAGAAATTGACACGTTGACAGAGACTGGGATTGCGCTGGTTTTTCCCTTGAAGAGGAAAGGCTGATGCAACACAGGAGCAGTAAGTATTTCCCACAGTTTGAGAACCAAGGTATCAATCCAGTAGGAGAATCTCGTCAAGTCCAGAGTACCTGCGCAAACACAAAAGAGCTTGCACCCAACGCTTTAAAGGGGTTGTCAATCCCTTCAAGATTGTTTGCAAAGTGAGATCTGAAGGCGGAAAGTGCAACGAAGTAAAAAAGTTTAAGGCTGAAAATATGGTGTGGAGTAGACCCGGGGGCCATAGTGTTCACTAGAGGCTTCTCGCAAAATAGCAAATATCACGATGGGTGAACAAATTACTGTCGAGCAATTGATAGAACCGCGCAAAGTCATGATGATATCTAAGGCAATGATCATACATATAGGCATCACGTCCAAGACAAGTAGACCGATACTTTCGGCATCTACTACTATTAATCCACACATCGACCGCTATCTAGCATGCATCTAGTGTATTGAGTTCATGACGAACAGAGTAACACCTTAAGCAAGATGACATGATGTAGAGGGATAATCTCAAACCAATGATGAAAACCCCATCTTTTTACCCTTGACGGCAACAACACGATGCGTGCCTCGCTACCCCTTCTGTCACTGGGTGAGGTTACCGCACGGTATGAACCCAAAACCAAGCACTTCTCCCATTGCAAGAATCATAGATCTAGTTGGCCAAACAAAACCCACAACTCGAAGAGAATTTCAAGGATACGAAATCATGCACAAGAGAGATCAGAAGAAACTCAAATAAGATTCATAGATAATCTGATCATAAATCCACAATTCATCGGATCTTGACAAACACACTGCAAAAGAAGATTACATCGGATAGATCTCCATGAAGATCATGGAGAACTTTGTATTGAAGATCCAAGAGAGAGAAGAAGTCATCTAGTTACTAGCTATGGACCCGTAGGTCTATGGTGAACTACTCACGCATCATCGGAGAGGTCATGGTGTTGATGAAGAAGCCCTCCGTATTCGAATCCCCCCTCCGGCTGGGCACCAGAACGTGCCCCATATGGGATCTTGTGGAGACAGAAGCTTGCGGCGGCGGAAAAGTACTTTCGATGATCTCCTGATTTTTCATGGAATTTTAGAGAATATATAGGCGCAAAACCTAGGGCAACGGAGCCTCAGGGAGCCCACAAGCCAGGGGGCCGCGGGCCCCCCTGGCCACGCCATGAGGGCTTGTGGGGTCCCTGGTGGCCCCCCTGCCCTGATTCTCCGGCTTGCCGATCTTTTTCTATTCCGGAAAAAATCTTTTTGGCAGTTTCATTCCGTTTGGACTCCGTTCAAAATCCTCCTGTGAAAGGGGTCAAAAACATGGAAAAAACAGGAACTGGCTCTTGGCACATAGTTAATAAGTTAGTTCTAAAAAATATATAAAAGGCATACAAAACATCCAAAGTTTGACAAGATAATACTAGGAAACCATAAAAAATTATAGATACGTTGGAGACGTATCATTTACCTAGTTTTACGTGCTGTCCTAATAGGGATTTGTCCCGTATTTATTTTCGCGCATGTCCGGATTGCTCAAATCCCGTGGATATAATGCTCACATTTTTAGGGACCTCTTGCCATGTATTTTAGAGTAGTTGTTTGTATTTTTGCATGTAGTATTTTGTAGCTAGTTTGCTATATCGTGATTAGGACATATTCTCGCATATTCGTGTGGCATTATTTTTGTTTTGCAACCCCACATGTTATATATGTTTTCGGGGTAGAAAAATCCATAGAACTTAACTGTGCATTTAGTTTTAGATTTTGAGAAAGTTAGTGCGCGTGATATTTTGCCATGTTGTCCTTTTGTTTATTTTGTGGGATTTAATCCGTGCATGATATGAATGAGTTGTCAACTAGACATATGCCCTTGGATATGTATGCCAGGCCCTGGTAATTTTAGTTGCAATATAAATCCATGTTTAGGTATAGTTTGCTTGTTCTCAACTTGCTAGAAAATGGTGCTGATTTGGAGATGCTGAAATATTTCCAAGTCTGAAATCTGTTATATTTTGTTGCTGTCTTGTCATGAGTTTATGTGGTAATCTGTAGCTCTTTTGAGGTTGGTGCAATGGAGTTAGTTGTAGACCTTAAGATTCTCTAGTATGCTGAGAATTTTCATTTCATTTGGAGACCTGTAGCTTATAGTTTTGTTGCTCTCAATATGCCTTCCGATCGAAAACTGCACTGTCTAAAAACTGATATTTCACTAAGTCTGAAACTGTGTGTGGGATGCCATTTTCAGAGTTCTTTTCCTAGTGATTCGTGCTTCCATGCTAAATGTCATTAGCAGTATGTTGTAGCGCATCTTTTCCTCTACTGTCTCATGCCTTGGTTGAGCATATTGGATTTGTGTAGCTAGTTGATCGAGGGCGCAGAAAATGCTATGTGGCTTATTTTGGCAGATTGTAGTGATTTCTTGTTTAGCTCGTAATTGTTGAACCATTGCTCCGTTTTGATCGTGTCCTATCTGAAACTTGCTCAGAATCTTGTGTAGTTTCATAATATGTTGCTGCCTTCTTGGTTTGGAATGCTTGTGACTGTCGTTGCACACATATTGCATTCATGCCATCATATCTTGCGGTGTTCGTATCTTTTGAACCGTAGCTCCGTTAGAGATGTTCTCTATGTGTAAATTGATTGTAACGACGCGTAGTATCACATGAACCTATTTATTTTGTTGTTTAACAAGTATTTAAAAGTGTTAGTTCGGATCTGGATAGAATTATAAATTGACGTATGAGGTCATCTCGGAGGTGCTATATGTCATTTCCGACCTCATTTAAAATGCCTAGATAGGTAGTTTAATTACGCTTCACCTCTTGCCATGTTTAACCACATTTAATATTTCCTTGTACCTAATTGGGATAGAACTAAATAATCCGTATGTGGAGTTTCGTGAATATGCAACTCGTTGCATATTGAACTTCACTTAATGTGCAGTCTTTGATTGTTGTGAAATTGCCATGCCATGTCTTTCATATATTCAACTGTTCATGCATCATATGTGTTGTGCATTGCGTGGTGAATATCATGTGTTGATTCTTGTTTCCGGTTTGCTTCGTCTCGATAGAGTTCCACAAGCGTGTCGGAAAGTGAGGACCCGTTCAACTACATCTGTTTGTGTGCTTCACGGAGTCATTCTTCTTCCAAGCGGGATCTCAGGCAAGATGACCATTTCCCCAGATACCATTACTATGATTGACATGCTAGTTTTACTATTTGTATCGTATGTATCGCTGCCTACCACCTATTGAATATCAGCCCCCCTGACATTGCCATGAAAACCTTCAACCTGTTCATAACATAGCAAACCACTGATTGGCTATGTTACCGCTTGCTTAACCATGTGTTAGCGTTGTTATTTGCAGGTGTCATTGCTTCCATGTGATATCAAGGGTTCCTTGTTATATCACCATATTAAATGTTATTTATTTTAATGCACCTATATACTTGGTAAAAGGTGGAAGGCTCGGCCTTTCTAGCCTGGTGTTTTGTTCCACCTTCGCCCCCTTAGTTTCGGCTACCGGTGTTATGTTCCATAATTGAGCGCTCCTAACACGATCCGGGTTGTTATGGGGACCCCCTTGATAATTCGTTTTATATTAAGACTGGTCTGGGAAGGCCCAACATTGGTTCTATATTTTCCCAACATAATAATTCTGTAATACTGAAATGCATAGGGAATTAGCGCTACCCGAGGAGTAATTCTACATAATACAGGGGGGCCAGTGCTGATGGTGTTGGTCCCGAATGGACTGCCTACGGGGCCACCGCGAGGAAACTCGAGGTTTGGTTCTTATAGCTAGTTCCATCCGGTCGTGTCCTCATAACAAGATACGCGGCTCCTATCGGGATCGTCGACACGTCGGGCGGCCTTGCTGGATTAGTTTTACCTTTGACGAATGTCTTGTGCATTGGGATTCCGGTGATGCTTTGGGTAATCTCAGAGTTGAGGTTTTCCACTAAGGAGTCCGACGAGATTGCGAGTTTCGTGATCAAGGATTTCTATGCGGCTTGTGGTAATTTGTGATGGACTAGTTGGAGCACCCCTGCACGGTTAAAGCTTTCGGAAAGCCGTGCCCGCGGTTATGTGGCAACATGGAAACTTTGTTTAACACAGGTTCTAGACAACTTGAAGTTAATTTAATTAAAACTTGCCAACTGAGTGCGTAACCGTGACTGTCTCTTTCGCGAGTTCCTTCTCCGATCGAGGACACGGTGGGGTTATGTATGACGTAGGTAGGTGTTCACGATCATTCATTTGATCACCAGTAGTTCACGCCCGCTATGCGTAGATCATCCCCCTCTTTATTCTTGTACTCATAAGTTAGCCACTAAATAAATGCTTAGTCGCTTGCTGCAGCCTCACCACTTAACCATACCTCACCTATTAAGCTTTTCTAGTCTTGATACCTTTGGAAATGAGATTGCTGAGTCCCCTGTGGCTCACAGATTACTACAACACCAGTTGTAGGTACAGGTAAAGGTTACTTGACGCAAGCGCGTTGATTGTTTGTTTGGAGTTGCTTCTTCTTCTTCTTCTTCGATCTAGGATGGGTTCTAGGCCGGCAGCCTGGGATAGCAAGGATGGACGTCGTTTTTTTACTCGTTTGTTTTCGTCCGTAGACGGACCCTGCTCTTCTCCGTAATATTTATGTATTGTACTGATGTGACTCTGATGTAGCTTATGGCGAGTGTAAGCCAATTCCATATATCTCATCTTTTTAGTACATGTACTTGTAACGATATCCATTCTTGCGAAACGACGAGATGCGCTTCTATCCCTAACGAGGCTCTCATCCCCAATTGAGGATAGGATCGCATCTTGGGCGTGACAAGTAGGTATCAGAGCAGTACCGACCTAGGAGCCCCCTTGATTGATCGAACTTGGCCGAGTCGAGTCTACTGAAAAACTGCTTTGAGTCTAGTTATATATCGGAGAGTAGGATTCTTTTTTCTCCTCTTCTATGCTCTGGTGAGGATTCTTGATGTAATAATTTTAATTGTAGTCCTCTTCTCACTCAAAAAAATTTAGGATCACGCAGATATTTTTGGAATCTATATGATGTCGATGTGACGATGTTCTGTCTTGGTGCCTCCTGTCTGACTTGATTTCTTCCGGGGAGTTGAGCTCCACGGGATTCTTGAGCACAACGTTATCATTTCAATTTCTTAGTATCTCAGGACGAAAGATGTTCGAAATTGCTTCAATACTAGTAGTAGTGAGAGGAGTCCGGCTTCCCCAGTACCGGTGCGGAGAGTTCTGGATGTATCGCCATACTTTGTATCGTTGTGATTATGAGTGTCTGAGATAGATGAGTTTCTGAGATTCTGGTTATGTGTTGACGGATGTGATACACTGTACGAGTTAGTATATGAGTTGAGTGATATATTACTCCTTGTATCTGTGGACCAGATTGCATGACCAGAAATTTCGGGAGTTCTTAGGTGGGAATTCAAGTAGTTACTTATAGGACAATCTTCCAACAAATGCATGATGTTAGGTTGGGGTTCGACATCTAGTGGATTCGTTTGTTTACGGTCTACTTATAGTGGTTCTCGTTGTGTCTTAAAGAGTCCTTGTAGCTTGCTACGACTCAGGGACGCTTCGTATGTCGTGTGCACTGCCTTGCACAGGATGGCTACTGTAAGGATCGAGCCCGTGCGATCCTGTCCATGAAAATATCGAACGGAATCTCTCTCATGAATTTGTTCTGGCTTGTTTCATAAACCTCATCCTTTGTTTTGTTGGAATATGGTCATTCAAGTTGCTTTGATGTCAAATGGTGATTTCATATCCTTCCAAGAGGTGTTCTCGTATTTTATGGGAATGCTGATTCTTTTGCTCAATCAGATTGTCTTGTCAATTCTTGTCAACCGAAGCTGTCTTGTCAATTCTTTTTCAACAGGTGTGCTTCTCTTCAGTCAATTCAATCCTCTCTAATTTTGCAAGATCATTCTCTCATTTCTTCCCGGGGTCATCTCATCGGTCTCAAGTTGTCTTTGTTTTTCCCCGCCCTCCCGCCCTTTTCTTCAGTGATTGGATTTCATCCTAGTGCATTTCATTTCGTTGTTGCTTCCGCTATCGGTTCTTTTCTCTCTTATCCGGTGATTCATTGTGAAGATTCTCAGGAGCTTTGTGTTTATATTTATTCAATCTTGTTATCTTTTCAGGTGAATTCGATTCAGTTATCCGTGTCATCATATCCTTTTCATCCTTTAAATTCTTTCCTATGTTGGAAATTCTTATCAGACTATCTTGTTATTCATTCATCTCTTTCCTATCCGGAGTGTTAAAGCTATCTC
This sequence comes from Hordeum vulgare subsp. vulgare, assembly GCF_904849725.1. NCBI lineage: Eukaryota > Viridiplantae > Streptophyta > Magnoliopsida > Poales > Poaceae > Hordeum > Hordeum vulgare. The sequence continues at coordinate 523,998,376 of NC_058520.1, read as the reverse complement.
AGAAGTTTCTTGTTTTCAATTCTTTAATTATTTCGAGGTGCTCAACCTCATCAAGTTTTCTTGTTTACCGGTGCATTCAATCTTCATTTCAATCTTTTCAACGGTGGTTTCTTTGAGTGGGCCCATAACCCATAGGCTTTTCCCACGATCTTATCTGGCTCTTCTGATCTTTCCTGAGTTCTCTAATTCTTTTCAATTATGACTTAAGTATGAATCTCATCGTTCATATCCCTTCTCCAAGTTATATTCGAATTAATTCATTCTTTGGATCAACCTTTCATTCTTCATTGTTCCGGAGTGGCTCAGTAGTTCTTGGTGGTGTTCTTCGCATCTTTCTCTCCATTGTAGACCGAAGGAAAGTTCCTCTCAAATCTTGGTCCATTCTCTTGAAGATTCATCATTTCAGCTTTGTGGCATTATCTTGAATTGTTCCAATCATGAGTAATCATTTTCTTACCATCCGGTGCATTTCTGAGTTGTTTCCATTCTTGATCCTCCGAAGGCTATCATTTCAGAAGATTTCTTCGTTCTTAGCTTTCAGCTTTCATCCTCAAATTCTTCTCAATTGTTGTCCCTTCGTTCGTCTCTCAATTATTCTGGTGCCTCATTCAAGTTTTTTATTAGGTGGCTCATGATCTTTTCGTTCTCATGTATCTCCATTCATTCTCGTTATATCCCCATTCAATCCAATTCTTACCGGTGTCTCCTTCAAGACTTCTTCAAGTTTGTGCTCATATATCTCCTCAATCTTTTCTAAAAGAATAAGTGGTATGCTAAATCCTTTGCTTGTCACCAATTAAATTTCATGAAGGATAAGCATAACATAATTCTTATTCTTGTTCATAGTGAGCTGAATTCTGCTTCTTCCGGAGTGGCTCATGATATCAATTCTTTGTCTCAAGATGTTCTTCAAGATTCTTGTGGTAGTAGTTCTCATTTTTCTACTTCGTTCTTTCTTGCCAAGAGCTAGTTTCTATTCTTTCTATCGGAGGCTTTGTGATGTTGCCCTCTTCAATCTATCATCTTGTTCTGTCAAGATCATGTTCTCTCATTGTTGATTAGTTTAGTTAGTCGTTGTGAATCTTGTCAAGACCTGTCATCTTATCGAATTTTTTTCCCCTTGTCCTACCGAAGTGCTGCCGAAATTTTCTGTCAATTCTTGCTTGTTTCTCATGTCATTCTTCACCCTCTTTGCAACCTTCAAGGATCGTTGGTTTCACTCCTTTGTCAAAGGAGCGACTAAGTTTTACCTCCTGCTTTCTCTTCCTCTCCCCCTTTCATTCTTGGATCTCGGGTCGAGATCCTCTTGTAGTGTAGGAGAGTTGTGACACCCCGAGACCGACGTTCTAGAAGATTCCCCCTTTATTCCGTTTTTTTTGTGTGATTATTTTTATTTGTCGCATCATCATCGCATCATGCTCATCATCAGCATTGCATCGGCATCCCGTTGCCGCCAGTTTTCAAACTTGCATCCGTTATTAGTTGTCGGTTCCCTCCGTGTTCGTCGTTGCCCGTTCTGAGCCCAACCACACTAGCACGCGTCGCAACATCGTTTAAATCTTTGTTTTTAAAAGTGTGTTTAAAACTCTCTCTGATTGGGCTGGAACATGGCGTGCGGTCTTATTTAGTTATAGGTAGGCCACCTGTCAAATTTCGTCGCAATCGGAGTCCGTCCGGTACCCGAACGGTCGATCGTAGCGGCACCGTATTCGGTCTATCGTCGGACGTTTTATCGATGTTTAAAAATAGTTGTCGGGCGCCCGTTTTCCCTCTCATCTCTGGGTAACCTACTCTACACAACCACTTACTCGTCCCCGCGTGCGAAACCGTCTGATTTAGATCGCGCAGTTGAAACAGGGGCGAAATTCTGCTAAACCTAGCCCCCCATTGTTATAAATAGACCTCCCATGCCATTTTTAGACAGCCATCCCCTCTCTCCTCGAAATCCATGCCGCCCCGAAACCCTAAGCTCCCACCTCTCTCTCCTCCTCAGCTGTCGGGCCCGCCGGAGCCCATTTGGGGGCCGCCTGAGCCCGGATCGCCCCTTGCCCGCGGCCGGCTCCCTCCTCCTCTTCTCCCGAGCGCCTCGCCGGATCCCATCATCCTCGCCACGGTGATAACCCACAAGTATAGGGGATCAATTGTAGCCTTTCTTGATAAGTAAGGGTGTCGAACCCAACGAGGAGCTAAAGGTAGGACAAATATCCCCTCAAGTTCTATCGACCAACGATACAACTCTACGCACATTTTATGTTCTCTTTACCTAGAACAAGTATGAAACTAGAAGTACTTTGTAGGAGTGATAGGATAGGCTTGCAAGAAAGTAAAGAACACGTAAATAAAACTAGGGGCTGGTTAGATAAAGAAACAACTACGAGTGTCTAACGAGTGTGGAAAAGTGGTGGTAGGAGTTGCGGAATTGTCCCTAAGCAATTGACTACGTTACTAGATCGATAGCAAGTATCATGTTGGAGAGGCCTCTGCTAGCATGTCATCCCTTACTTGGAATTCTATGCACTTATGATTGGAACTATTAGCAAGTGTCCGCAACTACTAACGTTCATTAAGGTAAAACCTAACCATAGCAATAAGATATATTGGTCCCCCTTCAATCCCATATGCATCAATTTCTATGCTAGGTTTGAAGCTTCTGTGACTCTAGCCTGCCAATACATAGTCCTATCAACATACAACTAACCCTATGGTGTGATCCACGCGCGCGATCATATGATGGGCACCAAAGGACAGCAACATAACCACAAGAAAATTAAACCAATCATAGCAATTCATCAATCACCGATAGGACAACGATAATCTACTCAGACATCATAGGATAGCAACACATCATTGGATAATAATATGTGGCATAAAGCACCATGTTCAAGTAGAGGGTACAACGGGTTGCAGGAGAGTGAACCGCTAAATATAGATGGGGGAAGATGATGGAGATGTTGGTGAACATGACGGAGGTGTTGGTGTAGATCGCCATCACACGATGATGTCCCGGACGGCGTTCCGGTGCCGCCGGGAGAGAGGGGGAGAGAGCCCCCTCCTTCTTCTTATTCCTTGACCTCCTCCCTAGATGGGAGAAGGGTTTCCCCTCTGGTCCATGGTCTCCATGGCGGCGGAGGGGAGAGAGCCCCTCCGAGATTGGATCTCTCTCTCTCTATCCTTCTCTTTCTACGCTCCCAGATTCTGCGTTTCATCGTTTCTTAAATTCCTCGAGATCCGTAACACCGATTGGGCTGAAATTTTAACACGATTTTCTTCCGGATATTATCTTTCTTGCGGCGAAAGAAGGGCTCCAACCGCCTTAAGGAGTGGCCACAAGCCTACCTGCCGCGGGCCCACCCCCTGGTCGCGGTGACAGGGCTTGTGGGCACTCCGTGCATTGCCTCGCGTTGATTCTTCTTCCAAAAATCATAAATATTCCAAAAAAATCCCCGTAAGTTTTTATTACGTTTGGACTTCGTTTGGTATGGATATTCTGCGAAACAAAAAACATGCAACAAGTAGGAACTGGCACTCGGCACTGGATCAATATGTTAGTCCCAAAAATAGTATAAAAAGTTGCCAAAGGTATATGAAAGTTGTAGAATATTGGCATGAAACAATCAAAAATTATAGATACGACGGAGACGTATCAGCATCCCCAAGCTTAATTGCTGCTCGTCCTCGAGTAGGTAAATGATAAAAAAGATAATTTTTGATGTGGAATGCTACCTAGCATAATCTTGATCATATAATCTAATCATGGCATGAATACTAAAACACGAGTGATTCGAACCAATAGTCTATCATTTGACATAAAGACAATAATATTTCAAGCATACTAACAAAGCAATCATGTCTTCTCAAAATATCATGGCCAAAGAAAGTTATCCCTACAAAATCATATAGTCTGACTATGCTCCATCTTCCCTGCACAACGTATTTAAATCATGCACAACCCCGGTTTTAGCCAAGAAATTGTTTCATACTTTACTGTTCTCAAACCTTTTCAACTTTCATGCAATACATGAGCGTGAGCCATGGACATAGCACTATAGGTGGAATAGAATATGGTGGTCGTGGAGAAGACAAAAAAGGAGGAGATAGTCTCACATCAACTAGGCGTATCAACGGGCTATGGAGATGTCCATTAATAGATATCAATGTGAGTGAGTATGGATTGCCACGCAGCGGATGCACTAGAGCTTATAAGTGTATGAAAGCTCACAAAAGAAACTAGTGGGTGTGCACCCAACTTGCTTGCTCACGAAGACCTAGGGCAATTTTGAGGAAGCCCATCATTGGACTATACAAGCCAAGTTATATAATGAAAATTTCCCACTAGTATATGGAAGTGACAACATAGGAGACTCTCTGTCATGAAGATCATAGTGCTATTTGAAGCACAAGTGTGGAAAGAGGATAGTAGCAATTGTCCCTTCTCTCTTTTCTCTCATTTTTTTGTGGGCTCTTTGGCCTCTTTTTATATTTTTTTTATATTTTGGTGGGCATCTTTGGCCTCTTTTTTGTAAATGGGCTTCGCTGGCCTCTTTTATTTCCTCACATGGGACAATGCTCTATTAATAATGATCATCACACTTACAACTCAATACTTAGAGAAATGATGACTCTATATGAAATGCCTTCGGTAGTGTACCGTGACAATGATCTAGCATAGCAATGACATAAAAACGGACAAGCCATGGAAACATCATGCTAGCTATCTCATGATCATGCAATGGCAATATGGAAGTGGTGGCACATGTCATGAGACGGAAAGGTGGTAGTTGCATGGCAATATATCTCGGAATGGCTATGAAAATGCCATAATAGGTAGGTATGGTGGCTGTTTTGAGGGAGGCTATATGGTGGGTGTAATGCACCGGCGAAAGTTGCGCGGTACTAGAGAGGCTAGCAATGGTGGAAGGGTGAGAGTGCGTATAATCCATGGACTCAACATTAGTCATAAAGAACTCACATACTTATTGCAAAAGTCTATTAGTCATTGAAACAAGGTACTACACGCATGCTCCTAGGGGAAAGGTTAGTAGGAGTTAACCATCGCGCGATCCCAACCTCCACACAAAGGATGACAATCAATAAATAAATCATGCTCCGACTTCATCACATAACGGTTCATCATACGTGCATGCTACGGGAATCACAAACCTTAACACAAGTATTTCTAAAAATACACAATTACTCACTAGCATGACTCTAATATCACATATTCATGTCGCAAAACTGTTGCAAGGAATCAAACATATCATATTCAGTGATCTACAAGTTTTATGTAGGATTTTATGACTAACCATGTTAATGACCAACTCCTGTTAACTCTCGAAATAGGTATAAGTGAAGCATGAGAGTTTAATTCTTTCTACAAAAGATATGCCCCGCTCTAACAAATATAAGTGAAGCAAAAGAGCATTCTACAAATGGCAGTTTTCTATGTGTAGGGAAACAGGCAATCCAAACTTCAAAAGATATAAGTGAAGCAAAAGAAGCATTCTATAAAGCCAACCAAGGACTATCTCATACCAGCATGGTGCATAAAGTAAAAAGGAAAAATAAACACAAAAGACGCTCCAAGCATTTACACATATCATGTGACGAATTAAAATATAGCTCCGAGTAAAATTACCGATAGATTGTAGACGAAAGAGGGGATGCCTTCCGGGGCATCCCCAAGCTTAGACGCTTGAGTCTTCCTTGAATATTACCTTGGGGTGCCTCGGGCATCCCCAAGCTTAGGCTCTTGCCTCTCCTTATTCCTTCAACCATCGTGCTCTCAACCAAAACTTGAAAACTTCAATCACACAAAACTCAACAAAACTTCGTGAGATCCGTTAGTATAATAAAATAAATCACCACTTCAAGTACTGTTGTGAACTCATTCTAAATTAATATTAGCATTATATCTACTGTAATCTAACTTCGCCATGGTTCATACCCCCCGATACTACCTATAGATTCATCAAAATAAGAGAACAATGCATAGAAAACAGAATCTGTCAAAACAGAATAGTCTGTAGCAATCTGTATATTCCCTATACATCTGATATCTCAAAAAATCTGAAAAATTACGAACGTCTGGAAAATTTGCATATCAATCAGAAGAAAAAAGAATTAACTCAAAACATCTTCCAGAATAAAAATGAAAATTAATTTCGTGAGCAGAAAGTTTCTGTCTTTTCTCAGCGTGATCAAACAACTATCACCCAAATTAATCGTAAAGGCTTTACTTGGCACATTATTTTTAAAAACGCAAAGGAATTGTACAAGGGGATAATTATTTTTGTGATAAACTTCCATGAAAAATTCTACATTGTTTCCATGAGCATGAACACAAGTGTTCAAGGTCGACCCTCACTTCCGCAATGCATCACCTTTCAATCGCTTCTCTTTTTGAAAAAGTTTTAAGTTCCCCTCTATATTTTTTTGTTTTTAAACTAAATAAAATCACTCAACAGAAATAAATGACTCTCTAAAACTTCCGGGTTGTCTCCCTGGCAGCGCTTTCTTTAAAGCCATTAAGCTAGGCATAAAGTGCTCAAGTAATGGATCCACCCGGATCCCAAGGTATATCAAAGCCAATTTTAATTAGCAATGATTTGAAATTTAGTAGTGAGCACAAGGTAACATATATCAGGCAATGAAGAAGTCTAACTCTCTTCCTATGCATTGACATGTCATAATAGAACAATTCATGCACACCAAGTAAAGGCCAATACATAGCATAATCAGTTTCTTGCAATTTTATCGTATTGGAAACATAGAGAGGTGGAGATGTAGTTCCTCTCTCATAATAACTGCAAGTAGGAACAGCAAGCACATGCATATTATATTCATCAAAATCATCATGTTTAACATAAGGGACTATAGCTAGCTCATCTTCATAAGCATCATTCATATTGGCATCATGGCCACAAGCATGGCAAGCATCAAGTTCATCAAAAAGGGATATTTCAAACGAATCCAAGGGATCATAGCAATCAACATAGCATTCATCCTTCGATAAGAACAAAGAGAAATTAAACAATGTATGAGTTGAAGAGTTACTCTCATTAGTAGGTGGGCACGGGTAGCTAGTCCGCTCTTCCTCCTTTTGTTCTTCTCTCTCCTCGTCATCTTTTTCATCTAATGAGCTCACAGTTTCATCATTTTCTTCTTCCATAGTTTCCTGCAAAATATTAGTATCTTCTTGGGCAGCGGAGAATTTCTCCTTAAATCGTTCAATATGGGTATTATATTCATAATTAGTATTACAATAACGAAGCATAGCCAAAATTTTCAGATCGGTAAGGAGCATCATCATTATCATCACACCTTTTAAACAGAGCCTCAATTTCATAAGCACCCATAAAAGCAACAAACTCTTCTATTTGATCCACATCATAGTAATCATATATACCATTAGCATAAGAAGCCAAGGTTCTATGATCATTAAACTCACAAGAAAAGGGAAGGTGTGGAGCCTTCATCCTAGAGCAACAAGTAACACCATATCTCTTGCATAGTTCCCAAGCATACCATTTCAACAAATGGATTTGATCCCATAAAAGTTTCCCTTTTTGAGTCAAGCGATAATCCCTAAAGTATTCACGTTGATCCAACGTGTATCCCATTATATAATTGAATGGGGCTTTCTCAAGATTATTAAAGAAGTGCATAATATTTTCCACATAACGAGTCTCGAGGGTTTTAGGAGGTTCCCCATCTCCATGAGTAGCAAGTACACCTAATTTTTTTGGTATTTCGTGTTCCATATCCATAACTAAAGATAGAGAACAACTTAGAACAGCAAATAAATCTACTTAGTTATAGAGCAAACAATCACACACAAGAATATTCACCCCACGCTATTGTTCCCCGGCAACGACGCCAGAAAAAGGTCTTGATAACCCACGAGTATAGAGGATCAATTGTAGCCTTTCTCAATAAGTAAGAGTGTCGAACCCAAAAAGGAGCTAAAGGTAGGACAAATATTCCCTCAGGTCCTATCGACCACCGATACAACTCTACGCACACTTTATGTTCGCTTTACCTAGAACAAGTATGAAACTAGAAGTACTTTGTAGGAGTGATAGGATAGGCTTGCAAGAAAGTAAAGAACACGTAAATAAAACTAGGGGCTGGTTAGATAAAGAAACAACTACGAGTGTCTAACGAGTGTGGAAAAGTGGTGGTAGGAGTTGCAGAATTGTCCCTAAGCAATTGACTACGTTACTAGATCGATAGCAAGTATCATGTGGGAGAGGCCTCTCCTAGCATGCCATCCCTTACTTGGAATTCTATGCACTTATGATTGGAACTATTAGCAAGCGTCCGCAACTACTAACGTTCATTAAGGTAAAACCCAACCATAGCAATAAGATACATTTGTCCCCCTTCAATCCCATATGCATCAATTTCTATGCTAGGTTTGAAGCTTCTGTGACTCTAGCCTGCAAATTAAACCAATCATAGCAATTCATCAATCACCGATAGGACAATGATAATCTACTCATACATCATAGGATAGCAACACATCATTGGATAATAATATGTGGCATAAAGAACCATGTTCAAGTAGAGGGTACAGCGGGTTGCGGGAGAGTGAACCGCTGAATATAGAAGGGGGAAGATGATGGAGATGTTGGTGAAGATGACGGAGGTGTTGGTGTTGATCACCGTCACACGATGATGTCCCGGGCGGCGTTCCGGCGCCGCTGGGAGAGAGGGTGAGAGAGCCCCCTCCTTCTTCTTCTTCCTTGACCTCCTCCCTAGATGGGAGAAGGGTTTCCCCTCTGGTCCATGGTCTCCATGGCGGCGGAGGGGCGAGAGCCCCTCCGAGATTGGATCTCTCTCTCTCTGTCTGTCCTTCTGTTTCTGCGCTCCCAGATTCTGCGTTTCACCATTTCTTAAATTGCCGGAGATCCGTAACTCCGATTGGGCTGAAATTGTAACACGATTTTCTTCCGGATATTATCTTTCTTGCGGCGAAAGAAGGGCTCCAACCGCCTTAAGGAGTGGCCACAAGCCTACCTGCCGTGAGCCCATCCCTGGCCGCGGCTACAGGGCTTGTGGGCACTCCGTGCATCGCCTCGCGTTGATTCTTCTTCCCAAAAATCATAAATATTCCAAAAAAATCCCCGTAAGTTTTCATTACGTTTGGACTTCGTTTGGTATGGATATTCTGCGAAACAAAAAACACGCAACAAACAGAACCTGGCACTCGGCACTGGATCAATATGTTAGTCCCAAAAATAGTATAAAAAGTTGCCAAAGGTATATGAAAGTTGTAGAATATTGGCATGAAACAATCAAAAATTATAGATACGACGGAGACGTATCAGCATCCCCAAGCTTAATTGCTGCTCGTCCTCGAGTAGGTAAATGATAAAAAAGATAATTTTTGATGTGGAATGGTACCTAGCATAATCTTGATCATATAATCTAATCATGGCATGAATACTAAAACACGAGTGATTCGAACCAATAGTCTATCATTTGACATAAAGACAATAATATTTCAAGCATACTAACAAAGCAATCATGTCTTCTCAAAATATCATGGCCAAAGAAAGTTATCCCTACAAAATCATATAGTCTGACTATGCTCCATCTTCCCTGCACAACGTATTTAAATCATGCACAACCCCGGTTTTAGCCAAGAAATTGTTTCATACTTTACTGTTCTCAAACCTTTTCAACTTTCATGCAATACATGAGCGTGAGCCATGGACATAGCACTATAGGTGGAATAGAATATGGTGGTCGTGGAGAAGACAAAAAAGGAGGAGATAGTCTCACATCAACTAGGCGTATCAACGGGCTATGGAGATGTCCATCAATAGGGCTTGTGGGCACTCTGTGCATCGCCTCGCGTTGATTCTTCTTCCCAAAAATCATAAATATTCCAAAAAAAATCCCTGTAAGTTTTTATTACATTTGGACTTTGTTTGGTATGGATATTCTGCGAAACAAAAAACATGCAACAAACAGGAACTCGCACTGGGCACTGGATCAATATGTTAGTCCCAAAAAAGTATAAAAAGTTGCCAAAAGTATATGAAAGTTGTAGAATATTGGCATGAAAAAATAAAAAATTATAGATACGACGGAGACGTATCACGCGGCAGCCGGCCCTCGGCCCCGCGCTGGTTCCCCGGCTGCCTTCCGCCGCGCTGCACAGGACGGATCCGCCGCCTTCCCGCAAGACCTCGCCGCCGGCCAACGTCGCGCCGCCCCAAGTCGCCGTCGCCTAAGCGTCTGGATCGGGATCCAGATCCAGAGGCCCAGCCAGCCGCCCGACGCCCCATGGGTCGTGCCACCGTGCCAGGCCAGGCCCGACCTTGCCCAGCGCGAGGCGCGCCCGAGGCCAGCGCCCCCGTCGGCCCCATCCCCAGCCTCGGCCGAGTCGCCCTATTCGCCCCGGCCTGCCTCCTCTCCTCCTCGGCTCGGCCCACCAAGGTGAGACCCCCTCCCGAGCGCTATCTTCCGCCCCACGCATGTTTTAGAGTATGGCGCATGCCCCTTTTTCGGTCCATAGTCAGATTCGGCCTGAGTGTTTTTTTCCTTTATCGGCGATTTCTTTAATTTCGGAAATAGAGTATTTTTAAAACGGTAATAACTTTTAAGTCATGCGTCGGATCGGAACGAATCATATATGCAATTTGTGTAGTTTTTCACGTAGAATATGATTTTGCAACTTGCATGCATGTTTGGGATGGTTTGACCCGCTGTTTACCTAGTTTTACGTGTTGTCCTAATAGGGATTTGTCCCGTATTTATTTTCGCGTGTGTCCGGATTGCTCAAATCCCGTGGATATAATGCTCACATTTTAAGGGACCTCTTGCCATGTATTTTAGAGTAGTTGTTTGTATTTTTGCATGTAGGATTCTGTAGCTAGTTTGCTATATCGTGATTAGGACATATTCTCGCATATTCGTGTGGCGTTATTTTTGTTTTGCAACCCCACATGTTATATATGTTTTCGGGGTAGAAAAATCCATAGAATTTAACTGTGCATTTAGTTTTAGCTTTTGAGCAAGTTAGTGCGCGTGATATTTTGTCATGTTGCCCTTCTGTTTATTTTGTGGGATTTAATCCGTGCATGATATGAATGAGTTGTTAACTAGACATATGCCCTTGGATATGTATGCTAGCCCTTGGTAATTTTGGTTGCAATAGAAATCCATGTTTAGGTGTAGTTTTCTTGTTCTCAACTTGCTAGAAAATGGTGCTGATTTGGAGATGCTGAAATATTTCTAAGTCTGAAATCTGTTATATTTTGTTGTTGTCTTGTCATGAGTTTATCTGGTGATCTGTAGCTCTTTTGAGGTTGGTGCAATGTAGTTAGTTGTAGACCTTAAGGTTATCTAGCATGCTGTGAATTTTCATGCCATTTGGCGACCTGTAGCTTATAGTTTTTCTGCTGTCAATATGCCTTCAGCTTGAAAACTGTACTGTCTAAAAACTGATATTTCACTAAGTCTGAAATTGTGTGTGAGATGCCATTTTGAGAGTTCTTTTCTTAGTGCTCCGTGCTTCCATGCAAAATGTTATTAGTAGTATGTTGTAGTGCATCTTGCCCTCTACTATCTCATGCCTTGGTTGAGCATATTGGATTTGTGTAGCTAGTTGATCGAGGGCGCAGAAAATGCTATGTGGCTGATTTTGGCAGATTGTAGTAATTTCTTGTTTAGCTCGTAGTTGTTGAACCGTTGCTCCGTTTTGATCGTGTCCTATCTGAAACTTGCTTAGAATCTTGTGAAGTTTCATAATATGTTGCTGCCTTCTTGGTTTGGAATGCTTGTGACTATCGTTGCACACATATTGCATTCATGTCATCATATCTTGCGGTGTTCGTATCTTTTGAACCGTAGCTCCGTTGGAGATGTTCTCTATGTGTAAATTGATTGTAACGAGGCGTAGTATCATGTAAACCTATTTATTTTGTTGTTTAACAAGTATTTAAAAGTGTTAGTTCAGATCTGGACAGAATTACAAATTGACGTATGAGGTCATCTCGGAGGTGTTATATGTCATTTCCGACCTCATTTAAAATGCCTAGATAGGTAGTTTAATTTTGCTTCACCTCTTTCCATGTTTAACCACATTTAATATTGTCGTGTACCTAATCGGGATAGAACTAAATAATCCATATGTGGAGTTTCGTCAATATGAACTCGTTGCATGTTGAACTTCACTTAATGTGTAGTGTTTGATTGTTGTGAAATTGCCATGCCATGTCTTGCATATATTCAACCGTTCATGCATCATATGTGTTGTGCATCGCATGGTGAATATCGTGTGTTGATTCTTGTTTCCGGTTTGCTTCGTCTCGATAGAGTTCCGAAAGCGTGTCGGAAAGTGAGGACCCATTCGACTACATCGATTCGTCTGCTTCACGGAGTCATTCTTCTTCCAAGCGGGATTTCAGGCAAGATGACCATTTCCCCAGATACCATTACTATCATTGCCATGCTAGTTTTATCGTTTCTATCGTATGTCTCGGTGCCTACCACATGTTAAATATCAGCCCCCCCCCCCCCCCGACATTGCCATGAAAACCTTCAACCTGTTCACAACCTAGCAAACAGCTGATTGGCTATGTTACCGCTTGCTTAACCATGTGTTAGCGTTGCTAGTTGTAGGTGATGTTGCTTCCATGTGATAACATGGGTTCCCTGTTATATCGCCATAGTAAATGTTATTTATTTTAATGCACCTATATACTTGGTAAAAGGTGGAAGGCTCGACCTTTCTAGCCTGGTGTTATGTTCCATAATTGAGCGCTCCTAACACGATCGGGGTTGTTATGGGGACCCCCTTGATAATTCGTTTTAGATTAAGACTGGTCTGGCAAGGCCCAACATTGGTTCTATATTTGCCCAACATAATAATTCTGTAATACTTACATGCATAGGGAGTTAGCGCTACCCGAGGAGTAATTCTACATAATACAGGGGGCCAGTGCTGATGGTGTTGGTCCCAAATGGACTGCCTGCAAGGCCACCGCGAGGAAACTCGAGGTTTGGTTCTCGTAGCTAGTTCCATCCGGTCGTGTCCTGAGAACGAGATACGCGGCTCCTATCGGGTTCGTCGACACATCGGGCGGCCTTGCTAGATTAGATTTACCTTTGACGAATGTCTTGTGCATTGGGATTCTAGTGATGCTTTGGGTAATCTCAGAGTTGAGGTTTTCCACTAAGGAGTCCGACGAGATTGCTAGTTTCGTGATCGAGGATTTCTATGCGGCTTGTGGTAATTTGTGATGGACTAGTTGGAGCACCCCCTACAGGGCTAAATCTTTCGGAAAGCCGCGCCCGCGGTTATGTGGCAACATGGAAACTTTGTTTAACACTGGTTCTAGAAAACTTGAAGTTAATTTAATTAAAACTTGCCAACTGAGTGTGTAACCGTGACTGTCTCTTTCGCGAGTTCCTTCTTCGATCGAGGACACGGTGGGGTTATGTATGACGTAGGTAGGTGTTCAGGATCACTCATTTGATCACCAGTAGTTCACGTCCGCTATGCGTAGATCACCCCCTTCTTTATTCTTGTACTCATAAGTTAGCCACTAAATAAATGCTTAGTCGCTTACAGCAGCCTCACCACTTAACCATACCTCACCTATTAAGCTTTGCTAGTCTTGATACCTTTGGAAATGAGATTGCTGAGTCCCCCGTGGCTCACAGATTACTACAACACCAGTTGCAGGTACAGGTAAATCTTACTTGACGCGAGCGCGTTGATTGTTCGTTTAGAGTTGCTTCTTCTTCTTCTTCATCGATCTAGGATGGGTTCCAGGCTGGCAGCCTAGGATAGCAAGGATGGACGTCGTTTTCTTTTCTCGTTTTTTTCGTCCGTAGTCGGACCCTGCTCTTCTCCGTGATATTTATGTATTATACTTATGTGACTCTGATGTAGCTTGTGGCGAGTGTAAGGAAATTCCATATATCTCCTATTTTTAGTACATGTACTTGTAACGATATCCATTCTTGCGAAACGACGAGATGCGCTTCTATCCCTGACGAGGCCCTCGTGCCCAATTAAGGATAGGATCGCATCTTGGGCGTGACACACACGTACAGCTCGATGACGATCTCTGCCTTCTTGATCCAGCAAGAGAGACGGGGAAGTAGATGAGTTCGCCGGCAGCGTTACGGCTTGCCGGTGGTGGTGGTGAATATGTTTCTGCATAGGTTCACCTAAGCACCACAGAAAACAGATCTAGAGGAGAAACTATGATCTAGAGTTGAGCTAGCACGTGGCTGAAAATATATTGTGTCACAAAAGCCCTCAACCTCTAGTATATATAGGAGGAGAGGAGGGAGGCCGTCGGCCCTAGGGTTTCCCCTTTGGGTCGGCCGAAGTGGGAGGAGAGGAGGATTCCTCCTCCAATCCTACTCCTAGTAGGATTCCCCTTCTCCCACTTGGAAACCTTTTCCACCTTGTGTTTTTCCCTTATTCCTCATCCAGCCGCATGGGCCCTTAGAGGTGGCATCGGCCAGCCCACCAGGGGCTTGTTTTCCTCCTCTCTTGGCCCATGAAGGCCCTAGGGTCGTCACACCCCTCCCGGTGGTCCCCGGCTCTCCCGGTACACTACCGATGAGCCCAAAACCTTTCCGGTGACCAAAACAGGACTCCTATATATCAATCTTTACCTCCGGACCATTCCAGAGCTCCTTGTGACGTCCAGGATCTCGTCCGGGACTCTGAACAACCTTCGATCACCAGTAGCTATAACTCAACTATACCGAAACGTCACCAAACCTTAAGTGTACAGACCCTGCGGGTTCGAGAACTATGCAGACATCACCTGAGAGACTCTCTGGTCAATATCCAATAGCGGGACCAGTATCCATATCAATGGATTTTTAGTAAGCAAAGATGCAAGCTAAAAGAAGGCACATGGTAACACAAGCAAACAGAAAGCGAGCGGAAGAAGGGCGAACGGAAAAAGGCAAAGGAGAAAGGCAAATGAAAACGATAAATGTGAAGTGGGGGAGAGGAAAACGAGAGGCAACTCGCAACAAAAGTAAATGCAAGAGAAGAGTTTGTGAGACCTACTTGGATAGATCTTGATTTCTCCTCCCCGACAACGGCGCCATAAATACTTCTGCTACTGCAACAAAAGACCTTCCAATGGCGCCAGAAATAGGCACGTCAACGGGAGAATACTTGGCTTGATCCTTCTGCTTCGGCTACGCCTTAAGGGACTTCCTAGGCAAGTATGCAAAGGATTTCCCCCGTGGCCTTGGAGCCTTGTGTTGGTGTTCCCTTGAAGCGGAAAGGGTGATGTAGCGTAGCGGTGGTAAGTATTTCCCTCAGTTAGAGAACCAAGGTATCAATCCAGTGGAGGAGTATCTCAAGATCCTGCACAAACTCAAAAGCTTGCTCCCAACGCTATGAAGGGGTTGTCAATCCCTTATAGATTGTTTGCCAAGTGAGAACTGAAAGCAACAAAGTAACAAAGCAAAGTAAAAGCGGGGTGTAAACGATGGATGTGAATAGACCCGGGGGCCGTAGTGTTTACTAGTGGCTTCTCTTATGAAAGCAAGTAGATGGTGGGTGAACAAATTACTGTCGAGCAATTAATAGAACCGCGCAAAGTCGTGACGATATCTATGCAATGATTATATCTATAGGCATCACGTCCAAAACAAGTAGACTGATACTTTCTGCATCTACTACTATTAATCCACACGTCGACCGCTATCCAGCATGCATCTAGTGTATTAAGTCCATAAGAACAGAGTAACGCCTTAAGCAAGATGACATGATGTAGAGGGATAATCTCAAACCAATGATAAAACCCCATCTTTTTACCCTTGATAGCAACTACTTGATGTGTGCCTTGCTGCCCCTACTGTCACTGGGAAAGGTCACCACATGGTAGAACCCAAAACCACGCACTTCTCCCATTGCAAGAATCATAGGTCTAGTTGGCCAAACAAAACCCAAGACTCGGAGAGACTTACAAGGATATCAAATCATGCATATAAGAAATCAGCAAAGACTCAAATATATATCATAGATAATCTGATCACAAATCCACAATTCATCGGATCTCGACAAACACACCGCCAAAGAAGATTACATCGGATAGATCTCCATGAAGTTCATGGAGAACTTTTTATTGAAGATCCAAGAGAGAGAAGAAGCCATCTAGCTACTAACTACGGACCCGTAGGTATGAAGTGAACTACTCACGAGTCATTGGAGGGGCGATGATGATGATGAAGAAGCCCTCCAACTCCAAAGTCCCCTCCGGCAGGGCGCCGGGAAGGGTCTCCAGATGAGATCTCGCGGAAACGGAAGCTTGCGGCGGCGGAAAAGTATTTTCGAGGCTCCCCTGGTTTTTTGCTGAATATTTGGGAATATATAGGCCAAGGATCTAGGTCAGGGGTTGGACAGGGAGGCCACAAGCCCTGACACCGCCGCCTCCCCCTGGTGGCGGAGTGGGAGCTTGTGGGCTCCCTGGAGCCCACCTGGCTTGGCCCAGAGGCCCCCTGATCTTCTTCCGTTTGGGAAACATCATTTCGGGGTTTTATTCCGTTTGGACTCCGTTCCAAAATCAGACGTGAAAAGAGTCAAAAACATAGAAAAAACAGGAACTGGCACTTGGCACTGAACTAATAAGTTAGTCCCAAAAAAGATATAAAAGGTACATAAAACATCCAAAGAAGACAAGATAATAGCATGAAACCATCAAAAATTATAGATACGTTTGAGACGTATCAAGCATCCCCAAGCTTAACTCCTGCTCGTCCTCGAGTAGGGAAGTGATAAAGAATGAGATTTTGATGCTTTCATGGTACCTAGCATAGATGTCCTTTGTAATTCCTCTTATGTGACGTGAATTTTCAGATCCACTAGATTCAAAACAATAGTTTGCTATTGACGTGGAAACAATAATAATTCAAGCAAACTAGCAAGGTAATCATGAACTTTCGAAATAACAAGGCCAAAAGAAAGTTATCCCTACAAAAGCATATAGTCTGGCTATGCTCTATCATCATTGCACAACGAATTTAAATCATGCACAACCCCGATATTGGCCAAGTAATTTTTCACACCTTTACTTTCTCAAACATTTTCAACTCTCACACAATACATGAGCGTGAGCCATGGTTATAGCACTATAGATGGTGTGGAGTGTAGTGGAGGTTGTAAGACAAAAAAGGAGAAGATAGTCACATTAACTAGGCATATCAATGAGTCGTGGAGATGATCATCAATAGATATCAATGTGAATGAGTAGGGATTGCCATACAAATGATGCACTAGAGCTACGAGTATGTGAAAGCTCTTAAAGAAAACTAGTGGGTGTGCACCCAACTTGCTTGCTCACGAAGACCTAAGGCAATTTTGAGGAAGCCTATCATTGGAATATACAAGCCAAGTTATATAATGAAAATTTCCCACTAGCTATATGGTGGTGACAAAACGATAAACTCTCAATCATGAAGATCATGGTGCTTAATATGCACAAGTGTGGAAAAAGTGGTAGCATTGTCCCTTCTCCCTTTTTCTCTCATTTTTTTATTTGGTGGGCTCTTTGGCCTATTTTTTTATTTTGGTGGGATTCCTTGGCCTCTTTTATTTCCTCACATGGGACAATGCTCCATTAATGATGATCATCACACTTTCAACTCAAAACTTAGAGCAACTATGACTCTATATGGAATGCCTTCGGTAGTGTACCGTGGCAATGATCTAGCATGGCATAGACATCAATGGAAACATCATGCTAGCTATCTTACGATCATGCAATGGAAATGTAGACGTGGTGGCACATGTCATGGTGGTAGTTGCATGTTAATATATCTCGGAATGACTTTGAAAAAGCCATAGTAGGTAGGTATGGTGGCTGTTTTGAGGGAGGCTAATGGTGGGTTATGTGCACCGGCGAAAGTTGCACGTCACTAAGAAGATAGTGATGGTGGAAGGTGAAAGTGCATATAAACCATGGAATCAACATTAGTCATGAAGAACTCATATACTTGTTGCAGAAGTTTTATTAGTAATCAAAACAAAGCATTCAGCGCATACTCCTAGGGGAAGGGTTGGTAGGTATAAACCATCGCGCGATCCCGACCGCCACGCAAAGGATGACAATCAATATACTAACCATGCTCAGATTTCATCACATAGCGGTTCACCATACGTGCATGCTACGGGAATCACTAACTTCAACACAAGTATTTATAGATCCACAACACCTTACTAGCGTAACTTCAATATTACCAAAACCATATCTCAAAACTAATTGAGAGGAATCAAACTTCTCTAACTATTCAATGCACATGAAGGTGGAAGTTTTCGTATCCCTTTGGATAACTAACCCTTTTGAGACTACTTTCAAAGCATAGATCAACTACGAAGCCACACACCGCTGTGCTCTAAAAGATATAAGTGAAGCACATAGAGCAAAAGTATCTAGCTCAAAAGCTATAAGTGAAGCACATGTGAGCTTAATTGTCTACCAAAAGATATAAGTGAAGCTCGAGAAAATCATGGTGTGTGCATGTCTCTCTCTCTAGGTGTGCAGCAAGGATGATTGTGACACAACAAAAATAAAAGACTCCTACGATACAAGACGCTCCAAGCAAAAACACATAACATGTGGTGAATAAATATATAGCCCCAAGTAACGTTACCGATGGATTGAAGACGAGAGAGGGGATGCCTTCCCGGGGCATCCCCAAGCTTAGGATTTTACGGCATCCTTGAATCTATTGGGGTGCCTTGGGCATCCCCAAGCTTGAGCTCTTGCCACTCTTTATCTCTTTGTCCATAAGAACTTCACCCAAACTTGAAAACTTCACAACACGAAACTTAAACAGAAACTCGTGATAGCATTAGTACAAGAAAGCAAACCACCACTTCCTTAGGTACTGTAGCAAACTTAAATTCTACTTGTGCTGATGTTCGGTTACTGTATTTTCAATATTCCATGGCTAATACCCCCCGATACTATCCATAGTTTCATCAAAATAAGCAACCAACACAACAAAAACAGAATCTGTTAACAGCAGACCAGTCTGTAGCAATTTGTATATTGCGTATACCTATGATACTTAAACAATTCTGAAAAATTACGACTCTGAAGAATTTGCGTAGCAATCAGCAGCAAAAAGAATCAACTCAAAAGCTCTTACAGAAAAAAATGAAAATTCTTTTCGTGAGCAGAAAGGTTCTGTCTTTTCCAGCATGACCAAATGATCATCCCCAAGACTAATCATAATGGTTTTGCTTGGCACAAACGCAAAAAGAAACACAGAAAACACAATCATAACAGAATTATGAAAGTGTGGAAAACATAAAACAGAAAGAAAAAGGATATATTCGTTGGGTTGCCTCCCAACAAGCGCTATTGTTTAACGCCCTTAGCTACGCATTCAATGATGCTCTCACAAAAGAAAATAATTGAAGCACAACGAGAGCATCCTAAAGCATGTGAAAATCACATCTAAGTCTAACATACTTCCTATGCATAGGCATTTTATAGGAGAACAAATTGGCAAGACAACCAATAGTTGCCATATGCAAGGAAGAAGAAAGAGACAATAGCAATCTCCACATAACGAGAGGTAATTTGGTAACATGAAGGTTTCTACCAAACTATTTTCCTCTCTCATAGAAATTACATGTGGGATCATATTCGAATTCAACAATGTAACTATCACATAGGATATTATTTTCATGATCCACATGCATGCAAAGTTGACGCTCTTCAAAAATAGTGGGATTATCATCAACTAAAGTCATGACTTCTCCAAACCCACTTTCAATATTATTGCAAATATCATATTCATCATGAGGTTTAAACAAATTTTCAAGATCATAAGAAAGATCATCACCCCAATCATGATTATTGCAACAAGTAGTGGACAAAGCAAAACTAGCATCCCCAAGCTTAGGGTTTTGCATATTTTTAGCATGATTGTCACGAATAGGATTTATAGTGAAATCATTGCAATCATGCTTTTCATCCAAGGAGCCCTCGTGAATCACTTCATGAATTTCTTCATCACGATTTTCAGACTCACGCATCTCAAGAAAAATTCCATAAAAATAATCAAGTGCCCTCAACTCACTAGCAATTCGTTCCACAATAGTGGGTCTCTTAAAGAGACTAGCAAGTGGGTGAGGATCCATATCAATGGATTTTTAGCAAGCAAAGATGCAAACTAAAAGAAGGCACATGGTAACACAAGCAAACAGAAAGCGAGCGGAAGAAGGGCGAACGGAAAAAGGCAAAGGAGAAAGGCAAATGAAAACGACAAATGTAAAGTGGGGGAGAGGAAAATGAGAGGCAACTGGTAACAAAAGTAAATGCAAGAGAAGAGTTTGTGAGACCTACTTGGATAGATCTTGATTTCTCCTCCCCGGCAACGGCGCCAGAAATACTTCTGCTACTGCAACAAAAGACCTTCCAATGGCGCCAGAAATAGGCACGTGGACGGGAGAATACTTGGCTTGATCCTTCTGCTGCGGCTACGCCTTAAGGGACTTCCTAGGCAAGTATGCAAAGGATTTCCCATGTGGCCTTGGATCCTTGCGTTGGTGTTCCCTCGAAGCGGAAAGGGTGATGTAGCGTAGCGGTGGTAAGTATTTCCCTCAGTTTGAGAACCAAGGTATCAATCCAGTGGAGGAGTATCTCAAGATCCTACACAAACACAAAAGCTTGCTCCCAATGATATGAAGGGGTTGTCAATCCCTTATAGATTGTTTGCCAAGTGAGAACTGAAAGCAACAAAGTAACAAAGCAAAGTAAAAGCGGAGGTGTAAACGATGGATGTGAATAGACCCGGGGGCCGTAGAGTTTACTAGTGGCTTCTCTCATGAAAGCAAGTAGACGGTGGGTGAACAAATTACTGTCGAGCAACTGATAGAACCGCGCAAAGTCGTGACGATATCTATGCAATGATTATATCTATAGGCATCACGTCCAAAACAAGTAGACCGATACTTTCTGCATCTACTACTATTACTACACACGTCGACCGCTATCCAGCATGCATCTAGCGTATTAAGTCCATAAGAACAGAGTAACGCCTTAAGCAAGATGACATGATGTAGAGGGATAATCTCAAACCAATGATAAAAACCCCATATTTTTACCCTTGATGGCAACTAATTGATATATGCCTTGCTGCCCCTACTGTCATTGGGAAAGGTCACCACATGGTAGATCCCAAAACCAAGCACTTCTCCCATTGCAAGAATCATAGATCTAGTTGGCGAAATAAAACTCAAGACTCGGAGAGACTTACAAGGATATCAAATCATGCATATAAGAAATCAGCAAAGACTCAAATATATATCATACATAATCTGATCACAAATCCACAATTCATCGGATCTCGACAAACACACCGCCAAAGAAGATTACATCGGATAGATCTCCATGAAGATCATGGAGAACTTTGTATTGAAGATGCAAGAGAGAGAATAAGCCATCTAGCTACTAACTACGGACCCGTAGGTCTGAAGTGAACTACTCACGAGTCATTGGAGGGGCGATGATGATGATGAAGAAGCCCTCCAACTCCAAAGTCCCCTCCGGCAGGGCGCCGGGAAGGGTCTCCGGATGAGATATCGCGGAAACGAAAGCTTGCGGCGGCGGAAAAGTATTTTCGACGCTCCCCTGGTTTTTTGCTGAATATTTGGGAATATATAGGCCAAGGATCTAGGTCAGGGGGCGGCAAGGGAGGCCACAAGCCGTGACACCGCCGCCTGCCCCTGGTGGCGGAGTGGGAGCTTGTGGGCTCCCTGGAGCCCACCTGGCTTGGCCCAGAGGCCTCCTGATCTTCTTCTGTTCGGGAAAAAGTCATTTCGGGGTTTTTATTCTGTTTGGACTCCGTTCCAAAATCAGATCTGAAAAGAGTCAAAAACACAGAAAAAACAGGAACTGGCACTTGGCACTGAATTAATAAGTTAGTCCCAAAAAAGATATAAAAGGTACATAAAACATCCAAAGAAGACAAGATAATAGCATGAAACCATAAAAAAATATAGATACGTTTGAGACGTATCATTGAGTTGTCAATTCAACCACACCTGAAAGACATAGTATCTGCAGCAAAGTTTCAGTAGCAAAGTAGTGTGATAGCAACGGTAGCAATGGTAAGAGTAGCAACAGTGACAAAAGCAGCGTTTACAGTAGCAGCGGTGACAGCAGTAGCGGTAACGGTAGCAGCAGTGACATCAGTAGCAACGAAGTAACGTAGCAAGGACCAATAGGAAAAACTCACAGGCACTGGATCGGTGATGGATAATTATGCCGGATGACATTCATCATGTGACAATTATAACATGGGGAGATATGTAACTAGCTCCAGTTCGTCAATGTAATGTAGGCATGCATTCCGTATATAGTCATACGTGCTTATGGAAAAGAACTTGCATGACATCTATTGTCCATCCCTCCCGTGGCAGCGGGGTCCTAATGGAAACTAAGGGATATTAAGGTTCTCCTTTTAATAGAGAACTGGAACAAAGCATTAGCACTTAGTGAATACATGAACTCCTCATACTATGGTCATCTCCGGGAGTGGTTCCGGCTATTGTCACTCCGGGGTTGTCGGGTCATAACACATAGTAGGTGACTACAACTTGCAAGATAGGATCAAGAACACGCATATATTGATGAAAACATAATAGGTTCAGATCTGAAATCATGGCACTCGGGCCCTAGTGACAAGCATTAAGCATGGCAAAGTAGTAGCAACATCAATCTCAGAACATAGTGGATACTAGGGATCAATCCCCATCAAAACTAACTCGATTACATGATAGATCTCATCCAACCCATCACCGTCCAGCAAGCCTACGATGAGATTACTCATGAACGGTGAAGAGCATCATGGAATTGGCGATGAAGGGTGGTTGGTGATGACGAAGGTGTCGATTCCCCCTCTCCGGAGCCCAGAACGGACTCCAGATCTGCCCTCCAGAGGAAGAACAGGTGGTGGCGGCGGCTCTGTATTGTAAAACGCGATGAACTCTTCTCCTTAATTTTTTCCGGTCGAAGGAGAATGTATAGAGCTGGAATTGGAGGCGGCGGAGCCCCGAGGGGCTCACAAGCCCACCAGGCCCGGCCAGGGGGGCCTGGTGGGCTTGTGAGCTCCTCGCTCCGTCCCTCCAGTTGATTCTTGCGCCAGTATTTTTTATATATTCCACAAAAAAACCTCGTAAATTTACAGGTTATTTCGAGAACTTTTATTTCTACGCAAAAACAACACCATGGCAATTCTGCTAAAAACAGCGTCAGTCCGGGTTAGTTCCATTCAAATCATGCAAATTAGAGACCAAAACAAGGGCAAAAGAGTTTGGAAAAGTAGATACGATGGAGATGTATCAATAGTCACCCACTAACGTTGCGACGTTTGATACACACAAGGCATTCCTCCGGAGTTAGTGAGTTACATGATCTCATGGTCATAGGAATGAATATTTGACATGCAGAAAACAATAGCAACAAATGACACGATCATATGTTATGTTCATAGTTTGGGTCTTGTCCATCACATCATTCTCCTAATGATGTGAACCTGTTATCAAGTGACAACACTTGCCTATGGCCAGGAAACCTTGACCATCTTTGATTAACGAGCTAGTCAACTAGAGGCTCACTAGGGACAGTGTGTTGTCTATGTATCCACACATGTATTTGAGTTTCCAATCAATACAATTCTAGCATGGATAATAAACGATTATCATGAACAAGGAAATATAATAATAACCTATTTATCATTGCCTCTAGGGCATATTTCCAACAACACCCCCGTCCATACTGGCATCCGACCACACCTGACCCCCCCAGTAGTGTGACGCCTAGGCCTCAGGCGTTGCACATGCGGTAGTGTGGCGCCGAGTGCTTAGGCGCCACACCTTCAGTTATGCAGCCGCGGGCCGGCCCTCCCACACCCCCTCCCCACTCGTTTTCTTTCCCCACAGAGCGTGGCGGCGGCTGACTCATCTCCTCCTCTCAATCCTCTCTTCCAAATCCTTCATATTTGTTGATTTCTTCCATGGATTTACCCCCCCCCCAAATTGGTCTAGGAGGTAATCTCTTCTGTTTCCCATATTTCTATCCAAATAATATTGCAATTTTTTCATATTTGTATTAGTATGGACGAGAGCCATGTTTTGATTGGATTTGAAATATATATGAGGAGTTAGTTGTATTTTATGAATCCTAGATGAGTAGATGAGTACATGATTATGTAGGTTTCGTAGATGACTATTCCTATATGATTAGATGGTGTGGCTTTTGAAGTTAGTTGTATTTTTTGTAATATGTAGATGAGTGGATAAGTAGATGACTATTCCTATATGTAGATGAGTACATGACTATTCCTATATGAGTAGGATGAAGAGATGACTATTCCTATTCCTATATGTAGATGAGTAGATGACTATTCCTATATGAGGAGTTAGTTGTACTTTTTTTAAATATGTAGATGAGTAGATTACTATTCCTATATGAGTAGATGAATATATATGAGAAGTTAGTTGATTCTTTTGTAATATGTAGGATGATGTGGCTTTTGAATGATGCCTATGACGGTGAACACCATGCCTACTTGATGTCGGAGAAGCGTATGGTAAATACAACATACTATTACCTTAAAAATCATGTACTTATTTAAAAAGATCACTAAGCATATCACTCCTATGTTTGCAAAAGCTTACGCCCTTGAAGTTCGGCATCACGGGGCATCGACTGTCATGTCGTACGATGAGTAGTACACACCATACATCCATATGACAGGACTCCTTCCATTTATTCATCTTGTGAGCCGGTCAACGCCCAACCTGAACGTTGCGGCAATCACTGCACTTACTGATCGGTGGAGGACGGAGACCCATAGTTTTCATCTTCGGACTGGAGAGATGACCGCGACTCTTCAAGATGTTTCCATGATCACCGCACTTCCAATCGAGGGAAGCCTCTTTGTATGAGCACTGATTCTGAGGGATGGCAGCAACAAACGGAGGCCCTTATTGGTATGTCACCTCCAGAGCTGGAGGCAGAAGATGGAGGGAATAAAGATAGAGTCCCGGGTGGCGCTCCTTTCACTTGGATTGTAGTCAACTTTGCACATTGTCCCGAGGAAGCCAATGACGATGTGATCCAGACTTATGCTCGCGTGTACATGTGGTATGTTATGTCTAGGACTATATTCACTGACGGCAGTGGCAAGAATTCTCAATGGATGTGGCTAAAGGCGTTGACGGTTTTCGACAACAAGTTTAGCTGGGGGTCGACCGCATTGGCCTACTTGTACCGGCAGGTAATAAATTGTTCATAGTAAGTTTTTCTTTGGCTTATGCTTTTACGCCTAACTGATCCATGTGTGTCCTTAATTGTAGTTGGACGAAGCTTGTTGTAGGCCCACAAGAGACAGCAGAATTGGTGGTTGTATGCTCCTACTTTCGGTATGGAGCTGGGAACGCCTTCGTATTGGACGCCCTAGAGAGGTAACATTCAAGGCCTGGGATGACCACGGCAACCATGTACGGCTTCCCACCTGGGCTTAAAAGTGGGACGTGCTATTGGAGGTGACGAGCGATGTGAATATCTTGTACAAGTAATACACCAACGAGATGGATTCGCTTACCGCCGAGCAGGTAAACATCATTGAGATGACTCCATAAATGAAAGGAAAAATGAATGGTGCCTTTTTGTTGTTGTGTTGTAGGTGGAATGGCAGCCATATGTTGCCGGGGCAAGCTTTGGTGATGCACACACGTTCCAGCTTAATCCAATATGCTTGCAAGAAAAACATCTTTGGCTAATGTGTTGTCCACTGGTATGCAATTGGGCGGTTGAGTTTCATCTCCCGCATCATGCGTTGCATCAATTTGGGTTGTTTGAGGCGCCTAGTTGTAAGGCGCCACACATGTTAATCTCAAGTTGGCAGTGTCTGTTTTGACTCTGTTTCACAAGTGTGACGCCTAGGGGTAAGGCGCCACACAAAGTGGCCACTCTCTGTTACTACTCTACTTCACATGTGTGATGCCTATGGGAAGGGCGCCACACACTCAAAACTACAGCAAGTGTAGTTTATCACAGCCACATCATAATTTATCACATAATAAGACATCATAAGTTATCCAACATAGAAAATCATAAATTATCCCAGCAACACATACATGAGTTCCATAATAAAAGAGTTTCATAATAGAGGAGTTTCATAGTAGACAAGTTCCAAATAACAAAGCGCGCAAGTGGACAAGGTTCAACGACACAATAGGTTCAAAGATGAAAGCGTGCATGACGAAAAGAAGCAGCACACTCTATTGTGTCGAGTAAGGCCCCTTTCCCTTCTTCTTCTTCCTCTCTTCTTCCTCTTCCTCTCCCCTTTTGCGTATTTTTGAAGCCTCTTTCATCACCCTCTCCATGAAGCATTGATGCTCCCGCTCTCTCTTTGTTGCATTCTCCGCGGTTGACTTCTTATAGTTTGCTACCAAATCCCTTTGACATTTCTCCATCATCTTCTTGTGCTCCTCCTTAATCCGCTTCTGGTAGTTGTAGTAGTCAAGCTTTATTTTCAGGCCCTCCTTCATCTTTGCTTCCCTCTCCCTCTCCGCTTTGGTTGCGTCCTCCTCTCTCAACTTCTTTGTAGCCCTTTCCCACAACCCCAGGTCCTCACCGACTGCATCCTTGTCCTCCACCCACTCTGTTGTTGCCTTGTTGGGTTGAGACGCCGCCATAACTACAAAAAGTAGCAACATACTAGTTAATAAAATAACGATAGTACATGGTTAACATAGAAGGGAGCATTAAAAACAATATGAAAAAGATAAGTCAATATTGTGCCATACGGAAATAGTCCTCGTCGGTATCCGCATATACCAATCCTATTAAGTCCATGACCTCTCCCACCCCTGCCTCTAGCACCAGAATGCACTATCCCATGAGCACGTCCTCTAGTAAGTCCAAGTCGGCTAGGAACATGTTGACTAGGAACTTGTTGGTTGCTACTTGCTTGGCTAGGACCTTGTTGGCTTGTACTTGCTTGGCTAGGACCTTGTTGGCTACTACTTGGTTGGCTTGACCTTGAATCATTTTTTTGGACTTCTTCTTAGGGTTGGTACACCTTCTTGTGTTGTGACCTGTTACACCACACTCTTCACAATGTGATCTCTCAGTAGGCTCTTGAAATTGGTTGTTCCCCATTTGTCAGCCACCATCATGGCCCCATCCATCCATGTCTCCTTTAAAATGCTTTGTATTCCATCTTCCCCGTTTGACCACCTTCCATTCTGGGTCGGGCCATAGTTGTAGCCCATGATACTCTGGCCATTGTAATTGGTCAAAGTATGGTTCAAATCTAGGAACCCATGTATGCTTCGTGGTCATGATAGAGAACTCAGACTCCCTCACGGTTAGCGGACAGTTGACGTCCACATTCCTAGTGCGATCTGTCGTGTACAAGTGCGAGCATGCGAGATGAATCAACCTTGCCCTCCCGCAAGAGCAATCACACAACAATAAAGATACTTTGAATACCCTGTTTCCGTGTTGTTGGCCATCGTTTGTCGTTCCTCTGGACTCATTCACTTGGTGCGTCCAATCCTCGTTGTTGTGCAACGTAGCTATTTGGGAGTTAGCCTTCCGTGATTGAAATTCCATCCATTTGTTAACCTTTGGTGGGAACTTGTACTTGTAATTTTTCTTGTTCTCTCCCGCAATCTGATAATCCGTTTTAGTTGAGTACTTTAGAAAGTATGCTCTCAACTTGTCGAATGTGTATTGAACTATTGTCGTCACTCGCAACGCACAGACACCCTTTAGCACCCCATTGAAGCATTGTGCCATGGTGCTTGTCATATGACCGTATCTTCAGCCATCTTCATCATAATATCGTGCCCACTTGGCCTAAGTTGAATGTGCGTGTTGAGAAACTCAAGACCCCCATGCATCAAGTTTTTTGTTTGCAACCAAAGCGTTGTACAATCTTGCAAATCCTTTGTCGGAAAAAGCTTGACAACAATCTTGAAGATTATCCGTCAACTCTTTGCTACCACATGCCCGGTAGAAGTATGCACATAAATGCCCCATGCACCATCGATGGTGCAAAGGAGCATGCCCGGGAATGACAATGTCAACCGCGTTACGTATACCTTGATGGAGATCCAATATGACACAGATTTCCCTTTCAGACGGTAATACCTTCGTTTTCAAAATATGCAAGAACCATTCCCAGTTAACATTGTTCTCCACCTCAACCAAAGCAAAAGCCAAAGGCAACAACCTGTTATTGGCATCATTTCCTATTGCAACCAACAGAGTACCCTTGAATTGTCCGGTCAAGAACGTGCCATCGATGGAGATGACCGGCCGACAGTGTTGAAAAGCCCTCACACATTGCTCAAATGCCCAAAATGCACGTCCAAATACGCAGACCGTCTTTTCATCGTGAATCCTTGTTTTCTCCCCGTACGGCTTGACCACATGAACCATGCCCGGGTTAGTGGCGGCAATAGCTCCCAACAACCTAGGTAGTCAGTTGTATGCTTGCTCCCAATCACCATACAACATCTTGAATGCGGATTGCTTCGCTTTCCATGCCTTCTCGTTTCACCTGGTAGTGAAAGAGGGCTTTCACAAGGTCTTGTACGCTTTTTATGCTCATTGTAGGAAGAGAGGAGATGGAGTTCGAAATCTTGTAAGCGATGAACTCGGAGGTGAGTTGTCTATGGTTTTGTGATGAAAGCTTTCCATCAAGCCTCTTGCCTCAGCACAGGTGAGGCATACAACTCACAATGTTCCATTCGGGCACTCCTTTCCATGGTCTTGCATGGACAATCCATGGACATCCTGAATCCTCACATGCAACCGTGTACCGCAGCTTCATGTTCGAATGAAAAACTTTATGTGGACAATAATGCGTAACGGAATATTCATCCAACCACATCTTTAGTTCGAGGAATGTTTCAAACTTTGACAACGGCAAAATAATATTCTTCCCATGTTTGTCCTGGTGAGAAGGTGGCCTAACTCCAAACAATATGCCTTCGCCTCCGTCAACCACGACTTGATCCACAAGGCTAAGATCCTCGAACAATGGTGTCCGGTGATCCCGCCCTAATACTGTAACGCCCAAGATGCGACCCTATCCTCATTTTGGCACGAGGGACTCGACAGGGATAGAAACGCATCTCGTCATTTTGCAAGAATGGATATTGTTACAAGTACATGTACTGAAGAGATGAGTATATGGAGTTGGCTTACACTCACCACAAGTTACAACAAGTTCACATCAATACAACAATATATAGTCATCATGAAGAAGAGCGCGGTCCGACTACGGACGAAAACAAACGACAAAAGAGTGACGTCCATCCATGCTATCCCAGGCTACCGGCCTGGAACCCATCCTAGATCGACGAAGAAGAAGAAGAATAAACTCCAAATAGCATAATCAGCGCGCTCACGTCAAAGTAATTCTTCACATGTACCTCCAATTGGTGTTGTAGTAATCTGTGAGCCACAGAGGACTCATCAATCTCATTTCCATAGGTATAAAGACTAGCAAAGCTTAATGGGTGACGTGTGATTAAGTGGTGAGGCTGCAGCAAGCGACTAAGCATTTAATTGAGGTTGCTAACTTACGAGTACAAGAATAAAAAGGGGGAAGATCTATGCATAGCGGACATGAACTACTATTGATCAAATGAATGATCCTGAACACCTACTTACGTCAGACATAACACCACAGTGTCCTCTTCCGGATATAGAACTCACGAGAAGAGACATTCATGGTTACGCACTCATTTGGCAAGTTTAAATTAAGTTAACTTCAAGTTATCTAGAACCGGATGATAAACAAAGTTTCCATGTTGCCACATAACCGCGAGCACGACTTTATGAAAGAATTAACCCTCCAGGGTTGCTCCAACTAGTCCATCATAAACAACCACACGCTGTGACGGAATGACCTCGATCAGGGAAACCCGTGATCTCCTCGGGTTCCTATTGGAAAACCTCAACCTCGAGATAACCCAAAGCATCCTCGGAATCCCTCGCACAAGGCGCTCGAGAAAGGTAAAACATGTCCATCAAGGCCGCCCGGCGTGTCGATGATCCCGATAGGAGCCGTGTATCTTGTTCTCAGGACACGACGGATGAGCACTACGTACGGTGGCCGGATAGACATCCCCCGAGTTGCCCCGGGTGGCCCCGCAAGTGGCTCTGTTTGGGACGAACACCATCAGCACTGGTCCCCCCTGTATTATGTTGAATTACTCCTCGGGTTCATGACGCCCTATGTTTTTCAGTATTAACAGAATTATTATGTTGGGCAAATATAGTACCAATGTTGGGCCTTGCCACACAAGCTTTATCCCGAAACGAAAGTCAAGGGGGTCCCCATAACAACCCCAAGCATGTTAGGAGCGCTTATTTATGGAACATAACACTGGTAGCCAAAACTAAGGCGGCAAAGGTGGAACAAAACACCAGGCTATAAAGGCATAGGGGCATTAAATTAATTAGCAAAAAATATGGTGATATAACAAGGAACCCATGTTGGCACACGGAAGCAACTGCACCTGCAACTAGCAACGCTAACAAAAGGCTGAGCAAGCGGTAACATAGCCAAGCAGTGGTTTGCTGGGTTGTGGAAAGGTTAGAGGTTTTCATGGCAATGATGGGAGGCTGATATTTAACAAGTGGTGGACAACGAGATATAACGATAGAAACGAAACAACTAGCATGGCAATGATAGTAATGGTATCTAGGGAAATAATCTTGCCTGTGATCCCCCTTGGAAGAAGAACGACTCCGTGAAGCAAACGAACCGACCTAGTCGAACGGATCCTCACACTTCGAAGCGGATCGGGACTCTATCGATACGAAGCAAACCGAAAACAAGAATCAACACACGATATTCACCACAACACATGCACGACATGTTGCACAACACATATGATACATGATCAGTTTCAAATATGCAAGGCAAGGCATGGCATGGCAATTCACCTCACACAAACACTACACATTAAGTGAAGCTCAATATGCAATTAGTTGCATATTGACGAAACTCCACATTCAAATATTTAGTTCACTCCCGATTAGGTAAACGGCATTATTAAATGTAGTTAAACATGACAAAGGGTGAAGCACAATTAAAATACCTATCTATGCATTTTAAATGAGGTCGGAAACAGCATATAGCATCTCCGAAACGACCCCACGCGTTACATTCTAGTTCTGTCCAGATTTGTCCTAATCACATTTTATGTTTGTTAAAAGACAAACTAAAGTGGTTCACGTGATTCTACTCATCGTTCTAGTCCATTTACATATATGGCTATCTCCAACGGAGCTACGGTTAAATAACTACGATCTAATCCATTTTTGTCACACCGACACACAAACCAATGCAAACAGCACGTAAAACAGTTTTAAATATGCACGAGAGTTGGAAAATATTAATCTACGCGAAGTTCTACATGTTTTGCATATATAACTTGTCGTGATCCGACGCACGGTTTAAAATCTACATGCATTTGAAAATCATGCATTTTCGAAAAAAAAACTGAATTCGCAAAACCTAAAAAAAATATGAAACGGGCCGAAACTAAACAGTGCATCAGGCGCAATATAATTATACTACACACGTGCGGGGCTTAGCGAGGGCGGTTCTCACCTTGCGGGCCATGGCCCAGACTGGAGAGGAAGGGCGACGGGGCCGAGCTGGGCCTTGACCAGCTGCTGACCTGGAGGGCGAAGCGGCCCGAGGAGGAGGGAGCGAGCTGGGCCGGCTTGGCTGCAGCTGGCCCACGAGGCTGGGGCGCAGTCAATGCGCACGGGACCAACCAACCGACGCGCTTGTCCTCCCGTACGAGACGAAGCGGTGGCGCGGCAAGGACGCCGGTGAAAGTGACGACGCAGGGGAGGCGGAACCCGGCGGGGTGAGGCCGGATCCGAGCGGATCTGGGCTGAGGGTAGCATTCCCCGGCGGAGGAAGGAGCGGGGCGGTGACAGCTCCATGGCCATGCCTGCCCGGGGGTTCCTCTAAAGAATAAGGGAGAGAGAATGGTGTAAGGGCGAGGGGAGGAGCTGCGGCTAGCCTCCGGTGGGCGCTCACCAGCGGCAGACAGAGTGCAGGGACATCCGGTGACGGGGCATTAGCGCGGGGACGGAGCGTGTCGTGGTTTTGTCACGGCAGATGTCCTCGTGAAAGGACTTAGTACTGGAGCCATCGCACCTTGGTGGCGACTTAAAGGGGTTAAACAGGAGGGACACGGCGATTTACCCAGGTTCGGCCCCTCGAGAGGAGGTAATAGCCTACGTCCTGCTTTGTGTGTATTGATGTGGATTCGATTACAAGGGAGGTGTAACTCGCCTAACCTAGCACTCGATGATTTCTAACCTGCCTCTCCTCCTTAGGACTCTCCTTTATATATAGGTCGAGGCCCTAGGGTTTACAAGAGTCCCTTCCTTCTTACAATTCGTGACCATTGTAGTCTCTAAGTCGCCGTCCTTCAAAACCCGGAGACCTTCCAGAAATCATAACCGTCCCGCGGCCTTGAACCGGCCAGGCTGAAGCCCAAGTAACCTAGAGGATGAATCGCCTTACTGGTAACCCGGCCCACCTTGGGCGGGTCACTTAATAAGTAATATCCCCAACATTAGGCCCCAGATTGACTTGAACTTTCACGCCAATGCTTCCGCTCAGTTGAAGGTGATTCACTCCTTCGTCTTTCTCCATACGTCAGAAATTGTAACTCGCCATCTGGCACCGAAAAAATCTTTGAGTCGCCAAACCATTTCCCGTTGGCATCTTCTTGTCCCTCGATTCTCGGGAAAACTAACATAATCCCAACGGATATTTAGTGCATCACTATCCCAAAATCTTCGGACGTCATCATGGCGAATCTTTTTATTCCCCAACGGTTCCCGCTCACGGCGCCTCGATTCCAGCGCCCGTCCCGATAAATAGACGGAGGGGACAGGGCTGGCGCTTCCCACCTACCAGTCTCGTCAATCCCCCCCCCCATTATCACAGCAAAAGGCCTCATCGCTTCCCGAGGGCTCCGCCGCCGGCCGCACCTTCCGCCCTCGTCCGAGAAGCTTCAGCGCCGCCCATAAGCAGTTGCCGTCGTCAAGCTTCGCACCTCGGACGATCCGTCCGCCGCCATTGACCATCGCATCGTCACCGACCACCTCGTTGCTCGCCTCGAACTCCGCCGCCGCCGAAGATCTCTTCGTTCGTCGGGACCCCCGCGCTTCTTCAACGATCTCCATCATCGTCGGCCTTCTCCGATCGAGAGCATCAGGTTAGGCCTTCATTCACCTTCTTAGGAGTAGGTTTATTCCTTGCTTGAGCTTCCGCCATTGCCGTAGCTTCGAAGCTTTTCGCTCATAGTTGCTCATCTTCTTCGAATCGATTAGCGCGAGCACTGATAGGGTAGCCAGTGCCCTGAATAATTTTAATTATCCGATGTACTCGCGAATCTTTGAGCACAATGTCTTCACCAAACGAGGGGCGTCACTTGATAATAAATTGTTCGTGCCTAGTTATATTCGTGGGTTTTCACATCTGTTTGGTAGATCCATTCCTCATTTACTGTTTGCGAAAAACCGTTTGTAGCCTTCCCCCCCTTAGCGCTTTGGAACGAATAGATTATACCATCCGCAGAAACGTAGTCTTTGGGAATAACCCTACTTCCATAAGTCGCCATAGCAACCCAACCCGGCCTCTTGTTCTAGCAGGTTAAATGAACCGATTCCAATCCATATAGTAGATGTCCAAGACATGTAATATCATACTTTTACCTACTTGTAGCATGGGCGTCGTCTTCAAGAGCGACTGGCTTCCTACCAAGGTTGATGACGCTGTCTGAGCTAATTATGTGAAAGCGGGCTGTTTGGATCCTCAAGATGTCATTGGATGGCGCACCGGGTTGGGAGAAGATCTCCCTAACCCCAAAGAAGGGGAAATAGTAGTTTTTGTTGAACATTTGGAACGGGGTTTTAAGCCGCCCGGATCGAAATTTCTTAGGGACGCTTTGACCTTCATGAACGTCCGACTCCAGGATCTGGGACCCAATTCCATAAGCAATTTGAGCCAGTTCCAAGTTCTTTGTGAAGCGTATCTGCGGATCGAGCCTTCTGTCCCTCTATTCTGGCATTTTTTTCATTTGAATCGCCAGACGGAATTCCACAATGGCCCCAGTTTGGAACTCGGCGGCGTCAACGTCCAGCGTCGTAGGGATAGTCCGTTCCCTTCACTCATCATGCCTAGCCATCCCAAGGGCTGGGGCGAATCTTGGTTTTATTGTCAAGAGACGTCCCCTGCTGGGGAGAATAAGCTTCTGGGTTACAGGCCAACCCGCCTTCCGGCCAACTTCAAGCTCCCAGACAAGCTCACCAAGGAAGAAGAGTCGGAGTTCATCCCAATATTATCTGAGCTGAGATCCCTGACGAACAATGGTCTTACCGGGGTTGACCTGATCCGCTGCTGGGTCGAATGGCGGATTCTTCCTTTGAGCCGCCGAGATGGTCTGATGTGTGAGTTTGATGGCACTCTGGATCATCCTCAATGCTACTTTCACACAGCATTAACAGAAAAGGACATTGTTACCATCATCAAAAAGTTGACCGGCGAGCCTGCGGGAAAGTGCGGCCAAATCGGCCTTAAGCCCTTTTGCAAGATTAACCCGGCGCCCAAGGTAACCAAAACTAACCCGCCCTCGGTATTTATCCCTTCTGTTTCATTGCCGTCATGATTTCATAATATGTACCTTTTCAGAAAGGCGATAAATTCTGGTCCAGGAGACCTAAAAAGCAAGCCATGAAAACTGCTAAGCCGCCCTCTAAGAAAGCCAAGGGCAAAGGAAAATCTGTTGCGGCTGAGCCATCCGAAGTCGACGAATCTCAAGTCGGCGATGCACTTTTAGAGGTACAAATCCATCCTCTTTTCACTCGCCACCTATCACTTTTGACCTTTTGTTTATATCTTTCTCTCTTCTTGTAATAGAATGAAGATAACGAAAGCCAAGAAGACTCTGTTGAGGTAATTTTTGTTTCCTCCGATTCATCTCCTTCTCGACCTAAGCCGGCCCGGCGAATATGTGGGAAAGTCCCCTTCTCACATCCAAATGCTCATTTGGACCCAAATTTCTTACTGAAGAAAGCACAGCACGCCTCAAACCGGAAAACACGAAGTCACTCTGGCGATCTGGTATCTGGTTTACCAGCAACGAACAAAAGAAAGCCAAGCGAGGTACTTTTATGAGTAACCATTATTTGTGCTTCTTTGGATCACATTTGTAACCCGCCTGTATTATTGATATATAACTCTTACAGAACTCTCCTCCCACTTCCGGCGACTCAGTGATGTCAACACTACCACCGATGATTCGAGTTCCGGGGTATGTCTTTTGATAACCTTGCCTCGACTTTTGAGAATAACGATCTTTTCAATTCCTTAGCGTGCTTATTCCCTTTTGTTAGGGCACAGGCCAAGAAAAGGAAAACCAGTGGATCAATTCCTGATGCAACTTCAGAACCCCCAAAGAAAGCAACTCCGACTCAAGACGATCCGGATCATGCTGAGCCTACGATTCAAGTGGATCTTCCTGAATCGCCAAAGGAAACAATGGATGCCTCTAAATCGCCGAACCCATTGATGACAACAGAAGACCCAGATGTTGTAGTTATTACTGGCTCTGGCTTTTCTAAGCCGGCAGCGACAATTTTGTCCAAACATGTAGCATCCTCCTCTCAGGCCATTCCCGAGTCTGGGCTCTCCAAGGCGAAACTTTCCGACTATGCAAATCTGGAGTTTAAGGAACTCTGTTCTGGCTTTGCAAGTCGCCTGGAGGCGAGCTGTGAGATGGAGAAAAATCTACTGAAGATGCTAAACAACAAACATGAGGTAAATTTTGTTATACTTATATTACTCCCAGTAACCCCCAAGGGCCGGGTCATCAGTAAAAAGATGAGCCGGGTCTTGAAAATTTAGAAAAGAGCTTCGCGACCAGTAACCCCCAAGGGCCGGGTCATCAGTAAAAAGATGAGCCGGGTCTTGAAAATTTTAGAAAAGGCTTCAGGACCAGTAACCCCCAAGGGCCGGGTCATCAGTAAAAGATGAGCCGGGTCTTGAAAATTTTAGAAAAAACTTCGCGGCCAGTCTTGATTTCTGTATAATTTCTCCTGAAAAAATTATACATTAACCCCCAAGTGTCAGGGATATTGCTTAGCAGTAATTCTGAGACTTGTCCCTATTTTAAACTTCCAATAGGAAAACCTTGCTCAGACCGAATTGGCGCTGGGCGATTTAAGGAAAAACTTAGCTGAACAACAAGACGCCCGAACTCAGTCGGAAGAGAAGTGTAAATTGGCTCTGGCCGAACTGGAAAAACTCAAAGCTGAGTTAGAAAAAACTCAAGCTGACCAAAACGCCGCTTTGAAGAGAGCAGAGAAAGCTGAAGCGAAGCTGGTGACTGTTCAACAGGAGTTATCCGGCTTAAAACGTCATATCTCTAACATGACGCGAGCCATCTTTGGTAAGCCTTACCTAAATCTTCAACCTTATCCCCCCCTTTTTTGTACTCAAATTTCTGATGTGTTGAGGCATAATTTATGCCTAAGTAATTTTGGTGATTGATGACAGTACCGTACAGGACTAATCGTGTGTGTCAAGGTTTCAGGCAACATTCGTCAACGGCACAAGACGACACGACTCCTCTCTTCGGGAACGGAAGCACGGGGCTATCCTAGATTCTCTTCATTTCAGTCATAGGAAAGCCGTACTATTAAGAGGGGATCTGTAGTGGAAAGGTTTGGGTGGAATCTATCTTTGCACACGCACACCTCTATTTTCTCCCTTTCCTTTATCCTTGGAGCGGCCCTCGCCGTTTTGTTCTTTGCGTCTCGGCAAAATGGTCCCCAGCGGTAGTACCGCTGGTCCCAGCGGTAGTACCGCTGCAGCCAGCGGTAGTACCGCTGGCTGGCGGTAGTACCGCTGGCTGGCGGTAGTACCGCCCCTGGTCAGCGGTAGTACTGCCAGGCTGGCGGTAGTACCGCCCTGGCTGGCGGTAGTACCGCTCCAGGTGCCCTGTTCCACCTACCTAGCGGTAGTTCGTGGACGGACCCTTTTGCGAAGACTTTCTCGGCGGTAGTAGTGCTTATGCACTACCAAGGGCCAGCGGTAGTACCGCTGGAAGGGCCAGCGGTAGTACCGCTGCATCCAACGGTAGTACCGCCAGGCAGCGGTAGTACCGCTCCTTCCCAGCGGTAGTACCGCTGGATCTCGGGCAGAGAGTGGGAAAACGGTCTGAATTTCCCCCCCCCCCACTATATAAAGGGTTCTTCTAGCTGAGCAACCCTATCTCTTACCTCTCTAAGCTCCATTGTTGCTCCACAAGCTTAAAAGTGCCCGATCTCTCTCCCTAGCCAATCAAACTTGTTGATTCTTTAGGGATTAGTTGAGAAGGCCTAGATTCACACTTCCACCAAGAGAAAAGTTGATTCCCCCACCTATCCCTTGCGGATCTTGTTACTCTTGGGTGTTTGAGCATCCTAGACGGTTGAGGTCACCTCGAAGCCATATTCCATTGTGGTGAAGCTTCGTGGTCTTGTTGGGAGCCTCCAATCTTTGTGTGGAGTTGCCACAACCTTGTTTGTAAAGGTTCGGTCGCCGCCTTCAAGGGCACCTATAGTGGAATCACGGTACCTTGCATCGTGCGAGGACGTGAGGAGAATACGGTGGCCTTAGTGGCTTTTTGGGGAGCATTGTGCCTCCACACCGCTCCAACGGAGACGTACTTCCTGTTGAAGGGAAGGAACTTCGGTAACACATCCTCGTCTCCATCAGTTCCACTTGTGGTTATCTCTAACCTTTACTTTGTATTTGCTCTTACTTGTGACTATATCTTACTTGTCTTATTAAGTCTTGTTGGTAGCTTCTATTGGGGTCACCTCTTTGTCATATTATTTGAGCACTCGTTTAGTGTTTACCTTAACTTGTTAAGATTAGTTAAAAAGTGGTCGTTGTCTATTCACCCCCCCTCTAGCCAACCATATCGATCCTTTCATGATGTTAAGTCACTAATTATCATATTCCAGGTCCAAGAGTCGCCAATCTGCAAGAAGACTGTGTGTTGATGCTGAAGGCGATTTATACGCTGACAGAACAGTTGTACACAGGCAGTGTGTTGACCGTCAAAGCTGTGATGGGTGCCAAAGAGCCTATTACTTCCATCAAGAAGGTACTTGGATGTTTGTCCATGCTTCCTCCCCAGATTGGCGAGTTAACTCGGTCAGCCGCCCGGAAAGGTGTCCTGACTGCCCTAAGTCGCTGCTTAGCGTATGCCCCAGAGATCAATTTAGAAGAAGTAGCCGCTGGCTTCCCTCAGCTTAAGGATGATGGATCGGAATTTGTTGAAGAGGATTACCAAAAAGTTGTCAAGGATTCTCGGCTGGCTGCAACTTGACTCGCCGCAAGCCTTGATTTAACGAAGTACCAGGCGGCTTATGACAGTAGGAATAAGAAAGTCAGCCCGCCAACCTTCGTGGTGACCAACCTAATTCCTCGGCGACCCAAGAATCCTTTCGACTGGGAAGCAGACTTGGCATCAATTTTGACCGACGAAGATGACTTTGATGCTTTGGCCAGGTGCAATTGGGTATTGGGCGATTTACAAATCGAAGTTGGTCGGAGCTCAAGCCAGGACTTAGCGAAGTAGACTTTCCTGAATTTGGCCTGCGAGCCATGTAATAGTCAGTACTATTTTTTTGATGATATTTTCTGCGAGAAAAAACCCTTATATCGCTTTTTAAGGCGATTTGAAATATTTGGCCCGCCTTTACAAGAGTCTTCTATAATGCTTAATCCGCCAAGGATGAAACAAATCTTAGCACCCTCCTGTCTTAAACTTTGAAAACATCATCTGTGAAAACAAATGAACTACGGGTAGTTTCAACAAGTATGTAGAAAGGGGAAAATGGTTTAAAACCTTCAAGATTAAATCATAATAAAAGTAACTTCGTCGGCTCATACGGTCGAGACAGGGGGAGGCGAGTCAGAAAGCTCGTGCACCCACCCTAAATGCAAGTTTCGTCGGCTCATACGGTCGCGACAGGGGAAGGCGAGTCAGAAAGCTCGTGCACCCACCCTAAATGCAGGTTTCGTCGGCTCATACGGTCGCGACAGGGAGAGGCGAGTCAGAAAGCTCGTGCACCCACCCTAAATGCAAGTTTCGTCGGCTCATACGGTCGCGACAGGGGAAGGCGAGTCAGAAAGCTTGTGCACCCACCCTAAATGCAAGTTTCGTCGGCTCATACGGTCGCGACAGGGGGAGGCGAGTCAGAAAGCTCGTGCACCCACCCTAAATGCAGGTTTCGTCGGCTCATACGGTCGCGATAGGGAGAGGCGAGTCAGAAAGCTCGTGCACCCACCCTAAATGCACGTTTCGTCGGCTCATACGGTCGCGATAGGGAGAGGCGAGTCAGAAAGCTCGTGCACCCACCCTAAATGCACGTTTCGTCGGCTCATACGGTCGCGACAGGGGGAGGCGAGTCAGAAAGCTCGTGCACCCACCCTAAATGCAGGTTTCGTCGGCTCATACGGTCGCGACAGGGGGAGGCGAGTCAGAAAGCTCGTGCACCCACCCTAAATGCAGGTTTCGTCGGCTCATACGGTCGCGACTGGGGGAGGCGAGTCAGAAAGCTCGTGCACCCACCCTAAATGCAGGTTTCGTCGGCTCATACGGTCGCGACAGGGGGAGGCGAGTCAGAAAGCTCGTGCACCCACCCTAAATGCATGTTTTGTCGGCTCATAAGGTCGCAACAGGATGACACAATTTGCACTTTTCAATGAGGAAGCCCCCAAGTCGGAGAATGTTTTATTACTTCATAATGAAACTGAAAAACTTACAAAACGTGGAGCTTTTAAGAGCTCAAGTGTAGTAAGGTCGCAAATGAGCAATATTCCAGGGGCGAGTTGACTCAGCCTCTGTAGTTGGTCGATTAAGCCGAAGATCCATTGCGGAGGTTCTTGCTGACGACGAACGGCCCTTCCCAAGGGGGTGATAGCTTGTGCATACCTGCCCGATCTTGTATCAGACGAAGTACTAAGTCGCCCTCCTGAAAAGTCCGACTCTTAACCCGACGACTATGATAACGCCGCAGATCTTGCTGGTAGATAGCCGAATGAGCCGCAGCCAGGTCACGCGCCTCTTCCAAGGCATCCAAGGAATCCTGACGCGCCAGCTCATTATCTTGCTCCACATATGCAGCGACTCTAAGAGAATCATGTCTTATGTCAGTAGGGAGGACAGCCTCTGCTCCATAAACCAAAAAGAAAGGAGTGAACCCCGTGGATCGATTCAGGGTGGTCCGAATACTCCACAGTACCGAAGGTAATTCTTCAACCCAACACCGTGGAGTCCTTTCCAGGGGAACCATGAGCCGAGGTTTAATCCCTCGCAAGACTTCCTGATTCACCCGCTCTGCTTGCCCATTGGACTGCGGGTGAGCAACTGCAGAAACATCAAGCCGGATATGTTCTCGACGACAAAAATCCAGCATCGCTCCTTGGGACAAGTTAGTACCATTGTCCGTGATAATACTGTGCGGATATCCAAAACGGAAAATCAGCTTTTTCGGAAATTTGACCGATGTCTCTGCATCGCAAGCTCCAACAGGTTCCGCCTCAACCCATTTAGTGAACTTATCAACTGCCACCAATAAGTGAGTTTTCTTGTTAGAGGACATTTTAAAGGGACCAACCATGTCCAGCCCCCAGACCGCGAAGGGCCAAGTAATGCGAATCATTCTCAATTCTTGAGCCGGCACATGAGCCTGTCTCCCATATCGTTGACACCCCTCGCACCGCCGTACTATGTCTTCCGCATCTGCATGAGCTGTCGGCCAAAAGAAACCATGTCGAAAAGCCTTTGATACCAAAGAACGTGACCCGGCGTGATGCCCGCAGTCTCCAGAATGAATGTCATTTAAGATCATGCATCCTTCCTCGGAGGAAACACACCGCTGAAAGACCCCAGAAGCACTCCGTTTATATAACTCGCCATTAATGATGATCATGGATTTGCTACGTCGAACGATCTGGCGAGCCAAAACTTCATCGGTGGGTAATTCGCCGCGAGTGAGATAAGCCAGATAAGGAAGAACCCAGTCCGGAGTGACATGGAGAGCCGCCACGAGCTGAGACTCGGGATTTGGTATCGCCAACTCCTCCTCCGTGGGTACAGCCACAGACGGTTTATGCAAGATATCCAAAAAAACATTAGGGGGGACCGGTTTTCTTTGTGAGCCGAGTCGCGAGAGGGCATCAGCTGCTTCGTTGAGTCGCCGATCAACATGATCCACCTGATATCCATGAAAATAGCCCGCCACATCAGATACAGCTTGTCTGTAAGCCACCATCATAGGATCCCGAGAGTCCCAGGTACCCGAAACCTGTTGGGCCACCAAATCTGAATCCCCAAAACATCTGACTCGGGTTAGGTTCATCTCTTTTGCCAGTCGCAAACCGTGAAGCAGAGCTTCATATTCCGCCGCATTATTCGTGCAGGGAAACATGAGTCGGAGAACATAACAGAACTTATCTCCTTAAGGGGATATCAGCACCACACCAGCCCCCGAGCCCTCCAACTGCCTGGATCCATCAAAGTAAATAGTCCAATAGGTAAGGTCAGGCCGATCTTCCGAAACCTGAAGTTCCGTCCAATCGTTAACGAAATCAACTAGTGCCTGGGATTTGATGGCTGTGCGGGGGGTATATTGTATGTGATGAGACCCAAGCTCTATTGCCCATTTGGCGATTCGCCCTGTTGCCTCCCGATTTTGGATGACGTCACCGAGGGGGGCGGAACTGACCACAGTGATCGGGTGCTCCTGGAAATAATGTTTAAGCTTTCGACTCGCCATGAACACCCCATAGACCAGTTTTTGCCAATGCGGGTATCGCTGTTTGGAAAGAGT
The DNA here is from genome assembly GCF_904849725.1 of Hordeum vulgare subsp. vulgare. Lineage (NCBI taxonomy): Eukaryota > Viridiplantae > Streptophyta > Magnoliopsida > Poales > Poaceae > Hordeum > Hordeum vulgare. The sequence continues at coordinate 523,956,413 of NC_058520.1, read as the reverse complement.
TAACACCTCACTGATAAAGTATACCGGACATTGCACCGGGTATTCCTTTCCTTCCTCCTTTCTTTCGACGACCACAGCCACGCTGACCGCCTTGGAATTTTCCGCAATATACAGGAGCATAGGCTCCTTTTCAGTTCGGGCCGCCAGGACCGGCGAGTTAACCAATTGATGTTTCAAGGCCTGGAGCGCCTCGTCTGCCTCCTGTGTCCATACGAATCGGTCAGATTTCCTCAACAATTGGTAAAGAGGAATCGCCTTTTCCCCAAGGCGGCTCACGAAACGACTTAGAGCCGCAATGCGGCCCGCCAGTCGCTGAACTTGATTAACATTCGTCGGCTTCCCGAGAGAGGTAACCGCTTCAATTTTGTCCGGGTTAGCCTCGACGCCGCGCTCTGATACCAAGAAACCCAGTAGTTTTCCTGCAGGTACACCAAAAACGCACTTGGTAGGATTTAGCTTCATCTGATATATTCGTAAATTATCAAAGGTTTCCTTAAGGTCTTCCAAAAGTGTCTCCCCCCGGCGGGTCTTGATCACAATGTCGTCAACGTAAGCATGGACGTTGCAGCCAATTTGGTTATGAAGACAATTCTGGATGCAGCGTTGATAAGTCGCCCCTGCGCTCTTGAGTCTGAACGGCATGGACACATAGCAAAAGGCCCTGAAGGGGGTTATGAAGGTCGTCTTCTCCTGATCTTCCACGGCCATCTTGATCTGATGATAACCTGAATAGGCGTCCAAAAAGCACAATCATTCGCATCCCGCCACCGAGTCAATGATTTGGTCGATGCAGGGAAGACCGAAAGGATCTTTGGGACAAGCTCTGTTGAGATCCGTATAGTCAATACACATACGGAAAGTTCCATTCTTCTTGAGTACTAACACCGGGTTAGCCAGCCATTTGGGGTGAAAAACTTCCACGATGAACCTGACGGCTAAAAGACGGGCGACTTCTTCTCCAATCGCCTTGCGTCGCTCCTTGTTAAATCTGCGAAGGTACTGTTGGACAGGTTTGCATTTTGGGTCAATATTAAGATGGTGCTCAGCGAATTCTCTCGGTACACACGGCATGTCAGAGGGCTTCCATGCAAAGATGTCCCGATTCTCATGGATGAATTCGATGAGCGCGCTTTCCTATTTGGGGTCCAGACCCGTCCCAATGGTGAACTGCTTGGATGAATCGCCAGGAACGAAATCGATTGTCTTAGTATCATCCGTCGGTTTGAACTTGAGGGGCGACTCAGAATCTGTAGTCGGCTTCTTGAGTGGTGACATGTCTGCCGGGTCAACGTTGGCCCGATGATGTTTGAGCTCTTCCGCCGCACAAGCGACTTCCACATAAGCCGCGTCCCCATCCTCACACTCCTTTGCGATTCTTCTATCTCCATCAACCGTGATGGGTCCTTTAGGACCAGGCATTTTGAGCTTGAGGTAGACGTAGCACGGGCGGGCCATGAAGCGGGCGTAAGCCGGTCGCCCAAACAGCGCATCGTACGGGCTTTTCAACTTGACCACCTCGAAGATTAGAGACTCCGACCTGTAATTCTGCGCAGTTCCAAACGCTACTGAGAGCCTGACCCGGCCTATGGGATAAGCCGACTTGCCCGGGACAATGCCGTGGAAAACCGTGGTTGAAGGCATCAAATCTTTCTCCAATAGATTCATCCTCCGGAAGGTGTCGAAGTATAAGATATTAATGTTGCTGCCACCATCCATTAGTACCTTTGACAGGGTGTAACCCCCCACTTGGGGAGCCACGACTAATGCCAGGTCACCCGGGTTATCTATTCTTGGCGGGTGATCCTCTCTGCTCCATGTTATGGTCTGCTCGGACCAGTGGAGATATCTGGGAATCGCTGGCTCAGTTACGTTGTACGCCCGGTGATTTACCTTTTTATCACGCCTGCAAGCATTAGTGGTGAAAACGTGGTACTGCCCGTTACTTAGCTGTTTGGGATTATTGCAGAAGCCCCCGTTGTCATCCTGGTCCTGTGGAGCCCCCTGTGGGGGTGGCTGCTGGAAAACTCCCGGCGGGTTGTACCGCCGCTGGTGGTGCACCGGCTATTGGCCGCCGCCTGGTTGCGGGCCTCCCTGAGCCCCCTGTTCGGGAAAGCCGCCGAAGGGGTTCTGCCTTTGGTTGGACGCGGCGAGTTGGTCCTGGCGCCGGTTCGGATCTTCGTTTTGGCTCTTCTTGATTGCCTCCGCCCGAAATTCTCGCATCACGAAACAGTTCTCCCAAGAGTGGCCCGCCGGGCCGTCGGCCGTGGCGTGGTGCGGGCAAGGGCCTTTGAGTAGCTCTTCATAGTTATGCGGCCTTTTCCCACTGAAACCTCGATTCTTCTTTTTGCCGTCATTGGCATTGGTGTTGGCAACCAAGTCCGAGGGCTCCTCCTGTGGCCTACGCTTGCCGTTGGTCCCCTGATTGTGACGGTTGCGGCCCTGGAAACGGGTGTGATTTTTTGTCGAATAGCCCTTTTTGGGCGAGTTACCCTTACCATCCTCGCCGGGATCCTTGGTGTCATCGGCCTCGGCATACCTAGTGAGGGTGTCCATCAGTTCCCCCATGTCCTGAACTTTCCGTTTGAGTCGCCCCAATTTCTGGACCAACGGTTCATAGTGGCAGTTGTGCTCGAGGATAAGCAGAGCTTGTGCTGCCGTGATACCGTCTGATGAATGAATAATTTCTGCGACCCGCCGTGACCAATGGTGTGCCGACTCATCCGGGCGTTGTACGCAGTGTTGTAAGTCGACGATCGTCATCGGTCGTTTATAGGTTCCCCGGAAGTTTTTGATGAAACGCTCTTTCAGCTCGGAGGTAAGTTCTTCAGCCAAGTGCGCGCCGACCCCTCGAGCATCATGGTGAAATATCTGGCGCAAACCGCCTCATTTACGTCGAGCATGTCCATGGCAATCTCATAGCCCTCGATCCATGATGTTGGTTCGAGATCTGGTGTGTAATTAGGCACCTTTCTTGGTCCTTTAAAATCCTTGGGCATTCTTTCGTTCCGAAGGGCCAGGGACAAGCACGGTACCCCAACTCGCCCTCCGGTCCCTGCGAGGGGGGCCTGGGTGTCTTGAATGTTGGGGAGATCTCTGCCCGGCGGGTTCCGCTCGGGCGGGTTGTCCTGCGGGAAGTGTCACGGGCCACTGTTTACGGCTGGCTGATCCTCCGGCCTATTCCTGGTATAGCTCGCCTGAGGGGTGGAGTGCAATCTCTCAAGGCTGTGTGAGAATTGTGTGTTTTGAACCACCGCTGTTTTCAACATCTCGATGGCGTTCCTCGCTTCAATCTCAGCTGGGGTGTTGCCGTGAATCGCAAGAGACTCCAAGTGGTGAGTTGCGGCAAGCACGTTATCCACTGGGTTAGAGAAGTGGCCTTGAGGGGTCCGGAAACGAGGAATTTTACCCTCAGTCGGCTGAACTGGCGGGTTAGGTGGGCGGCCCGGTCCTCCTGCTGGGGCGGCTCCCATCCCGGGGTGTCAAACAGACGGGTCGGGTTGAGGTCATGGGGCAGGCGACCCTGGTGTCTCCACTGATGGATGGCGTCGGATGCGCGCTGCTGCCTTTCGAGCCACCAGTTGTCAGTGTTCAATCGCATCCTTTCGGCCGTGATTTGGGCTTGTCGAGTCTCGATCCTGGCGGACTCCATCTCAGCATCCTGATGGGCCTTTGCCACCGCCTCTCTCAGCTTTGCTAACTCTGCATTTATCTCCTCTTCGTTCTCTGGTGTGAGGGGAGTTGAAATTAGTCTCGTGATTTCCACCGCTAAATCCACCAGGACTGCGGATGCACTTTTGGATGTCCCGCCGGTCCCATCGCCTCCGGTGGGGTTTTGGTGCAGGTTGGGTTGCCCCAGCCATGTAAATGGCGATCTGGCGGCGGGTTCGATCAAGGATTTCCGGATCCATGGCCAGTGACAAGCCTCCGAGACCGTCCCCATGGAGAGACCGGATGGAATCTGAATCGCCCATGGATGACTCATCGTCAGAGTTGACCGGGGTAACCTCTGGAGTCGCCAAGTGTTCTAGTCCCTCCGATCCCTGCGTGAACCCCACAAAGACCGGGCGAGTTAGATTCTGTATTGTGACTGGGCGGACGTACCTGGCCGGCTCGACGATGTCGGTGGAGATGTCCGGCTCAGGGACGGATGATCCGATCATGCCGATGAAGATGTTGATCTTGCCGAAGGGGACCTTGTAGCCCGATTCGATCGAATTCGCTTCAGGTCCCCATCGCTGGTTGTCGATGTAGGTTATCCCGCGGCGGCTCCAAGTCATGAGCGCCGTCGCATAACTCCCAAACCCTGGTAGGGCTCCCTTTGAGAACTCAACTCCACCGTGCGTAGGCCCCACGGTGGGCGCCAACTGTCGTGGTTTTGTCACGGCAGATGTCCTCGTGAAAGGACTTAGTACTGGAGCCATCGCACCTTGGTGGCGACTCAAAGGGGTTAAACGGGAGGGACACGGCGATTTACCCAGGTTCGGCCCCTCGAGAGGAGGTAATAGCCTACGTCCTGCTTTGTGTGTATTGATGTGGATTCGATTACAAGGGAGGCGTAACTCGCCTAACCTAGCACTCGATGATTTCTAACCTGCCTTTCCTCCTTAGGACTCGCCTTTATATATAGGTCGAGGCCCTAGGGTTTACAAGAGTCCCTTCCTTCTTACAATTCGTGACCATTGTAGTCTCTAAGTCCCCGTCCTTCAAAACCCGGAGACCTTCCAGAAATCATAACCGTCCCGCGGCCTTGAACCGGCCAGGCTGAAGCCCAAGTAACCTAGAGGATGAATCGCCTTACTGGTAACCCGGCCCACCTTGCGCGGGTCACTTAATAAGTAATATCCCCAACAGAGCGGCACACGAGCTCGGGGCCCCTCAAGCGCCATGGATGTTGTGCTCCATGCGCTGGGAGGCAGCGGCGCGGCTCGGGCCGAGATGGGCTCAGGCGGGCTCAACTCGGGCCCGGGCGGGCCTAGCACGGCTGGAGGAGGGAGATGGCATCTGTGGCTGATCTGGCACGGGGATCGAGGTGGGGATTAGGTTTAGGCTAGAATAGGTAGGTTTGGGGTCTATTTATAGTAGTTTTAGTTAGGGTTAGGGATTGGTTCCGTTTTCGGACCGTTGGATCGCAATCCAACGGCTCCGATCGGAGAGGTTGGCTCGGTGGGTTGCGGTGGATGTTTAGAATAGGCCAGGTGGGGAAGAGAGGGAGGTCGCGGCCCGTCAATGAGAATTTAAACACCGAAAAAATGTTCGACGATAAACCAAAGACGGTGCCGCTACGGTCGACCGTCCAGGTATCAAACGGACTCCGATCGCGACAAAATTTGGCACGCGGCCTACCTACACTATATAAAGACCGCACGTCAATTTTCGACCCAATCTGAGAATATTTTATTCACACTTAAAAAATATGTTTAACGATGTCGCGGGCGCGTGCGAGTGTGGTCGGGATCAAAACGGTCAGCGACAAAAACGGAGAGAACCGACAACTAATAATGGATGCAAGATTTGGAAACTGGCGGCAACAGAGTGCTGGTGCAATGCGGATGATGCGCATGATGCGATGATGAATGCGACACATAATCTAATCGCACAGGGGCAACGAAATAAAAGGGGAATCTTCTAGAGCATCGGTCTCGGGCTGTTACAACTCTTCTACACTAACAAGAGATCTCGCCCCGAGATCTATGAATGAAAAGGGGGAAGAGGAAGAGAAAAGCAAAAGGTAAAACTTAGTCGCTTCGTTAACAAACGAGTGAAACCAATGAATCTTGAAGGTTGCAAAGAGATGAAGAATGACATGAAGAACAAGCAAGAACTCACAAAGAATGACATAAGAGAAAAAAGAAAAGATAGCGAAAGCAACAATGAATTGAAATGCACTTGGATGATGACTGAAACATGGAAGAAAAGGGAGGGAGGGCGGGGAAAAACAAAGACAACTTGGGACAGATGAGATGAACTCCGGAAAGAAATGAGAGATTGCTCTTGCAAATATTGGAGAGGATTGAATTCACTTGAAGAGAAGCACACCAGTTGAAAAATAATTGATATGATGACTCCGGTTGAAACGAATTTGATAATAGAATTTGGTTGAGCAAAAGAATTTGCATTCCCATAAAAATATGAGAACACCTCTTGGAAACATATGAATCCACCACTTGACATCGAAGCAACTCGAATTACCATACTCTAAAAACACAAAGGATGAGGCTTGTAATTAGCCAGGACAAACATATGACAGAGATTTCGCTCGATATTTTCGTGGATAGGATCACACGGGATCTATCCTACAAAAGCCATCATGTACAAGGCAGTGCACACAACATACGAAGCGTACCCGAGTCATAGCAAGCTACAAGGACTCTTTAAGACACAACGAGAACCGTTGTAAGACAATCGTGAACAAACGAATCCACTAGATGTCGAACCCCAACCTCAAATCATGCCTCTGTTGGAAGATTGTCCTATAAGTGACTATGTGAATTCACACCTAAGAACTCTCGAAATTTCTGGTCATGCAATCGGGTCCACAGATACAAGGAGTAAAATCGATCACTCAACTCCTACCAGTAACACTACCCGTTCAGTGTATCACATCCATCAACACATAACTAGAGATCTCGGAAACTCATCTATCTCAGATCCTCGTAATCACAACGATACCAAGTATGGCGGTACCCCCGAAATCTCTGCACCGGTACTGGGGATGCCGGGGTTATCTCGCCACTAATAGTATTGAAGCAATTTCGAACATCCTCCATCCCGAGATACTAAGAAATCTGAATGATAGCGATGTGCTCAAGAATCCCGTGGAGCTCAACTCCCTGGAAGAAATCAAGTCAGATAGGAGGCACCAAGTCAGAACTCCGTCACATCGACATCATATAGATCCCAAAAATATCTGCGTGATCCTAAAAAAAATTGAGTGAGAAGAGGAGTAGAATTAAAATTCTTACGTCAAGATTCCTCACCACAACATAGAAGAGGAGAAAAAGAATCCTACTCTCTGATATATAGCTAGACTCAAAGTAGCTTTTCACTAGACTCGACTCGGCCAAGTTCGATCAATCAAGGGGGCTCCTAGGTGGGTACTGCTCTGATACCAACTTGTAACGCCCAATATGCGACCCTATCCCCATTTTGGCATGAGGGACTCGACAGGGATAGAAGCACATCTCGTCGTTTTGCAAGAATGGATATTGTTACAAGTACATGTATTGAAGAGATGATTATATGGAGTTGGCTTACACTCGCCACAAGCTCAAACAAGTTCACATCAATACAACAATATATAGTCATCATGAAGAAGAGCAGGGTCCGACTACGGACGAAAACAAATGACAAAAGAATGATGTCCATCCTTGCTATCCCAGGCTGCCGGCCTGGAACCCATCCTAGATCGACGACGAAGAAGAAGAAGAAACTCCAAATAGCACAATTAGCGCACTCACGTCAAAGTAACTCTTTACCTATACCTGTAACTGGTGTTGTAGTAATCTGTGAGCCACAGAGGACTCAACATTCTCATTTCCATAGGTATCAAGACTAGCAAAGGTTAACGGGTGAGGTATTGTTAAGTGGTGAGGCTCCAGCAAGCGACTAAGCATTTATTTGAGGTGGCTAACTTACGAGTACAAGAAGAAAAGAGGGGGAAGATATACACATAGAGGACGTGAACTACTGATGATCAACTGAATGATCGTGAACACGTACTTATGTCAAACATAACTGTTAGAGCATATATCTCCATATGTGGTTTTGGTAATTGATGACAATTCCTATGGACTAATGGTCGCCTTAAGTTATATTTATAGGATTTGTCCATAGGCACTTCTTGAAGTCCATCTGTTGGGTTCAAGGAGTTTATATGATGACCAAGATGGTATTCAAGGTATTATCCAAAGAATGGTCATAGAGACACAAGGTTGATCAAGATCTCAGACAAAGAGTAAATCAAGATGATCAACACACAAAGCATACAAGATGTACCGAGAGGGATCAAGTGATCCCATGGTATGGTAAGCATTGTTCATTACATGTTTGTGTACTAACCCATGGTCTTTGTGAGAGTTCTATGTGGGGGTTAGGTGTGCTTCCATGGGCTTGCGTCAAAAGGAAGATCTCATACAACCCATGAAGGATGACGTCAAGTGGTGATCGTCATCAAGATTGCGGTGCGCAATTTCAAGTGGATCAGCACGAATATATCATGCTTGATGCTTGCCATCCATTGTGGTGGCAATGGACTTGTGAAGATATGTTGAAGAGCGGTTCACCCATAGTGTGTATGGGGGAGCAATCAACTAGTCTTCATCAAGCCAACGCAATCAAGAAAGGTGGTCCATCTTGAGGAAGCCAAGATCATCGTCATCTAGCTCAAGAGGACAAGGAGCAAGGTATAGGTTTGCCCTTGATAGGTTTTCTGTTTTAGGATAGTTTGTCATACTTTCAAGGGGGCTCTCAAGTGAGTAGCTTGATCGTATCGTTCGTTGAGAGCTCAAACCATTTGCATCCTTGCATAATACTTCTTGGTTCTTGTTTGGTGTTTCTATTTGTGACTTTTAGAGCTTATTTTCATCTTCATGACAAGCTCAAGTTCATCGAAAACAGAGTCCATATGCATCTTCTATGATGTTTTCGATGTTGGGAGTTTTTACCGGTCTTATTCGAAGAAGGGTTCTCACCATTTTCTTATGGGACTTTTCTCACTTGACTCTTACTGATATTTCTATCAATATTGTGTTAGCCCATGTCGTTAGCTTTCCAACAAACTTGGTTTCGTTGAATTCGGAGTCCGTATGCGAAAGTTACAGCAGTTTCAGTATCCAGCGGTAGTACCGCTCCTCGTGCCAACGGTAGTACCGCTCCTGTAGCGATAGTACCGCTCGTGTAGTGGTAGTACCGCCCCCGGAGCGGTAGTAATTTTTTACTACCGCTCCCTAGCGGTAGTACCGCTCCAGGAGCGGTAGTACCGCTCCGTCAGACCGTTTTTGCATACTTTTTGGCCTCAGCATGGTTGGTGAACCTACCGAGCGGCAGTACCAGTCTGTGCGGGTTGTGAGGCTTAACGGTTGGATTTTTCCCCACCTATAAAAGGGGGTCTTCTTCCCCATTGAACCTTATCTCTTTAGCTCGTGTTCTTCCCTCATTTTTTACCTTCTTCGAGCTTGCTAACTCTCAATCCCTCCAATGATTCTTGCTAGTTCTTGAGGGAAAAGAGAGAGGAGATCTAGATCCACATTTCCACCAATCACTTTCTCCTCTAAGTGAGGGGAACCCCTTGGGTCTAGATCTTGGAGTTCTTCGTGTTCTTCTTCGTTCTTCCTCTCATTTTCCTCCCTAGCATTAGTTGCTTTGGTGGGATTTGGGAGAGAAGGACTTGGGCACTCCGTGTGCCCTTGCCATTGCATTAGTTGCATCGGTTTGAGTTCTCCATGGTGATACGTGGAAGTGAAGTTTGAGAAGCTTATTACCTTTGGTACTTAGTACCCTAGATATTGTTCTTCATGGATGCTTTGGCGTCCTAGAAGCTTGGTGGTGTCTCAGAGCTCAATCATTGTGGTGTAAAGCTCCGGGCAAGCGTCGGGGTCTCTAATTAGGTTGTGGAGATTGCCCCGAGCAATTTGTACGGGTATCGGTGACCGCCCCCAAGGTTTACCATTTGTACGGGTTCGGTGACCGCCCTCAAGGGTCCCTTAGTGGAATCACGACATCTTGCATTGTGCGAGAGCGTGAGGATATTACGGTGGCCTTAGTGGCATCTTGGGGAGCATTGTGCCTCCACACCGCTCCAACGGAGATTAGCATCCGCAAGGGTGTGAGCTTCGGGATACATCATCGTCTCCACGTGCCTCGGTTATCTCTTACCCGAACCTTTTACTTATGCACTTCACTTTGTGATAGCCATATTGTTTATTGTCATATATCTTGCTATCACTTAGTTGTTTATCTTGCTTAGCATAAGTTGTTGGTGCACATAGGTGAGCCTAGTTGTTGTAGGTTTTGTGCTTGACAAATTAAACGTTAGTTTTATTCCGCATTTTTTCAAGCCTAAACCGTAATTATTTTAAAGCGCCTATTCACCCCCCCCCCCTCTATGCGACATCCACGTCCTTTCAATTGGTATGAGAGATAGGTCTCTCTTTATTAGGTTTAACCACCTAGAGAGTAAGGATGTCAACTAGGGGTTTAGGATTCACTGACACTCTTAGTTTCGATGGCACAAATTTTGATGTTTGGGTAATTCGCATGCTTAATCACTTTAGGGTCATGGACCCAAATTTAGAGTGAATTGTAGATATGGGTTTTTCTCCTCCAAAGGATTCTCAAAATATATCTTTTGAGGATGAGAAAAACTCTTATCTCAATGCTCAAGCTTCTAATGTGCTTTTTGATGCTTTGAGCAATGTAGTTATATTTCAACTCATGCCATTCCGGGATGCTCATGAGTTGTGGACAAAGCTTCAAGATAAATATGGTATGTCCAAGATTTGTGGGAATAATTGTTCTCCCTCCACCTCCGGTCGTGTGGTCTTCTCAACTTCATCTACTTCACCTACATATGGATTTCCACAAGGTAATGATATGGTGAGTAGTGGAGATCATTGGAATGATGATAGTGGGCTTATTGTTGATGATCCTTCATCACTATATTATTGCAATGCTTCATCTTTGGGCATTAACACTTCGAGCACTCTAAATGTTTTACATGCTTGTGTTGATAGTCCTTGCATATCATGTAAAAATTGCTTGACTAAATCTCATGATGATATGCTTCCTATATCTTGTTGCCATGATAAAAATGTATATATTTCCTCGAGTTGTTGTGCTAACAATGTAGAGGAAATTCATCACTCCATGGAACAAGATGTGTCCTTGAATGATGCTTCAAGGGATCCTTCATCATCATCTATTGTGACTCGCTTTTGCCTTATGGCTAAGGCTTCAAAGGTATTTCCTACTTTGAATCCCAATATATCTCATGATAATAATGTTGATGATAATGGGGATGAGGATAATGATGAAGAGAGTGATAATATTGCATCCTTAAAAATTAAGGGTGAAATCATTTTTAAATCTCTTTATAAGAATAAACTTGCTTGTTCCAACTTCTTGGAAATCATGTCTATTGCCACTGAGGGCAAGAAATACATTGAGGAGTTGGAAGCTCATCTTGAGGAGCATGAGGCCACCATTGAGACAATGAAAGGTCATGAGTGTGATTACGCTAATGAGATCGCAGAGCTATCTCAAGCTCTTGAAAATGAACAAACTACCAAGGAATCTCTTGAGGAAACCTTTGCTCTAGAATTATCTAGATTAAAGGGATCCCATAATAGAGCTCTCGAGGTGGCTAATGATTTTAGAACTAAAAATGATAAGCTTGGAGTTGCACATGCTAAACTCCTTGAGGACTATGAGCACCTCGAAAATGGCTCAAGGGCTATTAAGAGTTCGCTCATCGAACTCACCAAGTCTCATGCTCAATTTGAAGCTTCATATGCTAAAGAGCTTGCCAAGGTGCCTTCTCCTCTTATTGCTAATGATGATGCTTGTGCTACTAACTCTACTTCTTGTGAAGCATCCATTTTAAAGGAGAATGTTGAGCTAAGGGCTCAACTTGAGTTGCTATCTAGCAATTATGGGAAATTGGAAGAAAGTCATGTAATGCTCACAAGATCTCATGATGATCTTCTAGCATCCCATAATGCACTAAAATTAGCTCATGAGGCTATTACTACCAAGGTAACATCAAGTGAGCCTCATGTGGACAATGTCACTACTTCTAGTCAAAATGCTATATTGCCATGTGCTAGTCCTCGTAATTCTTCTACTCATAATGTTGCTACCTCTTGTGATGAATTACTTTCCATGCCTTGTTGCTCTAAAAATGAAGCTTATACTTCCTCTAGTACATGTGTTGATACTAACCATGTAGAGGAAATCAAAGAGCTCAAGGCCCAAGTCACTTCCTTGAAGAAAGACTTGGAAAAGAGTCATGAAGGAATGTCCACACTCAACAATGTCTTGTGTGGGAAAAAATCCCCAAATGACAAATATGGACTTGGATTTAACTCCAACAAGAAGAATAAGTCCAAAAGCTTCAAGAAGAAGGGCCAAGAACAAGTCAAGAATTCGACCAAGATTATTTGCTTCAAGTGCAAAATTTAAGGGCACCATGTTAGATCTTGCCCACTAAAGAAGAAGCCCCAAAGTCACAATCAACAAGGGAAGAGGACACAAGTGCACTCACATACTCAACTACAAGTTGAAGAAATGCCCCTTCCCAAGAAGACCCAAGCTAACACTCCTCATGTTGAGAAATTAAAGGGTAGATGTTGCTACTTATGTCGTGAGAAGGGTCACTTCGCTTCTTCTTGCACGAGAGGTAATTTATCCAACCCAATAATTATTGATGATATCTATTCACTTGGGAAGGGTAAGGTTGGCAATGTGTTTTCCAAGTTTGTTGGTACTCAAAGTGGTGTCAAGAAAAGTACCATTTGGGTTGCCAAGCCTATTGTGACTAACCTCTTAGGACCCAACGTGGTTGGGGACCAACAAGCTCAAACTTGATCAATAGGTGTTTGTGGGGGACATTAGAGACTTGGATACATAATGAAGAATTAAGGGGTCTTCATCATTCATATTTTCTCAAGCCAAGTCTTTTGGATTATCGAGTTTCTATCTTATATCCAATGTGCCTCCTTACGGTAACTTGCACTTAAACTGTTTACATTGTTAGTTGCTTGCCCCTTTGCATGTTGTGGTCTTGTACCTTGCATGTGTCTGTACATGTTGTGCTTCCAACTTGCTTATGTTGAGTAATCGAGTATGTGTATGTTGGTTTGCATATCATGTACATGTGAGTCTTGTATTGAGCCTTTTTGCATCTTGTTTGTATCTTTGTTGGATCTTGTGAGAGATTAATGGATTATCCCATTGTAGGGGAGTGATGTGCTTTGCACACCTCACAATCCTATAAATGTGTATACAAGGGGAATACCACTTAGGATTCATATTTCAAGATTATCTAGTTTCTATGTGGTATGTCTTACTGATGAGAAATTCAAATTCTATATGGTCCATTAATTATCTCTTGTTGGTTTTAATTTGCCACTTGTTAATATTGTTGGGTTATCACATTATGGGGGAGTAATATGCTATGTGCATATTACAAGCCTAGAGAATGTGTACATTTGAGGTATTGCCACTTAGTGTTGATATTGTAAATTATCTTGTTCCTAGGTGGCATGTTTGATCTACAAGTGTCATTTGCTTGCGTTTTGTGGGTAAAGATGATCTTGGATATATTTGCGATCTACCAATGAGTATCAATTCCAAAATACTTCTTGTCCTTGACAATTGGTATTCCCATCATGTGGTAGGAATTGCTAATCGTCTTTACATTGGATTTTGTGTTTCGTTTGTCTTCCTTGCCTCTTGTGGATCTATTTTAACATGTCTAGTGTTTTTATATATAGAGAGAAAGTGATGATCCCATCTTGTGCATTTTGTATTTAAATGAAAATTCTATATAATGCACATCCCTTGGGGGAGCTATCCTATTTTCTTTAGAACACTCTCTTTATTCGCGCATCATAAAATCTTTTGATCCCCATCAAGTGTGTGTTTATGGGAGGCAAGTCTTGCTCTTTATGATGCTTTGTGCCATCATGAAAATTTGTCGAGGGTTTGGTTTGTTGGAACCTAGCTCTCTTTTGGAAACTAGATACCTCGTGTTTGTTTTCCTTCAATTGGTATCTTGTTTCCTTTTATTTGGCATGTGTAAATGGATATCTCATTCCTTGAGGTATCTTTTAATTGATATCCTTCAAGTGATAGTTTTTTGTTTGGTATCTTATTATCACTTGATACCTTGTCTTTTGGTGTATTATCAACTTTGTGTTGAGTTGATTATTGCAAGCCTTGAGCATGCATATTTACTATATATAGCTTCTTTTGCTTGCTTTCTTTCTTTGACCCAATATATAGGGGAAACTCCACCTTATCATAAATTGGCTAAAGTGTGCATGAAATTCAAATTCATATATATGTGCACATATTTATGTGGAGTTTGTCCTATGTATTGTTGGTTTTCTAACTCTTTGGTCCCAATGAGCTTGGGCACCATTTTGTTTGTTTTGTTGTTCCAGGAACAATTGGAGAAGCGTTGGATGCTCGGCTCACCTATAAGGAAGGTGTTGAGACCATGTGGTTATTGGAGCCAAGTTAGGATGATCAACGGACAACTATCTACTACATCAATCCAATGTAGTCTCGGTAACAAGTATCTACTTCATGCATTCATTTCTTGCAAAGGCCCAAACCTGTCTTTTTCTTTTCGAGGTTGCATCATTGCATGAATCTCTTGATTCGTTCTTGTAGTACTTGTTTCCTTTCTCAAAGCATCCGAACGATGATGTCTTATTGCAAGTTGGGATGTCTTTGATGTTTGTATGTTGGAAGTTCATATTGTACAATAAGAAAATATTAGGCCATGTGCTATGCTTCCAAGCAAAGATCTTATTGATATATTTATGACTTCCTTTTGGATATCTTGTTTGTTCCTTCTTGTAACCATTTCGTGTGTACATCCTTCTTTGTGGATATAAATCATCATGATTGTCTTCTACTTAGAATCTTTTACACATGAGAGAAGTTACATCTCTAATTGATATCCTATTTTCTTTCATGTCCACCGTTGCATTTCCTTTTTCAGTTTTTGGTGGCTTCGTGAAAGGATTTGTCTTGAGTGTGTATCTTATTTTCCTACATCTTGATGCACTCTTTGGCCGTGAAGATTATTTTTCCTCATTCTTGTCTTGATGAGGGTTTTGCCATTTCGATTGGTATCCCTCCTCTTGACAAGGTTCTTATTTCCTATCTTCACCGTAGGTTGTCACAAGCGTTGGTTCTTATTTTGTTTATTAGTAAGCTTGTGAACCCATTTTCTAGTATGTGTGTGTGGGAATGATATGTCTTGCACTTTGTGTCTCATTTCATCAAGACTATGTTGATGAGTAATGCTCATCCTTATCTTAGTCTTCTCAAGTGCTTTGCCATGACTCTCACACATTATTTTGGTTGAGCCTATTCTTAAGTTGCTTCTTTTACATGTTGCTCAACCATTTGTTTTGTGCAATTGATATGCTTATTGTCTCATCTATCTTCTTGCACTCGTTGTCTGTTTTTATTAATTTTGGCGGAGAAACAATCCTATTTTGTGCACTTGTATCAAATACAAATATCTCGTATTAGTGCACAAATCATGGGGAGCTTCTCTAGTTTTGATAAAACACTCTGTTGCCTTTATCATAATATCTTTTATTCATGTGGTTCCAAGGACCATATGATTGTTTGTTCCATCTAGTATCTTTTGATTGCTTGCCTCTATTTTTTGTATGTCTTTGTGGTATACGATCCTTTTATTTGCAATCTTTGGGTCCTCAATATAGTTTGTTTTCCTCCAACTACTTATCATTGTATTTGTGTATTTCTTTGCACTCATTTGCTGAGAAATACACACTTTTTGGAGGACCACCTCCTATATTGGTTTTCTAAACTTTTCGTCCATTTTGGCAATCGATGCCAATGGGGGAGAAGTTTAGAGAGTTTACTTTGGATATGTTTAGAGGGTTTTGCTTTTATTGCGTAAGCATTTACATCTTGCACGCATGCATTATTGCTTTGTATGTGTGCGCTTGGTTATGCTTATTTCCTTATATAAACTCTCTTGAAGTGGTTTCATCAATTACCAAAATGGGGGAGATTGTTAGAGCATATATCTCCATATGTGGTTTTGGTAATTGATGACAATTCCTATGGACTAATGGTTGCCTTAAGTTATATTTATAGGATTTGTCCATAGGCACTTCTTAAAGTCCATCTGTTGGGTTCAAGGAGTTTATATGATGACCAAGATGGTATTCAAGGTATTATCCAAAGAATGGTCATAGAGACACAAGGTTGATCAAGATCTCAGACAAAGAGTAAATCAAGATGATCAACACACAAAGCATACAAGATGTACCGAGAGGGATCAAGTGATCCCATGGTATGGTAAGCATTGTCCATTACGTGTTTGTGTACTAACACATGGTCTTTGTGAGAGTTCTATGTGGGGGTTAGGTGTGCTTCCATGGGCTTGCGTCAAAAGGAAGATCTCATACAACCCATGAAGGATGACGTCAAGTGGCGATCGTCATCAAGATTGCGGTGTGCAAGTTCAAGTGGATCAACACGAATATATCATGCTTGATGCTTGCCTTCCATTGTGGTGGCAATGAACTTGTGAAGATATGCTGAAGAGCGGCTCACCCATAGTGTGTATGGGGGAGCAATCAACTAGTCTTCATCAAGCCAACGCAATCAAGAAAGGTGGTCCATCTTGAGGAAGCCAAGATCATCGTCATCTAGCTCAAGAGGACGAGGTGCAAGGTATAGGTTTGCCCTTCATAGGTTTTCTGTTTTAGGATAGATTGTCGTACTGTCAAGGGGGCTCTCAAGTGAGTAGCTTGATCGTATCGTTCGTTGAGAGCTCAAACCATTTGCATCCTTGCATCATACTTCTTGGTTCTTGTTTGGTGTTTCTATTTGTGAGTTTTAGAGCTTATGTTCATCTTCATGACAAGCTCGAGTTCATCGAAAACAGAGTCCATATGCATCTTCTATGATGTTTTCGATGTTGGGAGTTTTTACCGGTCTTATTCGAAGAAGGGTTCTCACCATTTTCTTATGGGACTTTTCTCACTTGCTTCTTATTGATATTTCTATCAATATTGTGTTAGCCCATGTCGTTAGCTTTCCAACAAACTTGATTTCGTTGAATTCGGAGTCCGTATGCGAAAGTTACAGCAGTTTCAGTATCCAGCGGTAGTACCGCCTCCGGAGAGGTAGTACCGCCCCCGGAGCGGTAGTAATTTTTTACTACCGCTCCAGGAGCGGTTGTACCGCTCCGTCGGACCATTTTTTGCATACTTTTTGGCCTCGGCATGGTTGGTGAGACTACCGAGCGGTAGTACCGCTCCATGAGCGGTAGTACCGCTCTGTGCGGGCTGTGAGGCTTAACGGTTGGATTTTTCCCCACCTATAAAAGGGGGTCTTCTTCCCCATTGAACCTTATCTCTTTAGCTCGTGTTCTTCCCTCATTTTTGACCTTCTTCGAGCTTGCTAACTCTCAATCCCTCCAATGATTCTTGCTAGTTCTTGAGGGAAAAGAGAGAGGAGATCTAGATCCACATTTCCACCAATCACTTTCTCCTCTAAGTGAGGGGAACCCCTTGGGTCTAGATCTTGGAGTTCTTCGTGTTCTTCTTCGTTCTTCCTCTCATTTTCCTCCCTAGCATCAGTTGCTTTCGTGGGATTTGGGAGAAAAGGACTTGGGCACTACGTGTGCCCTTGCCATTGCATTAGTTGCATCGGTTTGAGTTCTCCACGGTGATACGTGGAAGTGAAGTTTGAGAAGCTTATTACCTTTGGTACTTAGTACCCTAGATATTGTTCTTCATGGATGCTTTGGCGTCCTAGAAGCTTGGTGGTGTCTCGAAGCTCAATCATTGTGGTGTAAAGCTCCGGGCAAGCGTCGGGGTCTCTAATTAGGTTGTGGAGATTTCCCCGAGCAATTTGTACGACTATCGGTGACCGCCCCCAAGGTTTGCCAATTGTACGGGTTCGGTGACCGCCCTGAAGGGTCCCTTAGTGGAATCACAACATCTTGCATTGTGCGAGAGCGTGAGGAGATTACGGTGGCCTTAGTGGCATCTTGGGGAGCATTGTGCCTCCACACCGCTCCAACAGAAATTAGCATCCGCAAGGTGTGAACTTCGGGATACATCATCGTCTCCACGTGCCTCGGTTATCTCTTACCCGAACCCTTTACTTATGCACTTTACTTTGTGATAGCCATATTGTTTATTGTCATATATCTTGCTATCACTTAGTTGTTTATCTTGCTTAGCATAAGTTGTTGGTGCACATAAGTGAGCCTAGTTGTTGTAGGTTTTGTGCTTGACAAATTAAACGTTAGTTTTATTCCGCATTTGTTCAAGCCTAAACCGTAATTATTTTAAAGCGCCTATTCACCCCCCTCTAGGCGACATCCACGTCCTTTCAATAACCCCCCCGTGTCCTCTTCCGGATACAGAACTCACAAGAAGAGACAGTCACGGTTACGCACTCAGTTGGCAAGTTTTTATTAAGTTAACTTCAAGTTATCTAGAACCGGATGTTAAACAAAGTTTCCACGTTGCCACATAACCGCGAGCACAACTTTCCGAAAGATTTAACCCTGCAGGGGTGCTCCAACTAGTCCATCACAAACT
Source organism: Hordeum vulgare subsp. vulgare (assembly GCF_904849725.1). Classification (NCBI taxonomy): domain Eukaryota; kingdom Viridiplantae; phylum Streptophyta; class Magnoliopsida; order Poales; family Poaceae; genus Hordeum; species Hordeum vulgare. The sequence goes on along the minus strand of NC_058520.1, from coordinate 523,938,084 downwards.
ACCACACGCTGCGACGGAATGACCTCGATCAGGGAAAACTGTGATCTCCCTGGGTTCCTATTGGAAAACCTCAACCTCGAGATAACCCAAAGCATCCTCAGAATCCCTCGCACAAGACACTCGAGAAAGGTAAAACAAGTCCATCAAGGCCGCCCGACGTGTCGACGATCCCGATAGGAGCCGTGTATCTCATTCTCAGGACATGACGGATGAGCACTACGTACGGTGGCTGGATAGACATCCCCCGAGTTGCCCTGGATGGCCCCGCAAGTGGCTCTGTTTGGGACCAACACCATCAATACTGGTCCCCCCTGTATTATGTTGAATTACTCCTCGGGTTCATGACGCCCTATATTTTTCAGTATTAACAGAATTATTATGTTGGGCAAATATAGTACCAATGTTGGGCATTGCCAAACAAGCTTTATCCCGAAACGAAAGTCAAGGGGGTCCCCATAACAACCCCAAGCATGTTAGGAGCACTCATTTATGGAACATAACATCGGTAGCCGAGACTAAGGCGACAAAGGTGGAACAAAACACCAGGCTAAAAAGGCCAAGCCTTCCACCTTTTACCAAGTATATAGGTGCATTAATTAATTAGCAAAAAAATATGATGATATAACAAGGAACCCATGTTGGCACATGGAAGCAACTGTACCTGCAACTAGGAATGCTAATAAAAGGCTGAGCAAGCGGTAACATAGCCAAACAGTGGTTTACTGGGCTGTGGAAAGGTTAGAGGTTTTCATGGCAATGATGGGAGGCTGATATTTAACAAGTGGTGGGTAGCGAGACATAAGGATAGAAATGAAACAACTAGCATGGCAATGATAGTACTGGTATCTAGGGAAATGATCATCTTGCCTGTGATCCCGCTTGGAAAAAGAACGACTCCGTGAAGCAAACAAACCGACGTAATCGAATGGATCCTCACACTCCGAAGCGGATCGGAACTCTATTGAGACGAAGCAAACCGGAAACAAGAATCAACACACGATATTCACCACGACACATGCACGGCATGATGCACAACACATATGATGCATGATCAGTTTCAAATATGCAAGGCAAGGCATGGCATGACAATTCACCTCACGCAAACACTACACATTAAGTGAAGCTCAATATGCAACGAGTTGCATATCGATGAAACTCCACATTCAAATATTTAGTTCACTCCCATTTAGGTACACGGTATTATTAAATGTTTTTAAACATGGCAAAGGGTGAAGCACCATTAAACTACCTATCTATGCATTTTAAATGAGGCCGGAACGACATATAGCATCTCTGAAAGGACCACACGCGTTACATTCTAGATTGACCAGATTTGTCCTAATCACATTTTATGTTTGTTAAAAGACAAACTAAAGTGGTTCACGTGATTCTACTCATCGTTCTAGTCCATTTACATATATGGCTCATCTCCAACGGAGTTACGGTTAAATAACTACGATCTAATCCATTTCTATCACGTGGACACACAAACTGATGCAAACAACACGTAAAACAGTTTTAAATATGCACGAGAGTTGGAAAATATTAATCTACGCGAAGTTCTACATGTTTTGCATATATAACTTGTCGTGATCCGACGCACGGTTTAAAATCTACAGGCGTTCGAAAATCATGCATTTTCGAAAAAAAAACTAAATCTGCAAAAGCTAAAAAACGAAACGGGCCAAAACTAAACAGTGCATTGGGCGCACCATAATTATACTACACACGTGCGGGGCTTAGCGGGGGCGGTGCTCACCTTGCGGGCCATGGCGCACGCTGCTGGCCTGGAGGGCGAAGCGGCCCGAGGCGGAGGGAGCGAGCTGGGTCGGCTTGGCTGCAGCTGGTCCATGAGGCGGGGGTGCACTCAACGCACACGGGACCAACCTGCTGACGCGCTTGTCCTCCCGTACGAGATGAAGCGGCGGCGCGACAAGGACGTCGACGAATGCGACGATGCAGGGGAGGCAGAATCCGGCGGGGTGAGGCCGGATCCGAGTGGTTCTGGGCTCACGGTGGCATTCCTGGAGGAGGAAGGAGCGGGGCGGCGACATCTCCATGGCCATGGATGCCCGGGTGTTTCTGCAAAGAAGAAGGAAGAGAGAACGGTGTGAGGGCGAGGGGAGGAGCTGCGGCTAGTCTCCGATGGGCGCTCAACGATGGCAGACGGGGTGTGGGGACCTCCGGTGATGGGGCATCAGTGCGGGGACGGAGCGGCATAGGGGCTCGGGGCCCCTCAGGTGTCATGGATGCTCTGCTCCATGCGTTGGGAGGCAGCGGCGCAGCTCGGCCCCAGATGGGCTCAGGCAGACTCAACCCGGGCCCGGGCGGGCCTAGCGCGGCTGGAGGAGGGAGATGGTGGGTGCGGCTGATCTGGCACAGGGCTCAAGGTGGGGATTAGGGTCTATTTATAGTAGTTTTAGCTAGGTTTAGGGGTTTGGTTCCGTTTTCGGACCGTTGGACCGCAATCCGACGGCTCCGATCGGAGAGGTTGGCTCGGTGGGTTGCGGTGGTTGTGTTGAATAGGCCAAGTGGGAAGAGAGGGAGGTTGCGGCCCGACAACGAGAATTTAAACACCGAAAAACATCCGACGATAAGCCGAAGACGGTGCCGCTACGGTCGATCGTTTGGGTATCAAACGGACTCCGATTGCGACAAAATTTGGCAGGCGGCCTACCTACACTATATAAAAACCGCATGCCAATTTTGGACCCAATCCGAGAATATTTTATACACACTTTTCAAACAATATTTTTAACGATGTCGCGGGCGCAGGCGAGCGTGGTCGGGCTCAAAACGGCCAACGACAAAAACGGAGAGAACCGACAACTATTAACAGATGCAAGTTTTGAAAACTGGCGGCAACGGAATGCCGATGATGCGCATGATGCGATGATGAATGCGACAAACAATCTAATCGCACGACAGCAACGAAATAAAAGGGGAATCTTCTAGAGCATCGGTCTCGGGCTGTTACAAATACCTTCGTGAAAGCTTCAGCCTCCTTTGTCGTGAACCCTTCCTCATCAACTTCTTTATCAGGACCGTCATCGTCCGACTCTGATGCATAGGCACGTGAGTACGGAATAGAATGGTCCATTGTCTCTTGCAAATTATATTTGTCCAAATCACCAAGGCCGTTGTCATGGAGAACATCATCATTCTCATCATCATCATGCTCATTATTCTCCTCTAGCAATGGTTCATGTTGGATCTTCGAATTTTGGGTCAATGTTGTCCTCGATTATTGGGTCAAAAGAGGTTTGCTAGCTTCAACAATCGGAGAGGCAATCCGGTTCAAATCCAAATGCAAGTTAGGATCATTTTTATGACAAATAACTCTAGAGCCTTGTCTAGTGATTCGGCCACTGTATCCTTGTATGCAATCCAACGTGGCGGAGTTGACACACATGGTCTTCGAACGATGTGCGTTCCGAATCCCACATTATGCCTACCATCAAACTCAACAACATCACTTGGATCCATCCAATTCAAATCCTTTCAGACTTGTTCCAACAATTCAGCATAGCTATGACAAGAATCAAACACCATGTCAAGCTCATCCGGGTCCGGATCAATATTGCCTTTTAAAAAGGCATCCTTGTCCACGTGTTGAACTTAAACACATGTTCTTGCCATCCCTAAACAACACATCATACAATATTTTGTATAAGCAATCATCCAAATACTACAAAATCTGCTTAATAAAAAAACCTAATCCTAACATACAAACAACCATAATCCTAACCCCATCTTACCCCTAACCCCAACACAACCATAATCCTAACATCCAAACAACCATAATCATAACCCCAGCATACCCCTTATCCTAACATACAAACAAGTGCAACAATATCATATAGATGCCAAATTTCATGAAGAACCAGGGTTTCCTCACATTTGCAAAATAGTGAGCAACTGAGATTTTTTTGGATGAGAGGGAGGGGATCGGGGAGATTACCTTAAAGGAGGGATTGAAGATGAAATATCGAGACCAAACCTTCAGATCTGTTGATTTGAAGGGGGGTTTGAGGAAGGGGGAGAGGGGACCTCGAGCTGAGAACTCTCTGTGGTGATGGGGGTGAACGAGGAGGGGGTGGGGGAGGGTCCGCCAGCGGCTGGATAAGTGAAGGTGTGGCGTCTAAGCGCTTGGCGTCACACTGCCGCAAGTGCAACGCCTGAGGCTTAGATGTCACACTGCTGAGGAGTGCGGTGGGGTCGGACGCGAGCGTGAACAGGGGTGTGGCGCCTACGGCTTAGACGTCACACAGTGTAGTGTACCGCCTACATGCCGGGTGCCACACAAAAGGGTTATCTACTTAGCTCAGCGAAATGTTTTCGAACACGGTTCAGTATTTTTTTTCATTTCAGGGTTCAGATTTGTCGATTTTGTCCATTTTCGCTTGAGTTATCCTTCTCGATGTATTGATTTCGGGGTCATGTAAAGGAGAGCGGGTCGACGTCTGTCCCTTTGCTGTCGGCTCCGGAACGGAATCATGGGGTCTCACGTCGATGCCCGCTCCACGGATCCCCACAAATCCAAAGCAGCACCCACGTCCAAATCCAAGGAAAAGCAACTCCGCCGCTGACACGGTGTGTCCTCCGACTCCTCCCCCACTTTCTCCCCACCCCACCACCACCCCCACCCCCACCCCCCGCTCCGGACGCATCCATCCAGTCGCCCCGCCTCACGTGCGCGCCTCTAACTCGCCGCTCCGGTCAACCCGCCGCCGCATGCAGCAGCAGCAGCAGAGATAGTACTGTACTAGTACTAGTACTAGATGTGGATCGTCCAATCCCAACGCATTCCTCTCCTCCCACCCACGGCCTGCCACAGCATTCGTCCCATAACTTATTCCCTCCCACCGCTGCCGCGGTTGTCTCCCGCATTGGTTTAAAGGAGGGGGGAGGGGCGGTCCCCGGATGGCCCTGCGTCCCTCGCCGGCCTCCTCCTCCCACGCATTGCCGGATTCCAGTTCCAGGGCTCGCCGCGCCGCGCCGCCAAGTGGGCTGCTGTGGCAGGAGTAGCGCGGGGGGTTTGCCCGCTGCTCCTTGGTTGGGTTGGCTGAGGGTTTTGGTTTGGGATCGCCGGAGCGCCAGGATCTGGAGGTTCCCTCCAGGCTAAAGGCGGGTGTATACATACGTCGTGGCATTGCCACATTTGGGGTCTGCGGGATCGTGCGGAGGAAGGTCGATCCGTCCCAAATCGCATCTCCTCGTGCCTCTGCATTCTCTGTCAGCGGGCTGGTTGGTTTCCTGAGCGCAGTTGGCAAGAATTTGGTTAAATTTTGCGTCTTGTCAGAACCTGTCTTTTCTGACGGGAGCGCAACATTTGGCTAGTAGTATTACATTTTTTCTTCTTCACATAATTACTGCTTCGTGTCCGAATTTTCCGTGTAATTAGTTCCATGGTACTTATGCGAACGCCGTGATGATTTGCTTGCAGATTGTTAAACATTTGGGACTGTCGAATTTGGTGCTCGGTCTTCAAATTCAGAAAGAAGAAAAACCCTTTGCTAGGTTCAACAATCGATGGCGTTAGCCGGTGAGGAAAAAATGAAGGTGGGATGGTAAATTTATTTCGGTACCCCATTATGTAGAGATGGAAACGATGGTCTTCAACAAACTACATTTGCACTGCAGGGCTGTCACCCAAAACTTTTCGGTGCAAAGGAGAAGAAATCTGCAAAGAAGACCGACAGTCCAAGCTGCAATGCAGGTCGCCTTTTGTCCTTTACTTTCCCCATGACATATGAAAATACCTTTGGAGGTTGTTTTCAAACTATGTTTTAGATTGTAACGGGACACGAGTCTAAAACCTTGCTTCGGTAAATACTCCAGTATTGAAAAAACTTTAAATCGTGATTTTTAAAGAAAGAAAAAGGAGTACTTCCTGTTATTCTGCAAAGCTCAAAATTAAAAGATTGCAGTAATGTTTTTCCACAATTGAAATGTAACTTTAGTCAAGCACTGTTTTCACCAAATTGTTCCCTAATTGAACAAGCATAGCCAATTCAAATCTGTAGGGGCGAGTTTTACCCAAAAGCATGATGTCGCAAAATTGATTAACGAACCTGCAATCCAAACCATCACCTATCATACCATTTTCAAAACATGAAATCTTTTTTTTAGAACAAAAACATGACATCGTTTCAGTTTATGAAGCACACAAGCTCATTTTAAAATTATAGAGGTTAATGTGAAGCTCCACAATAATCAGTAAATGAGCCTCACATTTCTTAAGGTAGCTACTCACATTAATCAATTATCCAGAAATGGTTTGTTTGTTTTGAGATAATAGCTGGAATTAAATGTGTTGAATGCTCCTATATATTACAGCAGATGAGCTTGGACCAAGTCCTTCTAAGACAGTAGTATCCGCTTCCCCCTTGAAAACACTCTCAGGTACTTTAACATGTAAAATCATGTGTTTTTATCTGATTGTAAGATGTAAAATGTTAGTTTAAACTGGTTTCTTGTCTGTCTTTAATTAAAACCAGGAGTTAAGAGCATACGTCTCAGCCATTTCCTGGCCCAACCTTCTTCTATTAATAGAACAACTGAGCCCATCAGGTACGACAATGGAAATTCCATACCCTGTCATTTTCCCATCCTTTTTGTGCCATCGTACCAGATTCTCCACTCTACTTTCGTTGAACAGAATTTTTGTCTCTACCTGGAACGTCGGTGGGAAAGCACCTACTGCTGAACTGAACATGGATGATTTTGTTCCACCTGATGATCACTCAGATATTTATGTGTTGGGGTAGGTCTTGCACCGATCTTCGTTTTTAATAGATACAGAAATATTCCCTGCCGACATTACTAATTACACAGCCTGTGTTATAACCCCCCCCCCCCTCCCCCCAAAAAATGTTATAACGTGTGAATATTAATTTTCTCATCTAAAAGATCCAATGCATAGCTGAAAAAGTTAAAGTAATACATGATTGGTGTGGTAGTAGAATATCATCAACACATTTAGTATTTGTATTCAATGCAATTAATCCTGGATTTCTGGTTTACTTTCAAGTTTTAAGGGTATTTAGTATATTTTTTCCTTTAATGTAGATGTCCATGACATCAGTTCTGTCTATTTAATCTTTGAACAGTTTTCAGGAAATTGTTCCTCTCAATGCTGGTAATGTGCTTGTGATAGAAGACAATGAACCAGCTGCAAGGTGGCTTGTTCTTATAAACCAAGCATTAAACCGGCCAGCTGATAAGGATACCAATGTCTTTCAGCATCCGACATCTCCATCTGTCGATTCTACTTCATCTCGAGCTTCTTCAAGCCTCGATACTTCATTCTCTGAACTAACAAAAACAGCAAGTGGTTCCACAATCTTCCAAAAGTCTTCCCTCAAAGCCATTAGAAAACCTTTCATGCCAATGCAGAGAAAACAGCTTAAGGCCTGCAACTGCCCAACAGAAATGATCAAATCATCCTACAGGGATGCTTGCTTTCGGCGCCAAAAAAAACATGCCGACGAGACTGATTCCTCTGGAGAGGAAGAGAAAGAGAACACAAGGGATTCTTGCGGCTCTGTGCTAAACGAAGTAACTTCTGCTCCCACCGCAAGGGATCAGCTAAAATATAACCTCATAGTATGCAAACAAATGGTTGGTATATTTGTCACTGTGTGGGTAAAGAAAGAACTGGTGCAACACATCGGCCATCTAAGAACGTCTTGCATAGGGCGAGGAATTCTGGGCTGTCTTGGAAACAAGGTCAGGACTAAATCAGATTGAAGTAATGCTGTAACTAATTGTCCGTATCCTGAATACACTTCTACTGCAGGGATGTATATCAGTAAGCATGACAGTGCACCAGACAAGCTTTTGTTTCATCTGCAGCCATTTGGCTTCAGGTCAGAAAGAAGGGGACGAATTCAGAAGAAACTCTGATGTTCTGGAGATACTCCGGCTCACACTGTTTTCGAGGCTTTGCAGGAGAACTGGGCGAAGAATTCCTGAGAAAATTCTTGAGCATGAGTACGAATCTGGTGATATATATGATTGTACATCTGTTCCTTGTCGGTTTAATATTCTGTAACTAATTAATGCACTGTTTATTTTAGTAAGGTGATATGGTTTGGGGATTTGAACTACCGTATTGCACTGAGCTATGCTGATACGAAAAGGCTTTTGACGGAAAATAATTGGGATGCCCTTTTCGAGAAGGATCAGGTAACTTTGTATTAGTTGAATCAATCTAATTATGAATAAAAAAATTGAACTACTCACTGAAAGACAGCAAAAATGCATTTATTATCTGTTTGTTAAAAACTTGTTACGTCTAAAGAAATCCGAAAAGATGATACAAATCTTTCAAATGATTCCCTTATTGCGCTCAAACCATATTTGTACTCTTCTACAAATTTTCCCTTCCCTAATATTCAGTATGTTCATTCTTCAGTTAAAAATTGAACGAGATGCTGGACGAGTGTTCAGGGGATGGAATGAGGGGAAGATATATTTTGCTCCCACATACAAGTACTCCTCTAACTCGGATGCGTATGCTGGTGAGACTGCAACATCAAATAAAAAGAGGAGAACGCCAGCATGGTATGTAAACATGTACAATATTGAAACTAGTTTCAGCACAAGGAAGCCCTATCTGGGAAACAGAGAAAGTGTAATGTCATAATATTCCATTCAGCTGTTGCTGTAGGCACAAACTTAAGGCCTTTTTTTTAATTTTCATGCAATCTTAAACCCTACTCCCGAGGGAGTACACGATTGAACAGCTGTTCATTACACCATAAGGAGAACATAGAAATCTTTCCAAGAGGTTTTTTTAGGGAACATGCAAAATGTTTGCATATCTTTTCGTTAAGCATGAAAATTGTCAAGAGTCAAATGTAAGATATGCTAAATGGCTGGACAAGTGGCTATTGTTCTACACTTTTGCTGGGGAAGCCACAAATGGCTATTGGTTGCAATCTTATGAATCAAACATCCCACGTAAGACAAATTCCAAAGGAGTAGAATCTTAGAAAAACTCTTCGAAATCAAACCAAAGAGGCCCTAGCATGCAGTCTATCATTACCATTGCTGTTCACTGCACGTGGCAATAGCTCTCTAAGTATTTCCATGCAGAAGCGAACAACTAAAATAAATGCCGCACACAGTAGTTCTGATATAGTAAGCTAACGTATTGAAGTTCCAGTTTATGATCTTGTTGTGTAAATGATTCGATGAAAATTTTCTGCCAGTGACTGCCAGTATTATGCTTGTGAACCATTCGGTGCTTCATGCATTCCATTGCATACGTCTGAAGTAATCGAACTTGTTCAGGTGTGATAGAATATTGTGGCGAGGAGAAGGCACTTCGCAATTGTCCTACTACCGTGGAGAGTCCAGATTTTCAGATCATCGTCCTGTCTGTGGAACCTTCATTGTCGAGGTTGAGGCACTAAACAGAAAGACAAATAGGCGCTCATCTAATGCTGACATGAAAATCGGTGCCGAAGAGCTTTTACCAACGGACAAGAATAAGGGTAAAGGTACTGCACTTATTCACACACAGTGGTCATTTTCTAAATCTTTCATGTCCCAAATTTTGGCATAGTAACTAAACAGGTGTTTATGTCAAGCCCAATACAAAGTGATGATATCCCATTTTAGTTTCCGGTTAGGTAACAACAACTGAATCGAATAAACATGATTCATTGTTGTGTAGCTACAGAAGTTCTATTGCATTTTCTCATAAGATACATATAACCATCTTAGGAGTCGAGCTTAATAAGGTGTAAAAAAAAAGAGTCGAGCTTAAGTATATTTTGAACCCATAATTAAATATGAAAACCCCACACGCACTTTAGCCCTGGACTCATACAGAAAACTGAAGTATGTTCCTGCTTCCATTTTGCAGGCACATCACGGAGTGTGAGCTTCCACAAAATAACACAATAATGTGCATGCCAGTTCTACAAAGAAAAACGTATATGCATCAGGTCGTCAAGAATCACACATAGGTTTTATTTGGATGACAGTTAAAAACCAGCCTGATGCTCCTGTTTCAAACAGGGCAACAGACTCTGGAAGTGGAAGGATAATCTCTAGTTTGCATTCCATACTTAGGTATTTTTTCCAACGCGGTCCAAACGAAGAAGAAAAAGTCTCCTTTTAAAGGAAGTGATTTGGTTATATACCTGATAGGATTAAACCAGCCAATATCCTTTGGTCTGTAATTTTTTCAGTTGTAAGTATAATTGTACAATTACAGGATGAAGCCACAGACTTTTTTTCGCAGCAATATTTTTAAGCAAGCCACGGGCATTTTGAAATGCACATGATGCTTCTTTCCTTCTTTCTGCCGATTTCACAGCATTGTGTCTCTGCATCTCTGCACTCGATTTCAAAAGACTGTTCTTTGAACTGGATCTACATACGGTACATAGATAGTCAGAGTTAGGTAATAGAGATGCACATAGGTGGACGGGTTCATACGGTATTTACCCATATATGAAGTTGTATATGCATTTAGATGCTCTAACGTAATATGTTTCCACTAGCTGGAACATCCTACACCATTATTTCCCCCTCTTCTTCACCTTGACCATGAGATCATTCTTCATCTGCAGAAAAACCAACACATCCGGATTCACCGTGTACCTTATCAACACCTCCACATCAAAGTTCCATACCATGGTGGCGGCGATGTTGTCATCTAAGCAATCATGATGTTCTTGTCGAGGCATGACATGGCCCGTGTTGAACGCCAATAACTTGTAAGATGGAATGTACAATAGATCGATCATCCTCTCAGATCCATTGTCCCCGTGATGTAGATCAAGATCAGAATAGTCAGATCTCATACCGTGGCGACTAGGTTGGCTGTGTGTCCTTCTCCACTCCCCGCCGCCATCTACTTCGCCTCAATAATCCTAACACTCTTAATATGGCATATGACCTGCAATTGATATATACAATATAGTTGAATGTTTTGATATGTTCACTTGTTGGAGCTACACATTCTTCGTGTCTCTTCGTACCACCATCCACTTGACCCCGGTGACACTAACTCTTATTACCGAGCGAGTAGCTTGATTATGAGTTACTAGCCCACGTAGCATCAGAGTAGGCCTGGAAGAGTAGGCCTGGAGCTCGAGCGAGCTGGAGCGGGGAAAGAAAAGGCGATGAGAGATTGTGCCATGAAGATATCGTAGAACACGGAAGAGGTGACTATAGTGGACAGAGGTGGGGGCTGCAACAAACTGACTTAGAATGTGGACATGATAGGAGATGTCAGGACGCGTAACAGCAAGATAGACAAGGCTCCCAACAAGGTGACGATAGCGAGTGGGATTAGGAAGAGGATCACCGTCAGAAGCACAAAGCTGAACGTTGAGCTTCATAGGAGTCACAACAGTGCGCTCGTCGCCAAGAGCAGAGCGAGCAAGAAGATCCTGGATATATTTTTCCCGGGAGATGAAGAAGCCATCAGGGGACGAAGAAATCTCAATCCCAAGAAAATAGCGAAGGGAACCAAGATCAGACATGAGGAACTGGTCGCTAAGACGGGCCTTAACAAAGGCAATGTAGTCGGAGTCATCACCAGTGATGATCATGTCATCAACATAGAGAAGGAGAAGAGTCCGACCACGAGGAGACATGTGAACAAACAACGCGAGGTCATGATCACTGGGAGAGAAGCGTGCGGCAGTCACCACAGAGGCGAAACGCTCAAACCAGGCGCGAGGGGCCTGTTTGAGACCATAGAGGGAGCGTCGAAGTCGACAGACCATACCATCAGGAGCATGGTACCCCGATGGTGGATGCATATAAACCTCCTCACGCAACTCACCACTGGGAAAAGCGTTCTGGACGTTAAGTTGAGATACAGACCAATGACGAACAGAAGCCACAGCAAGGAGAGTGCGAACAGTGGCCATGTGGGCGACATGAGCGAAAGTATCATCATAATCGTGGCCTTGCTCCTGCTAAAAACCACGAGCCACAAGATGAGCTTTGTAGCGCTCAACAGAACCATCAAAGCGAGTCTTAATCTTATAGACCCACTTCCAGGCGATGGGACGAACACCAGAAGGAAGGGAAACCAGATCCCAGGTGCCATTGCGCTCAAGGGCAGCAAGTTCCCCGGCCATTGCAAGCTGTCATTCAGGCCGAGTCATGGCAGTCCGATAGGAAGTGGGCTCAGCCACAATGGAGAGACCATAACGGTCAGGAGAATAGCGACCAGGCGGGGGACGAGGCCGAGCACGAAGGTTATGAACCGGGGGAGGCATGAAGGGAGGCGCTCCAGAAGTGGAGGGCGCGTCAGTAGGATCATCTTCACTACGAGGGCGACGAGTGTAGTGGAGAGGAAAAGGAGATACAGATGGTGAGGGTGGGGAGGAGGATGTAGGGGAAGGTGGTGCCGGTGGTGGATGAGGAAGAGTGAGATGTGCCAGAGGAAGAGGGGAGACAAGAGGCACATAGGAGGAGGTATCGGGAAGAAGAAGAAAGGAAAGGTCGTCCACAGAAAAGCACGAGGAGGAAGGGCGAGGGTAGTACGAACGACACTCATCGAAAGTCACATCACGCGAAATGCGCAACCAACGACCAACACGATTCCAATAACGATAGCCCTTGGGCTCATCACTGTAGCCAAGAAAAACACACTCGACTGACTGAGCAGTGAGTTTGGTGCGTTCTCGCAGGGCAAGAAGGACGTAGCAAACACACCCAAACATACGGAGAGCTGAGTAGTCAGGAGAATGACCGATGAGACACTCCATAGGAATGCCACCCCGCAAGGCAGTTGATGGTTGAATGTTGATGAGATAGGTGGATGCGAAAACGGCCTCAGCCCAAAAGTGGGGTGGAAGAGAAGCGGCAATCATTAGTGCACGAGTCGTCTCAAGTAGATGACGATGATTGCGTTTCGCAACGCCATTCTGAGCATGGGCACCAGGACATGAGAGCTGAGCAAGAGTACCCTGTTCCACGAGAAAGGCACGCAACATCTAGGAGATATACTCTCCAGCGGAGTCAGCACGAAAAGTGCGAATAGGCGTGGAAAACTGGGTGTGAACCATGGCAGCAAATCGTTTGTATATAGAGAGAACCTCGCTACGTGATTTCATAAAATAGAACCAAGTGTAGCGAGAGAAATCATCAATAAATAGAACATAATAGCGATGGCCACCTTTCGAATCAAAGGGAGCAGGTCCCCATACATCAGAATGAACTAAGTAAAAAGGACGCTGAGATACTGACTCACTAGTAGGATAAGGTAAGTGAGTCTGTTTGCCAAGCCTACAACCATTACAATGTAAAGATACGTCTTCGAATACAGACCCTAAGACACCCTGACGCACCAACGAAGACAAGCAGGAACCACATAGGTGGCCAAGTCGATGATGCCACTGTTTGAAGGTCACGGAAGAGGAGGCGGCAGGAGCATGAGAACTGGCAAAAGTGGTGGTAGCAGAAGGAACATGAAGCCAGTCAACCTCCCAAAGACCCTCCGACTCATGGCACCGAGGGCCAGCACCAACCAGAGCCTTGGTGTGAAGCTCCTGAATAGAGCAAGAGTCGGTATCAAGAATTACACGACAACCGGAGTCAGTAACTTGGGCAGCGGAGAAGAGATTCATGGTAAGACGGGGAACATAAGAAACATTAGGGACAGAAAAAGACGGAGTAGAAAGAGTGCCACGACTAGCAACAAGAAGAGTAGTGCCATCGGCTGTGAGAACATTAACAGGTGAAACAAGAGGTTGAAGAGAAGACAACGTGGAAGAATCAGAAGACATATGAAAATAAGCTCCAGAATCCAGAACCCACGAAGATGTACCTGACTGTGTAGGTGTCGATGGTGATGAAGGGGTGGGAGATGTCACAGCGGAATCGGAACGTGTCGATGAAGAGCCAGAAGAAGCTACGAGGCGCTTGAGCCGGATAATGTCTTGGTCAATGAGTGATGGAGTCGAGGAAGATGTAGGACTCCCACTGGAGGAAGAACGCCTCTGGTCTCGCTGTTTCTGGCGACAATCAGCCTCTGGGTGGCCTGACCTGGAGCAGTAGCGACAGACTGTATCACAGCATGATCGACCCTTCTCAGCATAAGGAGGGTGATAACCCACAAGTCTAGGGGATCGCAACAGTTTTCGAGGATAGAGTATTCAACCCAAATTTATTGATTCGACTCAAGGGGAAGCGAAAGAATATTCTCAAGTATTAGCAGCTGAGTTGTCAATTCAACCACACCTCAAAGATTAGTGTCTGCAAGCAAAGTATCAGTAGAAAAGTAGTATGATAGCAACGGTGCCAGAAAGTGGTCTGTTGACGGCAGACTATCCCTGACTTGTTGTATCAATGGCGCCAGAAAAGTGTTGCAGCAGGTAACAGCAAAGTAACAAGTAACAGCAGTAGTGACAACACTAGCAAGGAACAGCACTAGCGACAGCAGCAGCAAGTAACAGCAGTAGTGACAGCAGTAGCAGCAAAGTAACAGCAGTAAGGACCAGTAGTAAAAGACTCGTAGGCAGTGGATCGGTGATGGATGATTATGCTGGATGCGATTCATCATGTAATAGCTATAACACGGAGAGATAAGTAACTAGCTCCCGTTCGTCAATCTAATGTAGGCATGTATTCCGTATGTAGTCATACGTGCTTAGGGAAAATAACTTGCATGACATCTATTGTCCATCCCTCCCGTGGCAGCGGGGTCCTAATGGAAACTACGGGATGTTAAGGTTCTCCTTTTAATAAAGAACCGGACCAACGCATTAACACTCGGTGAATACATGAACTCCTCATACTATGGTCATCTCCGGGAGTGGTTCCGACTATTGTCCCTCCAGGGTTGCCGGGTCATAACACATAGTAGGTGACTACAACTTGCAAGATAGGATCTAAAACACACATATATTGGCGACAACATAATAAGTTCAGATCTGAAATCATGGCACTCGGGCCCTAGTGACAAGCATTAAGCATGGCAAAGTAGTAGCAACATCAATCTCGGAACATAGTGCATACTAGGGATCAATCCCCGTCAAAACTAACTCGATTACATGATAGATCTCATCCAACTCATCACCGTCCAGCAAGCCTACGATGAGATTACTCACGAACGGTGAAGAGCATCATGGAATTGGCGATGGAGGAAGGTTGATGATGACGATGGCGACGATTTCCCCTCTCTGGAGTCCAGAACGGACTCCATATCTGCCCTCCAGATGAAGAACAGGAGGTGGCGGCGCCTCCGTATCGTAAAACGGGATGAATCCTTCTCCCTGATTTTTTTTCCGGGCGAAACGGAATATATAGAGCTGAGTTTGGAGGCGGTGGAGCTCTGTGGGCTCCATAAGCCTGGTTGGTGCGACCTGGGGGGGTGGCCGCGGCCAGTGGGCTTGTGGCCCACTGGCTGACCCCCTCCGGTGGATCTTTGCGCAGGTATTTTTCATTAATTCCAGAAAAATTCTCCGTAAATTTTCAGGTGATTTTGAGAACTTTTATTTCTGCACAAAAACAACACCATGGCAATTCTGCTGAAAACAGCGTTAGTCCGGGTTAGTTCCATTCAAATCATGCAAATTAGAGTCCAAAACAAGGGCAAAAGAGTTCGGAAAAGTAGATACGACGGAGACGTATCAACTCCCCCAAGCTTAAAGCCTTGCTTGTCCTCAAGCAATTCAGTTGACAAACTGAAAGAGACAAAAGAAAAACTGTGACGAACTATGTTTGATCTTGTTGTTGCAACTATGTCTAACTCATAAACAGAATTTCAGCAAGATCACAAGCAAACCACATAAGCAAATGACATCTAGGTCTCACGGTAAAATCATATCAATGGCATAATCAGCTAGCGAGCAAATAATAATAAGTCTCAAACGTCAACACTTCAATCAAAACAATCATGAAGCAATACGAATAGATGATATCTCGCTAGCTCTTTCTGAGACCGCAAAACATAAATGCATAGCACCTTCAAAGACCAAGGGCTGACTAAACATTGTAACTCATGACAAAGAAGATCCAGTCACAGTCATACTCAACACAGTTAAAAGCAAAGCATAAAAACGACAGAGGTGCTCTCTAATTGGTGCTTTTATAAGAGGAGGATGACTCAACAGGAACATAAATAGACAGGCCCTTCGCACAGGGAAGCATTGATTTGCAGAGGTGCGAGAGCTCAAGTTTTGAAAACAGAGATAATAATTTTGGGTGGCATGCTTTCATTGTCAATGCAATGACTAAGAGTTCTCAACATCTTCCACGCTACACATGCTATAGGCAGTTCCCAAACAGAAAAGTAAACTTTTGACTCCCCCACCACCAATCAATCACACCCCACGGCTAGTCGAATCCTCGGGTACCGTCCATACCAACATCAACCAGGGGGAGTTTTGTTTGCAATTATCTTTTCGATTTGAGCATGGAACTGGGAATTCCAATTACCGGCCCCTTTCTTGTGAATAATAGTGAATAAACACATATCGAGGATAACACGCCTAGCATGGAAGATACCAATAGCTCCATGTCACCACATGAGCTGTTCGGGCATGCAAAACAGATTATTTCTTGAAGGTTTAGAGAGTGGCACATGCAAATTTACTTGGAACGGCAGGTAGATACCGCAAATAGGTAGGTATGGTGGACTCATATGGAACAACTTTGGGTTTATGGAAGTGGATGCACAAGCAGCATTCCCGCTTAGTACAAGTGAAGGCTAGCAAAAGACTGGGAAGCGACCAACTAGAGAGCGACAACAGTCATCAAAATGCATTGAGATTAACTAACATTGAGTGCAAGCATGAGTAGGACATAAATCACCATGAACATGAACATCATAGAGGCTATGTTGATTTGTTTCAACTACATGCGTGAACATGCACCAAGTCAAGCCACTTGAAACATTCAAACGAGGATACCATCCTATCATACTACAACACAGTCATCTCAAAATTCATGTGGTCATCCAAGACAAACCATTATAAGCTACTAGCTAAGTAAGCATGGCATAAGCAACTATGATCTCTAAGTTGTCATTGCAAACATGTTTCTCTCACAACAAAGCTGAATCAGGCATGATGAGCTAGTCATATTTACAAAAACAAAATAGATCAAGTTCATACCAGCTTTTCCAGGCTCAGTCACTTCATCATATATCGTCATTATTGCCTTTCACTTGCACGACCGAACGATGTGAACAATAATAAGCGTGCTCGTGCATTGGACTACACTGGAATCTCCAGGAAAACACAAAGGAGAAGACAAAGTAATATGTCTCTTTAACAGCTAAACAGGTATGCATGCGAGAGCCACTAAACATTGTAACCAATATCTTCTACCTTGACCCAAAGAAAAAGAAAACTATTTACACGGGAAAGATCCCAACAAGAAAAAAGAAGAAAAAAAATCTTTTTGGGTTTTCTCAAACTAGACAGACACACTAAACGAAAACGAGAAAAAGAAAATAAACTAGCATGGATGATACAGTGGCCAAGTGTGGACACCGGCTAACAAAGTGAAAGCATAAGCAAGAATGTAAAGTCGGTGAGAAACACGTACTCCCCCAAGCTTAGGCTTTTGTCCAAAGTTGGTCTACTCCCAAGGAGGGAAATAACCAGCTCCGGGGTACTCCGAAGTGGACTGGGGATGCCACTGCTATGTGAGCTCCTCTGGCTCCCACCGATAAACTGGCGTCTGGTACTCGACTGGTGGCTCGGGCACGGGCACCTGTGGTTGGGCTAGGCCCCAATATGCGTAGATGTCCAAGGGCATAATAATGTACCTCCCTGCATGAAGATTGAACAAAGAAGGAGCAGGCAAAGTAATAGTCTCACGAGTACCCTGACTAAATACCAGGTTATAAATCATCCTTCTATTTATATCTCTATCAAGAAAGTCAAAGCGAACCATGCTATCGTAATCTAGATATCTCTTGGGAAGAAGAACCTCTTCTTCCTCCTCCAGTCTAATGGGTATCTCAAAGTGTCTGGCAAGACGGGTAGCATAGATACCTCCATAGACAACACCTTTAGAACGGTTCAGGTTCAACCGTTGAGCTACTATAGCGCCCAAGCTATAAGTTTTATCATTATAAAGGGCTTCGCACAAGACCGCAAGATCTGGGGAACTAAGTGACCCAACTTTCCCACGGCCAATCAAACATTTTCCCACAAAAAGTGAGAAGTACCGAAGCACGGGAAAATGAATGCTAGCAGCTCTAGCGCAAGACACTCCTCTCTCCTCTCATACAACAATTGTATCGATGAAAGCTTCCAAGTCCCGTGGACGAGGTTCATCAATATCCCCAACGTAAGGTAATTTGCAGACATTGCAAAAATCCTGGAGTGACATGCGCTGGGGGATATCATAAAGTTTAAACTCAACCATAGGAGGATTTTTCCTCGGATAGAAGTTAAAGCTTTGTACGAAGATATTAGTGAGGAGGAGGTATTGCGGCCACTTATCTTCAGCGAAGGCGGTAAGGCCTGCGTTTTCCACCAAGTGATAAAGGTCCTCATAAATTCCAGCGGCGCGTAAGAACACGTCGCTTGGCCACTCGCAAGCTTGAACTTCTGCGACTCGAGGGACCAGATACTTGGGCTTCTTCTCACTTCCATCATCCTTGGGGTCACGGCTTGAAGAGCCTCTTAAGAACCTCCTCATCTTTTCCCTTTTCTATCTCTGAAAATTTCTGAAATTTCTAGTGACTCTAAGGAAAAGTGAACAAGGCTCAATGAAACTCGTAGCAACTACTCGCACAAGTTCCTAGAGGTCATATTACGCATCAAAACTACTTGGGACCAGCTAAAATTAGTATGCAAAGCTCAAGAACATGGTCACCAAGGCAGCAAAAATAGGCGGAGTATAAGGCACTAGAGCAAAAACTAATTGGACCAATGGAGGAGTCACTTACCAAGGAGTAATTTCCCCAAAACAGTTCGGAGAATGGTGATTTGAGCAAAGAGATCGAAAATCCCAGCAAGAGGAGCAAGAACACGGGTTTGAGCTGCGAACCGATTTTTTCTGGAGGTAGGAGAACCAGATGAGAGCAAGAATGAGTGGAGGGGGTGCCCGTGGGCCCCACAAGCCTAGGTGGCGCGGCCAGGGGGTGCCCGCGCCATCAGGGCTTGTGGCCCACTGGTACAGCCCCCACACAAACTCTTTGTCTCAGAATTTTTCAAAAATTCCAGAAAAAATCATACTTGATTTTCAGGACGTTCGGAGAACTTTTATTTTCGGGGTACTTTTCTACGGGACGCTAAAACAGAAAACAGGAAAAACTAAACTAAATCTTTCATTTTTCTTCTAAGCAACCGAAGGAGAAAGCTTGGAACAGAGGTTTGTGACTCCTCGATTCATCCATCTCATGGTCATCGAAAGAAATCCGTCAATGAGGTTGATCAAGTCTCCTCGACAAACCTTTTCGAATCGCAAAAGAGAACGGAGAATTTTCGAATAGTCACTAGGTCACCTCAATGGGGATGTGTATCTCCCCAACAAGCAAATCATACTTCATCTTGACACGAGGTATAGGGCATTCATAGCTCCCAATAAGAATCGATGAAGTTTTTTTGATAGCATTGATGCAATGTACTCGATATTGTTTCTTCGGAAAGTGCACCGTATGCTCATTACCGTTGACATGGAAAGTGACGTTGCCTTTGCTGCAATCTATAACAGCCCCTGCAGTGTTTAAAAAGGGTCGATGACCGCCATGGCATCGTCTTCGGGAATATCCAAGATAACAAAGTCTGTTAAGATAGTGACGTTAGCAACCACAACAGGCACATCCTCGCAAATGCCGATAGGGAAAGCGGTTGATTTGTCGGCCATTTGCACAGAGATTTCAGTGGGTGTCAACTTATCCAGTTCAAGTCTACGATAAAGAAAGAGAGGCATAACACTAACACCGGCTCAAAGGTCGCATAAAGCAGTTCTAACGTAGTTACCCTTAATGGAGCAAGGTATAGTGGGCACTCGGGGATCACCCAGTTTCTTAGGAGTTCCACCCTTGAAGGTATAATTAGCGAGCATGGTGGAAATCTCAACCTCAGGTATCCTCCTCTTATTAGTCATAATATCTTTCATGTACTTAGCATATGGAGACATTTTGAGCATGTCTGCCAAACGCATTTGCAGAAAGACAGGTCTGATCATTTCAACGAATCGCTCAAAATCCTCATCATCCTTTTTCTTGGATGGTTTGGGAGGAAAGGGCATGCGTTTCTGAACCCATGGATCCCTTTCGTTACCATGCTTCCTAGCAGCAAAGTCATTCTTATCATATCTCTTAGTCTTAGGTTGTGGGTTATCAAGATCAACAGGTTCAATCTCCACATCCTTATCATTGCTAGGTTGAGCATCAACAAGAACATCACTATTGACATTATCATTACGCTCATGTTCATCACCAGATTGTGTTTCAGCATCAGAGACAGAGACATCGTTTGGAATCTCAGGTGTAGCAGCAACAGGGTTGCTAGCGTGCACATCCCTATCATCTTTCTTCTTCTTTCTAGGATGACTAGGTGCATCAGTGCTAACTCCTTGAGAATCTTGTTCAATTCTCTTCGGATGGCCCTCGGGATACAAAGGTTCCTGGGTCATTCTACCGCCTCTACTGACGACTCTGACAGAATTGTCATTCAACTCGTTGAGCAAGTCATTTTGAGCTTCTTCTTTTTTGATAACAAGTCATTTTGAGCTTTAAGTACTTGTTCTACTTGATTAGTAATCATAGAGGCATGTTTACTCAGAAGCTTAAGATCATTGACATTTCTGCCCACACAAGCACTTAAATGACAGAGCATACGAGCATTCTGTTCCAATTGTCTGCTAACATAATTTTTGAAACTCTGTTGTTTGGCAACAAAGTTATCAAATTCATCGAGGCATAAGCTAGGAGGTTTATCAAAAGGAATATCACTCTCATCAAACCTACGCAGAGAATTTACTTCTACTACATGTATCGGGTTATCGAGACCATGGATCTCTTCGATAGGTGGTAGATTTTTGACATCTTTAGATTTAATGCCTTTCTCTCGCATAGATTTCTTATCTTCTTGCATATCTTCAGGACTGAGGAATAGAATACCTCTTTTCTTCGGAGTTGGCTTAGGAGGTGGTTCGGGAATAGTCCAAACATTCTCATTGCACATGATGTTATTCAGTAGGATCTCAGCTTGTTCTACGGTTCGTTCCCTAAAAACACAACCAGCACAACTATCTAGGTGGTCTTTAGAAGCATCGGTAAGTCCATTATAGAAGATATCAAGTATTTCATTCTTCTCAAGAGGGTGATTAGTCAAAGCATTCAGTAGCTGGATGAGCCTCCCCCAAGCTTGTGGGAGACTCTCTTCTTCAGCTTGAGCAAAGTTGTATATTTCCTGCAAGGCAGCTTGCTTCTTATGGGCAGGGAAATATTTTTTAGAGAAGTAGTAGACCATATCCTCGGGGCTACGCACACAACTAGGAGCAAGAGAGATGAACCAAGTCTTAGCATCATCCTTTAGCGAGAAAGGAAACAACTTGAGGATATAGTAGTGGCGGATCTTTTCCTCACTAGTGAATAGGGTGGCTATATCGTGCAGTTTGGTAAGATGGGCTACAACCGTTTCAGACACATAATCGTGAAAAGGATCAGATTCGACCATAGTGATTAACTCAGGGTCGACAGAGAATTCATAATCCTTATCGATCACAAAGATAGGCGAAGTAGCAAACTTCGGGTCGTATTTCATCCTAGCGTTCAAAGATTTTTCTTTCCACTTGAGCAGTAGTTTCTCAATATCATAGCCATCCTTACATGCAATAAAGTCCTCAGCTATCTCTCCCTCCATAACATAGCGATCAGGCATAACAGGCAATTCAGGCATAGTAGCAGGTTCTACTTCAATAGTATCAGCAGTTTCAGAAGTATCATCACATCTAGCAGCAACTCTAGCAATTTGTGCATCAAGGAATGCACCTAGTGGCAAAGCAGTATCAGGCATAACATCATCAGGAAAAGCAGTATCAAGCATGGCATCATCAGGCATAGTATCAAGCATAGCATCATCATAAGCATCATGGGCAGCAGAAGTAGCATCATCAAGCACACGCGACATATCAAGATTTCTAGCAGGAGGCGATGTCGCAAACTTACTCATAACTGGAGGTGAATCAAGTGCAGAGCTAGATGGCAGTTCCTTACCTGTCCTCGTAGTGGAAGGCAAGACTTTAGTTCTTGGATCTTTCGGATTCCTCATAGTGATCAGCAGACGTCAATCCCAAGTGAATTAGAGAATATAGTTGTGCCTCCCCGGCAACGGCGCGAGAAAAATAGTCTTCATAACCCACAAGTGTAGGGGATCGCAACAATTTTCGAGGGTAGAGTATTCAACCCAAATTTATTGATTCGACTCAAGGGGAAGCGAAATAATATTCTCAAGTATTAGCAGTTGAGTTGTCAATTCAACCACACGTGAAAGATTAGTGTCTGCAAGCAAAGTATCAGTAGCAAAGTGGTATGATAGCAACGGTGCCAGAAAGTGGTGTGTTGACGGCAGACTATCCCTGACTTGTTGTATCAATGGCGCCAGGAAAGTGTTGCGGCAGGTAACAGCAAAGTAACAAGTAAGAGCAGTAGTGACAACAGTAGCAAGGAACAGCAGTAGCTACAGCAGTAGCAAATAACAGCAGTAGTGACAACAGTAGCAGCAAAGTAACATCAGTAAGGACCAGTAGTAAAAGACTCGTAGGCAGTGGATCGGTGATGGATGATTATGCCGGATGTGATTCATCATGTAACAGCTATAACACGGAGAGATAAGTAACTAGCTCCCGTTCATCAATCTAATGTAGGCATGTATTCCGTATGTAGTCATACGTGCTTAGGGAAAATAACTTGCATGACATCTATTGTCTATCCCTCCCGTGGCAGCAGGGTCCTAATGGAAACTACGGGATATTAAGGTTCTCCTTTTAATAAAGAACCGGACCAATGCATGAACACTCGGTGAATACATGAACTCCACATACTATGGTCATCTCCGGGAGTGGTTCCGGCTATTGTCACTCCGGGTTGCCGGGTCATAACACATAGTAGGTGACTACAACTTGCAAGATAGGATCTAAAACACACATATATTGGCGACAACATAATAGGTTCAGATCTGAAATCATGGCACTCGGGCCCTAGTGACAAGCATTAAGCATGGCAAAGTAGTAGCAACATCAATCTCAGAACATAATGGATACTAGGGATCAATCCCCGTCAAAACTAATTCGATTACATGATAGATCTCATCCAACTCATCACCGTCCAGCAAGACTACGATGAGATTACTCACGAACGGTGAAGAGCATCATGGAATTGGCGATGGAGGAAGGTTGATGATGACGATGGCGACGATTTCCCCTCTTCGGAGTCCAGAACGGACTCCAAATCTGCCCTCCAGATGAAGAACAAGAGGTGGCAGCGCCTCCGTATCGTAAAACGGGATGAATCCTTCTCCCTGATTTTTTCCGGGCGAAACGGAATATATAGAGCTGAGTTTGGAGGCGGTGGAGCTCTGTGGGCTCCACAAGCCTGGTTGGTGCGGCCTGGGGGGTGGCCGCGGCCAGTGGGCTTGTGGCCCACTGGCTCACCCCCTCCGGTGGATCTTTGCGCAGGTATTTTTCATTAATTCCAGAAAAGTTCTCCGTAAATTTTCAGGTCATTCCGAGAACTTTTATTTCTGCACAAAAACAACACCATGGCAATTCTGCTAAAAACAGCGTTAGTCCGGGTTAGTTCCATTCAAATCATGCAAATTAGAGTCCAAAACAAGGGCAAAAGAGTTCAGAAAAGTAGATACGACGGA
Organism: Hordeum vulgare subsp. vulgare; assembly: GCF_904849725.1. Lineage (NCBI taxonomy): Eukaryota > Viridiplantae > Streptophyta > Magnoliopsida > Poales > Poaceae > Hordeum > Hordeum vulgare. Next base: position 523,914,268 of record NC_058520.1, on the reverse strand, counting down.
GACGTATCAGAAGGCGACCCACCCCCCTGCGGGTGTGGGCAGGAGTGGCGGTGCAGGGGATCGAGCAGATGGCACAAGAGCTCAGACAACCAACAGAGAGGGAACCGCAAGCAACCCAGCAGAACGAAGGCGAGTCTCCTCAGCACGAAGCTCAGCAAGAACCTCTATGATAGGAACACGACCATGAGCAAGCAAGTGAGCACGCTGAGGCTCAAACTCGGAGCGGAGGCGAGCTAAGAACTCATGGACACGGTGAAACTCCAAATCAGACTGCATAGTCTGCCAACAACGGCAAGCTGACAGTTGTACAAAGAGAGTCAAGCTGGCGCCAGATGGCAGAACTCTGTGTGTAGAACTCATCAACAGAAGAGTCACCTTGGTGAAGAGCATGCTCCTGCCGCACCACAGATAGGTAGAGAGCATCACCACAGGGCTGATAGCGCTCATAGAGATAAGACCACGTTGCTGCAACGCTGCTGAGACCCATGAACTCAGAGGCAAACTGAGGAAGGACACTCGCAGTGAGAACAACAGCATCCCGAGCATCATCGTTGCACCACTGAGTGTAAGCAGACAAATCATCCCGGAAGACGGAAAGAGCATATGAATAAGCAGATACCTGATGAGCATAAGCCTTGACCGCAACATCATTGAGAGCCTTGGCTATATCCCAATCAGCCTGGGAAGCACCAATAGACAAAATAGGCGGCACCAGTGGGGTAGGAGCCACGGGAGCAACAGGGCACAGCGGACAGGGAAGCTCGCCAGAGAGGACACCCTGATAACCCACAAGTATAGGGGATCAATTGTAGCCTTTCTCGATAAGTAAGAGTGTCGAACCCAACGAGGAGGTAAAGGTAGGACAAATATTCCCTCAAGTTTTATCGACCACCGATACAACTCTACGCACACTTTACGTTCTCTTTACCTAGAACAAGTATGAAACTAGAAATACTTTGTAGGAGTGAAAGGATAGGCTTGCAAGAAAGTAAAGAACACGTAAATAAAACTAGGGGCTGGTTAGATAAAGAAACAACTATGAGTGTCTAACGAGTGTGGAAAAGTGGTGGTAGGAGTTGCGGAATTGTCCCTAAGCAATTGACTACGTTACTAGATCGATAGCAAGTATCATGTGGGAGAGGCCTCTGCTAGCATGTCATCCCTTACTTGGAATTCTATGCACTTATGATTGGAACTATTAGCAAGCGTCCGCAACTACTAACGTTCATTAAGGTAAAACCCAACCATAGCAATAAGATATATTGGTCCCCCTTCAATCCCATATGCATCAATTTCTATGCTAGGTTTGAAGCTTCTGTCACTCTAGCCTGCCAATACATAGTCCTATCAACATACAACTAACCCTATGGTGTGATCCACGCGCGCGATCATATGATGGGCACCAAAGGACAGCAACATAACCACAAGCAAATTAAACCAATCATAGCAATTTATCAATCACCGATAGGACAACGATAATCTACTCAGACATCATAGATAGCAACACATCATTGGATAATAATATGTAGCATAAAGCACCATGTTCAAGTAGAGGTACATCGGGTTGCGGGAGAGTGAACCGCTGAATATAGATGGGGGAAGATGATGGAGATGTTGGTGAAGATGACGGAGGTGTTGGTGTAGATCGCCGTCACACGATGATGTCCCGGGCGGCGTTCAGACGCCGCCGGGAGAGAGGGGGAGAGAGCCCCTCTCCTTATTCTTCTTCCTTGACCTCCTCCCTAGATGGGAGAAGGGTTTCCCCTCTGGTCCATGGTCTCCATGGCGGCGGAGGGGCGAGAGCCCCTCCGAGATTGGATCTCTCTCTCTGTGTCCTTCTGTTTCTGCGCTCCCAGATTCTGCGTTTCACCGTTTCTTAAATTCCCATAGATCCGTAACTCCGATTGGGCTGAAATTTTAACACGATTTTCTTCCGGATATTATCTTTCTTGCACCGAAAGAAGGGAACCAACCGCCTTAAGGAGTGGCCACAAGCCTGCCAGCCGCGGGCCCACCCTCTGGTCGCGGCTGGTGCGCTTGTGGGTACTCCGTGCACCGTCTCGTGTTGATTCTTCTTCCCAAAAATCATAAATATTCCAAAAAAAAACCGTAAATTTTTATTGCGTTTGGACTTCGTTTGGTATGGATATTCTGCGAAACAAAAAACATGCAACAAACAGGAACTGGCACTGGGCACTGGATCAATATGTTAGTCCCAAAAATAGTATAAAAAGTTGCCAAAAGTATATGAAAGTTGTAGAATATTGGCATGAAACAATCAAAAATTATAGATACGACGGAGACGTATCACACCCCATAGCAGAAGACCGCGCATGTGGATACGCATAAAGCCCACAAACTTAGCATAGTTGGTGCCATCAAAGATCACCGAGCACTGAGGAACATCGGCATAGCTCGAAGAGGACATGATGAGCTCCCTCTCTCTGATTCCTTTTTTTCGGAAGTCAACCTGATCTCGATCTGGATCAGGGCCCGACCGGACCAGCGGCCGAGCACGGCTGCAGCGGGTGACCCACGGGGCAGGAAGCCGCGGGGCAGGCCGGACGGCTGCCTGCAGCATTTGCAGGCCAAACAACGGCTGCAGGAAGCAGCGGTGGGGACGAAGGAGAGCGCCAGTCGGATGCGGCACCAGCAGCAGCGCGACTGAGGCGAGCCCGGGCAAGGGAGCAGCCGGCCGTGTTGGATCCGGGCGGGGCCGGTCGAGAAGTAGCTAGCGGTGGCGGAGTCCGAGCTGGTTCGGGCAAGGAAACGCCGACATCGGCGGTTTCTGGGTGGGGCCGGACCTGGGGCGGGAGACAGCAGCACGACGGGGCAGAGCCTGGCAAGGGGAGAGTGGGTGGCGAGCCCAGGGGGAGCTAGACAAGGGGAGGGCTACCGAAGCAGCTAGCTCGCAACTAGCAGCGACAACGGTGGTGGAGGAGAAGAGCACGAAGGTGCGGCGTGCAGGATGGGAGAGAACCTAAGCATTTGATACCATGTTAGGAATGATCAACTAACATTGCAGGTGGACCAAGGGCCAATACATATACATGTGGCAATGGGGATACACAGGGATTATACACATCTAATAGTGGCGTCATCTACTTTGTCTCCCTAATCCTAACAACTACTTTTGTGGTCAGTGTCTAGGCTACGTGCCTCTCATCGCTTCATGTCATCGTCCACTCCATCTCATTGACCCTACGAGCTACATATCCGTCACTGATTCATGATCATAGTCCACTCCCCCTCCTTGATCTTAAACACATATGGTTGGTGTCTCAACTTTGTGTCCATAATCACTTTGTGCCGCCATCTACTATGTATAGTTGACCCTAACCACTACCATTGTGCGTGGTTGGTGGCTCTACCAGTGTCCTTAACAACTAGGAGTACCGTTGAAAGGATTGAGATGTCGCATAGAAGGGAATGTGGTTCAATAGGCGTCTTTTTTTTGCGAATGAAAAAAATTCATTGATTAATCGAAGGAGTCTGTATTACATAAGGTATCAACCTCCTCCGGTATTCCACGCAGCCATACGGCCGTACACTGATTTACATGTCTGATACGGGCAAGAGCATCTGCAGATTTGTTCTTGCTCCTTACTACATGCGATATCTGTTGGAAATATGCCCTAGAGGCAATAATAATTGGTTATTATTATATTTCTTTGTGCATGATAATCGTTTATTATCGATGCTATAATTGTATTGATTGGAAACACAATACTTGTGTGGATACATAGACAAAACACTGTCCCTAGTAAGCCTCTAGTTGACTAGCTCGTTGATCAAAGATGGTCAAGGTTTCCTGGCCATAGGCAAGTGTTGTTACTTGATAACGGGATCACATCATTAGGAGAATCATGTGATGGACTAGACCCAAACTAATAGACGTAGCATGTTGATCGTGTCATTTTGTTGCTACTGTTTTCTGCGTGTCAAGTATTTGTTCCTATGACCATGAGATCATATAACTCACTGACACCGGAGGAATGCTTTGTGTGTATCAAACGTCGCAACGTAACTGGGTGACTATAAAGATGCTCTACAGGTATCTCCGAAGGTGTTCGTTGAGTTAGTATGGATGAAGACTGGGATTTGTCACTCCGTATGACGGAGAGGTATCTCGGGGCCCACTCGGTAATACAACATCACACACAAGCCTTGCAAGCAATGTGACTTAGTGTAAGTTGCGGGATCTTGTATTACGGAACGAGTAAAGAGACTTGCCGGTAAACGAGATTGAAATAGGTATGCGGATACTGACGATCAAATCTCGGGCAAGTAACATACCGAAGGACAAAAGGAATGACATACGGGATTATATGAATACTTGGCACTGAGGTTCAAACGATAAGATCTTCGTAGAATATGTAGGATCCAATATGGGCATCCAGGTCCCGCTATTGGATATTGACCGAGGAGTCTCTCGGGTCATGTCTACATAGTTCTGGAACCCGCAGGGTCTGCACACTTAATGTTCGACGTTGTTTTATGCGTATTTGAGTTATATGGTTGGTTACCGAATGTTGTTCGGAGTCCCGGATGAGAGCACGGACGTCACGAGGGTTTCCGGAATGGTCCGGAAACGAAGATTGATATATATGATGACCTCATTTGGTTACCGGAAGGTTTTCGTGCATTACCGGAAAAGTTTCGGGCTCATCGGTAGTGTACTGGGAGTGCCGGGAGGGGTGCCGGGGACCATCAGGAGGGGTGTCACGCCCCAAGGGGTCTCATGGGCTATGGGAAGAGATAAACCAGCCCCTAGTGGGCTGGAATAAGTTCCCACTAAGGCCCATAAGGTTTGAGAAGGAAAAAACACAAGGTGGAAAGAGTTTCCAAGTGGGAAGGTGGAATCCTACTCCAATTAGGATTGGAGTAGGACTCCTCCACCTCCAATTTCGGCCAAACCTTTAGTTTTTGAGGCTGCCTCCTCCCCTCCCTCCCTCCTATATATAGTGGGGTTTTAGGGCTGATTTGTGACAACTTTTGCCACGGCAGCCCGACCACATACCTCCACGGTTTTACCTCTAGATCGCGTTTCTGCGGAGCTCGGGCGGAGCCCTGCTGAGATTAGATCACCACCAACCTCCGGAGCGCCGTCACGCTGCCGGAGAACTCATCTACCTCTTCGTCTCTCTTGCTGGATCAAGAAGGCCAAGATCATCGTTGAGCTGTACGTGTGCTGAACGCGGAGGTGCCGTCCGTTCGACACTAGATCGGAGCGGATCGTGGGACGGATCGCGGGACGGTTCGTGGGACGGTTCGCGGGGCGGATCGAGGGACGTGAGGACGTTCCACTACATCAACCGCGTTTCTTAAACGCTTCTGCTGTGCGATCTACAAGGTTACGTAGATCGGAAATCCCCTCTCGTAGATGGACATCACCATGATAGGTCTTCGTGCGCATAGGAAAATTTTTGTTTCCCATGCAATGTTACACAACAGTGGCATCATGAGCTAGGTTCATGCGTAGATGTCTTCTCGAGTAGAACACAAAATTTTTTGTGGGCGGTGATGTGCGTTTTGCTGCCCTCCTTAGTCTTTTTTTGATTCCGCGGTATTGTTGGATCGAACCGGCTCGGACCGACATTACTCGTACGCTTACGAGAGACTGGTTTCATCGCTACGAGTGACTCCGTTGCTCAAAGATGACCAGCGAGTGTCGGTTTCTCCAACTTTAGTTGAATCGGATTTGACCGAGGAGATCCTTGGATGAGGTTAAATAGCAATTCATATATCTCCGTTGTGGTGTTTGCGTAAGTAAGATGCGATCGTACTAGATACCCATGGTCACCACGTAAAACATGCAACAACAATTAGAGGACGTCTAACTTGTTTTTGCAGGGTATGCTTGTGATGTGATATGGCCAACGATGTGATGTGATATATTAGATGTATGAGATGATCATGTTGTAATAGTTAATATCGACTTGCACGTCGATGGTACGGCAACCGGCAGGAGCCATAGGGTTGTCTTTAAACTAACGTTTGTGCTTGCAGATGCGTTTACTATATTGCTAGGACGTAGCTTTAGTAGTAATAGCATGAGGAGCACGACAACCCCGATGGCGACACGTTGATGGAGATCATGGTGTGATGCCGGTGACAAGAAGATCGTGCCGGTGCTTTGGTGATGGAGATCAAGAAGCACATGATGATGGCCATATCATGTCACTGATGAATTGCATGTGATGTTAATCCTTTATGCACCTTATCTTGCTTAGAACGACGGTAGCATTATGAGGTGATCCCTCACTAAAATTTCAAGACGAAATTGTGTTCTCCCCGACTGTGCACCGTTGCTATAGTTCTTCGTCTCGAGACACCACGTGATGATCGGGTGTGATAGACTCAACGTTCACATACAACGGGTGCAAAACAGTTGCACACGCAGAACACTCGGGTTAAGCTTGACGAGCCTAGCATGTGCAGACATGGCCTCGGAACACATGAGACCGAAAGGTCGAGCATGAATCGTATAGTTGATATGATTAGCATAGATATGCTTACCACTGAAACTATTCTTGACTCACGTGATGATCAGACTTGAGATAGTGGATTTGGATCATGTACCACTCAAATGACTAGAGAGATGTACTTTTTGAGTGGGAGTTCTTAAGTAATATGATTAATTGAACTAATTGTCATGAACATAGTCTAATGGTCTTTGCAAATTACGATGTAGCTTGCGCTATAGCTCTACTGTTTTTATATGTTCCTAGAGAAAATTTAGTTGAAAATTGATAGTAGCAAACTTTGCAGACTAAGTCTGTAAAACCGAGGATTGTCCTCGTTGCTGTGCAGAAGGCTTATGTACTTAATGCACCACTCGGTGTGCTGCACCTCGAGCGTCGTCTGTAGATGTTGTGAACATCCGACATACACGTTTCTGATGACTACACGATAGTTCAGTGCAAAATACTTAATGGCTTAGAAGCAAGGTGCCGAAGACGTTTTGAGACGTCACGGAACATAAGAGATGTTCTAAAGAGATGAAATTGTGATTTCATGCTTGTGCCCTTGTCAAGAGGTATGAGACCTCCGACAAGATTCTTTGTCCACGAAGTAAAGGAGAAAACCTCAATTCGTTGAGCGTGTGCTCAGATTATCTGAGTACGACAATCGCTTGAATCAAGTGGGAGTTGATCTTCCAGATAAGATAGTGATGGTTCTCCAAAGTCACTGCCACCAAGCTGTGAGAGCTTCGTGATGAACTATAACATATCAAGGATAGATACAATGATCCTTGAGCAATTCGCGATGTTTGACACTGCGAAAGTAGAAATCAAGAAGGAGCATCAATAGTTGATGGTTAGTAAAACCATTAAGTTTCGATAAAGGCAAGGGCTAGAAGGGATACTTCGTGAAACAACAAAGCAGTTGCTGCACTAATGAAGAGACCCCAGATTAAACCCAAAGCCCGGGACTAAGTGCTTCTGTTATGAGGGGAACGGTCACTGAGGCGGAGCAACTCTAGATACTTGGTAGATAAGAAGGCTCGCAAAAGTCGAAAGAAGTATATTTGATATACATGATGTTGATGTGTACTTTACTAGTACTCCTAGTAGCACGAGGGTATTGGATACCGGTTCGGTTGCTAAGTGATTAGTAACACGGAATGACAGCTACGGCATAAATGGAGACTAGCTAAAGGCGAGGTGACGATACGTGTTGGAAGTGTTTCCAAGGTTGATATGATCAAACGTCGCACACTCCCTCTACCATCGGGATTGGTGTTAAACCTAAATAATTGTTATTTGGTGCTTGCGTTAAGCATGAACATGATTGGATCGTGTTTATTGCAATACGATTATTCATTTAAAGAGAATAATGGTTACTCTATTTGCTTGAATAATCACCTTCAATGGTTTATTGAATCTCGATCGTAGTGTTACACATGTTCATGATATTGGTGCCAAAAGATACGAGGTAATGATGATAGTACCACTACTTGTGGCACTCCCGTTGAGTCATGTTGGTATAAATTGCATGAAGAGGCTCCATGCTGATGGATCTTTATACTCACTTGATTTCGAATCACTAGTGACATGCAAATCATACCACATGAGCAAGGCCTTGTTTTCATTGACATGAAACAAGATAGTAACTTGTTGGAAGTGATACATTTTGATGTATGCAGTCCAATGGGTGCTGAGGCACGCAGTGGATATCATTATGTTCTTACTTCAATGAAGATTTGAGTAGATACAAGAGTATGCCATGCTGAGTGCTGCACCTGATGTGTGCCTTGCAGCAAGTCTGTTAAGAGGTACACAGAGTGATCCAGGATTGAATCACTGATCAGCGGTCAAAGTTATCCTTAGTAACTAAATAGACTAAGGAATTTTTCTCGATTATGGAGGTGGTTAAAGAGTTCGTCGTAAAGGGTTACGTCGATGCAAGCTTTGACACTAATCCGAATAACTATGAGTAGTGAAACGGATTAGTATAGTAGAGTAGATATTTCGAGCATTTCCGAATAGCACGTAGTAGCAGCATCTATAAGATGACATAAAGATTTGTAAAGAACGCACAGATCTGAAAGTTTCAGAACCGTTGACTAAAACCTCTCTCACGAGCAAGACGTGATGAGACCCCAGAACTATATGGGTGTTGGATTCGTTGAAATCACATGGTGATGTGAACTAGATTATTGACTCTAGTGCAAGTGGGAGACTGTTAGAAATATGCCCTAGAGGCAATAATAATTAGTTATTATTATATTTCTTTGTTCATGATAATCGTTTATTGTCCATGCTATAATTGTATTGATTGGAAACACAATACTTGTGTGGATACATAGACAAAACACTGTCCCTAGTAAGCCTCTAGTTGACTAGCTCGTTGATCAAAGATGGTCAAGGTTTCCTGGCCATAGGCAAGTGTTGTTACTTGATAACGGGATCACATCATTAGGAGAATCATGTGATGGACTAGACCCAAACTAATAGACGTAACATGTTGATCGTGTCATTTTGTTACTACTGTTTTGTGCGTGTCAAGTATTTGTTCCTATGGCCATGAGATCATATAACTCACTGACACCGGAGGAATGCTTTGTGTGTATCAAACGTCGCAACGTAACTGGGTGACTATAAAGATGCTCTACAGGTATCTCCGAAGGTGTTCATTGAGTTAGTATGGATCAAGACTGGGATTTGTCACTCCGTATGACGGAGAGGTATCTCGGGGCCCACTCGGTAATACAACATCACACACAAGCCTTGCAAGCAATGTGACTTAGTGTAAGTTGCGGGATCTTGTATTACGGAACGAGTAAAGAGACTTTCCGGTAAACGATATTGAAATAGGTATGCGGATACTGGCGATCGAATCTCACGCAAGTAACATACCGAAGGACAAAAGGAATGACATACGGGATTATATGAATCCTTGGCACTGAGGTTCAAACGATAAGATCTTCGTAGAATATGTAGGATCCAATATGGGCATCCAGGTCCCGCTATTGGATATTGACCGAGGACTCTCTCGGGTCATGTCTACATAGTTCTCGAACCCGCAGGGTCTGCACACTTAATGTTCGACGTTGTTTTATGCGTATTTGAGTTATATGGTTGGTTACCGAATGTTGTTCGGAGTCCCGGATGAGATCACGGACGTCACGAGGGTTTCTGGAATGGTCCGGAAATGAAGATTGATATATATGATGACCTCATTTGGTTACCGGAAGGTTTTCGTGCATTACCGGAAAAGTTTCGGGCTCATCGGTAGTGTACTGGGAGTGCCGGGAGGGGTGCCGGGGACCATTAGGAGGGGTGTCATGCCCCAAGGGGTCTCATGGGCTATGGGAAGAGATAAACCAGCCCCTAGTGGGCTGGAATAAGTTCCCACTAAGGCCCATAAGGTTTGAGAAGGAAAAAACACAAGGTGGAAAGAGTTTCCAAGTGGGAAGGTGGAATCCTACTCCAAGTAGGATTGGAGTAGGACTCCTCCACCTCCAATTTCGGCCAAACCTTTAGGTGTTGAGTCTGCCTCCTCCCCTCCCTCCCTCCTATATATAGTGGGGTTTTAGGGCTGATTTGTGACAACTTTTGCCACGGCAGCCCGACCACATACCTCCACGGTTTTACCTCTAGATCGCGTTTCTGCGGAGCTCGGGCAGAGCCCTGTTGAGATTAGATCACCACCAACCTCCGGAGCGCCGTCATGCTGCGGGAGAACACATCTACCTCTTCGTCTCTCTTGCTGGATCAAGAAGGCCGAGATCATCGTCGAGCTGTACGTGTGCTGAACGCGGAGGTGCCGTCCGTTCGCCACTAGATCGGAGCGGATCGTGGGACGGATCGTGGGACGGTTCGTGGGATGGTTCGCGGGGCGGATCGAGGGACGTGAGGACGTTCCACTACATCAACCGCGTTTCTTAAACGCTTCTGCTGTGCGATCTACAAGGGTACGTAGATCAGAAATCCCCTCTCGTAGATGGACATCACCATGATAGGTCTTCGTGCGCGTAGGAAATTTTTTGTTTCCCATGCAACGTTACACAACAATATCACATGTTCTCCCACCTCTTCTAGGGTTCGCTTGATCTGCATAACCATAGTCGCGCACGGTGATCTGTTGATGCCATCTTGGGTAATCATCTGAGCCGCTGTCAAGCAATCCGTCTCAATTATCATAGGCAGCACACTCCAAGCTCTCGCAATGGAGATCCCCTCCATACATGCCGCCAGTTCAGCGTCGAGTAAAGAGGAGCAGGATCGGAGATAGCGGCAAGAAGAACTTTCTAATAGGTGTCTTAACACAAGTATAGATTCAACTTAATACTAATGCAGAACTATAGTAGTCAGATTCTTTTCAAGGACAAATCTAGATTTCTTATGGCTAGAAAATACTTCGATTAATGGAAATAAGCAGGCAATTCAAACTCTACACAAGATATATCAATGATAGCAAGTGTGACTTGCGGGAATATAAAGAAAATAAAAGATAACCAATGTATTCCCTCTAATTCAAATACCACATATATTCTACTCTCCGTTGACGGAGTCACACATATACTCTCTCTTGAGTAATTCTCCCCCCGATGGATTGCCCCTTGATCCACTATGGATAGTATTTTGCTCCACTCTAAAGACAACAAATTCCACAAGCACTTCACAGAGAACTCGGGCCTCTTTCATAAGCTTCGTGAAGAGATCACCAAGCCAATATTACCAAACCATTTAGAAGGTGGAGGTCTCTAAGAGTAACAAACTTTCAAGCTCTCACCAAACCGATCGCTTCGTGGAGCTCAAATCGGTCCGTCTAGTGAAAGCAACTTATGTTAAAATCTAACCGCATCAATTCTCACCCTATGCAACTCATGCAATTGATGGATTGTAGAGGGGAGAAACAATGGAGAAGATAAATAAATTACTCCTATATCCATGGTTACTTTGCCTCACTTAGATGGGAGATTGGGATTGTGGATGTTAAACAATGCAAGAAAAACCTACATCCAGTTGTTGCCTTTCCCCTTGGGGAAGAAGGAGGGCTATATATAGGTCCAACTTATTTATGCATATCGGTTGCTTCTTCACCTAACTAAGAGTCTTCCAATCATATAGAGACTCTCGAGGCACAAAATCCAAACTTTGAATCTAGGACAAAGAAAATGTTGGACGGTGATAGGATCCCTGAGTGCGATTACTGCATCGATGACAAGGGTATATGTTACCGTTATGCTCACCTAGACAACGGTACATCCTTCATCGTCATGCTAAAGGAGGACTTCAAAATTATTACGATATGTAACTATGACATTTATTTTTTTAATGAAGCATGACATGTGCTTTTTTGCTTTAATTAACTTGTAATTTATTTTTTGCAATTCGACTAGTGCATTCCCTATCATGCAAGAATGCATGTCTTGGACAAGTTCCGTTTCGAAGATAAGGAGAGTACGGAGACTAAGAGAGCTCACCTAAGGACAAAACTTTTCACTTTTGATGTTAAGCAAAAAAATGCAATAGATCGCACATATTTTGGTGGTTCCACTTGGAGAGCACTATGCAAGGCCTTCGGGTTTCACGAGGACATGCAAATAACCTTCGATCCTGGTCATGATGATGCTCGTGAAAATAAAACAATATCAAAATTTGGGTGCATGTGGATCACTTGATTCCAGTTCTACCTCATCGTGAGTTTGCCAAAAAAAACTTGTTAAGTAATTTATATTGTTTATTGAAAAATATTTGATACTCATCCCGGCTAAACTTGTTTATTTTTAGTTGTCATCTTATTTCTCTTCTCCAAAAAATACACATGAGATAGTAGATTCGACATACTATAGTTATGGTTCCGAGCTAACTCGGTCGAAGAAAAATCATCCCAACTCATTTATTAATGATGTTGAGCATTTTAAGACCGGTTACCTAATTGGCGACTCATACGTCTCCAACGTATCTATAATTTTTTATTATTCCATGCTATTATATTATCAATCTTGGATACTTTATATGCATTTATATATTGTTTTATATCATTTCTAGGAACTAACGTATTAACCAAGTGTCCAGTGCCACTTGTTGTTTTCTGTATGTTTTTGGTTTTTCAAGAAATATGTACCAAACGAAGTCCAAATGCCACGAAATTTTTTGACGATTTTTTTTTCTAGACAAAAATAAGACCTGAGAGTGTCGCAGGGAGGCCAGACACCACATGAGGTGGTGCCAAGGCAAGAGGGCGCGCCCTGGTGCCTTGGGGCCATCCCCGGCGCCTCCTGACCTTACTCCGCATCTATAAATCTTCTAAAATCAGGAAAACACCAAGGAGCACCCGAAACACTTATTTCGCCCCCGCAAGTCTTTGTTCCGCAGTGATCCCATCTGGAGCCTTGTTCCGCTACCCTGTCAGAGGGGGGATCAATTGCGGAGGGCATCTACATCAACCTTGCTGCTCCCATGATGTCGTGTGAGTAGTCTACCAGAGACCTACGGGGCCATAGCTAGTACCTAGATGGCTATCTCCATTTCTCTCTCCATGTTCTTTAATACAAAGTTCAGTGTGATTCTCACGGAGATCTATTCGATGTAATCTTATTTGCGGTGTGTTTGTTAGGATCCGATGAATTATGGGTTTATGATCATATTATTCATTAATAAATATTGAGTCTTCTCTGAATTCTCTATGCATGATTATTATAGGTTCGTGTTTCTCTCCATTCTATCGATTTAGTTTAGCCAACTAGATTGGTTTATCTTGAGTGGGAGTGGTGCATTATAATGTGTTCAATCTTATAGTGCTCAATCCCAGTGACAGAAAGGGACATGAAACATATTTGTATTGTTGTCATTAAAGATAAAAAGATGAGGTTTATTCATATTGCTTGATTTACTTTGTCTACATCATGGCATCTTGCTCCAAGCATTACTTTGTTTCATACTTAATACTCTAGATGCATGTTATATAGCGGCCGATAAGTGGCGTAATAGTAGTAGATGCAGGTAAGAGTCAGTCTACTTACGTATGTACGTGATGCCTATATACATGATCATTGTCGTGAATAAATATTTCATAATTATGCGCTTTTTTATTGATTGCCCAATGATGACCCACAAGTATAGGGGATCAATCGTAGTCCTTTCGATAAGTAAGAGTGTCGAACGCAACGAGGAGCAGAAGGCTCTGATAAATGGATTTCAGCAAGGTAATAACTGCAAGCACTGAAAGTAGCGGTAACAAGTGATTGTGTAGCGAGGTGAAACGTAGCAAGCAAAAAGTTACAAGTAACAAGTAGTAGCAACGGTGCAGCAAGTGGCCCAATCCCTTTTGTAGCAAGGGACAAGCCTGAACAAACTCTTATAGGAGGAAAAACGCTCCCGAGGACACACGGTAATTTCTACCATGCTAGTTTCATCACGTTCATATGATTCGCGTTCGTTCCTTTGATAGTTTGATATGTGGGTGGACCGGCACTTGGGTACTGCCCTTACTTGGACAAGCATCCCACTTATGATTAACCTCTCTCGCAAGCATCCGCAACTACAAAAGAAGAATTAAGACAAAGTCTAACCATAGCATTAAACTAGTGGATCCAAATCAGCCCCTCACGAAGCAACGCATAGACTGGGGTTTAAGCTTCTGTCACTCCAGCAACCCATCATCTACTTACTACTCCCCAATGCCTTCCTCTAGGCCCAAATATGGTGAAATGTTATGTAGTCGACGTTCACATAACACCACTAGAGGAAAAGACAACATACAGCATATCAAAATACCGAACGAATATCAAATTCACATGACTATTATAAGCATGACTTATCCCATGTCCTCAGGAACAAAAGTTACTACTCACAAAACATAATCATAATCATGATCAGAGGTGTAATGAATAGCATCAAGGATCTGAACATAAACTCTTCCACCAAGTAATCCAACTAGCATCAACTACAAAGAGTAATCAACACTACTAGTAACCTTACAAGTACCAATCGGAGTTGTGAGACGGAGATTGGTTACAAGATATGAACTAGGGATTGGAGAGGAGATGGTGCTGATGAATATGTTGATGAAGATGCCTCCCCTCCGACGAGAGGAGTGTTGGTGATGACGATGGCGACGATTTCCCCCTCCGGGAGGAAAGTTTCCCCCGCAAGCTCGTCCTGCCGGAGCTCTAGATTGGATCTGCTCAAGTTCCGCCTCGTGGCGGCGGCGAAACCACGAAAAAGCTCCCGAATGACTTTTTCTGGACCAAAACCCTTCATATAGCAAAAGAGGGGGGCTAGTGGGCCGTCAGGGAGCCCACAAGCCCCCACTCCGCCACCAGGGGGTGGTGGTGGCAGGGCTTGTGGCGCCCTGGCAGCCCCCCTCCGATACTTCTTTCGCCCAGTATTTTTTATATAATCCCAAAAAAATCCACGTAACTTTTTAGGGCATTTGGAGGTGTGCAGAATAGTGGACTAAGATATGCTCCTTTTCCAGTCCAGGATTCCACCTGCCTGAATTCTCCCTCTTCAAATAAACCTTACAAAATAAGAGAGAAAAGGCATAAATATGGTACCACAAAGTAATATAACAGCCCATAAAGCAATAAATATCAACATGAAAGCATGATGCAAAATGGACATATCAACTCCCCCAAGCTTAGACCTCGCTTGTCCTCAAACGAAAACCAAGTTCCATAAACATGTCCACATGTTTGGGGACGAAGGTGTCGATAAAACATAATACGGACATGAGGGCATCATGATCACACATAGAACAGCAATACATCATAAAGATTCTTATGGGAAAGTAACAATTCCTTCACAAAGCAAAGCATGAAGCAAAAAACCTTACCGAGAAGTAACCAACAATAGTCCATAGTCATTGAAGCAATTGCAATTTATCACAACATGAGAAAGAGTCAAATAAGAGCTTGTAAGGAAAACCCACATAATCAATCATCTCTTTTGTTTTCCACAATTGTTACAACTCACGTGGTACGCATGGTGTCAAAGTTTCAACTGGACACAGAGGAAGATAGGGGCTTATAGTTTTGCCTCCCAACGGTTTACCTCAAGGGTAAAGTCAACAATAATAAAGCATGAGTACTCAACTCCAAGTTGATATATGAATATAGATCTTCCCCAAACATGTGACGGTAGCCAAGACAAAGGCAAAAATAGGGAATTGGTGAAGATCACCATGACTCTTACAAGGACAAAAAGTTTGAATGTGTGTCCTCTTAGTGCGGAGGAACGTCACTTTATATTGCCTCCTGTGATAAAGAACTTTATTATGCAGTCTGTCGCTTTTATGTCTTCCTCATCACAGGTTCGTACAAAGCTTATTTTCCACACACTAATAGATCATACATATTAGAGAGCATTTTTTATTGCTTGCACCTATGACAACTTACTTGAAGGATCTTATTCAATCCATAGGTAGGTATGGTGGACTTTCATGGCAAAACTGGGTTGGAGGTTTATGGATGCACAAGTAGTATCTCTACTTGGTGCGGGAGTTTTGGCCAATATGAGGTGGAAGCAATCGTCACATGCTAAGGGATCTCTAATCATATAACATTGTTTGGAACCAAGCAAACACAATTCATTATGTTGTCTTCCTTGTCCAACATCTACTCCTAAGCATGTAATAGTTTGGTGAGTGCTCACAATTGTAAAAAGTGTCTAAGATGATATATTTATATGTGAACCTCTCTTCCTTATTACTTCTTATTAATTGCAACAATGACTAAGGTCTATGTTGTTTTATTCTCAACAAGTTTCAATCATCATACGTGTCATAAGTGAAGTTATCACTTTCCATAAGATCGTCTCATGATCTTTCATGCTATCGTTCTTTTCATGCTATTGATCATGGCACAAAGCAAAGCCCTTGACTAAGATACTCTTTATTATATAGCTCGCGAGCTCGAATACATCGGGGGAGAGACAAAAGCAAAAGACTCAAACTAAACACTAAAGAATTATTCCTCTAAGAGAAGAAATAGAAACTGAAAAGGAAAGAACTAAAACAAAGGTAAAAGCAAAAGATATAAAGGTGATACGATACCAGGGCAACTCCCCCAAGCTTGGCAGAAGTCAAGGGGATTGCCCATACCAATGCTTAGTTGTCTTCCTTCGGTGGTGATGGTGGTGGAGTTGTTGAAGCAGCCTTGAGCTTGTCTAACTTCCACTTGAGCAAAAAGTTCTGCTCCCTTAGATCGTCATTTTCCTCCTCGAGTTTCAACACTCTATGGCAAAGTTCCTGCTTACTCTCCTGCAAGAAACGAGAAGGGATAAACAAGGTCTTAGGCTTCTTCCTATGGCCAGGGAGGCTTGACTTCTTGAACTCCACATGGGTGTTTGCAGGTTGAGGTAGAGGAGCCTCCTCTTCATCGGAACTCGTTTGTTCCTTCCCTTTGGGCTCATAGTCCTCTTCCTCATCAGTGGTCCAGCCATATGGTTCCAAGTCCCCATAGACCTTGGGGTTAGCAAGGTAGTCACCCACATAGCTCTCCCCCTCTGAATCCTGAGAAGACATCTTGACCTAGATCTGCAACAGAAACAAGCTCGAAACGAAAACAGAGGAAAACTGCGCGATATGGAGATCAAAACCTTCGGGCGAGTATATATTGATTTTTCTGGACCAGAAGGAGTGCTCCGCAGGAAAACGGAGTCCGGGAGGCACACGAGGTGCCCACAATCTTGCCCTCCGCCACCAGGGGGTAGGGGGCGGTGGTAGGGCTTGTGGCCGCCTTGTTCGCTCTCTGGACTGCTTTTTTATTTTTCTAATTTTCCAAAAATTCCAAAACGGAGGAAATTTCCTATTGGAAAAGCATCAGAGTCCAATTTCTTACCGAAACAGATACCTCTTCGTTTTCACGGTCTGAAACAGGCTGATAAACATCCCTTATGTACTCCTCAGGAGTTATGACATTGATGAATTGGTCTCAACATTTATAGGAGTACCAGAGATGTAATGCTTGATTCTTTGCCCATTTACCACTCTAGGAAAATTTCCTTCTATGTTATTGATTTTGATGGCACCGGAACGATATACTTCCTCGATAACATAAGGACCTTCCCATTTAGAGAGAAGCTTGCCTGCAAAGAATCTCAAACGAGAATTGTATAGAGGGACATAATCACCTACATTGAACTCTCGTTTCTGTATTCGTTTGTCGTGCCATCTCTTAACCTTTTCCTTGAACAACTTGGCATTCTCATATGCCTGGGCTCTCCATTCATCTAACGAGTTGATATCAAACAGTTGCTTCTCACCGGGAAGTTTGAAATCAAAGTTGAGCTCTTTGATTGCCCAATAAGCTTTGTGTTCTAGCTCAAGAGGTAAATGACATGCTTTACCGTAGACCATTTTATACGGTGACATGCCCATGGGATTCTTATAAGCAGTCCTATAAGCCCATAGTGCATCGTCAAGTTTGCTAGACCAATTCTTTCGAGATCTATTGACGGTCTTTTGTAAGATCAACTTGATCTCCCTATTACTCAACTCCACTTGACCACTAGACTGAGGATGATAAGGACATGCAACTCTATGGCTGACATCATACTTAGCGAGCATCTTGCGGAAAACACCATGAATGAAGTGTGAACCGCTATCAGTCATCAAATATCTAGGGACTCCAAATCTTGGGAAAATGACATATGTAAGCATCTTAATAGAGGTGTGGTGATCAGCATTTTTAGTGGGGATAGCTTCTACCCACTTAGTAAGGTAATCCACAGCAACTAAGATGTGAGTGTACCCATTGGAACTCGGGAAGGGTCCCATATAATCAAAGCCCCAGACATCAAATGGTTCAATGACAAGTGAATAGTTCATAGGCATTTCTTGACGCTTACTGATGTACCCTATTCTTTGGCATTTGTCACAAGACAAGACAAACTTACGGGCATCCTTGAAGAGAGTCGGCCAATAGAAACCTGATTGCAATACCTTATGGGCAGTTCTATCTCCAGCGTGGTGTCCTCCGTAGGCTTCGGAATGACACTTCTGCAGGATCTATCCCTGTTCATGTTCAGGCACACAACGTCTAATAACACCATCTACTCCTTCCTTATAAAGGTGAGGATCATCCCAAAAGTAGTGTCTCAAATCAAAGAAGAATTTCTTCTTTTGCTAATAGGTGAAACTGGGTGGTATGTATTTGGCTACTATATAATTTGCGTAATCAGCATACCACGGTGCACTATGTGAAGTGTGGATGACATTTAATTGTTCATCAAGAAAGTTGTCATCAATAGGTAGTGGGTCATCAAGGACATTCTCTAGCCTAGACAAGCTATCTGCTACAGGGTTATCAGCACCCTTTCGGTCAACAATGTGTAAATCAAATTCCTGTAGCAGGAGAACCCATCTGATCAGCCTAGGCTTAGCGTCCTTCTTCTCCATGAGGTACTTAATAGCAGCATGATCAGAGTGAATAGTGACTTTGGAGTCAACTATGTAAGATCTGAACTTTTCACATACAAACACGACTGCTAAAAATTTCTTCTCCGTAGTGGCATAGTTTCTTTGGGCACTGTCTAGAGTTTTACTAGCATAGTGAATGACATTCAACTTCTTGTCAACTCTTTGTCCTAGAACAGCACCAACAGCATAATCACTAGCGTCACACATGATTTCAAAGGGCAAGTTCCAGTCAGGTGGTTGAACAATAGGTGCGGTTATCAAAGCCTTCTTAAGTATTTCGAAAGCTTCCTCACAATCCTCATCAAAAACAAAAGGAACATCCTTCTGCAAGAGGTTGGTAAGAGGCCTAGAAATCTTAGAGAAGTCTTTAATGAACCTTCTATAGAAACCAACATGACCTAGGAAACTTCGTATACCTCTGATATCTGTGGGGCAAGGCATTTTCTCAATTGCATCAACCATAGCCTTATCAACTTCAATGCCTCTTTCAGAAATTTTGTGTCCTAAGACGATACCTTCATTAACCATAAAGTGGCACTTCTCCCAATTCAAGACGAGGTTGGTATCTTCGCATCTCTGTAAGACTCGATCAAGGTTGCTGAGGCAATCATCAAAGGAAGACCCGTAAATGGAGAAGTCATCCATGAAAACCTCGACAATCTTTTCACAAAAGTCAGAGAATATAGCTATCATACATCTTTGAAAGGTGGCAGGTGCATTGCATAAGTCAAAAGGCATACGTCTATAGGCAAAGGTACCGAAGGGGCAGGTGAAAGTGGTTTTCTCTTGATCAGATTGTGCAGCAGGTATTTGAGAGAAACCTGAATAACCATCTAGAAAGCAGAAGTGTGTGTGTTTTGATAGCCTTTCTAGCATTTGGACGATAAACGGCAAAGGATAATGATCTTTCCTGGTTGCCTTGTTCAGTTTCCGGAAGTCTATCACCATCCTATAACCGGTAATAATCCTTTGTGGGATTAGTTCATCCTTATCATTAGGAACGACGGTGATACCTCCCTTCTTAGGTACGCAATGTACTGGACTTACCCAATCACTATGAGCAACATGATAAATGATTCCTGCTTCCAGAAGCTTTAATATTTCTTTTCTAACGACCTCTTTCATCTTAGGATTTAATCTCCTTTGATGATCAGCAACTGGTTTAAAGTCAGGATCGGTTTTAATCTTGTGTTGACATAGAGTAGGATTAATACCCTTAAGATCATCAAGATTATATCCAATAGAAGCACGGTGCTTCCTCAGAGTTCTTAGTAACTTCTTCTCTTCGTGCTCTGAGAGGAGGGCACTAATAATGACAGGATATATCTCCTTCTCATCAAGATAGGCATACTTAAGAGTATCAGGCAACTGTTTAAGCTCGAACACAGGATCACCCTTTGGTGGGGGAGGATCCCCAAGCAGTTCAACAAGCAGATTATTCTTGAGAATAGGATATTGTTCTAAGACAATTTTATCTATCTCATCTCTCTCCTCCATATGCATATCATTTTCGTCCTCAAGCAGATATTGCTCTAAAGGATCCGTAGGAGGTACGGCAATAGAGGCAAGAGCAATAATTTCATCCCTACCAGACGACTCTCTTTCATGGGGTTGTCTTCCAAACTTGGAGAAGTTAAATTCATGAGACACACTCTCGAAACTAACTGTGACAGTCTGCTTAATGCAATCAATGTGAGCATTGACAGTGTTGAGAAAGGGTCTCCCAAATATGATGGGACAAAAGTTATCTTGTGCAGTACCAAGGACGAGGAAATCAGTAGGATACTTAGTCTTACCACACAGGACTTCTACGTCTCTCACAATTCCCAGAGGGCAGATAGTGTCTCTATTAGCTAGCATAATAGTGACATCAATGGGTTCTAACTCAGCAGGTGCAATCTCATCTTTGATTTCATCATACAGAGGACGGGGTATTGCACTAACACTAGCTCCCATATCACATAAACCATGGTAACAGTGATCTCCTATCTTGACAGAAACAACGGACAGGCCAACTACAGGTCCGTGTTTGTCTCTCGCGTGAGGTTTAGCAATTCTAGCGGAGTCCTCACAGAATTTGATAACATGCCCGTCTATGTCTTCTGCTAAGAGATCTTTGATAATAGCAACACCAGGTTGAACTCTAATCTCCTCAGGGGGTGCAAGTGGTGCAATGTAACCCCTACGTATCACAGTTGGAGCTTTAGAATAATCCTTTATCCTAGCAGGGTATGGTGCTTTCTCAGTGTAAGCACAAGGAACAACAGGATCACTAAAAGCAATGACTTTATCCTCAACTAGATTGGTTTTGGCTATGTTGCTTTCTACAGCAGGATGATATTTAAACCACTTCTCTTTGGGAAGATCAACATGAGCAGCAAAAGATTCACATAGAGAAGCTACTATCTCAGAGTCAAGTCCATACTTAGCGCTAAAATCTCTAAAAGTGTTTCCCTCAACAAAATATTTAACGCAATCAAACTGGAAATTCATACCTGACTCCTTACCTTCCTCAAGCTCCCAATCTTCAGAGTTCCGTTTGATTCTCTCCAATAAATTCCACTTGTGATCAATATCCTTCTTCATAAAAGAACCGGTACAAGAAGTGTCAAGCATGGTACGATCTTCATGAGAAAGCCGAGCATAAAAGTTTTGAGTGATGATTTCTCTCGAGAGCTCATGATTGGGGCATGAATATAGCATTGATTTAAGCCTCCCCCAAGCTTGAGCTATGCTTTCCCTGTAACGAGGCCAAAAGTTATAAATAAAGTTCTGATCACGATGTACTAAATGCATAGGATAGAACTTTTGATGAAATTCCAATTTCAACCGATTGTAGCCCCATGATCCAGTATCATCACATAGCATATACCATGTCAACGCCTTATCCTTCAAAGATAAAGGAAAGACTTTCTTCTTTACCTCATCCTCGGGCAAACCTGCAAGCTTAAGTAAACCACAAACTTCATCTACATAGATCAGATGCAAGTCTGGATGTGAAGATACATCTCCTGTGAAAGGATTAGCCAGCAGTTTCTCAAGCATGACCGAAGGAATTTCATAAAAGATATTTTCAGTCGGTACCTCAGGTCAAGGAGCAACTCCTCGTGCTTCCGTTCGTGGTGAAGATACCCCGAACAAACTCCTCAAAGGAACAGTTTCCATAGTGACAAGTGATAATAAATTTCAGCACAGTATATAAATGTTTCCTTACCAATTTCCACTTACCAAAGGTGCTTCACTCCCCGGCAATGGCGCCAGAAAAGAGTCTTGATGACCCACAAGTATAGGGGATCAACCGTAGTCCTTTCGATAAGTAAGAGTGTTGAACCCAACGAGGAGCAGAAGGCTCTCATAAACGGATTTCAGCAAGGTAATAACTGCAAGCACTGAAAGTAGCGGTAACAAGTGATTGTGTAGCGAGGTGAAACGTAGCAAGCAAAAAGTTACAAGTAACAAGTAGTTGCAACGGTGCAGAAAGTGGCCCAATCCCTTTTGTAGCAAGGGACAAGCCTGAACAAAGTCTTATAGGAGGAAAAACGCTCCCGAGGACACACGGGAATTTCTGTCATGCTAGTTTCATCATGTTCATATGATTCGCGTTCGTTACTTTCATAGTTTGATATGTGGGTGGACCGGCGCTTGGGTACTGCCCTTACTTGGACAAGCATCCCACTTATGATTAACCTCTCTCGCAAGCATCCGCAACTACAAAAGAAGAATTAAGACAAAGTCTAACCATAGCGTTAAACTAGTGGATCCAAATCAGCCCCTCACGAAGCAACGCATAGACTGGGGTTTAAGCTTCTGTCACTCCAGCAACCCATCATCTACTTACTACTCCCCAATGCCTTCCTCTAGGCCCAAATATGGTGAAGTGTTATGTAGTCGACGTTCACATAACACCACTAGAGGAAAAGACAACATACAGCATATCAAAATACCGAACGAATATCAAATTCACATGAGTATTATCAGCATGACTTATCCCATGTCCTCAGGAACAAAAGTAACTACTCACAAAACATAATTATAATCATGATCAGAGGTGTAATGAATAGCATCAAGGATCTGAACATAAACTCTTCCACCAAGTAATCCAACTAGCATCAACTACAAAGAGTAATCAACACTACTAGTAACCTTACAAGTACCAATCGGAGTTGTGAGACAGAGATTGGTTACAAGAGATGAACTAGGGATTGGAGAGGAGATGGTGCTGATGAAGATGCCTCCCCTCCGACGAGAGGAGTGTTGGTGATGACAATGGCGACGATTTCCCCCTCCGGGAGGGAAGGTTCCCCGGCAAGCTCGTCCTGCCGGAGCTCTAGATTGGATCTGCTCAAGTTCCGCCTCGTGGCGGTGGCGAAACCACGAAAAAGCTCTCGAATGATTTTTATCTGGACCAAAACCCTTCATATAGCAAAAGAGGGGGGCTAGTGGGCCGTCAGGGAGCCCAAAAGCCCCCACCCCGCCACCACGGGGGGGACGGTGGCAGGGCTTGTGGCGCCCTGGCAGCCCCCCTCCGGTACTTCTTTCGCCTAGTATTTTTTATATAATCCCAAAAAAATCCACGTAACTTTTCAGGGCATTTGGAGGTGTGCAGAATAGTGGACTAAGATTTGCTCCTTTTCCAGTCCAGGATTCCAGCTGTCTGAATTCTCCCTCTTCAAATAAACCTTGCAAAATAAGAGAGAAAAGGCATAAATATGGTACCACAAAGTAATATAACAGCCCATAAAGCAATAAATATCAACATGAAAGCATGATGCAAAATGGACGTATCACCCAACAGTAATTTGTTAACTCATTGTATGTTACTCCTCCATCAGAGTTTATAAGGCGTGCACGTGTATCTAGGTCATCAATTTGACTTATATAAAATATATTGTTTAACACAAAAATTATATCATTAAAAAGTAGAACATCTAAAGTTTTCAATGATATATTTTTTGTAATATATGCCTTTTATTAAGTTGATCAAATTGACGACCTAGATACACGTGCAAGCCTTATAAACTGAAACGGAGGGAGTATCTTCACGAGAGATGCCACTAGAGAAAACAATGGCCCCGGGGTCTACCTAAACATAAATACAAAAGCAATGGAAATACCTTGCTGCCTTTTATTATTTGCATTTACTTTTTATATTTATATTATCCTTTTATCACTATTTAATCTTTTCAAATAACGAATTTAAGGGGCTTGACAACCCTCTTGTCCGTGTTGGGTGCAAGTGTTTGCTCTTGTGTGTGTAGGTGCCGATGACGAGAATTTTGGTGGTTCTCCTATTGGTTCGACAACCCTGGTTCTCACTAAGGAAAATACTTATCTTTACTGTGCTACATCTCCTCTGGCTTCGAAGAAAATCCCAACACAGTTTACAAGTAGCAACGATAATTATACTCGATACATGTCACTATTGTACGAGTTGAACCATGTTAATATCACTTCAGACATCCATGTAAGAATTTTTTACTATTGTGTCACTAGTCCATCTTTTGCATACATTCTTCCTAAGCAAAATTAGTTTGCTAAATATGTTATTATTATGCTCTTCAACAGATAATGACATGAGCAATTGCGCCTATTGTAATCTTCACCGAAGGTTATTTGCATATGGTTAGCTTACGACCAATTGTGACGATGAGTTTCCCAGGTAGATACAAAATGTCTCGAAGGGATGAAACCCTGAAAATCAAAGGATGGGGCAATGCAATAAAAGCACGCAGGTAACCACTTGGCGGAGACAGTAAGGATTTGCGCAAGGCACAATTTGGAGATAAGTTGAATTGTATCATTCATAGGGGAAATGGAGGAGTTTACCCTTTTTAATGCTATTTTACCTAGGAGAGAGTAGTAGGTTCTAGCTTGTACTCATCATGTACTAGAATGATGATGAGTTATTTAACTAGTATGGTAACAACTAGTTAGTGTTGGTAACTTGTGATATGCTACATGATGAGTTATGATAATATGATGACGAGTTATGATAATGATGAGTTATGATTATGACAAGTGTGCCTATTATTCGACACTTGTAGTGAATGGATCATGATAAGTTGTTAGATCAAAGACCGAAAGAAACGCGGATTAGATTCAAGTGGATGGATCCAAAGTGATCAAGATGGATTGAAACTTGATCATTTTGAATCCATGAACTTGAATCTAATCCGCATTTCTTCCATCCATTTATATAATAACTCATCATAATTATAATGATATAACAATCTCTTAATTGATATTGTATCAAAATTTATATAAAAATGTATAAATAAAATGCAAAACCGAAGAAATGAAATACAGACGAATATTAGTAGCATGGTGAAACAGACAATGCTGCTACTAATTACCAGTAGCACTGTCACCGTCCACGCTACTGATAAGTGTGTTAGGAGTAGCGTTGATTAATACCGACACTACTGATAAAAGTTAGCTATAGCGCTCTAGCGTAGCGCGTCCGCCCGCGCTACTGCTAGGCAAAATCCCACGCTACTATTAGGGAAAAGCCTAGCAGTAGCGCGGGTTTTCCACGTAGCAGTAGCCTGGGTGCCTGCGCTACTGCTATGGTGCTACAACTAACTTTTATAACCCGCACTACTACTAACGTGCAATAGCAGTGACGAGCTTTTAGAACCCGCGCTACTACTATTAGTTTCAAAAACCAAAAAAATATCTCGATCTCGTGCGTGTAGTCAATGGTGTCAATGGTTCTAGCCAGCAACGATAGGGGTCGCCGGAGGTGCTGATGAGCAGCGACAGACCAGATCCAGTGACGGCTGTTGGAGAGGGGCTGGATCCAGGGCAGAGCAAGACGGCGGTGTGAGGATCCTCTTCGCGGCTAAGGCAGAGAGATCCTGGTTGGCCATGTTGACAACCTGTGCAGGCATGGGTATAGGAGGTGAGTAAAACCAAAGGAAGAGGGAGAGGGAAAAATAGAAACAAGGGATAGATGAAGGAGATGAAGGGTGCATCGGGGCTGGTCGCTGGTGGTGAGGTGCTCCATCGTGGTGGCATGGAGGCAAGGGAGAAGAAGGGAGAGGTCCTCAATACCAGCTACGCGGAGAGGCGGCCTCATTCGGCGCCATGGAGGAGGTGGTGTGCTTGGGAAGGAGCACCATCGGAGAGCCTATGGAGAGAGGGAGAGAGTGAGGGAGAGAGGAGGGATTCAACCGAGGATATGGATACTTCACCTACCTTGTACTTAGTAATAGCGAGGGATATAAACCCGCGCTACTACTATCAACTTAGTAGTAGCACGTGTTTATACCCCTCGCTAACTACTATGGCATGTCCCGAAGGAGCACGTTAGAGACCACTTAGTAGTAGTGAGGGATATAAACCCGCGCTGCTACTATTAACTTAGTAATGGCGAGGGGTATAAACCCGCGCTACTAGTAAATAGCTGTAGCGAGGGATATAAACTAAACCTGGGCGTACACAGGGACGGGCCGGGCTTTGGAAAGCCTGAATCAAAAATCTCAGGCCCGAGCCCGAGCCGGCCCGACCAAAAAATGCAAATCTCACGCCCGAGCCCAGTCCGGACGAACTAAAAAGGGAAATTTCGGGCCAGGCCGGGCCGGGCCTCCGTGTAAAATGATGATTTATGCAAGCCCGAGCCCGGCCCGAACTGCTACCCGGGCTTGAAAACCCGGCCGAACCCGGCCCGACCCAAAAAACTCGGACCGGGTCACCTGACCGGGCTGCCCATTCCCCGATTTAATATAAACCCATGCTAGTAGTAAACGTATACATATATTTTTTACTCTAGTAGTGAGTGCATGCACACGGTGTGTGAGTCAAGTATAAAAAATGGTTCACACGCCCGCAAACGTTGATTTGAGAGTCGGCGTCGAAGATACCTTTATAACGCGCGAACCCGCACAATTCCGGTGAATATACGGGCTCGGCCCAATTTTCTGGCTAGAACAGAGCCCGTATACTCGTCTGGCCTATAAAAAATTTTACCGCGTCCCGCAAACCTCACCCCGAAGCCATATATTTACGGGTTTGCGGGGCAGATACAGGTCGAAACCCTATCCCCCCGCCGTCGTGTTTCGCCGCGACTCCCCACTCTCTCTCTCTCTCTCGCATTTCTCGCCGCCGATGAGCCATATTCCGCCTCCAAACGCCATGTGGGGTCGTATGTGGAGCTCTAGCCGCAGCTCCGCCGGTGATGGCAACCCCGAGCGCGAGCGGTGCGTCCGCATGGACGGCGCGAGGAAGTGCACGGCGAGGAGGTGGACGAACCAAGGCCTCAAGACGCCGTCAAGCCTCGACGGAGGAGTACGACCGCTGGCATGGGTGGACGCCCTCCTCGGCCACGGGCTCTTCCTCCGCCGCGCGGGGAGGGGGGTGCGTTCGGTGCGGTGCTTCTTCCCAAGAAGAGGGAGTGGGCGGATGAGCCGGAGGACTGTGAGCTCGTTGTCGTCCAGTAGGAGCCGGAGGAGATCGCGCGCCGAGGCGTCGTCGGGACCGAAGATTGCGTCGGCGACGATGTCGACGTGGTCGCGACCGTCATTGCCGAACGGAGCTTGTGCAAGGAGGCGGGGGCGCCGTCGCCACGACGAGGAGCTCGAAGACCGCCTATTCAAGCAGGCGGTCGCAGCTAACCTCGCCGCGAAGGACAAGGACGACGAGTGGCGTCGCATCCGCAAGGAGCAGAGGGAGAAATTCATCGACCTCATCGGCTCCGGCGAGGAGGACTGAGCTCCTCCACCGCGTCGTCCTCGACCGCGAGCTCGTCCATTTTGGTACATCGACCTCGGCCTTGCCGCCGCGAGACCCCTCACCCCCCTCTAGTAGTAGTAGTAGAATGTAGTATGTGATGAACTATGAATGATTAGTGTGGTTGCAATTTCTTCCGTAAAAGTTTTTTTAAAAAAATTATACAGTTTCATATACGGGGTATATTCTGCAACGCACGATTTTGTCCCTAGATTTTGCCCTCCGTCACAGTTTAGAAGTCATGCACGTGTACCTAGATCGTCAATTTAACTTATATAAAATATATTATTTAACATAAAAAAAATATATCATTAAAAATAGAACATCTAAAGTTTATAATGATTTTTTATTATATATGTCTCTCTTTTAATTAATTAAATTAAGGACATAGATACATGTCTCAAACTTATAAACTCGGACCGTCGGATGGAGAAAGTATACGATACTTTCCATTATAACCGGCCTTAATGAAGTGGTTGGTGATAGATGGGAGAGCAACCGTTGAGCCAATTGAATGGGGGCGGATCTTAGCATTGATGGACCAAACAGCGCTGATAGATGGATCGGTGCGGGTGTCATGATGGCTTTGTCCACCGTCCACCACCGACGGCGATTCCAATGCTTCTTCCCCCCACATCGCACGTCTCTCCACTCTCCCAACTCCCCACCCGTATCAATGCACAAATTAGCAGCCAACACTTCACGTGATCCCATTCCCAGGACGTACTAGTACTACTAGATCACAGCGTAGCAGTACATACATACTACGAGAATCAACGATAATAGTATATGCTTTGGTCTATAGGAGGAAGCAACACATGGCGAAAAGAATTAAGGGCAGCAACAACACAAACTACGCAATACACAGAATGTCGACCATCTCTAGCGAGCGAATTACACACAGGTAAATGAATTGTACTAACAAAGGAGCGGATTAACCAGAATAATCTCTCGTGTGCAGCAATAGAGAGCGTCCGGCAAGAATGGAGAAGAATGTGATCTCATCGGGCCAAACGTGTGAGACCCACAAGCCCGCGAACTCTTGTTGGCCTAGAACATGGCCGCGGCCGTGATCGCCAGCGGTAGCGCGGCGAGGGCGACGAGGCCGCCGCCGGTGAGGCGGCCGGGGGCGTGGGACTTGGACTTGGACGGCGTTCCGGACGGCGGGTTCTCTGCAGGAGGCAGCCAGAGTTAGCAGTGTATATGTGCGATGGTGAATTATACCAAATTCTAATACTAGTACTATATAAACAAGACATGCTACTGTAAGAGCTGTTCTCTGAAGTAGAATTTGCAAATAGTCACGCCAAAGAAAAATTGGAGCACTAGTAAAGGAGTTATTATAACTTTTGATGACTGATGTGTGCAATACACGCGTTAGTGTGAATACCTCCGTCATTCAAAGACCAATAGACTGTGGATGCCTCATTGTAAGACACTTTTATGTTGATGTGTTCAATGCAATCATGCCAAGTAAAACTGGTAAAGAGGTGCTGTAGTAAAAAAGGACCGAAGAACCAAGGCAAAGCAGAGTAGTGATGGCTTACCAGGCATCTGTGGCCCTGTAGCTGATGGAGAGACTCCTGTCAATGGCGCGGAAGAAGGCCCCACGGGGACTCCAAAAGCTGCATTTTTTGTGTCTCTGTTATTAATAAGTTACGACTGTTGCTGTACATCCAAAATTCAGTGTGTTCTTTTCTTGCAGGATAACTCGGTGAAATTCGATTGCTAAATCATTGTACCATAAGAATTCAGTGTGTTGGACAAGAAATACTCTGACAAGGTTATTCTTAGACCGTAGCACTTCTTTCAGTAAACTACTCCTGCTTGGGTACAGATTGGCATGAGTAAATATTTCACGATTTTTCATGTTCTATTATTACCCGCTTGAAGATAAAATCTCTTAGACAGATCAGTAACCCTTGTAAATGCTTCTGCTTTTCGTCCATGTAACTTTTTTTTTTTGAGGAAAGTCCATGTATACTGTTTAAGCACGAAATGCGACAGTATGGAGCAAGGCGCCGGCAGAAAAGAAAGGAAGGATACGTTACCTGCGCAGGCGCTCAGGGGCGGCGCGTTGAGGCGGCAGACGCCGGGCAGCGCCATGGCGCGCTTGTAGTCGACGCTGATGCCGTAGGAGTCGGCGCCGCCGGCGAGCAGCTGGCAGAGGCAGACGGGGTTGGACTGCAGCAGGCCGTCCAGCTCCGGGCAGCAGGCCTTGTCCGGGTGCCGCGTCTTGCTCCCGCTCTCCACGTACGGCAGGCAGTCCGACATGTTGAGCACCGCGGTCATGCACTCCGAGCTGATCCCGGCCGCCGGCGCCGGCGCGCCGGCCGGCCCCTGCGCTGCCGCCATCCCCGCCGCCAGCGCCAGCGCCACCGCCGCCAGCAGAAGCCCGGAGCACCGCCGCAGAGCCGCCATCGAGGTGATCGAGTGTTTGCTTTGCTCACTTGGGACGGGAGCAAGGAAGGTGGTGGTGGTGTATGGACTGGTGGCAGGGCCGAGTAGTACGTATGACCGTTGTGTGCGCGCGATTATATATAGCGGGAAATAGGACCGCCGTTGTGGGTGCTGTGGCGGTGTGCGCTGAAATGGACCGGTCGGTCGAGCTTCGTGGAGCTGGGTGCATGCCCGTTTCTGGTGATTTGCTACTACGGGCAGTGCTATTTTTCTCGTGGCCTTTTTAACTCTTGGTTGATTAGATGGACTAACTAATGCAACCACACACACACACTCAGCTAGACTGTTTGAAGTGAATTCAAACGTACTCCGTGCCGTGCCGTGCCGTCTGAGACTGAAAACACATTACATAGTGATCTCATGCTGTTACGGAATGAACGCACGGTACTGATGACCGACGATGACCCGTCCAAGTGCCCAATTCCGTGCCGGATCTGCCAGCGTGCAGGCGCAGACACGGACAGAGCGAACCACTGTTACGGCTTACGGGGGAGAAACCGTTGGTTCGGCTAGGTTTAGGGCGGGTCAAATCCAACAGTTGTACGTACTAAAACCATCGGGCCGGCCGGTCGGGTGGTGCTCGGGTCCAGTACACACACACAGACAGCCCATCCTGACCCGGCGGCGATCTCCGGCGTGGTACCGCCACCGCCACAGGATCGCCATTGCTGGCTGGGACAGGTCACAGGCTACGTACGTACCATCCCTCACCGCGAATGAATGCCCATATGAATGCGGCAGCCGCACCGTAACTGTAGCACGTGTGGTACCATCGCCAACCATCACTGCGGCGAAGCAGCTTGGGAAATCGAAACGAGGAGCCGCCGATGGACGCGATCGACCCATGATCCATGTGTGTGTGTGTGTGCGTGGATCTGCCTTGATTAATGCCGCAGCATGAATGCGGCTGGCTGCGCCACACAACAGGCTGGGAAGGAGAAGGACGGAGGGGGGCCGTGATTCGGGGCCGCTCGGCCATTAGTGTGCTCCAAAAATCAGTTGGGGGCTCAGAGGAGGTCTGATGGGTCTGCCTCCTCTGGCCGCATTGATGGGGCGTCGCCGTCCATGGGCTGGGAGGATGGATGAGCATGTAGACGTCGCTGTAACGATTGAAACGAAGGTTTCAGGTTCAGGTCAGGCCGGCCGCAAGGGGCCGCTGCGACAGGACGGCGGCGACGGGTGTTCGTATGTGGCGTCACGGCATCCTGGAGCTACAGCTAGCAGGAAATGACGGGTGCTTTCTGTTTAGGAACGAGGCAATGCCATGGTCAGGCCTATGCACCGCCACTTCCCACTGGTGACCCTTACTTCACTCTTGATTAGAGCATCTACACCCGGCATCCTCAAATCTCCCCTAATAATAAAGAGTGCAGCGCTTCTGTTGTCCGTCATGACCTTTTTTTGCAAAAAAGCCCCTGAGGATTATCGAAATAATGCCGCAATCCTATAGTAAGCGGAAGAAAACGTTTTGTTTTTTTGTAAAAAAGCCCTCCGCCGCCGCCACGAGCCAGCCCTGAGCTCCTTCTCCTTCCTCCCGAAGCCGCACACCCGATACCGCCTCCGGTGGGCGTTCACCGGAGCTCTGCCGCCGCCGGAGCACCGACAGCTCCTCCGCCCGGATCCCGACCATGGCAGCCCGCGCCGCGCCTTCCTTCTCCTTTCTCCCGTTCCCTCTCTCTCATCTGAGGTCTCTCTCTTCCCCTGTTCCGCAGGACCGCCATGGCCATGGAGCTCCGCCGCTCATCGTCCTTCTTCGCCAGATCCGGCCACAAGAGCAGTCGTCGTCCCGCGCTGGACCCTGCATTGCGTCGCCGCCTCGCCGACCCGATCTGGATCGGGGATCCATATCGCCAGTGTCGCCTCACCCCGTTGACCTCGCCAGCCTCGCCATCGCTCCTGGACCTAACGGAGGAGGGGCAGAGCAGAGGGATGGCCGGGAGCATGCAGGCGTTTTTCCAAAAAAAAAAAATGTCTTCCACCGGTCCCTTATCCGTGCGTGTTCTCCACTACCGGGCGTACGCACCGCCGGTGGACGAGCCATGGCGTCGCGGCGGGCGTTGGCTGCGACGGGCGTGAGCGAGACGAAGGACGGCGGCGTCGGTACCAGGGGAGGACGGGGGCGCCAGTGCGTCACGGCAGCCGTTCGCGTCGTGTCGGGCGTTGGCTACAGCGGGTGTGAGCGAGGCGAAGGACGGCGGTGCCGGTTCCAGGGGAGGACGGGGGTGCCGGCGCATCGCGGCGGCCGTTCGCTGCGGCCCACATGGGGTGAGGTGAGGGACGACGACGCCGGTCGTAGGGGAGGACGGGGGCGCCAGCAGGTGGCGAACTGGACGGCGGTGCCGGTTCCAGGGGAGGATGGGGCCGGCCGGCATGCTCTCTTGAGGCGAGGACGAGGTGGCGGCCGCGGCCTTCCTGCGTGCTCAAGGCCGCCTCTGCGTGATCCCCTCGCGCCGCACCTCGTGGTAGCCTTCCACCTCTGCCTCATCCCCTTGTCCGCCTGCTCACGGTCAAACTAGGTTTCGCCATCGCGGCGAGGCCGACAGAGTTGACAACCCTTCTCTTGTCTCTCCACCACGGTCACCACATTTGTTCCGTTCTTCGTCCCATCATTGTTCGCAGTGTCAATCATCACCCGCCGCAGCACACCATGGTAGGCTCTGTAATTTTTCTCTGAAACTGTATGTTCTTCCTTATCTCTAATGGAATAGCACAGTGCAATAGATGCTAGCAAATATCTTCTGTTTATTGCATGGTATTTGTCTCTTCTTCTGATAAATAGATTTTTATTGATACTCCATGAAAACAAAATAATGTCTATTCCTGAATTTTAATGTGTGTAAGTGTGTAACCTGATACTTGGCTTACTTTTTCCTTATATCTTGTAACAGGGTACTCAAATGAATACAAGTGGGTGTTTCAGTGATTTATTATGGATGCCTCACAGCCAACATAAAATATCCAATGCTTGGGAAAATGTGAGTATTAATTGATTCAGCATGTGATCTATTACACTTAGTTGTTGGCTTAAACTGATTTCTGTATATATTTATGCAGCCTAACATTTGCTTAAACGCACGGTGTCATTGTGTTGGGATCCCATTTGATCCTCTATGTAGCCCAGCTTTAGAGAACCTTGGTTTTTATCAAATTGCAAAGATGAGGAAAATTAAGGTCGACAAATACTTGATATCAGCATTGGTAGAGCGTTGGCGGCTCGAGACAAATATTTTTCACTTACCTGAGAAATGACTATTACGTTACAAGACGTCAGCTGTTTGTGGGGGCTGCCTATCCATGGTAAACCACTTGTTGGTATTGCTGATGCACCATGGTCAGAATTAGTTGAGAGGTTGCTTGGGATTCTTGTGGATGAACAACACATGAAACAAAAAAAAGGCGAAAAGGTGATGATAATATTGTTGTTAGGGATTCACTACTCTTTGAATTTGGGTAAACTGCGGGAACGCTTTCATGTGTTGCCGGACAATCCAATGGATAGGGAGATTAATTCACATGCTTGAGCAATTGTTCTAGAAATCATTGGCTCTATAGTCTTTACTGATACATCTGGAGATGGAGTGCCAGATATGTATCTTCAGTTTATGCAGAATTTAGGACAGTCAACAGAGTATAATTTGGGAGCAGCTCCTCTTGCTCTGTTGTATAGACAATTGGGCATGTGTGCTGAGAAGGAGAGACTAGAAATTCCAGGGCCTTTATTGCTGCTATAATTATGGTCTTGGTCCCGTTTGCCACTTAGTCGCGCCTAAAGTTATTTTTGAGAAGCCCCAAAAATGACAGGAGCTAGAAGAAGAGGAAGATGAACAAGAAGTATATTTGGATTATAACCCTGTTTCTTGGAGCAAACTAGTGTGCAGCACATGCGTTTGATGTCCCTCATAATGCTGGTATTTTATTCTGATGTCCCTCATAATGTCCAGGAAGAAGGCCAAGGTCGCCGTCGTGCTGAGAATTTGGTCCCCTTCTTCTCTGTTTCTTACTCAAAAATTACAGTAAATCGTGTCGCCGGTAGCTGATGGTTTGGTGTATCGATTTGGCAGTGGGAGGTATGATCATCTGGCGAAACGGTTGAACGCCATGGATGTCAAGGTTTACGGCATGGACTGGACTGGTGAGTTTCTCTTTCCTTCTCATCTGTTCTCCATTTGATTCTGGTTGCATGATGCTTATACTACTACGTTATTACTGCTTAACATTGCTTGACGCAAAATACTGAAGGCAATTAATCTACTGAATTGTGTGTACGTAAAAAGACAAATGATGTTGAATTATCTTGTAAGTTTTCCCTGGACTGAACTAAGGCGATTTACTTATGAATCTGAACACTTAAGGGATTAGATGAGTACTCCATAGTCTGTTTTCCTGTCCCTCCAATGATTTTGTAGTACTGTTCAAAGCATAATTTTAAAGAAAAAGATCGGCTAATTTTTGCCGTCGACAGCGCAGTACCGTTCTTTGTTTTGTGTTGGGCAATCAAGCTGTCAACTTAAATTTGAGACTAACCATGCGAATTTTATTGACTCTGAAGACTAATTTTTGGTGACGTGCAAGGTGCAACCAATGGTTACCTTTTTTTTACAATAGTGTCCACAAACAATCAGTTTCTATTAAAATTAATTGTACGAAAGTAGAACGATGGCTTAGGCCAGAGGGGAGCTCAGGGAATTCAGAGTGCTAGAGTTGCGGCTGCTACTCAAACTCGTTCTCGACCAGCTTTTCCACCACCCGTGGAAGAGTTGCAGCTCTTATTCAAACATTCTCTCGGCTAGCTTTTCCACCACAATCCACCATGCTTCAAATCAGGGTGCCTGGGAGAGAAATAGGTCATGCGTGCAAAAAAATCATGTGCTTTGCTCTAGCTTGCCTGCCCAACCATGGCCCATAGCTCCTCCATTGGTTACCTTAGTTATCATCAACATGTTGTCGGCAACAGAGGCTTAGGCGACATCTAGCCCCACCCAACACCACCACCCCCTGCAGCGATGCCGGAGGGAGCACACCTTTGGCTACCAGGTACTCGGCAGCAAGGCGGCTGACCTTCATGAGTACCTCGTACCTTATATAAATGTCATCCGTGATGGAGCGCCTGCGCTTCCTCGGCCTCTAACGCTTCCGCTCCGATGACTTCCCTCCCGAGTACAACTACAGCCACCCCGTCGCCAGCGACACCGTCGGCACCAAGCAGTAGTACAACAGGAGCCGGTCCGAGCCGGTCGCGAGGAAGCCGACGAGCAAGACGGGAGGCGGAGAAGGCGGCCAGGGCGAAGGTGGCGACCAAGAAGGCGGTCATAGCCGAGGTGAGGACATGTCATATTTTTGTTCTTGCGCCGTGGTTCCAGCTTCCACAAAGTAAAGTTAAAGCTTTCACAGGTTGTTGCGTCGATGGATTGGCCTGAAGTGTCTAAGTACACATGCTTGGTGTCTTCACAAGGTCATAGGGAAGAGATCATAGCTGACCTTTTCACAGAAGTGAAAGATCCACAGATGGGGGTTATATATGCCGGTGTCTGTTACTGTTGTTCTTTTTCTAATGTAATATTTATTCTGTATAAATGCGTCTGTTGCAGAGAATTGCTTTTGTCCTTCTATAAAGCAAACAAGTCTTGCAGACCTGGAAGGATAATATTTTATCGGTTAGTCAAGGAAATTACTTGTGCTCTTATTTCTGAATCAACTCCTTTCTTGTCTGTACCGAGAGCTTATTTCCTTTCCTTGCAGAGATGGTGTTAGCGAAGGCCAATTTAGCCAGCTCTTGCTTTATGAAATGGATGCAATATACAGGGTATTCTTTTTGCCTCCTTTATTTCTCTCTGTTTATGCATCATATTTGATTTTATTTTGTCTATGGCAGAGAATAATAACGGAGACCTCTGCATTGCATTTATTTATCCTTCCTATGTTCATGTGCTAACTACGATTTTAATCATTATCTTGTTGCTTGCT
This sequence comes from Hordeum vulgare subsp. vulgare, assembly GCF_904849725.1. Classification (NCBI taxonomy): domain Eukaryota; kingdom Viridiplantae; phylum Streptophyta; class Magnoliopsida; order Poales; family Poaceae; genus Hordeum; species Hordeum vulgare. The sequence continues at coordinate 523,878,241 of NC_058520.1, read as the reverse complement.
TTCTCCTAGGCTTGTTCTAGCTTAGAGAACGGATACCTTCCTCAAATTACATTTGTTGTGGTACAAAAGTGGCATCACACACGGCTTTTCCCTGAAGATCATCGTTCAGGGCTCTATATACTTTTGGTAACTAGCATATCGCTATTGCCCTGTAGTGGCCTGACGCTGAACATTCTAACCATTGAAGTGATTGTCAAGTTTTTATAACTAGGGGAAAAGGTTATGTTTACTGGCTTCCTTTTGAGCATCAAATATCTGCATTTCTCCGAAGCTAATTTTGCAATATAGGGAACTGGATATACAGTAGTGTGTTAGATATTGGCCCTGAACTCTATTCAAATAATGTCCAGTCAAAACATATTTTCTGTTGTGCTATCTGTTTGCTGCAAATGACATCGAACCGCACATCTAATATGCATCATGGTTACAGGTACACAAGATCTCGGTCATGCCCTTTCTGCCGCGGAAGCCTGAAGAGAGTCCAGTCCAGGGACCTGCTCACGGGCGATGACGACGTGATCGACCCCGTGACCCTGGAGAAGGAGAACGTGAGGCACTTCCAGAGCTTCATCAACAGCCTGCCCCTCATCTTCCCCGACAACCTCCTGCTGGTCTATTATGACTACCTCTGATGGAAATTTGCATTTTTAACTTTAACATAGATGTTTAGTAAAATCGAATATAAAAACTGGTGCACAATGACATATGAATCGGTTATGTTTTTTTTTACCCGGTGCAATGCATGGGCATTTGTGCTAGTTCTTCTCAAAAGCTTCATGAACATGTCATTATCATTTTTATACGTTCGGGTATCCTTATATTAAAAATAAATGTAAGGTATGAAAGCTCGTGGACGCGTTCGGTCAGTGAGTAATGTAGGAAACACCGGAACGGGATGGCCGAACCACCTTTTCTTTTTCTTTGTTCGTTTTTTTTCTTTCTTCATCTTCATCAATCACGTGTAAATAATACATATGAAACAGAAAGTAAAAACTATGGCTACATGAACAAACAAATAAGGGTTTAAAACAGACATATCCGGTTATTAAAGAAACGCATCCGTGAACATTTAGGGGCCTGATTTACTAATTCGGACTGTAGATTCTCTTAGGCTGATGGGTGGTGCAGTGTTGACCTCCACTGCGTTATAACCACAAGCAGGTTTCATGGCACAGTTTCGGTTTCAAACATGGGAATAGAAAAATATATAATCAAAATTTTATGCTCATCTCAATCTTATCAGATTTTGGTTGTTTAAAATTGCATCATAGAAATAACGAAGGATTTTTTTTTTCAAAGAGGTCTGAATGAATAATAGATATCTTATATAGGAAGTAGTACAAACAAATTCTTAGGAAAATTTCTATAGGATTCAATCCTATAAATCAAAATCCCGTAAATCAAACTACCAACATAGAAAAACTTCCTGATGAATTATCTTTCCTTCGTGAAACAATACGTGACCACTCCTTAAAAAATTGATGAGAACCTTTGCCAGCTCTCAGATTTGAGCCGACACTCCGGCGATCACGCAGCCCCGCCGACCTCCGGCCGCTTCCACTCCAGCGTCACCCTGCCTTGTTCCTTGCCTCCGACGATCCCGCAACCCCGCTGGCCTCCGTCTGCCTCCACTCCATCGCCACCCCGCTGTGTTCCTTGCCTCTGGTGACCACGCAGCCCTGCCGACCTCTGGGCACTAAATTCTAGCGAGAATCGGGCCTTGGAGTCCTTATACGAGGCCTTTGCAGCCGAGGAACTAACAACTCTACATGTCACAATTGATAGACGATGTCATCCTGGACAACAAAGCTAAACCTGTTGGAAATATGAGCAATTTACCATAGAATTTTATTAAAAGAAAAGCTAGGATAAATATAACCATCATAATAAAGACGAAAGAAGACATGCAATATAGAGATGAAAAGACAAAAGATATGTGCACATATGATCTAGAAAAAAGAACATATGTGTAACCGTTCTGTATAGACAGGGTATCATATGAAGTGGTGAGCAGAAACGTAAAATATCTAGAAGAGATACTATAGCAAGAAGATGTGGTAGGCACTGAAAGAAGAAGAACATGAATACGTATTGAGTTGCAGCAGCAGTAGGATTGGTGTTGGCGTTGTTGTTGGCCATGTTACCAGAGAGGTGGTCGACGTCGGGGAAGTAGTCGTCGTCCGGAAAGAAATCGTCGGTGTCCGTGATGGAAGCCAGTAGTCGTGCTGAGCGCTTCCCAAAAACCTTATCGCCCTTCTCCCATACAGGACTCGAAGAGACGGAGTTTCAGAGGTCTACTGTCCCGACGAACGGTGCACGCCGCAAGACGGGATGGGGAAGAACGTAGTAGTAGCACAGGAAAAGGAACCGGTGGCGAAGGGAACTTCTGATGCGTAGTCTCTGGAGAGGAGCGGCCTCTCTTTTATAGGCGCAGGAGAAGGAGGCGAGAGGCGAGCGTAGGGAGCCGAAGAGAGCGACGGGATATGAAACAAACAGACTGCAGCGACGAAACTGCAGCGTTCGCTTTCAATATCCACTAGCAAAAACGTTTAGCTTCTCCGAGTGGACTTTCGTATACCAGTCGTGCGTGGCAAAAATTTAGTTCGGCTCGGCTCATCCCCGCGGCGTGACGAGGCGAGGCGGACGGCGGAGGAGGAGGAGCGCGCGTGTATGCCTCTCTTGTTCTCAAGCTCATACATGTGTGGAAACATCCTCCCTTATAAGGAGGTCCAACTCCCACTAAACTAGCAATGTGGGACTAAACATTTTCATCTCTTGCCTTGCACAAATGGATTGCGTGGGCCTCTAGGATTTATTAGGAATTTTCTGAAATCATATATATTGGGCTGGCCCATATTTGGACAAAATTCCAGCAATCCCCCACCAGATCCCAGAGGCACACAAAATTTGCCTTTGGTTCCAAAACACTGTTTTATATACCGATACTGCAGTGGAGACTGTTAAGTTGAACTTCCACCTAGAACTCTATGCTACACTAGTAAGCAACTTGAACAGTGGACTATGCCTTGAACTGCAAGTTTTCTGCGAAACTAGCTTCAGACAGAGGTTTGATTGATACTAGGCTACCGTGGGACTTCCCCGCGGTTGGAGCTTATGTGTCATACTCCGAGACCTTTCATGAGTTTACTAGAGAGCACCCTACTCTCATAGATTGAGACGTTAACAATCAGACTCATATAGGTATGCTCTTCAAAAGATGTTCTGCAGGATAACATCTCTGCTTCAATAAGCCACTTAGAACATATTAGGATGTATATCAACCTGCCATGCAGTTTAGGAAAGTATTGCATCTTCATGGAGTGGTATTATTAATGATAAGGATACTTTCCTCTCAGTTGACCAACAACTTGTCTTCCACATCTAATTCACGGGATCTCCGATCACAAAGAATAGGTTACCACTGTGAACAACTCAAATTGTGGGTCTCATACCCATCTCCCTCGATGCATTTTCTATCACATTACGTGATAGACCCTCAGTAAAAGGATCTGCCAGATTTTTAGATGTTTGGATATAATCCAATTCAATAACTCCGGAGTTTCTCATTTTCCTGACAGATTTTAATCTTCTATGAATGTGTCTTGATGACTTCGTGTGATCCTTTGAGCTGCTCACTTTCGTGATCACAGTTTGATTGTCGCAGTTCATAAGGATACCCAGTACAGGTTTCTCGACAACCGACAAGTCACTCAAGAGCCAGCGAAGCCAATCTGCTTCGACCGTAGCTGTATCTAGTGTTGTGAGTTCTGCTTCCATTGTTGACCTTGTTAAGATCGTTTGCTTGCAAGACTTCCAAGAAACAATGCAACCTCCATGAGTGAATACATATCCGCTCGTGGCCTTTATCTCATCAGCATCAGAGATCCAGTTTGAATCACTATACCCTTCAAGCACCTTTGGATGTCCAGTATAGTGAATTCCATAATTTGCAGTGCCCTTCAAATAACGCAAAACTCTCTCTAGAGCTTTCCAATGCACATCTCCTGGTTTTGAGACAAACCGACTCAGTTTGCTAACAGCAAAAGAGATGTCAGGTCTTGTAGCACTGGCTAAGTATATAAGCGAGCCAATAATCTGAGAATATTTCAATTGGTCTTTAGCAATTCTTCGATTCTTTCGAAGCAGTACGCTCGCATCATATGGTGTCAGAGAGGACTTGCAGTCACTATACCCAAAGCGACTAAAGATATTTTCCACATAGTGAGATTGAAGCAGCGTAATCCCATCATCTTCGTCTCTTAACAACTTGATGTTCAGAATGACATCAGCCACTCCTAAATCCTTCATCTCAAAACAGTGAGATAGGAAATCCTTGACCTCTTTAATAACATTCAGATTTGTTCCGAAAATCAGTATGTCATCAACGTACAAGCAAAGGATAACTCCCTCGCCCCCACCATGGCGATAGTACACACATTTATCAGCTTCGTTTAGAACAAAGCCTGCAGTTGTAAGAGTTCTTTCAAACTTCTCATGCCACTGCTTGGGTGCTTGCTTAAGTCCATATAAAGACTTCAGCAACTTGCATACTTTCCCTTCCTGACCATCTACTACAAACCCATCTGGTTGTTCCATGTAAATTTCCTCATCCAACTCTCCATTTAGGAAAGCAGTCTTAACATCCATTTGATGAACGAGAAGACCATGTGAGGCGGCTAGTGAAAGTAGTACTCGAATAGTGGTCAGTCGAGCCACGGGTGAGTAAGTATCAAAGAAGTCTTCACCTTCCTTTTGGGTATAACCCTTAGCCACGAGTCGTGTCTTGTACTTTTCGATAGTACCATCAGGCCTAAGCATCTTCTTGAATACCCATTTGCATCCTATAGGTTTGCACCCGTACGGACGATCAGTGTGTTGGAGAACGTCGCATGGGAAACAAAAAATTTCCTACGCGCACGAAGACCTGTCATGGTGATGTCCATCTACGAGAGGGGATTTCCGATCTACGTACCCTTGTAGATCGCACAGCAGAAGCGTTAGTGAAGGCAGTTGATGTAGTGGAACGTCCTCACGTCCCTCGATCCGCCCCGCGAACCATCCCACGAACCGCCCCACGATCCGTCCCACGATCCGCTCCGATCTAGTGCCGAACGGACGGCACCTCCGCGTTCAGCACACGTACAGGTCGACATGTCGCCATCGGGGTTGCCGTGCTACTCATGCTATTACTACTAAAGCTACGTCCTAGCAATATAGTAAATGCATCTGCAAGCACAAACGTTAGTTTAAAGACAACCCTATGGCTCCTACCGGTTGCGTACCATCGACGTGCAAGTCAATATTAACTATTACAACATGATCATCTCATACATCCAATATATCACATCACATCGTTGGCCATATCACATCACAAGCATACCCTGCAAAAACAAGTTAGACATCCTCTAATTGTTGTTGCATGTTTTACGTGGTGACCATGGGTATCTAGTAGGATCGCATCTTACTTACGCAAACACCACAACGGAGATATATGAATTGCTATTTAACCTCATCCAAGGACCTCCTCGGTCAAATCCGATTCAACTAAAGTTGGAGAAACCGACACTCACCGGTCATCTTTGAGCAACGGAGTTACTCGTAGCGATGAAACCAGTCTCTCGTAAGCGTACGAGTAATGTCGGTCCGAGCCGCTTCGATCCAACAATACCGCGGAATCAAGACAAGACTAAGGAGGGCAGCAAAACGCACATCACCGCCCACAAAAACTTTTGTGTTCTACTCGAGATTACATCTACGCATGAACATAGCTCATGATGCCACTGTTGGGGAACGTCGTATGGGAAACAAAAATTTTCCTACGCGCACGAAGACCTGTCATGGTGATGTCCATCTATGAGAGGGGATTTCCGATCTACGTACCCTTGTAGATCGCACAGCAGAAGCGTTAGTGAACGCGGTTGATGTAGTGGAACGTCCTCACGTCCCTCGATCCGCCCCGCGAACCGTCCCACGAACCGCCCCGCGATCCGTCCCACGATCCGCTCCGATCTAGTGCCGAACGGAGGACACCTCCGCGTTCAGCACACGTACAGCTCGACGATGATCTCGGCCTTCTTGATCCAGTAAGAGAGACGGAGCGGTAGATGAGTTCTCCGGCAGCGTGACGGCGCTCCGGAGGTTGGTGGTGATCTAATCTCAGCAGGGCTCCGCCCGAGCTCCGCAGAAACGCGATCTAGAGGAAAAACCGTGGAGGTATGTGGTCGGGCTGCCGTGGCAGAAAGTTGTCTCAAATCAGCCCTAATAGCTCCATATATATAGGAGGAGGGGAGGTGAGGCTTGCCTTGAGGCTCAAGGAGCTCCAAGGGCTGCGCCACCAAGGGGAGGAGTAGTCCTCCTCCAATCCTAGTCCAACTAGGATTGGAAGGTGGAGTCCTTCTCTTCTTTCCCACCTTTCCCTTTTTTCTCTTCTTTTGGTTTTTCTTTCTCTCTTGCGCAAGACAGCCTTGGGCTGACCCCACCTACTTGGTGCACCACCCCCAAGGTCCTTGGGCCCTCCCGGGTGGGTGGTCCCCCCTCCCGGTGAAGATCCGGAACCCATTCGTCATTCTCGGTACATTACCGGTAATGCCCGAAAATCTTCGGGTAACCAAATGAAGTCATCCTATATATCGATCTTCATTTCCAGACCATTCCAGAAACCCTCGTGACGTCCGTGATCTCATCCGGGACTCCAAACAACATTCGGTAACCAACCATATAACTCAAATACGCATAAAACAACGTCGAACCTTAAGTGTGCAGACCCTGCGGGTTAGAGAACTATGTAGACATGACCCGAGTGACTCCTCGGTCAATATCCAATAGCGGAACCTGGATGCCCATATTGGATCCTACATATTCTACGAAGATCTTATTCTTTGAACCTCAGTGCCAAGGATTCATATAATCCCGTATGTCATTCCCTTTGTCCTTCGGTATGTTACTTGCCCGAGATTCAATCGTCAGTATCCGCATACCTATTTCAATCTCGTTTACCGGCAAGTCTCTTTACTCGTTCCGTAATACAAGATCCCGCAACTTACACTAAGTCACATTGCTTGCAAGGCTTGTGTGTGATGTTGTATTACCGAGTGGGCCCCGAGATACCTCTCCGTCACACGGAGTGACAAATCCCAGTCTCGAACCATACTAACTCAACGAACACCTTCGGAGATACCTGTAGAGCATCTTTATAGTCACCCAGTTACGTTGCGACGTTTGATACACACAAAGCATTCCTCCGGTGTCAGTGAGTTATATGATCTCATGGTCATAGGAACAAATACTTGACACGCAGAAAACAGTAGCAACAAAATGACACGATCAACATGCTACGTCTATTAGTTTGGGTCTAGTCCATCACATGATTCTCCTAATGATGTGATCCCATTATCAAGTGACAACACTTGCCTATGGTCAGGAAACCTTGACCATCTTTGATCAACGAGCTAGTCAACTAGAGGCTTACTAGGGACAGTGTTTTGTCTATGTATCCACACATGCACTGTGTTTCCAATCAATACAATTATAGCATGGATAATAAACGATTATCATGAACAAAGAAATATAATAATAACTAATTTATTATTGCCTCCAGGGCATATTTCCAACAGTCTCCCACTTGCACTAGAGTCAATAATCTAGTTCACATCACCATGTGATTCCAACGAATCCAACACCCATATAGTTATGGGGTCTGATCACATCTTGCTCGTGAGAGAGGTTTAGTCAACGGTTCTGAAACTTTCAGATCCGTGTGTTCTTTACAAATCTTTATGTCATCAAAGTGTATATTCCAACTCCGAGATGCTTGCACCAGTCCATTGAAGGATCGCTAGAGCTTGCATACTTGCTAGTATCTTTAGGATCGACAAAACCTCCTGGTTGTATCACATACAATGTTTGCTCAAGGAAACCGTCGAGGAAACAATGTTTTGACATCCTATGTGCAATATTTCATAAATAATGCAGCAACTACTAACATAATTCTGACAGACTTTTAGCATCGCTACGAGTGAGAAAGTCTCATCATAGTCAACTGTTTGATCTTGTCGGAAACATCTTTGCGACAAGTCGAGCTTTTCTTAATAGTGACTTATCACCATCATCGTCTGTCTTCCTCTTAAAGATCCATCATTACTCAATAGTCCTATGACCATCAAGTAGTTCTTCCAAAGTCTACACTTTGTTTTCATACATGGATCCTCTCTCGGATTTCATGGCCTCCAGCCATTTGTCGGAATTCGGGCCCACCATTGCTTTGTCCATAACTCGTAGGTTCACTGTTGCTCAACAACATGACCTCCAAGACAGGGTTACCGTACCACTCTGCAGTAGTACGCGACCTTGTCAACCTACGAGGCTTGTAGTAACTTGATCCGATGCTCGATGATCACCATCATCAGCTTTCACTTCAATTGGTGTAGGCGCCACAGGAACAACTTCCTGCGCCCTGCTACACACTGGTTGAAGTGATGGTTCAATAACCTCATCAAGTTCTACCACCCTCCCACTCAATTATTATGAGAGAAACCTTTCCTCGAGAAAGGATCCGTTTCTAGAAACAAACACTTTGCTTTCGGATCTGAGATAGGAGATGTACCCAACTCTTTTGGATATCCTATGAAGATGCATTTATCCGCTTTGGGTTTGAGCTTATTCGACTGAAACTTTTTCACACAAGTGTCGAAGCCCCAAACTTTCAAGAAACGACAGTTTAGATTTCTCTAAACCTCAGTCTATACTGTGTCATCTCAACGGAAATACGCGGTGCCCTATTTAAAGTGAATGTGGTTGTCTCTAATGCATAACCCATAAACGATAGTGGTAATTCGATAAGAGACATCATAGCATGCACCATACCAAATAGTGTGTGGCTATGACGTTCAGACACATCATCACGCTATGATGTTCCAGGTGCCATGAACTGCGAAACAATTTCCACATTGTCTTAACTGCGTACCAAAACTCGTAACTCAGATATTCATTTCTATGATCATATCGTAGACAGTTTATCCTCTTATTACGACGAACTTCACTCCTGAAACAGAATTGAACTTTTCAATATTTCAGACTTGTGATTCATTAAGTAAATACTCTTGTATCTACTCAAATCGTCATTGAAGTAAGAACATAATGATATCCACTGCGTGCCTCAGCACCCATTGGACTGCATACATCAAAATGTATCACTTCCAACAAGTTACTATCTTGTTTCATGTCAATGAAAACAAGGCCTTGCTCATGTGGTATGATTTGCATGTCACTAGTGATTCAAAATCAAGTGAGTATAAAGATCCATCAGCATGGAGCCTCTTCATGCAATTTATACCAACATGACTCAAGGGGCAGTGCCACAAGTAAGTGGTACTATCATCATTACCTCGTATCTTTTGGCACCAATACCATGAACATGTGTGACACTACGATCGAGATTCAATAAACCATTGAAGGTGATTATTCAAGCAAATAGAGTAACCATTATTCTCTTTAAATGAATAATCGTATTGCAATAAACACGATCCAATCATGTTCATGTGTTCCGAGGCCATGTCTGCACATGCTAGGCTCGTCAAGCGTAACCCGAGTGTTCCGCGTGTGCAACTGTTTTGCACCCGTTGTATGTGAAAGTTGAGTCTATCACACCCGATCTTCACGTGGTGTCACGAAACGAAGAACTGTCGCAACGGTGCACAGTCGGGGAGAACACAATTTCGTCTTGAAATTTTAGTGAGAGATCACCTCATAATGCTACCGTCGTTCTAAGCAAGATAAGGTGCATAAAGGATTAACATCACATGCAATTCATAAGTGACATGATATGGCCATCATCATGTGCTTCTTGATCTCCATCACCAAAGCACCGGCACGATCTTCTTGTCACCGGCGTCACACCATGATCTCCATCAACGGGTCGCCATCGGGGTTGTCATGCTACTCATGCTATTACTACTAAAGCTACGTCCTAGCAATATAGTAAACGCATCTGCAAGCACAAACGTTAGTTTAAAGACAACCCTATGGCTCCTACCGGTTGCGTACCATCGACGTGCAAGTCAATATTAACTATTACAACATGATCATCTCATACATCCAATATATCACATCACATCGTTGGCCATATCACATCACAAGCATACCCTGCAAAAACAAGTTAGACGTCCTCTAATTGTTGTTGCATGTTTTACGTGGTGACCATGGGTATCTAGTAGGATCGTATCTTACTTACGCAAACACCACAACGGAGATATATGAATTGCTATTTAACCTCATCCAAGGACCTCCTCGGTCAAATCCGATTCAACTAAAGTTGGAGAAACCGACACTCACCGGTCATCTTTGAGCAATGGAGTTACTCGTAACGATGAAACCAGTCTCTCGTAAGCGTACGAGTAGTGTCGGTCCGAGCCGCTTCGATCCAACAATACCGCGGAATCAAGAAAAGACTAAGGAGGGCAGCAAAACGCACATCACCGCCCACAAAAACTTTTGTGTTCTACTCGAGATTACATCTACGCATGAACCTAGCTCATGATGCCACTGTTGGGGAACGTCGCATGGAAAACAAAATTTTCCCTACGCGCACGAAGACCTGTCATGGTGATGTCCATCTACAGAGGGGATTTTTGATCTACGTACCCTTGTAGATCGCACAGCAGAAGCGTTAGTGAACGCGGTTGATGTAGTGGAACGTCCTCACGTCCCTCGATCCGCCCCACGAACCGTCCCACGAACCGCCCCGCGATCCGTCCCACGATCCGCTCCGATCTAGTGCCGAACGGACGGCACCTCCGCATTCAGCACACGTACTGCTCGACGATGATCTCGGCCTTCTTGATCCAGCAAGAGAGACAGAGAGGTAGATGAGTTCTCCGGCAGCGTGACGGCGCTCTGGAGGTTGGTGGTCATCTAATCTCAGCAGGGCTCCGCCCGAGCTCCGCAGAAACGCGATCTAGAGGAAAAACCGTGGAGGTATGTGGTCGGGCTGCCGTGGCAAAAAGTTGTCTCAAATCAGCCCTAATAGCTCCATATATATAGGAGGAGGGGAGGGGAGGCTTGCCTTGAGGCTCAAAGAGCCCCAAGGGCTGTGCCACCAAGGGGAGGAGGAGTCCTCCTCCAATCCTAGTCCAACTAGGATTGGAAGGTGGGGTCCTTCTCTTCTTTCCCACCTTTCCCTTTTTTTTCTTTCTCTTCTTTTGGTTTTTCTTTCTCTCTTGCGCAAGACAGCCTTGGGATGACCCCACCTACTTGGTGCGCCACCCCCAAGGTCCTTGGGCCCTCCCGGGTGGGTGGTCCCCCCTCCCGGTGAAGATCCGGAACCCATTCGTCATTCCCGGTACATTACCGGTAATGCCCGAAAACCTTCTGATAACCAAATGAAGTCATCCTATATTTCAATCTTCGTTTCCGGACCATTCCAGAAACCCTCGTTACGTTCGTGATCTCATCCGGGACTCCGAACAACATTCGGTAACCAACCATATAACTCAAATACGCATAAAACAACGTCGAACCTTAAGTGTGCAGACCCTGCGGGTTCGAGAACTATGTAGACATGACCCGAGTGACTCCTCGGTCAATATCCAATAGCGGGACCTGGATGCCCATATTGGATCCTACATATTCTACGAAGATCTTACCGTTTGAACCTCAGTGCCAAGGATTCATATAATCCCGTATGTCATTCCCTTTGTCCTTCGGTATGTTACTTGTCCGAGATTCGATCGTCAGTATCCGCATACCTATTTCAATCTCGTTTACCGGCAAGTCTCTTTACTCGTTCCGTAATACAAGATCCCGCAACTTACACTAAGTCACATTGCTTGCAAGGCTTGTGTGTGATGTTGTATTACCGAGTGGGCCCCGAGATACCTCTCCGTCACACGGAGTGACAAATCCCAATCTCGATCCATACTAACTCAACGAACACCTTCGGAGATACTTGTAGAGCATCTTTATAGTCACCCAGTTACGTTGCGACGTTTGATACACACAAAGCATTCCTCCGGTGTCAGTGAGTTATATGATCTCATGGTCACAGGAACAAATACTTGACACGCAGAAAACAGTAGCAACAAAATGACACGATCAACATGCTACGTCTATTAGTTTGGGTCTAGTCCATCACATGATTCTCCTAATGATGTGATCCCGTTATCAAGTGACAACACTTGCCTATGGTCAGGAAACCTTGACCATCTTTGATCAACGAGCTAGTCAACTAGAGGCTTACTAGGGACAGTGTTTTGTCTATGTATTCACACATGCACTGTGTTTCCAATCAATACAATTATAGCATGGATAATAAATGATTATCATGAACAAAGAAATATAATAATAACTAATTTATTATTGCCTCTAGGGCATATTTCGAACACAGTGATGTCCCAAGTTTCATTTGCCAAGATGGAATCCATCTCACTACGGACTGCTTCCTTCCAGTAGTCGGCATCTTCAGATGCATAGGCCTCTGAAATAGAACTGGGAGTGTCATCTATGAGATACACAAGAGAATCATCACCAAAGGACTTTGGAGTCCTTTGTCTCTTGCTCTTGGTAGGAACTTCATTGTTCTCCTCCACAATATTTTCAAAGTGTTCCATCGAAATGATAGGTTCAGTAATTGTGACTAATTCATGGTTTGATGAATTAGGCATCTCCTGATTAGATGAGGTAGCTATATCCTTCATGGGAAAGATATCTTCGAAGAAAGTCGCATCATTCGACTCCATGATTGTACCGACATGCATGTTAGATACCTCAGATTTTACAACCAAGAATCTATATCCAATGCTATGAAAAGCAAATCCCAGAAAAACACAATCCACAGTTTTCGGTCCTAGCTTGCGTTTCTTTGGGATTGGCACATTGACTTTCGCCAAACAACCCCAGGTTCGTAGATAAGAGAGTTTTAACCTTTTCTTTTCCCATTCCTCGAATGGAGTTATCTCTTTGTTCTTTGTGGGAACTCGATTCAGGACATGACATGCAGTCAATATCGCCTCCCCCCACCATGCCTTGGAAAGACCAGATGTATCTAACATGGCGTTAACCAAATCAGTTAGAGTACGGTTCTTTATTTTGGCTATCCCATTTGATTGAGGTGAATAGGGAGGCGTCCTCTCATGGATTATACCATGTTCCGCACAGAAAGAATCAAATTCATTTGAGAAATACTCTCCACCACGATCGGACCTCAGCCTCTTGATTTTTTGATCAAGTTGGTTTTCTGCTTCAGCTTTATAGATCTTGAAAAAGTTCAAAGCCTCATCCTTAGATTTCAGAAGATACACTCGGCAGTATCTATCGGAATCATCAATTAGTGTCATGAAATATTTCTTTCCACCTTTTGTCAAAATGCCATTCATTTCACATAGATCTGAATGTATGAGCTATAGCGGTGCTAGATTTCTCGTTTCGGCAGTCGTGTGAGACTTACGAGGTTGTTTGGCTTGCACACAAACTTGACACTTAGATCCCTTGACGGTGTTAAAGCTAGGGTTAAGTTCAATTTGACTAGTCGCGACATGCAACCAAAATTAACATGACAAAGACGTGAATGCCACACATTCGATTCACTATTGTTGTAAACATGATTAACAACTTTATTGCAAACGTCTGCCAAGGATAAACGGAACAAGCCTCCTGACTCGTAGCCCTTACCAACAAATGTTCCATACTTGGATATTACAAATTTATTAGACTCAAAGACAAGCTTGTAGCCATCTCTACACAAAAGAGATCCGCTAACAAGATTTTTATTGACGGAGGGGACATAATGCACGTTCTTCAGCCGCACGACCTTTCCCGAAGTAAACTTCAGATCGACCGTGCCAACACCACGAACAGAAGCACGTGAACCATTGCCCATCAGGACGGTGGAAGTCCCTGCGGACTGATAAGATGAAAACATGGAAATATCACCGCATATATGCACATTAGCACCCATGTCAATCAACCAATCAGGAAAATGGCATACTGAAAGAATAGTGGGTAATATACCATACCCAACATCCTCAACGTCACTGTCCTTTCCCATGTTGACGCTTGTCATAACGATTAGGGCAGTTAGGTGCCCAATGATCAGGATCTCCGCACACATGACAAACACCTTTCTTCTTGTCATTCTTCTTCTTGAAGTTGGTGTGTTGTACAGCCTTGTTCTTCCCATCGAACTTTGCTTTACCATCAAACTTGCCCTTGTTCTTGAAATTGTGGGGATGGAAGTTTTTCTTCTGTACCAGATTGGCACTACAACCTCCCTTAATAGCTCGAGCACGTGTGTCTTTTGCTCTCGCCTTTTCTTCCACATCAAGAGTACCTATGAGATCCGGAACGGAAAACTCGTGTCTCTTATGCTTCAGTAAGGTAGCAAAGTTCCTCCACAAAGGAGGAAGTTTAGTGATGATGCCTCCGGCAACAAACTTGTCCGGTAGCATGTGCTGGGCAGTCCCCGGCAACGACACTAGAAGGATGTTGTTGACCAGTCCCTGACTTGATGGCTTCACGACAACAGAGCCAGAACTGCTCCCGGTTGCTCAACAATTAACAACTGCCTTGCAATGGCCCACCAGCGCGTGGGTTCGCGGTAGTTTTCGAGGGTAGAGTATTCGACCCAAATTTGTTGATTCGCCATGCAGGAGGTGAGAGAATACTCTCGAGTATTAGCAGTTGAATGCGTCGGATTCAACCACACCTGAAAGATTAGTATCTGCAAGCGAAGTAATAGCAGCAAAGTAGTATGATAGCAATGGTGTCAGAAACGATCTGTTGACACGACACACTATTTCTAACGGTCGTAACAATGGCGCTAGAAGTTGCCCGTTGACGGAAATTGTCTTTTCCCGTCAACGTCGAGCGAACTAGAATTGTAGCAGGTAGCAGCAGTGTAACGAGTAACAGCAGTGGCAAGGAACAACAGTAGTGACAGCGGTAGCAAGTAGCAACAGTAGCAAGTAACAGTAGCACCAAAGCAAGACAAGTAACAGCAGCAGAGCAAGACAAGTAACAGCAGCAGTGGGACAAACTCGTAGGCAATGGGTCGGTGATTTGTTTGGATGATATTCATCATGCAACAATTATAACATGGAGAGATATGTGGCAAGCTCCTGTTCGTCAATGTGATGTAGGCATGCATTCCATGTGTCGTCATACGTGCTTAGGAAAAAGAACTTGCATGGCATCTATTGTCCATCCCTCTCGTGGCAGCGGGGTCCAAAAGGATACTACGGGATATTAAGGTTCTCCTTGTAATAAAGAACCGGAACAACGCATTAGCACTTGGTGAACACATGAACTCTTCAAACTATGATCATCACCCGGAGTGGTTCCGGTTATTGTCACTCCGGGGTTGCCGGGTCATAACACATAGTAGGTAACTACAACTTGCAAGATCGGATCTAAAACACACATATATTGGTGACAACATAATAATTTCAGATCTGAAATCATGGCACTCGGGCCCTAGTGACAAGCATTAAACATGGCAAAGTAGTAGCAACATCAATCTCAGAACATAGTGGATACTAGGGATCAATCCCCGCCAAAAACTAACTCAATTACATGATAGATCTCATCTTACTCATCACCGCCCAGTGAGCCTACGAATAGATTACTCACGAACGATGAAGAGCTTCATGGAATTGGAGAGGGAAGAAGGTTGTTGATGACGATGGCGACGATTTCCCCTCTCCGGAGCCCAAAACGGACTCCAGATCTGTCCTCCAGATGAAGAACGGGATGTGGCGGCGCCTCCGTATCGCAAACGCGACGAAATCTTCTCTTCTTTATTTTTTTCTGGGCGAAAGTGAATTTATAGAGCTGAGATTGGGGGCGACAGAGCCACGTGGGCCCCACAAGCTTGGTTGCCGCGGCCAGGGGGTGGCCGCGGCAACAGGGCTTGTGGCCCACTGGCCCACCCCCTCTTGTGGATCTTTGCACAGGTATTTTTCATATTTTCCAGAAAAAATCTCTGTAAATTTTTAGGACGTTCCGAGAACTTTCATTTCTGCACAAAAACAACACCATGGCAATTCTGCTGAAAACAGCGTCAGTCCGGGTTAGTTCCATTCAAATCATGCAAATAAGAGTCCAAAACAAGGGCAAAAGAGTTTGGAAAAGTAGATACAATGGAGACGTATCAAACTCCCCCAAGCTTAAAACCTTGCTTGTCCTCAAGCAACTCAGTTGACAAACTGAAAGAGAAAGAAAAACTTTGACAAACTCTGTTTGATATTGTTGTTGCAACTATGTCTAACTCGTAACCAGAATTTCAGCAAGATCACAAGTTAATCACATAAGCAAGTGACACAAAGGTCTCACGGTAAACTAATATCAATGGCATAATCAGCTAGCGAGCAAATAATAATGAGTTTCAGATACCAACAATTCAATCAAAACAAGCATGAAGCAATATGAATAGGTGGTATCTCGCTAGCTCTTTCTGAGACCGCAAAACATAAATGCAGAGCACTTTCAAAGATCAAGGGCTGACTAAACATTGTAATTCATAGCAACGAAGATCCAGTCATAGTCATACTCAATATCAATTAAAAGCAAAGCATAAAAATGACAGAGGTGCTCTCTAATTGGTGCTTATAAGAAGAGGATGACTCAACAGGAAAATAAATAGACAGGCCCTTCGCACAGGGAAGCATTGATTTGCAGAGGTGCCAGAGCTCAAGCTTTGAAAACAGAGATGATAATTTTGGGTGGCATGCTTACATTGTCAACGCAATGACCAAGAGTTCTCAATATCTTCCATGCTACTCATGCTATAGGCGGTTCCCAAACAGAAAAGTAAAGTTTTAACTCCCGCACAACCAATAAATCACACTCCACGGCTAGCTGAATCCTCGGGTACCGTCCAGACTAACATCAATCCAGGGGGAGTCTTGTTTTACAGTTATGTTTTCGATTTAAGCGTGGAACTCGGCATTCCAATTACCGGCCCCTTTCTCGTGAAAGACAGTGAATAAACACATGTTGAGGATAACACGCCTAGCATGGAAGATACCAATAGCCCCCTGTCACCACATGAGCGGTTCGGGCATGCAAAACAGATTATTTCTTGAAGGTTTAGAGAATGGCACATGCAAATTTACTTGGAACGGCAGGTAAATACCGCAAATAGGTAGGTAAGGTGGACTCTCATGGAAAAACTTTTGGGTTTATGGAAGTGGATGCACATGCAGTATTCCGCTTAGTACAAGTGAAGGCTAGCAAAAGACTGGGAAGCGACCAACTAGAGAGCGACAACGGTCATCAAGATGCAATGAGTTTGACTAACATGGAGTGCAAGCATGAACAGGATATAAATCACCATGAACATGAACATCATAGAGGCTATGTTGATTTTGTTTCAACTACATGCATGAACATGCGCCAAGTCAAGCACTTGAATCATTCAAAGGAGAATACCATCCTATCATACTACATCATAGTCATCTCAAAATCCATGTTGGCATTCAAGACAAACCATTATAAGCTCCTAGCTAAATAAGCATGGCATCAGAAACTATGATCTCTAAGTTGTCATTGCAAACATGGTTCTCTCACAACAAAGCTGAATCTAGGACAAACTAGTCATATTTACAAAAACAAAATAGATAGAGTTCATACCAGCTTTTCCAGTCTCAGTCACTTCATCATATATCATCATTATTGCCTTTCACTTGCACGATCGAACGATGTGAACAATAATAAGAGTGCTCGTCCATTGGACTAAGCTGAAATCTGCACGCAAACACAAAGGAGAAGACAAAGTAATATGGCTCTTTGAAAGCTAAACAGGTATGCATGCAAAAGCCAATAAACATTGTAACCAATATCTTCTACCTTGACCCAAGGAAAAAAAGAAGACTATTTACACGGGAAAGCTCCCAACAAGAAAAAGAAGAAAGGAAAATATTTTTGGGTTTTCTCAATAGGACACAAAACAAGAAAACGAAAATAAACTAGCATGGATAATACAGTGGCAAAGTGTGAACACCAACGAACAAAGTAAAAGCATAAGCATGAATGTAAGGTCGGTGAAAACACGTACTCCCCCAAGCTTAGGCTTTTGGCCTAGCTTGGTCTACTCCCCAGGACGGTCTTGGCGAAATCCAAAATCATAATCGGGGTTATACGGGAGCGCTGCAGCCACTGCCTGAATAGCTGCCTCGCGAAGACGAGCAGCCGTCGTCTCCCTCTCATACTCCTCTGCCTCTCCTATAGTTATGTAGTATCTTCGTTTAACCTGAAAGTCAAAGAAAGCAGGAGCAGGAAGGGTAATATGGAAAACACGCTGTCGGTTAAATATCAATCGGTATAGGAGGGATTCATCATCCCTCTCAAGGAACTGGTAGCGTGTCAAAGCGACGTGATCAAGGAAATCTGTATGGAGCGGGGGATCTCCTGCGCGGATGGGTACTCCAAGAAAATTTGTTATGCGAGTGGCATAGATGCCGCCAAAGAAATCTCCCTCAATAGCGTTTTTATTCAGCCTCCTTGCTATAATAGCCCCCATGTTGAAGATTTTGTCACCCGTAACTGCGCTCTTAAGGATACTAAGGTCGGAAGCGCATAGGTGACAATGTTCAACCTTACCGTTAATGCATCTACCTATGAAGAGGGCAAAGTAGTGCAAGGCAGGGAAATGAATGCTTCCTATGGTAGCTTGTGTGATGTCTCTAGTTTCCCCAACAGATATACTAGAGAAACAAATCTCTAACCGAAGATTTAGCATGATCTTTAAGATTGCCCCCATCGGATATTTTGCAAATCCTATTGAAATCCTCCAAATCCATGGCATAGGATTTATCATACAAGTCAAACAGTATGGATGAGTCACGGCCAACTGAAAATTTAAATCTACGCACGAAAGAGGCAGTGAGCAAAGCATACTGTTCACATTTATCTGAGAGGAATTCTTCTAACTCGGCATTGTGAACAAGCGTATCAAACTCATCCTTGAAGCCTGCTTCGATCATGAACTCATCGGAAGGCCATTCACATGGTTGTACTGGTGCGTCCCTTAGTTGATAAGGATCGGGCTCCCGAAAAGAAAGACGGGGACCCTTCTTACTTGAGGAACCACCATGAAACTTCCTCCTCAACATGATTTCTCTTTGCTGAAATTTTGAAGTTCAAGAGAAAAGTGAATAAAGACCAACCACACCTTGTAGCAACTACTCCTACTAGTGCCTAGAGACCGTATCACGCGCTAAAACTACTTGGGACCAGCTAAAATCAACATTTCAAGCTCAAGAACAGGGTCACCAAGGTAGCAAGAATACGTGAAGGATAAAGCACTAGAGCAAAAACTAATTGGACCAATGGAGGAGTCACTTACCAAGGAGTAATTTCCCCAAAACGGTTCGGAGAATGATGCTTTGAGCAAGGAGATCGAAAATCACAGCCAAATGAGCAAGAACACGGGTTTGAGCTGCGAAACAGTTTTTTCTGGAGGAAGAAGAAGAGGATAGGAGCTAGAATGAGTGGAGGGGGGCCCTGTGGGCCCCACAAGCTTGCTCCCCGCGGCCTGGGGGGTGGCCGTGGTGACAGGGCTTGTGGCCCACTGGGGTGGCCCCCAGGCCAGCTCTCTGTCCCAGTATTTTTCAAATATTCGAGAAAAATCATACTAGATTTTCAGGACCATCGGAGAACTTTTATTTTCGAGGTATTTTTCTCCGGGACGTTAAAACATAAAATAGGGAAAACTAAACTAAATCTGTCATTTTTCTTCTAAGAAAAAGAAAGTGAAAGCTTAAAACAGAGGTATGTGACTCTTTGATTCATCCATTTCATGGTCATCGAAAGAAATCCGTCAATGGGGTTGATCAAATCCTTATGATAAAACTTTCTCGAATCGCAAGAGAGAACGGAGAATTTTTGAATAGCCACTAAGTCACCTCAATGGGGATATGAATCTTCCCAACAAGAAATTCATACTTCATCTTGACACGAGGAATAGGGCACTCAAAGCTCCCAATAAGAATCGATGAAGTTTTTTCGATAGCATTGATGCAGTGTACTTGATATCGTTTCTTCGGAAAGTGCATGGTATGCTCATTACCATTGACATGGAAAGTGACATTACTTTTGTTGCAATCTATAACAGCCCCTGAAGTGCTTAAAAAGGGTCTTCCGAGGATGACAGCCATGGCATCGTCCTCGGGAATATCCAAGATAACAAAGTCTGTTAAGATAGTGGTGTTAGCAACCACAACAGGCACATCCTCGCAAATGCCAACAGGGAAAGCAGTTGATTTGTCAGCCATTTGCAGAGAGATTTCAGTAGGTGTCAACTTATCCAGTTCAAGTCTACGATAAAGAGAGAGCGGCATAACACTAACACCGGCTCCAAGGTCACATAAGGCAGTTCTTACGTAGTTTCTTTTAATGGAGCAAGGTATAGTGGGCACTCCGAGATCACCAAGTTTCTTAGGAGTTCCACCCTTGAAAGTGTAATTGGCAAGCATGGTGGAGATCTCAAGATCTGGTATCTTCCGTTTATTAGTCACGATATCTTTCATGTACTTGGCATATGGAGACATTTTGAGCATATCAACTAACCGCATCTGCAGAAATACGGGTCTTATGATTTCATAAAGCGCTCAAAATCCTCATCATCCTTTTTCTTGGATGGCTTAGGAGGAAAGGGCATAGGTCTCTGAACCCATGGCTCTCTTTCTTTACCATGCTTCCTAGCAGTGAAGTCATTCTTATCGTATCTCTTAGGTTGTGGGTTATCAGGATTAACCGTAGGTTCAATCTCCACATCCTTATCATTGCTAGGTTGAGCATCATTATGAACATCGTTGTCCATATTATCACCAGGTTCATGTTCATCACCAGATTGTGTTTTTGCATCAGACGCAGAAATATCATTTGGTTCTTCAGGTGTGACAGTATTTGGTGAACTAACATGCAGGTTTCTATCATCCTTCTTCTTCTCCTTAGGATGACTGGGTGCATCTGCATTAATTCCTTGAGAATCTTGGTCGATTCTCTTAGGATGACCTTCAGGATACAGAGGTTCCTGAGTCATTTTGCCTCCTCTAGTAATGATTTTGACAGAGTTGTCATTTAATTCATTGAGCAGGTCATTCTGAGCTTTAAGTACTTGTTCTACCTGAGTAGTAATCATAGAGGCATGTTTACTCAGAAGCTTCAGATCATTGACATTTCTGTCTACGCAAGCACTTAAATGACTAAGCGTACGAGTACTTTGTTCCAAATGTCTGCTAACATAATCATTGAAACTCTGTTGTTTGGCAACAAAGTTGTCAAATTCATCAAAGCATAGGCTAGCAGGTTTATCAAAAGGAATATCACTCTCATCAAACCTACGTAGAGAATTTACTTCCACTACCTGTATCGGGTTATCGAGACCATGGATCTCTTCGATAGGTGGTAGATTTTTGACATCTTCAGATCTAATGCCTTTCTCTTGCATAGATTTCTTGGCTTCTTGCATATCTTCGGGACTGAGGAATAGAATACCTCTTTTCTTCGGAGTTGGCTTAGGAGGTGGTTCGGGAATAGTCCAACCATTATCGTTGACCAAGATGTCATTCAGTAGAGTCTCAGCTTGTTCTATAGTTTGTTCCCTAAAAATACAACCGGCACAACTATCTAGGTGGTCTCTAGAAGCATCGGTAAGTCCGTTATAGAAGATATCAAGTATCTCGTTCTTCTTAAGAGGGTGATCATGCAAAGCATTCTGTAGCTGGACGAGCCTCCCCCAAGCTTGTGGGAGACTCTCTTCTTTGAGTTGAGCAAAGTTGTATATTTCCTGCAAGGTAGCTTGCTTCTTATGGGCAGGGAAATATTTCTCACAGAAGTAATGGACCATATCCTGGGGACTACTCACACATCCAGGGGCAAGAGAAGTGAACCAGGCTTTAGCGTCATCCTTTAGAGAGAAAGGAAAGAGCTTAAGGATATAGTAGTGGCAGATCTTCTCCTCACTAGTGAAAAGGGTGGCTATATCGTGTAGTTTGGTAAGATGGGCTATGACCGTCTCAGACTCATAACCGTGAAAAGGATCAGATTCGACTAGAGAGATTATCTCAGGGTCGACAGAGAATTCATAATCCTTATCGGTGATAAAGATAGGTGAAGTGGCAAACTTCGGTTCGTATTTCATCCTAGCTTTCAGAGATTTTTCCTTCCACTTGAGAAGTAATTTCTCAGCGTCATAGGCATCCTTACACGCAAGAAAATCCTCAGCTATCTCTCCCTCCATAACGTAACCCTCAGGTATATCAGGCAATTCATATCTAGGAGAGCTAGATCTAGCAGGAGCAAAAGTAGGTTCTATCTCAATAGTATCGACAGTTTCAGAAGCATCATGAGCATTGGCAGTAACTCTAGCAATATGAGCATCAAGGAATACCCCTAGTGGCACATCAGGCAAAGTAGTATCTCTAGCAGTATCAACCATAGCATCATCAGACAAAATAGCATCTCTAGCATCATCAGGCAAAGCAGTATCAAGCATAGCATCTCTAGCATCATCAGGCAAAGCAGTATCAAGCATAGTATCTCTAGCAGTATCAGGCATAGTATCTCTAGCAGTATCAGGCATAGCATCAGACATAGTATCAAGCATAGTATCTCTAGCAGTAGCATCATAAGCATTATCAAGCACAGGCGACATATCAAGATTTCTAGCAGGAGGTGATGTCGTAAACTTACTCATAACTGAAGGTGAATAAAGTGCAGAGCTAGATGGCAGTTCCTTACCTCCCCTCGTAGTTGAGGGCAAGACTTTGGTTTTCGGATCCTTCAGATTCTTCATAGTGATCAGCAGATATAAATCCCAAGTGACTCAGAGAATATAGCAATACCTCCCCGGCAACGGCGCCAGAAAAATGCTGTTGGGCAGTCCCCGGCAACGACACTAGAAGGATGTTGTTGGTGAGTCCCTGACTTGATGCCTTCACGACAACAGAGCCAGAACTGCTCCCAGTTGCTCAACAATTAGCAATTGTCTTGCAATGGCCCACCAGCGCGTGGGTTCGCGACAGTTTTCGAGGGTAGAGTATTTGACCCAAATTTGTTGATTCACCACGCAGGAGGTGAGAGAATACTCTCGAGCATTAGCAGCTGAATGCGTCGGATTCAACCACACGTGAATGATTAGTATCTGCAAGCGAAGTAATAGCAGCAAAGTAGTATGATAACAACGGTGTCAGAAATGATCTGTTGACACGGCAGACTATTTCTAACGGTCGTATCAATGGCGCCAGAAGTTGCCCGTTGACGGAAATTGTCTTTTCCCGTCAACGTCGAGCGAACCAAAATTGTAGCAGGTAGCAGCAGTGTAACGAGTAACAGCAGTGGCAAGGAACAACAGTAGTGACAGCGGTAGCAAGTAGCAACAACAACAAGTAACAGTAGCAGCAAAGCAAGACAAGTAACAGTAGTAGAGCAAGACAAGTAACAACAGCAGTGGGACAAACTCATAGGCAATGGGTCGGTGATTCGTTTGGATGATATTCATCATGCAACAGTTATAACACGGAGAGATATGTGGCTAGCTCCCGTTCGTCAATGTGATGTAGGCATGCATTTCGTGTGTCGTCATACGTGCTTAGGGAAAAGAACTTGCATGACATCTATTGTCCATCCTTCCCGTGGCAGCGGGGTCCAAAAGGATACTACGGGATATTAAGGTTCTCCTTTTAATAAAGAACCGGAACAACGCATTAGCACTTGGTGAACACATGAACTCCTCAAACTATGATCATCGCCGGGAGTGGTTCCGGTTATTGTCACTCCGGGGTTGTCGGGTCATAACACATAGTAGGTAACTACAACTTGCAAGATCGGATCTAAAAACACATATATTGGTGACAACATAATAATTTCAGATCTGAAATCATGGCACTCGGCCCCTAGTGACAAGCATTAAGCATGGCAAAGTAGTAGCAACATCAATCTCAGAACATAGTGGATACTAGGGATCAATCCCCGCCAAAACTAACTTGATTACATGATACATCTCATCCTACTCATCACCGTCCAACGAGCCTACGAATAGATTACTCACGAACGATGAAGAGCTTCATGGAATTGGAGAGGGAAGAAGGTTGTTGATGACGATGGCGACGATTTCCCCTCTCCGGAGCCCAAAACGGACACCAGATCTGTCCTCGAGATGAAGAACAGGATGTGGCGGCGCCTCCGTATCGCAAACGCGACGAAGTCTTCTCTTATTGATTTTTTTCTGGGCGAAAGTGAATTTATAGAGCTGAGATTGGGGGCGGCAGAGCCACGTGGGCCCCACAAGCTTGGTTGCCGCGGCTAGGGGGTGGCCGCGGCAACAGGGCTTGTGGCCCGCTGGCCCACCCCCTCTGGTGGATCTTTGCGCAGGTATTTTTCATATTTTCCGAAAAATTTCTCCGTAAATTTTCAGGACGTTCCGAGAACTTTCATTTCTGCACAAAAACAACACCATGGCAATTCTGCTGAAAACAGCGTCAGTCCGGGTTAGTTCCATTCAAATCATGCAAATTAGAGTCCAGAACAAGGGCAAAAGAGTTTGGAAAAGTAGATACGATGGAGACGTATCAGCATGCAATTGAAGTGATCAAGTTCTCTTGCAAATGACTGTATTTCATGAGCTTGCTCAATCACAGAGCGCTCTTCAGTCATCCTGTAGTCATAGAATTGTTCCATGATGTACAGCTCAGTGCCAGCATCCGAGACCCCAAACTTGGTCTCGAGTGCATCCCACATATCTTTTCCATTATCGATTGACGCGTAAGCATCAATTATGTTTTCACCAAGAACGCTCAAGAGAGCAACCTTAAACAAGGTATCCATTTTCTGAAAAGCTAGCTCGTGTTGAGCATCATGATCTCCTTCAGGTTTGCCAAGAGTGGCGTCATAGCAGCTCATGGTTTGAAACCATAGAACAGCTCTCACGCGCCATCTCTTGTAGTGAACACCCTCAAACATAGGAGGTCTCATGGAGGCAGCAAAACCACTCGGGGTAAATTGCCTATAATAAGGTTTTTGGATTGTTGGAAATATGAGCAATTTACCATAAGATTTTATTAAAAGAAAAGCTAGGATAAACATAACCATCATAATAAAGACGGAAGAAGACATGCAATATAGAGATGAAAAGACAAAATATATGTGCACATATGATCTAGAAAAGAACATATGTGTAACCGTTCTATATAGACAAGGTATCATATGAAATGATGAGCAGAAACGTAACATATCTAGAAGAGATACTATAGCAAGAAGATGCAGTAGGCACTGAAAGAAGAAGAACATGAGTACGTATTGAGTTGCAGCAGCAGTAGGATTGGTGTTGGCGTTGTCGTTGGCCATGTTACTAGAGAGGTGGTCGATGTCGGGGAAGTAGTCGTCGTTCGGGAAGAAATCGTCGGTGTCCATGATGGAAGCCAG
Organism: Hordeum vulgare subsp. vulgare; assembly: GCF_904849725.1. Taxonomy (NCBI): domain Eukaryota; kingdom Viridiplantae; phylum Streptophyta; class Magnoliopsida; order Poales; family Poaceae; genus Hordeum; species Hordeum vulgare. The sequence continues at coordinate 523,852,828 of NC_058520.1, read as the reverse complement.
TAGTCGCGCTGAGCGCTCCCCAAAAACCTTATCGCCCTTCTCCCGTACAGGACTCGAAGAGACGGAGTTTCGAAGGCCTACTGTCCCGACGAACGGTGCACGTCGCAAGACGGGATGAGGAAGAATGTAACAGTAGCACAGGGAAAGGAACCGGTGGCGAAGGGAACTTCTGATGCGTAGTCTCTGGAGAGGAGCGACCTCTCTTTTATAGGCGCAGGAGAAGGAGGCGAGAGGCCAGCGTCGGGAGCCGAAGAGAGCGACGGGATATGAAACGAACAGACCGCAGCGACGAAACGACAGCGTTCGCTTTCAATATCCACTAGCAAAAACGTTCAGCTTCTCCGAGTGGACTTTCGTATACCAGTCGTGTGTGGCAAAAATTTAGTTCGGCTCGTTCCCGCAACCCGCGGCGCGGCGTGACGAGGCGAGGCGGGCGACGGAGGAGGAGGAGCGTGCCTGTATGTCTCTCTTGTTCTCAAGCTCATACATGTGTGGAAACATCCTCCCTTATAAGGAGGTCCAACTCCCACTAAACTAGCAAGGTGGGACTAAACATTTCCACCTCTTGCCTTGCACAAATAGGCTGCGTGGGCCTCTAGGATTTATTAGAATTTTTTTGAAATCATATATATTGGGTTGGCCCATATTTGGACAAAATTCCAGCAAAACCTACATCATTCAAGCCAGCCAATGAAATAGTGAAATTTTAGGTGCATTGTACAAACACTAACAAAACGTCATCCATTGGCACACAACTGGACCCAGCTGTAGATGAAGCACCATGTGCTTTTCTTAAAACCGGGACATCTTCGCGTGGCATCCTTCCGATATGCTAGGAATTCCGAGACACCTAGTCGAGCATAGATTGGACATTATAGAAGGTTTTAAGCCTCTTAAACAAGCTCTTCGCGGGTTCTCTGAACCAAAGAGGAGGGAAATGGACGAAGAATTGGTCAAGTTACTAGAGGCCGGACTCATCCGAGATATCAAACAACCCGAGTGGTTGGCTAACTTGGTCATTGTCGTGATTTTGTCACGACAGATGCCCTAGCGATATGACTTAAGTCTAGAAGCCATTGCAACTAGATGGTTGCTTGAATGGTGTTGATCGGGAACGAGAGACAAGAGTTTACCCAGGTTCGACCCCTCCGATGGAGGTAAAACCCTACGTCCTGCTTTGAGTGTTATTGACGATGATCTCGATTACAAGGGTGCAGAATCGCTAACCTATCTGTCGAAGATTTCTTATCTGTTCTCTCTATGTCACGGGCTCCCCTTTATATATAGGTCGAGGCTTGAGATTACAACATAGTCCGGGTCATACTACAACCCGCCTCCTATTCTAACTCTTACTTATCTCATCTATGGAAAACACCTTGTGCCTTCCTTCTCAAGTCGGCCTACCAAGTATTGTCCCAAGAGCCGGGCTTCCTTGACGATTTGCCTCCTGGGCCTTGGGCTTCTAGTCTTTCTTGGCTCTTGACGACGACCACACCTCCAATGGGGTCATCTTCCTCGTGGGTCATCCTGTGGGGTTTATCCCCAATATTAGCCCCTAGTTTAGCTTCAGTTTACCCATGTTAAACTCTATCCTCGAAATGAAAGAAAACCTTAAATGTAAAGCTAAACTTGTCTTTTTTCCTTAAGCCGGCATTTCTCTTATCTCTATTTATTATAATTTTGTCAAGGTCAACATGACACCGGGTTATATTCCTTCATCTAGTACTAAGCTTCTTTTTGATCACTTTCACCATGACGTCATCTTGACGACCACTAATGCTTGTATGTTATTATGGTGAATCTTTTTTGAACAATCGAGAAATCTGGTCAGGAGCGAGAATCAAGGAGATTTTGCACCCGCTTGTTACTATAGCAGGCTATGTTTTTGTTGTGCCGTTTCGGGTTCTACTCCCTCATAAATATATCTTTCGGTCCCCTTTCTCACCTTTCCCGCATCTTCTTCCTCTCGCCTTGCTTCTAGCGCCACTGATGCTCGAGCTCATTGGAGTTCAAATCGCAAGAAGTGACTTAGTTGTGCCTCCGTCGTCATCGGAGCTTGTCTACATCACTCGTGGTTTTCTCCAGAAGAGCGACACCTCGAAACGTCCTCCTTCGTGAATCTAGTGAGTAGCGTTTCCTCCATTAGTTTTTTGGGCGTTGTTCGTCGTTCACCGGGTTCATTGCGGTTCATCAAATGCTGGTTATAAATATAATTGCCCCCTAGCCTCTCGTCAATAATGTGTATTTTTTCCTCCGCCATACTTCCGTAATATTGTAGATTCATAATAGTATATCCATAGATTTCGACGAATGCTTTGCCTTGGGTGCCTCTGCTAGTTCTTAGGGATTTTGTTCTCCTTTTACTGTGTTTATCAGATCTGTCCAGTCTTCCGCTTTTTTCCTCCGTCGTACTTCCGTAATATTGTAGATCCATAATTGTACGTGAGAAAAAAATCACTAAGTCCTCCTAGCCTCTGCATCCACCTTTAACCGGCTCATTGCCACATACCAGCTTATTTTATCATGTCAACCCGCGAGAACCAAAATGGCTTAGCTCCGGCTTATTAGGCTATTTATGCCTCGCTTTTGATTTTGGTAAGTTATATACCGTCTCATTCTTTTTGTTTTCAACTTTGTAGTTATTTTGCGATGGCTCCCAAAACTAGCAAAGCCTATGGCTGGATGAGATCTCAAGAGTCAGTGCTTACACTAGAAAACCTCGTCGCTCAAGGTTTCCTACCGGCTCATTCTGAAATTAGTTGGCGAGCTCCGGAGGAAGAGTCTTCTCCTTGACCCCAACAAGGGGAAGTTGTCGTTTTCACAGACCACCTATCTGCCAATTCCAAGTCCTTTGTTAGTTCTATGTTCAAATCGAGCCAACCGTCACCCTGTTCACGGAGTTCTTTTATCTCAACTATCAGACCAAAGTGAAGAACGACCCCATTGTAGAACTTGGTGGATATTGATGATTGTGATCTGCATTGGGTTTTTCGTGAAGAGGAACGGGTTATCGCAGCACAATGCGGGTAAGTATTTCCCTCAGTTATGAAACCAAGGTTTATCGAACCAATAGGAATACCAATCCGCTTGAGTTGAACACCTTTACTGAATAATAAACAGCACGAAGTATTAAGTAGTTAGACCCGCATAAAATTCCTAAAAATATGGATTCATGGGGATTCAAAGTCGGCATCTCCTAATAGTTCGCAATGGTTCATAACCAGTGGAATATACTATTTTGGTGTCTAAATATTGCAGCATGGCTTATAAGAACTCTGAGCAACCACATATCAGAATATTATTTGGAACTTTGAACTTGTTCTTTTTTAGGAAAGCGAACATTTATTGAAACAAAAAAAATTCAAAATTTTGAACAATTTTTACAAATTGGAAAATTATTTGAAAATGCGAACATTACATGTAAAATTCAAACATTTTTTAATCTTGAATTTTTTAATAAAAGGGGGACATTCTTGAACAAACTTGAAAATGTTAATTTTTTCAAAAAATCTAACATCTTTGAAAAAAATGGAACGTTTATTGGAACTCTGAATAAAAAATTGAAAAGCGGACAAATTTTGAAACTGTGAAAAGAATTAGGAAAACGCAAATTTTTCTGAATATCAAGAACATTTTTTTATTTGTGAACAAAAAATGAAAAACCAGGAACATTTCTGAACTTTTGAACTATTTTTGAAACCCTGAATTATTTTTACAAAAAACGAGTATTTTTTAACATTTGCAAACTTTTTTTGAAAACTGAGAATTGTTTTTGAATTAATGAACAAAATTGGAAAGACAAGAACATTTTTTGAAATTCTGAAAAAATATTTGAAACCTGTCGAACTAAATTTGGAAAAGGAAAACAATATTTTAAATATGTGAAAAAATGAAATCAACAACATTTTTGAAATTTGTGGAGAAAAAGGTAAAGGGAACATTAAAAATTCTGAAAAAAAAATGTAAGCATGAACTTCTTGAAAATTTGGGAACAAAATTTGAAAACAAGGAAATTTCGTGAGCTTTTGAACAATTTATGAGCAACACAAACTTTTATTGAAAAATGTAATAAACTTTAAAACAGGAAAAGGAAAAACGAAAAAAGGAAATGAAAAAAAAAAGAAACAGGAAAAATGAAAACAACAGGAATACGCAACAAAAAATAAGAAAAAACGGTTCAGGAACCTCCTAGAAGGTTCTCAAAACCGAAGAAAACAGGCTGGGAACTAGCTAGAAAGTTCCCAAAACCGGAATCTTTGGAAATTCAACGGGATGGCCCATCCCGAAGGCTCGTTTGATCTCCCCCTTTGCATGGCTTCAGCAATTTGCCTCAAATTCGAGTCGATGGAGCCGTCTCGAGAGATGGTAACTTAGGTTCTTTCAGTGCAGTTTCCGGAAACTCTTCAGGCTCTTTCCTGGACGCTTCAACAATCAAGATTAATGAGGTGACGGATCCGACGACCCTGGAGGCGTTGGCATGTCGCGAGGCTCTTGCTCTTGCTATTGACCTAGACCTTGCTCGAATCCTCGTCGCGAGTGACTGCCAAGGAGTAGTAAACGACATCACGAATTGCACCAAGGGTGTCTACGCCAGCACCACAAGGGAGATTGCGGTTTCAAGGGAGAATTTTGATAATTGCACCTTCATCTTCGAAGGTAGATCCACCAATGTTGAGGCACGCAGCCTCGCTAAGTATGCTTCCGGCTTGGATTATGGGCGCCATTTGTGGCTGTTAACCCCTCCAAATTTATCCTGTATTCCTATGAACTTTGTTGAGTAATGAATAAAGCATGTTTAGACTAAAAAAAAAACAATTTGCCTTGTCAAATAGAAAAGGGTTAATTGTCTAAAAAAAATAGAAAAGGGTTAATTTGATAAATGTCACTCAAATTCTAACGATTCCGAAAAACGCCTCTGCAATTTCCAAAGTTAGAAAATGTTCAGTGGCATTTTTCAAAGTCTGCAGTGACGTTTTTTAAAATTTGCAGTAGTTTTTTTCAAAATTTAAAAATTACAGTGACGTTTCTCAGAATCAACAGAATTTGAGTGACATTTGTCCAATTAACCCAATAGAAAAAACCTTTCGTTTGTTCCAGCCTTCCAGGGGGAGCAATCGCCAGCCGGTGGCGTCCAAATTTAAGAGCCCGGCAAGAGATGCCCTGAGAGAGAAAAACATTATGGCATCGACTACATGCAAAAAGCCAAAAGTGCACAGATGATACCCCTTACAAGTTATACTACATCACATGTGCCTGCTGTTTCTTGCAACAACCATATCATCTTACCATTCGAAAGCATTACAACGAAATCATCATAGCTCACGGCAACAAGATAAAGTTGTGAGGAGGCTTACAAATATTCTGTGACTATACACGCAAAACACGGTCCCATACTTGGTTTAGTCAAGAAAGAAGAAACTCAGGCTGAGAAATCTGAGAACCCTTCTTCGCTCGCATCATCGGAATCCTCATCTGAAACCTTTTCAGTTATTTCAGTATCAGCACCCTTGTCGTCGCCTCCGTCAGCTTCATCATCGCTTCCAACCTCCTCATCACTGGAGCTCGACTCTGGCTGGTCACCGTTTTCCTTCAAACTGAGGCTGCAGCCCTTGGCCGCCTCGGCGTCCGGCAAGTCATCATCTGAGCCTTCCTCGGCTATATCACTTTCAAGCTCAATCTGGTTCAACTTGACACTAGGGAACTCCAGCGGCTTAGCAGGCCAATCCTTGAAGAAATTGTTCAAGGCCATGAATTTGAACGTGTGCAGAAGCCTATGCCTGTCCCTCTTGATATCAGAGTTAAGAAGCTTCTGCAACAGGGTTGGTTCCCTAATCTTGGCCACTGCACCACCATCATGGCAACGACTATTGTTGTTCCACTCCCTCGGTCTTTTAGACGGAGAATCTTCTCTGCTGTCATACCTCTGTCGCTTATTGTCACGGCCACTGCCACGGCCACGGCCCTGACCACGGCCACGCCCACGATTTCCAAAACGACCACCCCCCTGTCGAGTTTTCCAATTACTTTCCTTTTGAGGGTCCCTGGGTTGACCCTCATTGTCAGACAGATAGCCAGGTGGTAGTTCAGGGAGTTCCAAACCTAATTCCTTCTGCTTTGCTATAACTTCCTTGAGTTCCTGCACCAAATGAAACAACAGTATTCAAGATTAATGAATGTCGTAGATGGAAATATCAGAACAGCGTCGTCTGAATCTGAAGACATATAAACCTGTAGTCTTTCATATGTAGTAAAGAGAACCACTTAAAGAGATTAATTCTTCTTCCGCTTAAAATCTAGAGAAGACATATATGAGCCATAGTACTAGAGCGGCTTACCTGACGGCGCATTTGGGCCTCTTCATCTTTCTTTTGCTCATCCAATTGATTCTGACACAACTTCTGTATTATGAGGTCAGCAGTCAGTCAATGCTTCTTCCATGTTGACATAAGGTTGCCCAGAACTAATAAAAAACAAAAATATATAAACATTGACCTTGTTTACGTTGGCTCTTGTAGGGTAGTTTTTCTTGCGTGCTTGAACCCACTGTTTAACTTCATTTTTGTCATAAATGATAGGAGGGCGCCTGCAAGAATATACTAAATCACTACAAAATTGAAAACAAATGAGATAGTCTAAGAATATGTGAATTGGAGAACAACAAATAAAAAGTTAACAAAAAATATAGCCATCAAGAAGTTTAGGTCGGCTTGTTCAATTCTGTTACTTTAGTCGATGGACTTCCATTTTTGCTAGAACAACATACAAGGATTCAATCATTTGCTAGACGACTAAGAACATGTTTTAATAATTTAGAATAAAGTGACATAAAAGATCTGGTGGTTAGACAGAAATATGGGCATCTGGCTGAGTAACAGAAATTTGTTGCCACAAGCTAATTGGTAGTTGGCGCTAGAATATGATGAAAACAGCAGCAACTAAGTCGTTTCTACTATACACAGACCAGGAGAGATGCCGATATCAAAACATGTAATGAAACTCATTCTCGATACCAATTATACACTTATGTATATAAAAAGAAAATCAGCATTCAACATGACATACTTTCGACCTCCTCCAGATGCTGGACTGTCAATGTGACAGTCTCCTGATATTGGACTGTCACTACTTGTAAAATTGGACTTTCCTTCTCTCCAGTCATTTCTTCCTGAAAAGATGGTAAATTAACTCATGGTAGTTAAAATACTAATTATAGTATGGCATGCTCTTCTATCATGGAGCTAAGGTGATCAAATACGTGACTCGATGTATCATAAAATAGCACAAAGTTATACACAACTGTGGAAGATAAGATGTGAACTGCAGCATATTCATTTGTACTTTATTTACAATCCTTTTTTTAAGAGATTCTGTAGGGGAGGAGACCCTGACAGTGAATCTACTGATACTATAAACAAGAAAAATACAACTTACGCATAATATGTACAAGCAATGCAGTGGACTAGACTATACAGCAAGACATATACATGAGACCTAAAGCTAAAAAGTCAATCGAATTAACCCTATGTACAAGTAACTGCATGACTTTTGATGAAGTTAGCCTTTAAGGGAGCAAAGAAGGGTCTAATCTGTTCAAAGATTTCATTGTTCCTTTGCTCCCTGCTTTCCTTGCAACTAGTGACTAATAAGCACTCAGATGAAGCTACACATTATGTTAAATGCATCACAAGAGTTCAAGGTTAAATCACAAGCATGCAAGTTCTACATTTTTAGTGGGAAAAAATGCATTGTAGCAATGAGTTATCATGCAATTAGACTTATGGACGCACCTGCAGCCCCCTATGCATGTTCAAAAGCATGAGGTGACACACAGTAAGTTTTATTTGTATGCCATAAAATAGTATGGTACCTCTTCCACGACCTTGATTAAAATGCCTTCCTCTTCCCCTTCCACCAGATGCACTGAATTGTCCTCCATCCCTAGCATCTCCTCTTCCCCGTCCACCAGATGCACTGAATTGCCCTCCACCCCTACTATCTCCTCTCCCTCTTCCACCAGATGGACTGAACTGCCCTCCACCCCTACCATCTCCTCTCCCTCTTCCACCAGATGGACCAAACTGCCTTCCATCCTTACCATCTCTACCAGGGTTAAATCGGGATTTCTGATCTGTTGCATAATTCCTCACGCCATTTTCAGAGGCAACATGAGAGATGCCATCTGATTTGTTAGTAGTTTGGTTTACCTGTCACAAATTAAGAGAAACGTCAATTAGATCGCAGGGCTGTGCTATATATTAATAGGAACCAGTAAGAATGGAAAACGGTAAATAACTAAAATATTAATCAAAATGAGTGGTCAGCGATGATATAGCGATCATATTACCAATTCGTAACAGCAAAAGTAATATTAATCGATGTGTTCATAGATATATGTTCCAAAACAATCACAAATGCATTTTCCACACATTTATGAAAAGTAAAAAAGATTGACAAGAACAAATACAGGAAACAAGAGATACCAATACTCCAATATAAAATTCCTTAGTATGCGGCAGGCAGTACACTAACTATTTGGGCGCAGTCAAAGATTATTTGTATACTGAAACATCATGCTTGGGTAGACAAACAATACAGAATCGCCATTCATCGTTATCAGAATGTCCTCACCGTGTTCTGATCCTAAATGGTCCTAGAAATAGCATCACTCTGAAAGACATGATAGCTAATCAACTATCCCAATGAAATATGCTGCTAGAGTGGGGAAATTGCAATAAAAACGATAATCACAACTATTTACTCATGGAAAAAGAAGAAGGACGGAGTTTTTTTTTTCAATGGCCGCTACAGTGCGCTGATATATGATCCTAAAGGCTGAAAGCGTAGTGCTATTAGGCAGCAAATGATTCACCCACCTGACCGACTCCTCCACCGTTGTTCCGATCTTTCCCATCAACGTTCAGAACAGGCCTCGGCGAACCATTCACCCCGACGCCGCCGCCACCGTTGCAACCATTCCCCACAGCGCCCATCACCGGCAAGGGCGGGCGAGGCCCGGGCAACCCAGAACCACCAGGCCGGAACCCGCCGCCGCCGCCGTTGAAGCCGGCCTGCGGGCCAGGGAAGGCCCCGAACTGATTGGGGTTCGGCGGGAAGCCTCCCGGAAAGAAGGGATTTTGCTGCTGCTGTGGTTGCTGGTGGTGGTGTTGTTGGTGCTGCTGCTGCTGGAGGGCGGCGGCGGCGAGGTAGCCGAGGTTCTGGAGCTGCTGTGCCTGGCCGAAGAGCTGCATCGCGAGGAAGGGGTTGGCCGCCGCCACCGCCGCCATGGGGTTGGCGGCGCCGAAGCCGGCGAAGGCGGCGGGGTTCATCTGCTGGTGGTGCATGGGGAGGGCGTGTGGATGGGGATGGGGCTGGCCGGGGTCGCCGGGCCGCGGGTGGTGGGGCTGGGCGGCGCTGGGGCGGGGAGGGTGGAAGGGGCGCATGGCGACGGGGAGGGGGAGGGGGAGGCGGAGGCGGGTGGGGAAAGATTTTGGGTAGGGTTTTAGGACGTGCGGGTCGTCCGGCGAGGAGACTAGCGCTGTCTGTCTCTGTCTCACCGTTCCTTCGTGCGCTCCTCAGTTTCCTTCTCCTTATAAACGCCCTGTGATCGTTTTGTGCTCCAACTAGTACTACAAATCACTATCACTATGCCATCGTGACTCGTGAGCTTTGTCATGTTTGGCATCCTGTTTACATAGTAGTAGAAGATTAAAAAAAAGTCTCCAAAATACTAGTACAATACAATCTACATATAAGACATCTTAGAGATTTCACTATAAACTATATACGAAGCAAAACGAGTGAATCTACACTCTAAAATATGTCTATATACATTCGTATATAGTTTATAGTGTAATATCTAAAAGGTCTTATATTTAGAAATGAGGGGAGTAGAAGAGATCCATTCTCTTCGGTTGCTCCGAGGGCCGGTGACAAGGAGGAGAATCCTAGTGACTCGGCTCCAGCTAGTACATAGGTTGTCGTCTCGGTCCTCGCAAAAGCGGCACTCAAACAGATGACGTCGCTTCTTTTTTAAGTCGGTATTTAGGCTATGATTCTTCTCAAGTTCCTTCGTCAGGACCGACAGAGCTCCGACATATATTCTTATCAACTCCTCGAGGCGACGAGTTTAGAGTTGCTCATGGTGTCGGCAAGCTTTGATGTCAGGTTCTTCAGATCGGTTCGAGGATTCAACGGTGATGAATACGGCTCCAAGGCGCTTGTCCTTAAGGATACCTGCGCAAAGACTTTCTAATTGTTATCGACAAAGTCGACTCTGGTATGAGAACGTCGATAGTAGTGATCGTTCGATGATACACGGACCTCGATGTAATTTTATTATGTTTTGATGATTTATACTTCTGATGAACTTCCACAATACGATTGCGTTCTTTTCACGAGACAAAAATATTGTTTTGACTTTTTATCTATTATTTCCTCCGTTGAAAGAAAAGCTAGCATGGTTTTAGTTGAAAGAGGAGTATAATCAAAAAGCAGAGTGCCCGTCTTTAAAAAAATTGAAGCGTTTTTTCAAGAGAAAAACATAGGGAGTGAATGTTGGTTTCTGACCTTGCAGCAAAAATGTTGCCGTAAGGAAGATGAGTGGGTGACGGCAAAGAGAAGGATGAAGGGAGGCAGAGAGGGATATGTGATGAACAAGTCACCAACTCCCCGTAGTAAAGATAGGAAATTGTTTAAAATCAACCGACTGATTTTGTCTCTCTCGTAAGCCGCGTCGAGCGTGCGACACGTGTCCTACCTACTTGCGCGTTCTCCCTTCCCCTTATTTCTTAATTATCCCCACCACCGCACCTACCTTATCCTCTCCCCATTCTTCTTCCCCAAATCACCACCGACTGCATCCTCTCTCGTTGCAGGGAAGCTTTCGTCGCCGGCCCCGGGTGCTGCGATGAAGCTTCGGCGAGGCGGTTAGTGCAGCGACGGAGCACCGCCGTGCAACGATGGCGCTGCAATGAAGCTTCATCAGAGGCTATCGGCTGCACGCTGCAGTGAAACATCGCCAGCAGTCGTCGGATACTGTGATGGAGCTCGCCGTGCCGGTTGCGCGCTGCGGTGAAACATCGTTGACGGTCGCCAGCTGCTGCAATGGAACTCGCCTTGCCGGGATGCGCGCTGCAGTGAAAACATTGCCATCATCTTCGGTTGCTGTGATGGAACTCGCCGCTACGGCTGCGCTGCAGTGAAACATCGCTAGCATCTTCGGTTGCTACGATGGAGCATGGCCACGCCGGCGACGGTGCGGCTCCTGAGATTCCGTTGACCACATCCATCCGACAAGCGCTGGATCTGATGGCTCAGGACCCGACTGATTTCTTCGGGAAATCAGCCGGTTGATCCGTAACAGGCCTCGTAAAGATATAGCCATATACAATAATGTATAAATGCATTAATCATAGGAAGGATGCCCAGTTTCAGTTTCAGCTTGCCAAGCAAGCTAGTACCAACTCAAGCAGCATCTCACAACAATCCAGTCAACTGAGAAGCCACCGTACTTTTGGTAAAAGATCATGACGAAGGACCATTGAATGTGAATGATCCCCCCCCCCCCCCCCCCCCCCCACACACACACACAGACATTTCATGAAAAATGAGTCAATAATATTATCCTATTTTGATTCAAATAGAACACAGACGCAAGCCACGGGCAAATGACAAACTGTGCGGAGCAAAACCGCCAGACGCGCAATATACAACAGAGCTGAAGGACACAGCAGCTTTGCTTCAGGTGAAAAGACTCCAGCACACCAGCCATATATAATTCTGCACATTCCTTTCTGATATACAGGAGAGCTGGGAGTGAGACAATGGAATCGAAGATATCTACTGTGGTGTTTCTGATCTCAAGCATATAGTACACCCGATGGTCCTTTTGGATTCCGAGCGGTTCGAATCAGCCTCCTCATCTGTCCATCATCAGCACCATTCTTTACCAGCAACCCTCATTCATCGAACGGATTTCTTGGTGGAAAATGTCCTTGCTGTGCTGAGTTCCTGTTACAGGGCATCAAGTAGAACATAAGATCTGTTACAAAGTATAAGAACAGGTCTCTAGAGGAGCTTACAGTATATGGGAGTCCTGTACTTGCCCCGGGATGTATGACAATCCTCCTGAAATCAACAAAGAATCAGATAAAGTACATTAACATGAGAGTTTATGTGTTCATGCATAGAGTACTTGTGTGCTGCTTGAGGATCAATTTGCCGTGAAGAGGCAGATTACCCTGAGATGCAGAAGGAATATATTGCACAGTAGAATTCTGAGACATCCATGGCTCTGCTAAGCTAACAGAGTATTCTTCGGGAACATGAGGATCCGGCAATGTTGCTTGTAGTGAGGTCAAATCCATAAACTGAAAAGAGGAACAAAAAAATATCGTAAATAAGAACACAAAGAGACAGAGGTTTCCCTTTATGACAGGGTTTTGGCAGTCTGCATTCTGAGATAGTGGCCAAAAAGAGAAGAATGTAAAAGGATATTGTGTGCGAGTTAGCAACAACTTCTTCTAAAGCACATCTTACAGTGTGTCTTACAAACAAAAGGAACTATTAGTACTCCATGTTATAATAGTTTTAAGTGCAAACCAGAAAATAGTGGTAGAATTACACACCATGTCGTTGGCTTCAACATCAGACTCAAATGCCATGTCAAATGGATTTGTTGATTTTCCAGGCTGAGGTGCCATGCCCTGAAACAAAATTCAAATGAACAGTTAAAGAGATAAACTGATACTTCTTGAGAGACTACTGGGGTCCCGCAAAAAAAGGCTATGTAAAATGGCTCTAGTTATCCAGTAGCCCCATGACAGGCAAAATAAAGCAAATAAAGTATCACAAATATTACCAACAACAACAATTTGTATACATACATGAAAGCAGTCACGAATCAGGATAAGTCTAGTAGCATGCCTCGATACACATGCAGTCAGAGCTAAAACTGTAAGGCTAAAACTGTAAGGCCTAGTATCACCTTAACAAAATTTCCATTTTAGCTAGATAATACTCCCTCCGTTCCTAAATATAAGTCTTTTTAGATGTTCCACTATGAACTACATACAAATGTATATAGACATGCTTTAGAGTGTAGATTCACTCATTTTGCTCCGTATGTAGTCCTTAGTGAAATCTATAAAAAGACTTATATTTAGAAACGGAGGGAGTACTAAGCTAGCTTCCAATCATATGGAAGGAAGCTGAGGAAAACATTCAATCATGGATAACACATACCAGTTGGGGTTGAAGTGGTGCAGGAAATGATGGCTCAGCCAGGACACCAGGTGAGACGTTGAAGCCAGGGAACATATCCCCAGGAGTTGACCTTTCAGGCTCACCCCTAGCCAAATCCTAAAAGAATGATTCAAACTGCTCAGTGTAGTCTTCTTTGAGAAATAATGAAATACTCCCTCCGTCCCAAAATTCTTGTCTTAGTTTTGTTTAGAAATGGATGTATCCAAATACTAAAACTTGGCTAGGTACATTCATATCTAAACAAATCTAAGACAAGAATTTTGGGACAGAGGGAGTATGTTTTTTTTCAGCTTTTTAAAGTGATCAAAACGCCAGCTACACACCTGGGAAGTTCTGGATCCAACATATGGAACACTGGGTATGGTGAATTGATGAGGTGCTACTTGAGGCATATCATTGAATGCAAACAAATTATTAGGCATGTTCCCCGTAGTAGATTCACCAAAGGCATTCCAGGCCTGGGAAGCAATGAAGGCAATCGAAATTCATATTAACTCAGTAAAAGTAAAGTTACTTCACAGCTCCATATACCAAATGCTGAAGTACCTGGGAGTTTTCCTTGGAAACAGGGAGCTTCACCTCTTCAGTATTTAAACTCCACTGATCCATTGTAGGCATAGATGTTTGTGACATAATGGCACTTGGTGGTGAATTTGGCAATGTTGATTGATCAATTGCTTTGGCAATTCCACTTGGCAATGCAGCGGGCACCTGAGGTTGCACATTTGAAACAGAAGTCGACGAACCATATTGAGGTGTGTCGAAGAATGCCCACCCTTCATTAGCAGGCAATGGAGCTGCTGGTGCAATATGATGAACACTAGACATAGGTGGCAGCTGTTGGTCAAAACCAGCAAACAGATCCACCGATGGAGGGGATGAGGAAATTGCTGGGTCCTGCACAATTGACAGACTGAAGAGATCCTGGTGCACAGGATGAGATGTGGGGACTGCTTCTGCTGATACAGACGATGAAGTCGTGACAACCTTCTGAACCACAGCATTATGAACAGCTTCTTTAACAACATCAGAATGCCCATTAGGAACTGATGCAGTCTGTTGATTAAAGCCAGCAAACAAATCTATTGATGGAGCATAAGCAACGGGCTGCGGCAATGTTGACATGTCAAAGAGGTCTTGATTAGCGAAAGCCGTTGGTTGTGGTTGTGGTTGGGTTGAAACAGGCACGTGCTGCAGAGATTCTTGGGTGAGGGCAATTTGGCTGGCTGAAGAATTCACACTCTGCTGCAAGGCATACGGTTGTGTAGAATGAGCTACAGAAGATGCCCCACTCTGACGGTTTGCAGCAGAAGGCACTGGCCTTTCTGTAGGTGCATCAGGTAGGACACCTGAATCAACTGACTTATTAGATGGTGAGCTACCATCAAACGATCCAAAACTTCCAGAAGAAGCTGTTCGCTGCACATATGAAGGAGATATATTTTATGTCTTACCCAATCTACTTCAAGAATTGCACAAGCCAATAGGTTTTACTGCAAAGTGAAAAGTGAAGATGCAGATGGGAGGATCAATAACCTGTGAACGACGACCTCCATTAGATTCTATTTGTGAAACTGCATTTGGATGTCTTTGAGATTGAGGATTTTCAGTTGATACATTTCTTGAATGGTGAACAGAAGGGCTGCTGTACCCTGTATCCTGAGAGCTAGGAGAAAGCACATCGTTCCTAATGTCACTGGTGCTTGAGGCTGAAAAGTCAGAAAATCTTGATCCGTGACTCTCATTAGCAAATCGATCTTCATGCATCTGATCCCGGGAACGACCCGGACTGTACAATAGGCTGCCGAGCTTCCCATCAAAGAGTGCCCTATCCGAAGGCCTCCGAGCAAGCGTGTTAACTTGCTTACCATACCGTCTATCTTCATACTGAAAATCATAAGGTGGGCTTTGCGAGTATGAATGATAGGAGTCAGGTCTTCTCGTTTCACTTTCATTGCCCTTTACACTCTGTTCAAAGATTAGAATGTATAGTTAGGCATTCTAATTTGGTGATGAAAACGATTGCAGCATGAACACAGTATTAGAAATGTTCAACTGTTAGATGAGGGGAAATTCGGCCCTTAGATATCCAGAATTAAAGACCAGCACTCGCAAAATTTTACTAACTCGTTACCTCACTATCGGTGGCTGGTTTGTCGGTGGACTTCGCACCAGCATACTTCTTGTCTATATAAACAGTTCTGATAAATTCCCTTATCCTCTCTGGTTTGCTGAAACAGAAAATTACTTGGTAGCATAAGAGCATGGTTAATAATACAGCCAACTGCTGGCTATAAGATGTTGCAATATCATCTATAGCCAACACATACATTCACTCATACAACAAGGTTAGCTATAAGGTGGTAAGCCGACCTAAGGCGAGCACCACCCGCTTAGCGCCTAAGGCGGGCATATTTGTAACGCGCTGCCAGGGCGCCTTATCGCCTAAACGTCTAAGGCAGGACGCCTTAAAAACAATGCTAAAAGGAACTTAAGAATGAAACAAACTCACCTGTTGTCAGGCAATCTCATTCGCTGCCAATCCCAATCTTTTAGGTAGATATCACGTGCTCGCTGCAGTTACCAACTCCAATGTAAGTCATAAAGTTGAACAAGTCACTCAAGATGGGAACGGTAGAACTGTTCTGAGCACAGTTACCTGGTTACCACCCTGTTCAAGAGCCCGCACTTCTTGGGTAGTGAATTTAGCCATTGACACTGATTTAACACGGTGGGTGAACTCGCGGCTGTTATATCAACCACAGGATAAAAATTACTATTAAGGGCACGACAAGAAAATGTAGTAACTGGGGATAGCTTAACAAGGCATCATAACTTCATCATCTATTTCAGCAAATGGCAAAGTGGCTACATGCGGCTATGCCCAGAGACTAGTGGGATGTTCGGTTTGAGAAATTAGCTAATCTATCACCACCCAATTCCTCATAACACCAATCCCAGTAGAAAAATGAGGAACGAGACCATCCCATGATAATCATGAAATGACCTCATGCCCTAGAGTTTTATATGGAAAATTCCATATGGAGTAAGATTAGAGTGAAATGGTGTGAGACATTGTGATATTGGATTGTTAACTATTTCATGACAACAAAGAGCATCTACTCCTTTGTATTAGAAAGTATCCTCCTTTCATAAATACATGATATTTTAGACACTAACATGATCTACATATGCATCCATGGCCATTGATTTTTGTACAAAAAATATATTATGAAAATATTGTTCACGACAAATCTGATGATACCATTTTCAACTTACCAATCTAAATGATTTTGCATACATTAGTCATCAAAGTTAGAAGAGTTTGATTGCACACTTCCTAGGAAGTACTGTATTCGCAGAAGTGAATTTTGCATATAACTAAAACTAAACGTGAGATATAAGGCCAAAGACTAAAAGGGAGAACTGAAGTAGCGAAGAAAAAATCCCCAAAGATGTAAGATACTCACTGTATCCCACTGCATGACAAGCATGTAAAGGTCCAGAAATTGGTGCATACATATTGTGGCCCCTACACCAAAATAAACATTAGTAGTGCGATTCAAAGAAATGTCAACATAACAGCATCTAGGATCATTCAGAGAGTCAAGTAAATACAACGACCTGATTATATTCAACGCAAGATTACAGAGGTAGGATTCAACAAAAGTTAAGCAATGTAGGGACCTTTCACTTTCAGTTAACGAAGCGACTATCCTTACGAAAATAGTAAGCAAATCTACGACCCCGAAAATACGTAAGAGCAACATAAATTGCTTCTACTGACATGAAAGGCACTAAACTATCAGCGCTTTTAGCGAATTAAGCAACTTCACTGTCACACAATGAAGAGCAACCGCGCACACAAGTGACTGAAGATGTTGGTGAACCAAAGAGTTCTAGATTACTTCAACGGCAACGAAATCAACAGTTTATGCTGCCCATCAAGGTAATTACCCTGTTGATCAGCCAAGCATCCCTAACCTCCTAAAGCGAAATGATACGGGTAGGTAACAGTGCAATCCTCGGCATCCCCAAGTGCCAAACCCAACAGCTGCAGCTTAGACACACACGAGCCAACAAGTAATTCGCAGCAAATTTCGTAAATCCGAGCTAAATCGCCGAACACCACAGCCTCCCGCTCAACGATCCAAGGCGTAAATCGGCTTAACGGAGGCGCGATGGAGGAGGAGGAGAGCAGTACCACACTGTTGCAGTTGATGCACTTGCGGTTGGGCGGCAGCTTCATGAGGCCGCGGATGATCTTCTCGTTCCTCTCCTCCTCCCTCCGGCTCCCCATGTCTCCACCGGATTGAAGGCAGAAACCACCCCCCGGAAAAACAATCACCCGGAAAGAAAATCGGCGGAAACGGAGAGCCCACGGCCGGCCGGCCCGGAATCGGCGAGCCCTGGCTCGGCTGGTGCGACGGATTCGGGCGCTGGCGAGGGGGATGGGGGGCCGGCGGCTAGGGTTTACTGGAGGGTCGGAGGAGGCGGACGGGAATGGCGGCCGCGGCGACGAGTCTAGAGAGAGGGGGTGGGGGAGGGAGGAAAAGGCGTTGGGGATTAGTGGCTGGCTGGCTGCGAGCCGACGGGTTCGGAAACCTCTTTTCTTTTCTGGCTTGGATTAGGATTAGGAAACGCTTAACGGAACCCCGTGCTTGCTTGCTTGCTTTGTTTTTATCGAGCGGAGCGGGGACTGGATTTCGTGGAATAGAACTGGCGGACTGCTAAGCAACGGTCTGATGCGATCCCCTTTTTTCAAATGCCGATGCACCAGGCTGCTGTCCCCTCTGCTTTGTTTAGATTAGATCCTTCGTTTAGATGATGATGCATGCATAACTGGGGCTTCGGGTACGAGGACGCACCGACACACTGTGGCGATACGGTCGTTGCGGCGTCGGCAATTAACATATGTCAAGAATGGATGTATCTAGATCTATTTGAGTTCCAGATACATCCATTTTTATACATTTACGCGATAAGTAATTTCGGACCGAGGGAGTATATACTAATCCCTATCAACCCATAATGGTCCTGTTTGGATACTCTAACTTGGCTAGAGGTTAGAGTTAGTTTCTAACTTTAGTCTAACCATAAACTAACTCTAGCCTTTAGTGGTGTTTGGATGCAAAGGTTAGTTTGACAATAAATACACCTTTTTCAATCATGTGTCTCTTTTAACCAGGATTTATTGTGGCAAGCTCTTGTGTAGGCCTGGTGCAGGTGTATGGAGGAGGATGTAGAGGATCTGATGCGGTTAAAATATTATTATTTTTACTTGTCCATCCTCAACTAGCTCCAATTAGCACCTCTTCTCAGGGCTAGTTTTTTTGATGGGTTAGTTTGCATCTAACCCAAACTAGCCCATGTGTTTGGATACTTTGGGAGCTAGTTCAGCTCAAACTAGCTCTAGCACTGGGATCCAAACAAGGCCAATGTACGATCCATATTTATAAACACATCCGAAAGACGGAGACGGCTTATCATTTTAAGATTCATGATGTCATCATAAGAGACTTCGTAGTCGACGAAAACATCTTCTTTCATTGAACGCGGGTCGTGGAATGCGTTAAACAAATTTAGAAAAATATAAACATTAATATCAAGTCTGAGGCTTGAACTCCGATGAACAGGGATATTTGTCCCCTACACATTCAATCACATGTTGGTTTGTTGCAGCGTTTAGTGAACTCTCGTCTATCTCTTCTAATTAGTATTAGATCACAAATGATAAATATTTATAACAAATACTAAGAAAATCATAATGGATAGATCATAATAATGGTGTCGAGACAAATTACAGACAATCATTGTCGTTGTATATACACATGTCACATCTGATTGGACATATTATGGATGATGACAGATTCCTTATAAATATCCTAATCTGCTATGCGCAAAATAATATTTCTACAATTTTATCTGCTTCGTCACATTTTTTGAGATTACTTTTGATCATGGGTTAAAGAAAATAATGACACATGGCAGCACATCATTTAATATGATATGGTATCATGATGTGATACTTAATCATCTCTTTCTTCATTTAATTATATGTCACCTCATCAAAATTGCCTAGTTGACATGCATGATATTATCTATGATTCTCCATTACGAGCAGCCTAAGGGATAGAGTTGGTGCTTGGATCCAGTGTGGACGGCCTTGTACGCGCACGACGTGGCTCCACAGTGTTGTTTGGCGATGTGTGGAGGTGCTCGGCTGTTGTTTGTCTTGCTGTTCGTTGATTGGATTGGAAGGTGTGTCGCCGATCTAGCGGTTATGTGATGTTGATATAGCGTCAGTTCTGCTTCGCGCTGGCGGCGATGTTGATTTGGTAGTCGATGGTGGTGTGTTCCTCTATCGGTGTTAGTGCTTATGACAATCACCTTATGACAATCACCCCGTCCGGTGGCGGAGGGCTCACTACGTATCGTGGTGGCCATCGAAAGGTCTTCGTGAGGGTTTCTCTCTCAAGACCCGATGGTTGACTTTGACGGGGAGATGCAAACTATGGAATGTGTATTGACATAGAGGAATGGATGTCTAACGACGACGGTTCACATCGCATGTATTTTTTGGGATCATGGAAAAGTAGCGGCAACAACACATAAGTGTCGTGGATGGTGGTTGGATCCGATGACACCGGTGCTTGAGCGTCACTCCCTTTCTAAATGTGTTGTTGTTGAACAATCTCGTCGTCCGTGCGGTATCATGAAATGATTTGTGCGGATATGGTTATGATTGTACTTTGTCGAGCACGGATCTGGTCACTTTGTTTTTTCTGCGCTTACGCATACCTTTGGTCCTATACGAGATTACTATTTGCCACCATATTTTTACATGTGCATGTGTTCGTGTTGATTGTATGCATTCTAGCTAATGTAGAGGTCGAATGTATTGTGTTTATATGCTTTAATGATTCATTCTGAGCCAATAAAATCCAAGCTTTGCTAAAAAGATGCACTTGTTTTTCTTCTTGTGATGCATTAATAAGGTAGTGGTTCAACGACATGTCTTGTAACTGGTGGTGTCTCAAATCATGGGCCTCCTTTGGTTTACCGGAATTTTGTAGGAATTGTAGAGGATATGAATTTTGTACGAAAAATATTCTTTGACGCACTTTAGTTTGCACGAATGGATTTATATTCCTACATAGGATAGGATTTTATTCGTAACATTTGTAAAGGAATAAAAACATTAGGCTCTGGTTCATAGGATAGGAATATTGTAGGGATAGAAAAATATTAGAAAGCGAGATGACATGTATCTCAATTCTTATCGGGGAAGAGATGACATTTGATGTATACTATAGGATTTTTTTTTCATTGAGTTTAGGCTAATATAATTTCCTTTAAATGTGAAGGTTTTTTTTTTGTTCTTGAATTAGAGAGTTGTATTAATTAAACAGAGAAGACCTTGTTCTTACAACGGTGCAATGCTACGCTCAACATGCTAGTTCCGCACTAGTTTACGCACACTCAACATGCTTAACATGTCGTTTACACACATTTATGGGTCACGTTTGCTAGTTCCGCATGTCGGTGCTCTTAAAATACAAAAAGTAAGAAATTGACGACTCATAAAGATTTTAGATAATCCAGGAATGTGTGATTTGTGTGTATCTCGAGCGCACAACACAAGCGTGGATTCTAGGGAGCGGCCATGTCTCCCTTCTAGCGATACACACCATCGGCTTGCCTCAAACGACGTGGTAATGGGCCAGCCAAGTAGCGTTTTTCGTTCGATTCGTTTTTCATTCGTCTGTTACTTTCATTCACTCACTTGATTTTTTTTTTGCTTTTTATTATATTTCCCCCCTAAAATACATATATTTGGAAAATATACTTAAGTTTGAAAAATGTTTGTGCGGTGCCGAAAAATTGTTGGTGCAACTTAAAAACAATGTTGATAGCATTTGAAAAAAAATGTTTCAACACATATTTCAAAAAGTGTTTAACACAAATTCGAACAACAATATTCAAAAATATGTGTTTGAAAAATGTTAGTCATTTATTTGCAAAATGTTAAACGTATATACAATAAGTTTTTCAAATGTATACAAAGAATATACAATGTGTATGATAGAAAGTTAGACACCAAAACATGTATATGAAAAAATATATTAGTTATTGTATTTAAAAATGTTAATCATGTATTTCAAATATCAAAACGTGTATAGAAACATGTTCTTTATGTATACAAAACATATAGATATCAAAAACATATATTTTTAAAAATGTTAATCATGTATTTTTAAAATGTGAGTGTCTATAAAAACAATGCTTCATATGTATATGAGAAGTGTATAAGGTGTATGAAAAAATAGACATCTGAATAAAATGTCAATAATGTATTTTAAAGTCTTGAACTTGCATAATTTTTTGTAAAGTGTTAAAAAATGTTGTTGCAACATTCAAAATGTTGATTAAATTTAGAAAAAAAATATATTTCAACATGTGTAGGAAAACAATATTTAACACATATTCAAACAACAATGTTCAAAACATGTGTTTGAATACAATGTTAGTCGTGTATTTAAAAAATCATAAACATATATAAAAAATGTTTCAGATGTATATGAAAAATGTAAGTGTATGACACAAACTAGACAGCAAACATGTATTTCGAAAAATGGTAATTATTGTATTGAAAAATTTAAACATGTGTTCAAAATTGTTAAACACGTATAAAATGTTCTGTATGTATACTAAAAATGTAGACACAAAGACATACATTTACAATAATTATAATTATGTATTTTTAAAATGTTGAACATGTATAGAAATAATGCTTCATACGTATATGAAAATGTGCAAGGCGTGTGAAAAAAGTAAACATCAGAACATACATTATAAAATAATATTAGTTATGTATTTAAAAATGTTAAGATGTTTTTTTTATGTATACAAAAAAATATGTTGGATGTGAAAAAGTCAACATGTGTTATAAACAAATGTTGAACGCAATGAAAACTGTTAAATAAAAAAGGAAAAGAAGAAACAATTAAAAACGATGAAACCAGGAAAGAAAATGAAAAAAAGGAAATCCGAAGAAAACCAATAAAAACCGAGAGATAAAACAAATAAATCGAAGAAAACGGAAAAAAAGAAGAAACCGTGGGCTCGATTTCTTCCTCCGCACAAGTTAGAGCAACTCCAGTGGGGCGACCTATTTCGTCCGTCGTCGTTCGTTTGGATCGATGCGGACAAAAAAGGAGGCCCAACGCGCCGACCCAAACCCAAATCGAGTCCACTTCGCGTCTGTGCCGATACATTTTGCGGTCCAAATTTGCACCCCAAATGCGTCGGCGCGGACGCGAGACGGACGCCACGCGCGCCTTCTGGGTGTCCGCCGCGTCCCCACCTGGCGGTCGACCAACTGCCCGCGGCCTACCTGGTCAGCTTAATTTATGACCTCGGGCCCACGCGTCAGCGCCGGAGGTCGTCCTTTTTTAAGCCGACCATGCGGCGGGGTCGTCCTCATCCGCTTCCACCCAGCCCTCGTCCCCATCTAGCCACACTCGCTCCCTAGTCGCCGGCAAACCCTAGCCACCCCAGGCGTGCCAGATGGGGATGAGCGGTGCAAGGCGGCGGCCGTCGAGCAAGAGGAGGCGGCGTACGAAGCAGCCATAGCGCAAGCCATGGCCCTCTCCGCGGCGGGTGACTGTGTCCTGCCGCCGGTGACCCCGCCGTCCCCTGTCAAAGCCGAGCCGGAGCCGTCACCCATCGAGCGCTACTCCTGGACGGGAGTAGTGCGCGAGTGGGTCAGCACGCCACCGGTCTGGGTTGGGGCGACGCCGACGCAGGAGACGGCGTACCTCGAACATTGGCGCCAGCGACGACTGGTCAAGGAGCGTCGCCACAGTGAGTACCTTGAGATGCTCGAGCGCGGCGTCGAGCTCGACATGAACGCCCTCTGAAACACGGCGTTCCCCTGGGCCGGCCCTGCGCTGACGCTCATCGACCTCACGGACCCCAAGGACGACGATGACGACGCCTAGGACAACGCGCCGCCTCGTAGTTTAGTTTATTTTTAATACTCTTGAATGCAAATGTAGACGCGTGGACTCTCGCCAGCCTTCGTGGTCGACTTTAATGTTTAATTAATGTTGTTTTTTATTTTAAGTATTCATACATTTTTCTCACACCGTTAAAATGGATCGAGTCAGCGTTGGATGCATGCGTTGACCAAACGTGAAAACGGCTGACCGACTTAAACGGATAAAAAGGCGGATAAAATCGCCTTCTTTTTGGTCGGCCCGTTCGAGTTGCTCTTAACCATTTCTTCTTCCTCTCTACTTGGGGACCTCCATTCCTCTGTTAAACCGTGGGCTCAATCTCGGCGCCGCCGCCAAGCTCTCCGTTCCCCTGCCGGCCAGCCGGCTGCAGATTTCCATCTAGCCAGTCATCTTCCACCGATTGTTTCCGAGATTCCTTCAGAGCGAACTGCTGATGCCCACCATCCGCCCCGCTCGTTGTTTTTCGGCACACGGCCCAACTGTGCGGCCTCGTCATTTTTTTCCTGCCATTCCTGTGCTTCGCAGGGCATTAGTTTTCCAAATGAGCGTGCCTTGTCTTAATCAGATCTGTGGCGAATTCGGCCAGATTGGTGGCGGGGCTCGTGGGATGCTGAAGGGAGCAGTACAGTGCGAAGAAAGGGAAATGCATGTGCATTCCAGATAAATGTTTCCGTCGCTGCATTGTCGCTGCACATGTCCACGAGGATCACGAGGTCTGACTGTAAAGAGACATTATTGCAGTAGTAGGTCAGGTTGCGTCCCCTGAGGTTGCTTGCTGGCACAGGCATAACATGAGTTTGGGTGCTGCTGCCTTCTTCTGCCTCCTGCTGTCCCTCCGGGTTCAGGATGCAGCGGCGGCTGATCTTGGCTTCACAAGAAGCGATTTCCCACGGGAATTCGTCTTTGGAGCTGGAACCTCGGCATATCAAGTAAGCTGGGCGTGTTTAGTCCATCCGGTGCCGTCGTAAATTTAACGAATCTTCATTTCTCTTCTGCTTGCAGTATGAGGGTGCTGTTGCCGAGGATGGCAGGAGCCCAAGCAGTTGGGACATTTTCACTCACGCAGGTTGGTTGCTACCGCCTCTGTAAATAAGCAAGTATAAGATATTTTAGAGCCTTGTGTCAGGTCTCTAAAACGTCTTATACTGATTTGCAGAAGGAGTACTTGTTTGTGAAATAAGTATAACTCTAGTTTCCCAGTGCTGCAACTACATTTTGTTTTAGCATGTGTGCATATTATCTGTGGGCATTTTCTATGTTTTTATTTCAAATGCCTAAGAAATAGAACCTTGAGCATTGAGTATAAATATTTAAAACCAGTTCTTTCTTGGCAGAACAGTTTTATGGAGCATCTCCGTTGCTTACCATCACTAAATTTAGAGTAGCTGAACATGAAAAGTTGGGATTTGCAATAGCCAAGACCAGAATTTGACGCAGTTAGGTCAATTTTTACAGTTTGGTTTGGTCTTGCAGGCAGTATGCCAGACAAAAGCACGGGAGATGTTGCTGCAGATGGGTACCACAAATACATGGTGAATAATAAGAGGGACTGCAAAATCTTGACCGTTTCTCTGCTTTAATATAGTTCTCAAATAAATCAGGCTTATCTGATGTTGCAGGAGGATGTCAAGCTCATGTCTGAGACAGGCCTAGAGGCCTATAGGTTCTCCATCTCCTGGTCAAGGCTCATTCCAAGTACATAATTCCTCATAAGTTCTACCACAACCATCCACTTTAGTTTTCTAATTTATCTTACTGTTTCTGAAATTTTGGGTTTGCAGATGGACGCGGAGCTGTCA
The DNA here is from genome assembly GCF_904849725.1 of Hordeum vulgare subsp. vulgare. Lineage (NCBI taxonomy): Eukaryota > Viridiplantae > Streptophyta > Magnoliopsida > Poales > Poaceae > Hordeum > Hordeum vulgare. The sequence continues at coordinate 523,827,744 of NC_058520.1, read as the reverse complement.
ATCCCAAAGGGTTAGAGTACTACAATAACCTCATTGATGAACTAGTGAATCATGGTAGTTATATTTTCAAGACCTTGAAAATATATAACTGCAGTCAATTGTTAGCTTCATAATTTGTATAATCGACGTAAATGACTTTTCATTTCAACAAGCATACGGAATAAAACCTGAAGGCATTGATCATTCGAACCTACCCGTCCTGTGATTTGTATCCAGGAATTCAAGTACATATCACACTTCACCATGTAGATCTCCCCCAAATTCTCGAAGACCAGTATGGTGGATGGTTAAGCCCCAGAATTGTGTAAGTTCATATTTCACTATAAAATAAACAACTCCACTGTAGCAGGAATTCTTTCTTTGGAGAATCCAGTGGTAATTTTATATTATCATTGACATACTTATGACATAATATTTTTGCCATATTCATATTTCTTTATTCAAAAAATGCAGTGAAGATTTCACAGCATATGCAGATGTTTGCTTCAGGGAATTCGGCGATAGGGTTGCATCCTGGACGACTATGGATGAGGCCAACATCGGTGTACTTGGCTCTTATGGCAATGCCCTGTTCCCTCCTGGCCGTTGCTCAGATCCATTTGGAGCAACAAAGTGCACTGCTGGGAATTCTAGCATCGAACCATATATAGCTGCTAATAATACCCTTATGGCGCACGCGTCGGTTTTCAGCCTGTACAGAGAAAAGTATCAAGTAAGTAAAATAGTCTTCTACTCAAAATATTTTTGGTGCTACTTAGTTTCTTCGAAAAGTGCGACACTAAGCAATCTTAGGCTTTTCTCAACAGTGGCATCATTTGCAGTCATGTACACATTAATCATATTTTAATTCCTCTTTGACAGCAGTATATCATGGGGAAATAGTCGGTTTATATTGTTTAGGTTCTGGCCTTATTACATTCAAAATAGGGGTGTGTATAGACTCTTATTCCACCAATGGAGTGGCAGTGCTCCTGCCTTTTCTTTTGCTAAAATAAGTATTCCATTCTCCGTTGCTTCCCTGTTACGATGCAAAATTTTCGGAGGCATAGACTCATAAAAAATAAGAAGGAACCTTTTGGATGCAGCACAAGCAAAAAGGAATTGTTGGCATAAATATATACTCCTACTGGAGTTATCCACTGACAAATGCCACCGTGGATCTAGAAGCAACTCAGAGATGTAAAGATTTCTTGTATGGCTGGTATGATTTTTTTAACTCCATTTTTGTCACTGGAAGCACTTAACCTACATAATCCGTGCATTGTTGAGATCTTAAGTGCGGTACTGACAGGATACTAGAGCCATTGGTGTTTGGGGACTACCCACAAGTAATGAAGAAGAATGCCGGCTCTCGTCTTCCACCCTTCACAAAAGCTCAATCTGAACTTATCAAGGGTTCTTTAGATTTTATTGGAATAAATCACTACTTTTCTGTCTACGTGAATGATCACCCTCTAGATACAGGTGTTCGAGACTACACTGCAGACATGTCAGTTGATTTAAGGCGTAAGTATCTTTTTCGGGCAGTGATACTAGGAACTCATAGTTGTGAGCCATGTGGATGTGCAATTTGATTCTTTTTTTTGGAACTCATAGCTGCGGTATTGTACATACAAGCACACAACGGCAAGCCAAGAGTTGTGTACCGTTCTAACAAGTGGTTCCTTTGTATGATGCAGGTTCTAGGACCGACCCGCCAGCTGGTCAGGTAAAAGTTTATGTCAACAATGTGCAAAGAAGTTGCTAACTCGGGTTCTTTGGACCATGCACTGCTCATCCATTGGATTATATGCTCCGAATTGAATCAAGAGTTTGGACAAGAAAAACTCGCATACAAAACGGATATCATAAACTTGACGATAACTGAGATAGTCTTTGATGGTCTGCAGGGTCCCCCAACAAATGTTCCAAGTGATCCCAAAGGGTTGCAGCTTGCACTGGAGTACCTAAAAGAAACCTACGGGAACCTTCCCATCTATGTCCAAGAGAATGGCAAGTAGAATTCCCAGCCAGAAGCAATTCTCCGTCAACAAACAAAGCTGCATTTTCAATCGTGGGGTTTGTTTCAGGTATCGGATCTGCCGATGACAGTCTGGATGACACCGACAGGATCGGCTACCTGAGCAGCTACATGGAGAGCACACTGAAGGCGATGAGGTGCTTCGAGACCAACCAAGCACATGCAGTTTCTTCAGCATTTAGTTTCAAAACAGTAGTGCAACAAAGCAGCTCGCCCAGTTCATTCATGCACTCCAAAAGCAACTGCAATTCGGAAGTTCAAAACATTTCCAGCTTACTGTTCTGTGTATCTGCTCTCTTGTTGTGCAGGAATGGAGCCGACGTGAGAGGCTACTTCGCCTGGGCATTCCTGGACCTGTTTGAGCTCCTGGCCGGGTACCAGTCGAGGTACGGGCTGTACCAGGTCGACTTCGCCGATGAGAGGCTACCGCGGCAAGCCAGGCTCTCTGCTCGCTGGTACTCCGGCTTCCTCAAGCACAACGGATCCTCTGCACTGGTGTGGAGGACGCGGGTGAACCAGGCGCTGAACCTGGTGTCTTGACTCCCGAGTCCAGTGCAACCGCGTATGCGTGCGCGTGAGGTTTCGATCAGGAAGCGCTATTCTCGGATTACATTACCAGTAGATACCAATACTTCTGTAACCACTATTTTCTTAATTATTTCCTTTAGAAAACCATCATTTTCAGAGCAAGTTGAAGAAATGAAATGCTCGAATTGCATGTGATGCATTTCTTTGCTGCTACATAGGCCCTTATTACAGAAAACCTTGAGTTACACTACATAGATATTTCCACATAGCTTTCAGAAAACCAACGAGTTACAGAGGCAGGGTCTGAGGCTACGGCGTTCTCATGGACACACAAGACCAGAGAATGTTGTACTAGATCACGCTCCAGTGTGGTTTCAGGTTCCAAAGCTACCGCCGGGACGCAAAAACTGTCAGCCGAAACAGAGGAAGACAATGAGCTAGACACTGAAGATTTCGTGTCGCGTAAAAGTTGCAGCATTTCTGCCCTTTCTCCCTCTATTTATTCTGGTTGAAATCAAAGTGCAACGCACCCCATTACCAATCGTGCCATCCCACCGGTGACCTCATCCCCGTCTCGCTCGCCCAGTGCTCGGAGCCTCCGCTCGTCCGCGGCTCCCACCGCCGTGCGCGGCTGCGTTGCGTGCCGCCCAGGTGCGGCTCCAGGCACGGTTCTGATAAAGCTTGCTCTTAACTAGAGACCGCGTCTATTCCTCACAAAGTGTGTAGAAGCACGTGATAGAGCTGATTCTTAGTTAAGAATGTGTTTGGTAGCCTTTATCCGAGATAGGATGCATCAATAATTTTTTTTGACGCAAATATAACTTCGCAATAAACATCACCGTTTGAACATATTCTGAACAATAAACATTACTTCAGCTATGTATAAATATGAAGATTTTTTTTACTCCATAGATCTACAAGGCAGGAAGGATGGATGGAGGGAGTTAGGGGAAGGAAAGGGGGAGGAAGAAGGGGGTGAAGGAAGGAATGAGGAGGGTGGACGAAGACCGGCGACTGCGGAGTAGATCGGCAACGACGAGGTTGAAGAGGGGCGTCATCGAGTTGATCGAGCAACATGGGCGGGGCAGAGACGATGGAGGGTAGATCATCAGCGGCGGCGGCGAATAGACCGGCGAATGCGGGGTAGACCGACGGCGACAATGTTGAAGAGGGGCGGCATCGATGTTGTCGTTTTCTCACGACAGATGCCATAGGTAGGCTTATCGAGGGTGGTTGGGATCGAAAGGACACTGACGGGCTCCGGGAACGGGATTGGTAACTAGCGAGCAAGACGCACGACGTACCCAGGTTGGAGATAATACCCCTAGTCCTGTCGAAGTGGTTGATGAACCAGAATGTTTACAGTATGCTCCTTGATCTGTTCGACGGAGGAGGAAGAAGGAGCAGCCGACTCGAGTTCTACCTCTCCTGTATGGTGTGTGTGGGTGTAAGAATGGCCAACCCTGTGCATGGAGGGGGATCGGGGGGTTTTATAGTCGAACCCACCGGCCTACAAAATGGATATAAGTACATAATGAGGGGCCCAGCTGGCAGCCTCTTAGGCCGGCCAGAGGGCCCACTATGGTTTAGTCTTGTCGCTTGAGGGACCCGCCGGCTGCGAGGTCCCATCTGGCTCTGGGACCCGCCGGCCAGCCTATGGGATTGGTGCGTGCTTCCACGCAGGACGCGTGTTGTACGTCCGACTCGTCTTGCGGGGTCCGGCGCCGGTCAGCGGCACGACCGTCTCCACTGTAGCCACGCCGGGCCAGGTAATGGAGTGGGCGCTGGCGCGCGGGTACTGTGCATGGTTGATGGATCGGAGCCGGCGTCGGTCAGCGGTACGACCGCTGACACTATAGCCATGCGTGGGCTTCTCTATCGTACCCATGCTGAGGTACCTTCACCTTTAATCGAAGGCCCCCTTCACATCCTAGGGTTTGATGCAACAGGTACCCTTCAGCCGGCTGGCGGCTTGGCCAGTCGGCCAGAGAGTAGACGGCTACACTCCTAGCCGGCACATACTTCGTAGCCGGCCAGGAGGAGCCGACAGTTGAGGATGCTGTTGCTCCTTTCTATAACAAAGTATAGATGAGTAGGCTTGATGAGCCTACCCCGGGGTTATCCCCCCGTCAGTAGTCCCGAAGCAGGGGTGGTCCGCCGTCTCGACGCGAAGGGCCTCGCCGGCTTGAGTATCCAGCTTGCGGGCCTTGGGAGTCGTTGTATGGGAGGCGTCCGGGCCGGGGGCCGGCCGGCTTCCGGTGGACGCCTCGGCTTCTTCGCACGCAGCAACGGTGCGCCACGTGTCGGGCTTTGGGCGCCGCGCCCTGACAAGCCACGCGCTTGACGGGACTGGGCCTACGTCATGGGGCCCGCCACGCCGCGCCCTCGGTCCGCATGTAGGGATCCTCTGCAGTTTGCGTCGCGACGGTTGATGTTTCGGAGCGCATTAAAGCTCCCGCACGATTCAGAGGGGGTGGGGATCATGCGCACCGGATCCCCTCCCCACGATCTCCTCTGTGGTTTAAATGGAGGGGCGGGGGCGCCGAAGAGGCCATTTGCCCCCGTCCCGCTCCGTTCCAGCGCCCCTTCCCTCCGAGAGCGAGAGAGATAAGGAGAGGCCGCTTGCGCCTTCGTTGCTGCTCGCCGTCGGGGCTTCGTGCGTTCCTTGAAGCTTCTCACCGCCACTCCGTCATGTCCCAAGCCGCCGAGAAGGCAAAATCCCAAGGCGCCTGGGAAGGCAGCGACGTCGTCGACGGGCACATTGAGGTGCTCCGCCGCCGTCGTATGCTGCCTTCGGCGGACCGCGTGGCGGTGCGTCTCCCCGACGCCGAAGGATCTCCGGCCCCTCGTGCCGGCGAGGTAGTGGTCTTTAAGGAGCACTTCTTCCGCGGGTTCGGGCTCCCCGCCAGTGACTTCTTCTCGCGCTTTCTGGTGCATTTCGGCTTGTAGCCGCACCACCTTGCGCCCAATGTCGTCCTCGAGTTGGCGGCCTTTGTCACCCTGTGCAAGGGGTTTGTAGGGATTGAACCCCGCTTGGATCTGTGGCGCCAATTGTTTTTCTTCAAGCAGCAATTGGCGCCGACCAATGATCCCGACGTCAAGAAGATGACCCCTTGCGGCGCCGCCCTCGTTCATCACCGGTCCGCCTCCGACTTCCCGAAGCTACCTCTCCAGGATTCGGTGAAGAAGTGGCAGATGGGATTCTTCTACGTTAAGAATGTGGATCCCCTCCACGACTACATCAACCTGCCTCCTTTTGTCATTGCTCCGCCGACTGCGAAGCTGAACTAGAGTAGTTCGCTTCCGAAGCCCATCCCAGAGGTGAAGCAGATATGCGCCCACCTCGAGCTTTTGAAGACTCGGGGTCTTCTGTGCAGAGATTTGCTCGCCACCATGGTGGCCCGCCGGATCCTGCCTCTGGAGTACCGAGCGCACCTGATCTGCCAGATGGGTGGCCGGCATGCCGGCTCTCGACGAAGAACCCGTGAGCCGGCAAGGTGGCTCACCAGGTGAATTTGATCTCCTCCGCCTCCATGGATGAAGGTGGTGAATGGGAGTGGGGCATGGCCCCTTATGATCGAAACAATCCAGCTCCGACGGTATGTTCCTTCGTTGCTTATGCTTCTTGTCATTCTTTGCTTCAGTGGGGGCGCGCCAGCGCACCCACTGGGTGTAGCCCCCGAGAGTCGGGTCGGCTGAGAGTTAGTCAGGCCGAGTCTTGCTTGTGGCGGCTTGCCTTGTTCTTTTGTTTTCAGTGGGAGCGCGTGAGCGCACCCACTGGGTGTAGCCCCCGAGAGCCGGGTCGGCTGAGAGTTAACCGGTCCGAGTCTTATTCTTAATTTGTTTTGCTTCTTTTCATCATAGGATCTCTACAACAACCAAGCGCAGGCTCACAACGCACTGCTGGCCCGGATCCAAGAGGCTGAGTGTCAGACCAGTGACCTTCAAGGCCGGCTGGACCAAGCCTTCTCGGAGCGACGCCTTGCGCGGTGAAGACGACCGTCTAATCCAGGAGGTGGAAGTTTTCTAGACGGAGAAGAAGGGCCGCGAGGCGGCCCACCAAACGGAGCTGGAGCGGCTGCGCGCCGCCCATACCGATGCCCTGAAGCAGAAGGAAGCCTCCCACACCGCTGACCTGGAGTGCCTGGAGAAGCCACACCTTGATGAGAAGGCACAGCGAGATGCCGCCCTGAAGGATGAGCAGACTCAATTGGCGAAGGAGATCGAGGCGGCACAGGACCTTCGGGGCAAGATCACCCGCTTGGCTCAGGAGGGTGCGACTTGGGACCGTGAAGTTCTAGAGGATGCGGGCGAGGTCGATATCCTCCTTAACCGTGAGTCGTCCTTGTCTTGTCTTCTTTTTGTTATCTTCTCTTTTCTCTTCTTCTCACGCCACGCCCCTGCCCTTGCTCCCCAGAACTCTTCCCAGGGACACGTGAGGTGGCGAAAGCGGCCGTGGAAGCTAGTCGTGACGAGCGTCGCGCTGCCGGCGTTGAGGTAGACGCCACCGCTGGCTGGACTATGGAGGAGATAGCCACTGGTGCCAGGGCCCGTGTGCGGGAGCTGGCACATTCTCTGAACCGGCTCCAGGATGCCGGGCTGGCGATTGTGAAGGCCCTTTGGCCCGATGCGGTGGAGCCGACATCAATGAGCCGGTTGTCCCGCTGGCTTGAAGCCGAAAGGTCTTGTCTGGACGCCTGGCATGTGTCGTCTGCACGAGCTGGAGTGTACATGGCGCTCCGCTTGGCCAAGTCATGGTATAAAAACCTGGACTTGGGCCGGTGATACGTCTCCGTCGTATCTACTTTTCCGAACTCTTTTGCCCTTGTTTTGGACTATAATTTGCATGATTTGAATGGAACTAACCCGAACTAACGTTGTTTTCAGCAGAATTGCCATGGTGTTGTTTTTGCGTAGAAATAAAAGTTCTCAGAATGACCTGAAAATTTACGGAGAATTTTTGTGGAATATATAAAAAATACTGCGCAAGAATCAGCGGAGGAAGTGGAGCGTGGAGCCCACAAGCCCACCAGGCGCGTGCCCCCCTGGTCGGGCCTGACAGGCTTGTGGGGCCCACAACGCTCCACCGCCTCCAAATCCAGCTCTATTTAGTCCGTCTCGTCCGGAAAAAATAAAGGAGAAGAGTTCATCGCGTTTTATGATACGGAGGCGCCGCCACCTCCTGTTCTTCATGTGGAGGGCAGATCTGGAGTCCGTTCTAGGCTCCGGAGAGGGGAGATCGCCGCCATCGTCATCACCAACCTTCCTTCATCGCCAATTCCATGATGCTCTTCACCGTTCGTGAGTAATCTCATTGTAGGCTTGCTGGACGGTGATGGGTTGGATGAGATCTATCATGTAATCGAGTTAGTTGTAGTGCCCCAAGTGTAAAGCTTTCCCTTTTTGTAACCTTCCATGTGGGACCACCTTGACATTGTCATGAGAGCTATCTATGCATGTATGAATTCACGTGTCACCTTGTATTTCTTCTTTTGCATGCATGCATCCATGCCATACCATTCTTACCATGCCTTGTTTTGCTTGCATCTATACCTTGGCATGTCTTAGTGTGGAGACTTGTGATTTCATGTGTTGATGCACATGTGATGTGTGGTTGTAGTAGTGAGAGTGTGTGGTGCTTGTCCTTTCTAAAACCCCTTTGTTGCAATTCCAAAAACCCCTCTAGTTATTTGCAAAACCCCTTCTCTCTTTTATTCCACAAGTGCAATTCCAACTTGTTCCTAACCTGAATTTAAAATGTTCAAGGTTTAGGAAATATTGTGGGAATAAATATGTGCTAGTTTGGTGATTTGTTTTGGGTGCTAAAGGTGCTAGAATAAACACAAAATAGCCACCAATATTGCTGTTTTGTATTTATTTCATATGCCCCAAAAATCATTTTGTTATTTTATTCAAATAGCTTGCTAAATTTCAGGCCCAGGGACATTTTCCTTTTATTTTTATCTTTTGTGGTTTACCCTGTGGACCTTTTTCCTTTCCCTGTATTTATTCTAAATAGGTAATAGCACCAGGGATTGTTTTCTCTAATTGCCGCTCTGGTGGGCTTCCTCCCACTCAGAGAGGCCCGGCTTCCCCTCTCTCACGCGCACAGAGCCCACACGACGTCCGTCTCCCTCACTGACGTCGTCTTCCCCCCCTCTCCGCTTTCCCGTCAGACGCCAGAGAGAGAGAGCACGCGCGGCGCCGTGAGGCACTAACATCGAGGGGACCCCTACATAACCTCGGCGTCCGTGCCTCCCTCTCCTAGGGTTCCCTTCTTCCTCAGCCGCCGCCACCACCTCTCCCCGTCTCCATATCTTCTTCTTCCTCCCCTCCTCTGGTAAGTCCTGTAGCTAGCCAGAGAAGCCTCCGCCGTTGATCGCCGTCCTCTCGTCGCCCTACGGTGGCGCGGCCATGTCCAGGGGCTCGAGGTTGGTGCCCGCGCCCCATTTTTGCCCTCGGTGAGGTCGAGGAGCCTCCTCACCGACGGCAGGGACGACGTCTTCGCCGTGGACCCGAAGCCCCCCTCGTTCTGCTTCGTTCTGCTTCCAGGAGGTCTCCGTCGCCGGTGTGCTTCCTCTCCGTCGCCTCTTCCTCCGTTCGGTCCTCTCCTTCCTTCCCCAAGGTGAGGAACATCTCCCCTATTCTTCTTCCTCCTTAGATCGGTCCGGATCGTGGTAGTGCTCGCCATGCGTCCTGTCTGTTGCAGTTCGACAACAGAGCAGGAGTAGGTGTAGGTGTGGTGCAGAGGAGGATGCGTTCGTGTGTGGTTGAGCAGCAGGGGTTCCTCCCCCCTCGTAGTGCGTCGGTTAGATGCGTGGATCCCTCCGGTAACATGCAGTAGCATCAGGATGCCGTCGACCTCCGTGTCGCCATGGTCTCTGTCGAGCAGAGTCGAAGCAGAGCAGCAGCTCGGTGATCGTGTGCATGTGTTTGTGGGTGCAGCGGTGTTGTGTGACGCAGAGCAGGGGGCCCCTCCCCCTCGTAGCGCCATCCCATCGGTTGTTGTAGATCACCTCGCGTAGCGCAGTAGATGCAGGATCGTCCCGACGCCTTCCCTGTCTTCGGCGTGCAGAGTAGAGACTAGGTGCTGATTGCTAGTATACCTAGGGTTAGTTCCCTTCTCTATGAGTAATTGTTTCGTAGCGCAGTGGTAGAGACTCCTGTTGGTCATCGAGAGGTGCAGGGTTCGACTCCCAGGTGGTGCACCGCCCCTTTTTGGGTTTCTTTTCTATGTTCATTAGTAGTAGCAGCAGCAGGAAGGTTAACTTGCTACGTTCCCCTCTCTCTGTCAAAATGATGACAGTAGGAGAGTGGTTTGGGTCTGTGGCTTGGACCAGGGAGCTCCTAGGTTCGATCCCCGGGCACTCCCCCCTTTTTGTTTTATGTGTTGATGATTAATTCTTTGTCTTTCCTGCTGCACCTTGTGCCTACATGTTTTTGCAAGAGACATGTGCATCTCATTTCCTTTTTTCCTGTCCAGCACATGTAGTAGTGGTGGCAACATTTGTGTGTGTGGGGATGTGAATGTGTGCAGGTGGTGTATACCTGATGATGTGTATGTGGTATACTTGGAGTGTGTGGTGATGCTAGTATAAGAGATGTATGTAGTTGCATTTAGTAGAGCATTGTAGCTTGTTTCTTGCTTGCAGGTTTGCAAGCTTGGTGATGTTTGTGAGCTGCACTAGGATCCTTGTGCTATGCCACTTTTCAGTCTTAGAGGAGCTGTGTATGTGTGGATGGGAGATTGCAATGTCTTGTTCATGAGCATGTTGTAGTGTGGTGTTTGGAGTTGATGATATGTGTGTGTGTGGTGAAAACAGCCCCACTTGTAACTTGTGCACCTCCTCATGTTAATATGAGAGAGGGCATGATGTGTGTGTGTGTGGGTGATCTAGTGAAAGTAGTGCTTGTGATGTCGTTGTGCATGACACAAACATGGGGTTCAAACCCTCATGTCACTATTGTCTTTGTGCACATGAGCATAACCATGTAGGAGTTGTTCTAGTGATAACTACATGATATGATGCACTATTCACTATGCATGAATTCTTGTAGTTTCTTCCTTCTTAATTTGTGGTCACTTGTTCCAAGTAAGTGCCCACATATTATATATGTTTTTGGGGTAGAATCTCCCAAGGAACCCATTGGGGAACTCAGTTTTTCCACTTGAACATTTTCTGGAGATGACATATTTTCATTTTCTTCTATGTTTAGAGCCTGGTTCCATGAGTGGTGGTGAGTCTTTGTGATTGTTTCTTGGTTGTGGTAGTAGAGGATGACCCCCTCTACCTCATGTTGGTTTCATCTCATGATTAGGATTCCATATGTGCAAGTTATGCCCACTCAAAGTAGGCATGTGGCTGAAATTCCAGATTAATCTCTTTATATTTTCTTCTCCTGTTGAAGAGGTTGTGCAGGTCAATGTGTTGTGATCTAGCCTTAGCTTTCAACTAGAAAGTTGGACCTGTTATGTTTGTCTAGCTCCCTGTAAAATTTCATTTCATTTGGAGTCCTGTAGGTATTGTTTTGACTGCTGTCAAAATGCTTCAGAGCAAAGACAGAAAGTGAGAATCTGGAATTTTCACCAAGTCCCTGAAAACTGATGTTTTTGGGCAAGTTTACAGCCTTGTATCTTTCTGTGTTTAATTCCTTTTTGTGTGATTCTTGCTTGTGCTTGTAGTATCCTTGGATAGCTACAGCCACATATATTATTTGTCATATTTGGGTGGCTGTAGGTGCTTTGCATGTAGCTCACAAAGTGCTATGATGCAGTTTATGGCAGATTGTGTAGTTTTGTCATTTTGATGTTTGTGAGTGCTTAGTTGATGATGTGATGTTATTCCTTGCTCCACCCCATACATGATGGTTTTTTTATGTCTTGGCAACCTGGAAATACCAGAGTTGTGCCATTTGAGTGTGTGGTGATGATTTTGTTACGTAGGGCTTCATATCTTGTTTCGTTGATTCTCGTTGATCCGTAGCTCCGATTGTAATGTTCTTTATATGATTTTGCATCGTTTTCTCGAGACGCATCTGATCATGTCATTATCATGCATGTCAAAATAGCTTAGGATACAGTTCTGCCCAGGAACATGTATTCACTCCTTATGCTTGTGTTGGTGATAGAGATAGTGATGCATGCTCATATTCATCTCATGCATCATGTGCTTGTTGCATCTTGAGGTGCTGTTGTTCATTGGATGTTATTATTATGTTGGGTAGCACCGGGATCGGAGAACGAATACGTGGATTCAGGAGAGTACGTGCAGGACGATCAAGAACCATTCCAAGCTGAGGATATCACAGGCAAGATGATATGACCCTGATTCCATCTCTAGACGTTATGCTAGATTACGTTGCCTTGTCATATGCTCGCTGCCTACCACTGAAATATTGCCTCTTGATATGCCATGAACCCAAACACTGATCCCTTCCTAGCAAACTTGAATGGCTAAGTAGGCTTTGCTCAGCTACTAATGTTAGCGTTGCTAGATGCAGGTGCTTTGCCTCATGTGATAACATGAGCTTGATATCATTATCTTAAATTCTGTTATTTAATTAATGCACCTATATACTTGGTAAATAACGGAAGGCCTAGCCTTTTGCCGGGTGCCTTGTTCTGTTATTGCCGCCATAGTTATCGGCTACCAGTGTTTGATTCCATATTGATCGCTCCTAACACGTTCGAGGTTGTTATGGGGACCCCCTCGATAAATCACGTAGTGTTAAGACTTGTCTGGCAGGACCCAACTTTGGTGTTAATTTGCTAATCACTTAATAATAATCTGCATATGGAATAGCTACCCCGAGGAATTTAATCAACAACCCGGGCCAGTGCTCCTCATGAGTGTTGGTCCAACCCAGAGCAGCTTATTACGCTCCCCGGGGCAACTCGGTGTTTTGGCTTGGTAACCATCGCTCATCCGGCGTGTCCTGAGACTGAGATACACGGCTCTTATCAGGGTCGTCGACACGTCGGGAGGTCCTGCTAGTCTTGTCTTACCTTAGCGATATATCTTGCGTATAGGAATCCCGGTGAAGCTTTGGTTCTCCCCAGAGTTGAGGTTTTCCTCTAAGGAATCCGACGAGATCACGAGATTCGTGATAGAGGATTACTTTGCGGCCTGTGTACGTTTGTGATGGACTAGTTGGAGCACCCCTGCAGGGTTTAATCTTTCGGAAAGCCGTGCCCGCGGCTATGTGGCAACTTGGAATATTTTGTTAACATCCGGTAATAGATAACTTAAACATAAGCTAATAAAATTGCCAACGGTGTGCGTAACCGTGACTATCCCCTCGAAGGTCTCTCTTCGATGGGGAACACGGTGGGGTTATAATTGACATAGGTAGGTGTTCAGGATCACTTAGTGATCAAGTATTCTTGACCGCTAGTATAGACCACCTTCATAAATGTTCTACGTAAGTTAGCCACCATATCAAGCTTAGGATGTTGCAACCTTAAACACTCCACCTTTCCAACCTAATAACTTGACTAGTTCTGGCACCAAGGTCTTAGATTGCTGAGTCCCCGTGGCTCATAGATTCCTTCACAACACCAACATGTTCAGGTACCCCAGAGACAGGTGATCCCGACGGCACGCAGCTGGCGTGGCAGTACGATGAGGAGACAGACCGCCTGTACGTGAACTATCCAGAATATTGAGGCGTGGTCGTGATCGTGGGCCAACAGGCAGGGTAGCATAGCCATTTCCCTTGTTTTGTAGTCCGTAGTGGAACTACTTTGATTGTATGCGTGTTGTACTCTGATATATTTATGAAAAGGCAATTGAACCCCTGATTGTCTATCTGTTATTATTATGTATGTGCTGTGATACCTTGTTTGCGAGACGCTTAGATGCGCTCCTTTCCAATTCAGGGCCTCGATCCCCAGATCGGAAAGGACCGCATCTTAGTCGTTACATTAGTTTTGACGGGGATTGATCCCTAGTATCCACTATGTTCTGAGATTGATGTTGCTACTACTTTGCCATGCTTAATGCTTGTCACTAGGGCCCGAGTGCCATGATTTCAGATCTGAACCTATTATGTTGTCACCAATATATGTGTGTTCTTGATCCTATCTTGCAAGTTGTAGTCACCTACTATGTGTTATGACCCGGTGATACGTCCATTTTGCACCATGCTTTCATGTTGATATTTATTGCTTTTTGGGCTGTTATATTACTTGTGGTACCATATTTATGCCTTTTCTCTCTTATTTTGCAAGGATTATTTGAAGAGGAGAATTCAGGCAGCTGGAATTCTGGACTGAAAAGGAGCAAATCCTAGTCCACTATTCTGCACATCTCCAAATGCCCTGAAAATTTACGTGGATTTTTTCTGGAATATATTAAAAATACTGGGCGAAAGAACTACCGGAGAGGGGCCACCAGGGCCCCACAATCTTGCCCACCGCTACCACCCCCTGGTGGCGCACGACAGGCTTGTGGGCTGCCTCAAGGCCCACTAGCCCCCCTCTTTTGCTATATGATGCGTCCTGACCTGGAAAAAATCAGAAGGGAGCTTTTTCGTGGTTTTGCCGCCGCCACGAGGCGGAACTTGAGCAGATCCAATCTAGAGCTCCGGCACGACGGTCGTACGGGGAAAATTTCCCTCCCGGAGGGGGGAATCGTCGCCATCGTCATCACCAACACTCCTCTCGTCGGAGGGGAGGCATCTTCATCAACATCTTCATCAGCACCATCTCCTCTCCAATCTCTAGTTCATCTCTTGTAATCAATCTTCGTCTCACGACTCCGATTGGTACTTGTAAGGTTGCTAGTAGTGTTGATTACTCTTTGTAGTTGATGCTAGTTGGATTATTTGGTGGAAGAGTTTATGTTCAGATCTTTGATGCTATTCATTACACCTCTGGTCGTGATTATGATTATGTCTTGTGAGTAGTTACTTTTGTTCCTGAGGACATGGGATAAGTCATGCTGATAATAGTCATGTGAATTTGATATTCGTTCGGTATTTTGATATGATGTATGTTGTTTTTCCTCTAGTGGTGTTATGTGAACGTCGACTACATAACACTTCACCATATTTGGGCCTAGAGGAAGGCATTGGGAAGTAGTAAGTAGATGGTGGGTTGCTGGAGTGACAGAAGCTTAAACCCCAGTCTATGCGTTGCTTCGTGAGGGACTGATTTGGATCCACTAGTTTAATGCTATGGTTAGACTTTGTCTTAATTCTTCTTTTGTAGTTGCGGATGCTTGCGAGAGAGGTTAATCATAAGTGGGATGCTTGTCCAAGTAAGGGCAGTACCCAAGCGCCGGTCCACCCACATAACAAACTATCAAAGTAACGAACGCGAATCATATGAACATGATGAAACTAGCATGATAGAAATTCCCGTGTGTCCTCGGGAGCGTTTTTCCTCCTATAAGACTTTGTTCAGGATTGTCCCTTGCTACAAAAGGGATTGGGCCACTTGCTGCACCATTGCTACTACTTTTTACTTGTTACCCTTTGCTTGCTACGTTTCACCTTGCTACACAATCACTTGTTACCGCTACTTTCAGTGCTTGCAGTTATTACCTTGCTGAAATCCGTTTACCAGAGCCTTCTGCTCCTTGTTGGGTTCGACACTCTTACTTATCGAAAGGACTACGATTGATCCCCTATACTTGTGGGTCATCAAGACTCTTTTCTGGCGCCGTTGCCGGGGAGTGAAGCACCTTTGGTAAGTGGAAATTGGTAAGGAAACATTTATATACTGTGCTGAAATTTATTGTCACTTGTCACTATGGAAACTCTTCCTTTGAGGAGTTTGTTCGGGGTATCTTCACCACGAACGGAAGAACGAGGAGTTGCTCCTCAACCTGAGGTACCTACTGAAAATATATTTTACAAAAATCCTTTGGGTATGCTTGAGAAACTGCTGGCTAATCCTGTTACAGGAGATGGATCTTCACATCCAGACTTTCATCTAATCTATGTAGATGAAGTTTGTGGTTTATTTAAGCTTGCAGGTTTGCCCGAGGATGAGGTAAAGAAGAAAGTCTTTACTTTATCTTTGAAGGATAAGGCGTTGACATGGTATAGGCTATGTGATGATGCTGGATCATGGGGCTACAATCGGTTGAAATTGGAATTTCATCAAAAGTTCTATCC
The DNA here is from genome assembly GCF_904849725.1 of Hordeum vulgare subsp. vulgare. Lineage (NCBI taxonomy): Eukaryota > Viridiplantae > Streptophyta > Magnoliopsida > Poales > Poaceae > Hordeum > Hordeum vulgare. The sequence continues at coordinate 523,812,074 of NC_058520.1, read as the reverse complement.
TATGCATTTAGTACATCGTGATCGGAACTTTATTTATAACTTTTGGCCTCGTGACAGGGAAAGCATAGCTCAAGCTTGGGGTAGGCTTAAATCAATGCTATATTCATGCCCCAATCATGAGCTCTCGAGAGAAATCATCACTCAAAACTTTTATGCTCGGCTTTCTCATGAAGATCGTACCATGCTTGACACTTCTTGTGCCGGTTCTTTTATGAAGAAGGATATTGATCACAAGTGGAATTTATTGGAGAGAATCAAACGCAACTCTGAAGATTGGGAGCTGGAGGAAGGTAAGGACTCAGGTATGAATTTCCAGTTCGATTGCGTTAAATCTTTTGTTGAGACAAACACTTCTAGATATTTTAGCGCTAAGTATGGACTTGACTCTGAGATAGTAGCTTCTCTATGTGAATCTTTTGCTGCTTATGTTGATCTTCCCAAAGAGAAGTGGTTTAAATATCATCCTCCTGTAGAAAGCAACATAGCCAAAACTAATCTAGTTAAGGAGAAAATCATAGCTTTTAGTGATCCTGTTGTTCCTTGTGCTTACACTGAGAAACCACCATACCCTGCTAGAATGAAGGATTATCCTAAAGCTCCAACTGTGATACGTAGGGGTTACATTAGACCACTTGCACCCCCTGAGGAGATTAGAGTTGAACCTAGTGTTGCTATTATCAAAGATCTCTTAGCCGAAGACATAGACGGGCATGTTATTAAATTCTGTGAGGACTCTGCTAGAATTGCTAAACCTCATGCGAAAGACAAGCACATACCTGTAGTTGGCCTGCCCGTTGTTTCTATTACGATAGGAGATCACTGTTACCATGGTTTATGTGATATGGGAGCTAGTGTTAGTGCAATACCCCGTTCTCTCTATGATGAAATCAAAGATGAGATTGCACCTGCTGAGATAGAACCCATTGATGTCACTATCACGCTAGCTAATAGAGACACTATCTGCCCTTTGGGAATTGTGAGAGATGTAGAAGTCCTGTGTGGTAAGACGAAGTATCCTACTGATTTCCTCGTCCTTGGTACTGCACAAGATAGCTTTTGTCCCATCATATTCGGTAGACCCTTTCTCAACACTGTCAATGCTCACACTGATTGCATTAAGCAGACTGTCACAATAAGTTTCGAGGGTGTGTCTCATGAATTTAACTTCTCCAAGTTTGGAAGACAACCCCATGAAAGAGAGTCGTCTGGTAGGGATGAAATCATTGCTCTTGCCTCTATTGCCGTACCTCCTACGGATCCTTTAGAGCAATATCTGCTTGAGCATGAAAATCATATGCATATGGAGGAGAGAGATGAGATAGATAAAATTGTCTTAGAACAACATCCTATTCTCAAGAATAATCTGCTTGTTGAACTGCTTGGGGATCCTCCCCCACCAAAGGGCGATCCTGTGTTCGAGCTTAAACAGTTGCCTGATACTCTTAAGTATGCCTATCTTGATGAGAAGGAGATATATCCTGTCATTATTAGTGCTCTCCTCTCAGAGCACGAAGAGAAGAAGTTACTAAAAACTCTGAGGAAGCACCGCGCTGCTATTGGATATACTCTTGATGAGCTTAAGGGTATTAGTCCTACTCTATGTCAGCACAAGATTAAAACCGATCCTGACTTTAAACCAGTTGCTGGTCAACAAAGGAGATTGAATCCTAAGATGAAAGAGGTCGTTTGAAAAGAAATATTAAAGCTTCTAGAAGCAGGAATCATTTATCCTGTCGCTCATAGTGATTGGGTAAGTCCAGTACATTGCGTACCTAAGAAGGGAGGTATCACCGTCGTCCCTAATGATAAGGATGAACTAATCCCACAAAGGATTATTACCGGCTATAGAATGGTGATAGACTTCCGGAAACTGAACAAGGCAACCAGGAAAGATCATTATCCTTTGACGTTCATCGACCAAATGCTAGAAAGGCTATCAAAGCACACACACTTCTGCTTTCTAGACGGTTATTCAGGTTTCTCGCAGATACCTGTTGCACAATCTGATCAAGAGAAAACCACTTTCACCCGCCCTTTCGGTACCTTTGCCTATAGACGTATGCCTTTTGGCTTATGTAATGCACCTGCCACCTTCCAAAGATGTATGATGGCTATATTCTCTGACTTTTGTGAAAAGATTGTCGAGGTTTTCATGGATGACTTCTCCGTTTACGGGTCTTCCTTTGATTATTGCCTCAGCAACCTTGATCGAGTCTTATAAAGATGCGAAGAAACCAACCTCGTCTTGAATTGGGAGAAGTACCACTTTATGGTTAATGAAGGTATCGTCTTAGGACACAAAATTTCTGAAAGAGGCATTGAAGTTGATAAGGCTAAGGTTGATGCAATTGAGAAAATGCCTTGCCCCGCAGATATCAGAGGTATACGAAGTTTCTTAGGTCATGCTGGTTTCTATAGAAGGTTCATCAAAGACTTCTCTAAGATTTCTAGGCCTCTTACCAACCTCTTGCAGAAGGATGTTCCTTTTGTTTTTGATGAGGATTATGAGGAAGCCTTCGAAATACTTAAGAAGGCTTTGATAACCGCACCTATTGTTCAACCACCTGACTGGAACTTGCCCTTTGAAATCATGTGTGGCGCTAGTGATTATGCTATTGGTGCTGTTCTAGGACAAAGAGTTGACAAGAAGTTGAATGTCATTCACTACGCTAGTAGAACTCTAGACAGTGCCCAAAGAAACTATGCCACTACGGAGAAGGAATTTTCAGCAGTCGTGTTTGCATGTGAAAAGTTCAGATCTTACATAGTTGACTCCAAAGTCACTATTCACTCTGATCATGCTGCTATTAAGTACCTCATGGAGAAGAAGGACGGTAAGCCTAGGCTGATTAGATGGGTTCTCCTGCTACAGGAATTTGATTTGCAGGTCGTTGACTGAAAGGGTGCTGATAACCCTGTAGTAGATAACTTGTCCAGGCTAGAGAATGTCCTTGATGACCCACGACCTATTGATGACAGCTTTCCCGATGAGCAATTGAATGTCATCCGCACTTCACATAGTGCACCGTGGTATGCTGATTACGCAAACTATATCGTAGCCAAATACATACCACCCAGTTTCACCAACAGCAAAAGAAGAAATTCTTTGTTGATTTGAGACACTACTTTTGGGATGATCCTCACCTTTATAAGGAAGGAGTAGATGGTGTTGTTAGACGTTGTGTGCCTGGACATGAACAGGAACAGATCCTGCAGAAGTGTCATTCCGAAGCCTACGAAGGACGCCATGCTGGAGATAAAACTCCTCATAAGATATTGCAATCAGGTTTCTATTGGCCCACTCTCTTCAAGGATGCTCGTAAGTTTGTCTTGTCTTGCGACGAATGCCAAAGGATAGGGAACATTAGTAAGCGTCAAGAGATGCCTATGAACTATTCACTTGTCATTGAACCATTTGATGTCTGGGGCTTTGATTATATGGGACCCTTCCCGAGTTCCAATGGGTACAGTCACATCTTAGTTGCTGTGGATTATGTTACTAAGTGGGTAGAAGCTATCCCCACTAAAAATGCTGATCATCACACCTCTATTAAGATGCTTAAAGAAGTCATATTCCCAAGATTTGGAGTCCCTAGATACTTGATGACTGATGGCGGTTCACACTTCATTCATGGTGTTTTCTGCAAGATGCTAGCTAAGTATGATGTCAACCATAGAGTTGCATCTCCTTATCATCCTCAGTCTAGTGGTCAAGTGGAGTTGAGTAATAGGGAGATCAAGTTGATCCTACAAAAGACCGTCAATAGATCTCGAAAGAACTGGTCTAGCAAACTTGACGATGCACTATGGGCTTATAGGACTGCTTATAAGAATCCCATGGGCATGTCACCGTATAAAATGGTTTACGGTAAGGCCTGTCATTTACCTCTTGAGCTGGAACACAAAGCTTATTCGGCAATCAAAGAGCTCAACTTTGATTTCAAACTTGCTGGTGAGAAGCGGTTGTTTGATATCAGCTCGTTGGATGAATGGAGAGCCCAGGCATATGAGAATGCCAGGTTGTTCAAGGAAAAGGTTAAGAGATGACACGACAAACGAATACAGAAACGAGAGTTTAATGTAGGTGATTATGTCTTGCTATACAATTCTCGTTTGAGATTCTTTGCAGGCAAGCTTCTCTCTAAATGGGAAGGTCCCTATGTTGTCGAGGAGGTATATCGTTCCGGTGCCATCAAAATCAATAACACGGAAGGAAATTTTCCTAGAGTGGTAAATGGGAAAAGAATCAAGCATTACATCTCTGGTACTCCCATAAATGTTGAGACCAATATCATCAATGTCATAACTCCAGAGGAGTACATAAGGGATGTTTATCAGCCTGTTTCAGACCTTGAAAACGAAGATGTATCTGTTTCGGCAAGAAATTGGACTCCGATACTTTTCCAATAGGAATTTTCCTCAGTTTTGGAATTTTTGGAAAATTAGAAAAATAAAAAGCAGTCTGGAGAGCAAACGAGGAAGCCACAAGGGCCCACTCCGCCACTACCCCCCTGGTGGCGGTGGGCAAGCTTGTGGGCACCTCGTGTGCCTCTCGGACTCCGTTTTCTTGCGGAAGACTCCTTATGTCCCAGAAAAAAAATCAATATATAGTCGCCCGAAGGTTTTGATCTCCGCATCGCGCAGTTTTCCTCTGTTTTCGTTTCGAGCTTTTTGTCTGCCGCAGATTTAGAGCAAAGATGTCTCAGGAATCTGTTGGGGAGAATGATTTTCACCAAGTTCATGAGGAAGTAGATGCTGATCTGAAAAGAGTAGAAGTCACTGAAGCCAGGGACCAAGCTAAGGAGAAAACCCAAGCTAGGGAGGAAGTTCAACCTATGTTCAACATTGAAGATGTTGAAGGAGTAGATTTTTCTCCAACCCTTCCTCCACATGATGTCTCCATCCTTGATTGAACTCTTGAGGTTTTGCGAAACAACTCGTGCTCGTAATATTTCTCTTTCTCGTGAAGTTGTTTTGCTGGAAAACCATGTCACATATCTCAAAGGTATAAATCAAAGATTGATAGCTCTCTTGGAATCCAAGACGACACCACCACCACCATCACCACCAAAGTAAGACAACTAAGCATTGGTATGGGCAATCCCCTTGGCTTCTGCCAAGCTTGGGGGAGTTGCCCTGGTATTGTATCACCTTTATATCTTTTGCTTTTACCTTTGTTTTAGTTCTTTCCTTTTCAGTTTTTATTTCTTATTTTAGAGGAATAAGTCTTTAGTTTTTAGTTTGAGTCTTTTGCTTTTGTCTCTCCCCCGATGTATTCGAGTTTACGAGCTATATAATAAAGAGTGTCATAGTCAAGGGCTTTGCTTTGTGCCATGACCAAAAGTATGAAAAGAACGATATCATGAAAGATCATGGGACGATCTTATGGAAAGTGATAACTTCACTTATGACAAGTATGATGATTGAAACTTGTTGAGAATAAATTAACATAGACCTCAGTCATTGTTGCAATTAATAAGAAGTAATAAGGAAAGAGAGGTTCACATATAAATATATCATCTTAGACACTTTTTACAATTGTGAGCACTCACCAAACTATTACATGCCTAGGAGTAGATGTTGGACAAGGAAGACAACATAATAAATTGTGTTTGCTTGGTTCCAAACAATGTTATATGATTAGAGATCCCTTAGCATGTGACGATTGCTTCCACCTCATATTAGCCAAAACTCTCGCACCAAGTAGAGATACTACTTGTGCATCTATAAACCTCCAACCAGTTTTGCCATGAGAGTCCACCATACCTACCTATGGATTGAATAAGATCCTTCAAGTAAGTTGTCATCGGTGCAAGCAATAAAAATTGCTCTCTAATATGTATGATCTATTAGTGTGTGGAAAATAAGCTTTGTACGAACCTGTGATGAGGAAGACATAAAAGCGACAGACTGCATAATAAAGTTCTTTGTCACATGAGGCAATATAAAGTGACGTTCCTCCATGCTAAGAGGACACGCATTCAAACCTCAAAAGCGCATGACAACCTCTGCTTCCCTCTGCAAAGGACCTATCTTGTACCTTTACTTTTTACCCTTGAAAGAGTCATGGTGATCATCACCAATTCCCTTTTTGCCTTTGTCTCGGCTACCGTCACATGCTTGGGAAAGATCTATATTCATATATCAACTTGGAGTTGAGTACTCATGCTTTATTATTGTTGACTTTACCCTTGAGGTAAAATGTTGGGAGGCAAAACTATAAGCCCCTATCCTCCTCTGTGTTCAGCTGAAACTTTGACACCATGAGTACCATGTGAGTTGTAACAATTGTGGAAAACAAAAGATATGATTGAGTATGTGGGTTTGCCTTACAAGCTCTTATTTGACTCTTTCTGATGTTGTAATAAATTGCAATTGCTTCAATGACTATGGACTATTGTTGGTTACTTCTCGGTAAGGTTTTTGCTTCATGCTTTGCTTTGTGAAGGAATTGTTACTTTCCCATAAGAATCTTTATGATACATTGTTGTTCTATGTGTGATCATGATGCCCTCGTGTCCGTATTATGTTTTATCGACACCTTCGTCCCCAAACATGTGGACATGTTTATGGAACTTGGTTTTCGCTTGAGGACAAGTGAGGTCTAAGCTTGGGGGAGTTGATACGTCCATTTTGCATCATGCTTTCATGTTGATATTTATTGCTTTTTGGGCTGTTATATTACTTGTGGTGCCACATTTATGCCTTTTCTCTCTTATTTTGCAAGGATTATTTGAAGAGGGAGAATTCAGGCAGCTGGAATTCTGGACTGGAAAAGGAGCAAATCCTAGTCCACTATTCTGCACATCTCCAAATGCCCTGAAAATTTACGTGGATTTTTCTGGAATATATTAAAAATACTGGGCGAAAGAACTACCGGAGGGGGGCCACCAGGGCCCCACAAGCTTGCCCACCGCCACCACCCCCCTGGTGGCGTAGGGCAGGCTTGTGGGCTGCCTGAAGGCCCACTAGCCCCCCTCTTTTGCTATATGATGCGTCTTGACCTGGAAAAAATTAGAAGGGAGCTTTTTCGTGGTTTCGCCGCCGCCACGAGGCGGAACTTGAGCAGATCCAATCTAGAGCTCCGGCAGGATGATCCTGCCGGGGAAATTTCCCTCCCGGAGGGGGGAATTGTCGCCATCGTCATCACCAACACTCCTCTCGTCGAAGGGGATGCATCTTCATCAACATCTTCATCAGCACCATCTCCTCTCCAATCCCTAGTTCATCTCTTGTTATCAATCTCCGTCTCACGACTCCGATTGGTACTTGTAAGGTTGCTAGTAGTGTTGATTACTCTTTGTAGTTGATGCTAGTTGGATTATTTGGTGGAAGAATTTATGTTCAGATCTTTGATGCTATTCATTACACCTTTGGTCATGATTATGATTATGTCTTGTGAGTAGTTACTTTTGTTCCTGAGGACATGGGATAAGTCATGCTGATAATATTCATGTGAATTTGATATTCGTTCGGTATTTTGATATGATGTATGTTGTTTTTCCTCTAGTGGTGTTATGTGAACGTCGACTACATAACACTTCACCATATTTTGGCCTAGAGGAAGGCATTGGGAAGTAGTAAGTAGATGGTAGGTTGCTGGAGTGATAGAAGCTTAAACCCCAGTCTATGCGTTGCTTCGTGAGGGACTGATTTGGATCCACTAGTTTAATGCTATGGTTAGACTTTGTCTTAATTCTTCTTTTGTAGTTGCGGATGCTTGCGAGAGAGGTTAATCATAAGTGGGATGCTTGTCCAAGTAAGGGCAGTACCCAAGCGCCGGTCCACCCACATATCAAACTATCAAAGTAACGAATGCGAATCATATGAACATGATGAAACTAGCATGACAGAAATTCCCGTGTGTCCTCGGGAGCGTTTTTCCTCCTATAAGACTTTGTTCAGGCTTGTCCCTTGCTATAAAAGGGATTGGGCCACTTGCTGCACCATAGCTACTACTTGTTACTTGTTACTCTTTGCTTGCTACGTTTCACCTCGCTACACAATCACTTGTTACTAGTACTTTAAGTGCTTGCAGTTATTACCTTGCTGAAATCCGTTTACCAGAGCCTTCTGCTCCTTGTTGGGTTCGACACTCTTACTTAAGGAAAGGACTACGATTGATCCCCTATACTTGTGGGTCATCACCCGGCAACCCCGGAGTGGCAATAGCCGGAACCACTCCCAGAGATGACCATAGTATGAGGAGTTCATGTATTCACCAAGTGTTAATGAGTTGGTCCGGTTCTTTATTAAAAGGAGAACCTTAATATCCCGTAGTTTCCATTAGGACCCCGCTGCCACGGGAGGGATGGACAATAGATGTCATGCAAGTTCTTTTCCCTAAGCACGTATGACTACATACGGAATACATGCCTACATTACATTGACGAACTGGAGCTAGTTACACATCTCTTCGTGTTATAAGTATTGCATGATGAATAACATCCGGCATAATCATCCATCACCGATCCAATGCCTACGAGTCTTTTCCTACTGGTCCTTGCTACGTTACTTTGCCGCTACTGCTGTCACTGCTGCTACTGTTACTCTGTTGCTACTGCTATTACTTTGCTGCTACTGGTTACTCTTGCTACTGCTGCTATCATACTACCTTGCTACTGATACTTTGCTGCAGATACTAAATCTTTCAGGTGTGGTGGAATTGACAACTCAACTACTAATACTTGAGAATATTCTTTGGCTTCCCCTTGAGTCGAATCAATAAATTTAGGTTGAATACTCTACCCTCGAAAACTGTTGCGCCCCCCTATACTTGTGGGTTATCAAGACTATTTTCTGGCGCCGTTGCCGGGGAAGCACAACTATATTCTTTGAGTCACTTGCGATTTACGTCTGCTGGACATTATGAGGAATCCGATAGATCCAAGAACTAAAGTCTTGCCCTCAACTACGAGGACAGGTAAGGAACTGCCATCTAGATCTGCACTTGAGTTATGAGTAAGTTTGCGACATCACCTCCTCCTAGAAATCTTGATATGTCGCCTGTGCTTGATGATGCTACTTCTGCTGCCCATGATGCTTATGATGATGCTATGCTTGATACTGCTTTGCCTGATGATGCTATGCTTGATACTGCTTTGCCTGATGATGCTATGCTTGATACTGCTTTGCCTGATGATGCTATGCTTGATACTGCTTTGTCACTAGGTGCATTCCTTGATGCACAAATTGCTAGAGTTGCTGCTAGATGTGATGATACTTCTGGAACGCTGATACTATTGAAGTAGAACCTGCCATTTTGCCTGCTAGAATTAGCTCTCCTAGATATGAATTGCCTGATATGCCCGAGCATTATGTTATGGAGGGAGAGATACCTGAGGATTTTCTTGCGTGTAAGGATAGCTATGATGTTGAGAATTTACTGCGCAAGTGGAAAGAAAAATCTCTGAATGCTAGGATGAAATACGACCCGAAGTTTGCTACTTCGCCTATCTTTGTGACCGATAACGATTATGAATTCTCTGTCGACCCTGAGTTAATCACTCTGGTCGAATCTGATCCTTTTCACGGTTATGAGTCTGAAACGGTTGTAGCCCATCTTACCAAACTGCACGATATAGCCACCCTATTCACTAATGAGGAAAAGATCTGCCAGTACTATATCCTTAAGCTGTTTCATTTCTCGCTAAAGGATGATGCTAAGACCTGGTTCACTTCTCTTGCCCCTGGTTGTGTGCGTAGCCCCCATGATATGGTCTACTACTTCTCTGAAAAATATTTCCCTGCCCATAAGAAGCAAGCTGCCTTGCAGGAAATATACAACTTTGCGCAAGTTGAAGAAGAGAGTCTCCCACAAGCTTGGGGAGGCTCGTCCAGCTACTAAATGCTTTGTCTGATCACCCTCTTGAGAAGAATGAAATACTTGATATCTTCTATAATGGACTTACCGATGCTTCTAAGGACCACCTAGATAGTTGTGCCGGTTGTGTTTTTAGGGAACGAACCGTAGAACAAGCTGAGATCCTATTGAATAACATCTTGTGCAATGAGAATGCTTGGACTATTCCCAAACCACCTCCTAAGCCAACTCCGAAGAAAAGAGGTATTCTATTCCTCAGTCCTGAAGATATGAAGAAGCTAAGAAATCTATGAAAGAGAAAGGCATTAAATCTGAAGATGTCAAAAATCTACCACCTACCGAAGAGATCTATGGTCTTGATAACCCGATACAGGTAGTAGAAGTAAATTCTCTTCGTAGATTCGATGAGAGTGATATTCCTTTTGATAAACCTGCTAGCTTATGCCTGGATGAATTTGATAACTTTGTTGCCAAACAACAGAGTTTCAATGATTATGTTAGTAGACAACTGAAACATAATGCTCGTATGCTTAGTCATTTAAGTCCTTGTGTGGACAGAAACGTCAATGATATTAAGCTCTTGAGTAAACATGCCTCTATGGTTACCACTCAGGTAGAACAAGTACTTAAAGTTCAGAATGACTTGCTCAATGAGTTGAATGATAATTCTGTCAGAGTCGTCACTAGAGGCGGTAGAATGACCCAAGAACCTTTGTATCCTGAGGGTCATCCAAAGAGAATTGAACAAGATTCTCAAGGAGTTAGCACTGATGCACCTAGTCATCCTAGAAATAAGAAAGATGATGGGGATTTGCACGCTAGCAACCCTGTTGCTGCTACACCTGAGAGTCCAAATGATGTCTCTGTCTCTGATGCTGAAACACAATCTGGTGATGAACATGAGTCTAATGATGATATCAATAGTGATGTTCATGTTGATGCTCAACCTAGCACTGATAAGGATGTGGAGATTGAACCAGTTGATCTTGATAACCCACAACCTAAGAATAAGAGATACGATAAGAATGACTTCGCCGCTAGGAAGCATGGTAAAGAAAGGGAACCATGGGTTCAGAAACCCATGCCCTTTCCTCCCAAACCATCCAAGAAAAAAGATAATGAGGATTTTGAGCGATTTGTTGAAATGATTAGACCTGTGTTTCTGCAAATGCATTTGACAGATATGCTCAAAATGTCTCCGTATACTAAGTACATGAAAGATATTGTGACTAATAAGAGGAGGATACCTGAGGTTGAGATTTCCACCATACTTGCTAATTACACCTTCAAGGGTGGAACTCCTAAGAAACTAAGTGACCCGGGAGTGCCCACTATACCTTGCTCCATTAAAGGCAACTACGTTAGAACTGCTTTATGCGATCTTGGAGCCGGTGTTAGTGTTATGCCTATTTCTCTTTATCGTAGGCTTGAACTGGATAAGTTGACACCCACTGAAATCTCTCTGCAAATGGCCGACAAATCAACTGCTTTCCCTATCGGCATTTGCGAGGATGTGCCTGTTGTGGTTGCCAACGTCACTATCTTAACAGACTTTGTTATCCTGGATATTCCCGAGGATGATGCCATGGCGGTCATCCTTGGAAGACCCTTTTTAAACACTGCAGGGGCTGTTATAGATTGCAACAAAGGCAATGTCACTTTCCATGTCAATGGTAATGAGCATACGGTGCACTTTCCGAAGAAACAATATCGAGTACATTGCATCAATGCTATCGAAAAAACTTCATCGATTCTTAATGGGAGCTTTGAATGCCCTATACCTACTGTCAAGATGAAGTATGATTTGCTTGTTGGGGAGATTCACATCCCCATTGAGGTAACCTAGTGACTATTCGAAAATTCTCCGTCTTCTTTTGAGATTCTAAAAAGTTTGTCAATGAGTCTTGATCAACCTCATTGATAGATTTCTTTCGATGACCATGAGATGGATGAATCGAGGAGTAACAAACCTCTGTTCCAAGCTTTCACCTTTGGTTGCTTAGAAGAAAAAATGATAGATTTAGTTTAGTTTTCCCTGTTTTCTGTCTTAGCGTCCCGTGGAAAAGTACCCCAAAAATAGAAGTTCTCCGAACGTCCTGAAAATCAAGTATGATTTTTTCTGGAATTTTTGAAAAATACTGAGACGAAGAGCTAGTCTAGGGGCTGCACCAGTGGGCCACAAGCCCTAGAGGCGCGGGCACCCCCTGGTCGCGCCTACCAGGATTGTGGGGCCCACTTGCACCCCCTCCACTCATTCTAGCTCCCATCTGCTTCTCCTACCTCCAGAAAAAATCGTTTCGCACCTCAAACCCGTGTTCTTGCTCTTCTTGCTGAGATTTTCAATCTCCTTGTGCAAAGCACCATTCACCAAACTGTTTTGGGGAAATTGCTCCTTGGTAAGTGACTCCTCCATTGGTCCAATTAGTTTTTTCTCTAGTGCCTTATACTTCGCATATTTTTGCTTCCTTGGTGACCTTGTTCTTGAGCTTTGCATGCTAATTTTAGCTAGTCCCAAGTAGTTTTGATGCGTAATATGGCTTCTAGGCACTTGTGGGAGTAGTTGCTATGAGTTTTGTTGAGCCTTGTTCACTTTTCCTTAGAGTCACTAAAAATTTCAGAAAATTTCAGAGATAGAAAAGGGAAAAGATGAGGAGGTTCTTAAGATGCTCTTCAAGCCGTGACCCCAAGGATGATGGAAGTGAGAAGAATCCCAAGTATCCTATCCCTCGAGTTGCAGAAGTTCGAGCGTGCGAATGGCCAAGCGATGTGTTCTTACGCGTCACCGGACTTTATGAGGACTTATATCACTTGGTGGAGAACGCAGGCCTTACCGCCTTCGTTGAAGATAAGTGTCTGCAATACCTCCTCCTCACAAGTATATTCGTGCAAAGCTTTAACTTCTATCCGAGGAAGAATCCTCCTATGGTTGAGTTCAATTTATATGATATCCCTCAGCGCATGTCACTCCAGGATTTTTGCAATGTTTGCAAATTTCCTTTTGTTGGGGATATTCATGAACCTCGTCCACGGGACTTTGAGACTTTCATAGATACTATTGTTGTAGGAGAGGAGAGAGGAGTATCTTGCGCCAGAGCTGCTAGCATACATTTTCCCATGCTTCGGTACTTCTCACTATTCGTGGGAAAATGTTTGATTGGCCGTGGGAAGGTTGGGTCCCTTAGCTCCCCAGATCTTGCGGTCTTGCGCGAAGCCCTTTATAATGGCAAAACTTATAGCTTGGGCGCTATAGTAGCTCAACGGTTGAACACGAACCGTTCTAAAGGCGTTGTCTATGGAGGTATCTATGCTACTCGTCTTGCTAGACATTTTGAGATACCTATTAGACTGGACGAGGAAGAAGAGATTCTTCTTCCCGAGAGATATCTAGATTATGATAGCATGGTTCGCCATGACTTTCTTGATAGAGATATAAATAGAAGGATGATTTATAACCTGGTATTTAGTCAGGGTACTCGTGAGACTATTACTTTTCCTGCTCCTTCTTTGTTCAATCTTCATGCAGGTAGGTACATTATTATGCCCTCGGACATCTACGCATATTGGGGCTTAGCCCAACCACAGGTGCCCGTGCCTGAGCCACCAGTCGAGTACCAGACGCCAGTTTATCAGTGGGAGCCAGAGGAGCTCACAGAGCAGTGGCATCCTCAGTCCACTCCGTAGTACCCCGGAGCTGGCTATTTCCCTCCTTGGGAGTAGACCAACTTAGGCCAAAAGCCAAAGCTTGGGGGAGTACGTGTTTCTCACCGACTTTACATTCTTGCTTATGCTTTCACTTTGTCCGTCGGTGTTCACACTTTGCCACTGTATCATCCATGCTAGTTTATTTTCTTTTTCTCGTTTTCTTTTCGTGTGTCTGTCTAGTTTGAGAAAACCCAAAAAGATTTGCTTGTTCTTCTTTTGCTTGTTGGGAGCTTTCCCGTGTAAATAGTTTTCTTTTTCTTTGGGTCAAGGTAGAAGACCATGGTTACAATGTTTAGTGGCTCTCGCATGCATATCTGTTGATCTATTAAAGAGCCATATTAATTTGTCTTATCCTTTGTGTTGGGCATAGTTTATGCCTAAGTAATTTTGGTGATTGATGACAGTACCGTAAAGGACTAACCGTGTGTGTTAAGGTTTCAGATAACACACGTCAACGACACAAGACGACTCGCCTCCTCATTCATGGAACGGAAGCACGTCGCTCTCTACGATTCTCTTTATTTGAGTCAGAGGAAAGCCATACTATTAAGAGGGGAACCGTAGTGGAAAGGTTTGGGTGGAATCTATCTTTGCACGCGCACACTTCACATATTTTCCCTTACCTTCATCTTTGGAGCGGCCCCCGCCACTGTGTTTCTTTCCTCCTTGCAAAATGGTCCCCAGCGGTAGTACCGCTAGCCCCAGCGTTAGTACCGCTGGAATGCTAGCAGTAGTAACACTGCAGCCAGTGGTAGTACCGCTGGCTGGCGGTAGTACTGCCCCTGGTCAGCGGTAGTACCGCTCCAGGTGCTTAGTACCGCCTGCCTAGCGGTTGTTCGTGGACGGACCTTTTTGCGAAGACTTTCTTGGCGGTGGTAGTGCTTTTGCACTACCCGGGGCCCAGCGGTAGTACTGCTGGAATGCCAGCGGTAGTACCGCTGCAACCAGCGGTAGTACCGCCCCTGGTCAGCGGTAGTACCGCTGGAGCTCGGGCAGAGAGTGGGAAAACGGTTGGATTCCCCCCCACTATATAAAGGGTTCTTCTAGCTGTGGAACCTCATCTCTTACCTCCCCAAGCTCCATTGTTGCTCCCTAAGCTCAAAAGTGCCCGATCTCTCTCCCTAGCCAATCAAACTTGTTGATTCTTTAGGGATTGGTTGAGAAGGCCTAGATTCACACTTCCACCAAGAAAAAAGTTGATTCCCCCACCAATCCCTTGCGGATCTTGTTACTCTTGTGTGTTTGAGCATCCTAGATGGTTGAGGTCACCTAGAAGCCATATTCCATTGTGGTGAAGCTTCGTGGTCTAGTTGGGAGCCTCCAAGCTTTGTGTGGAGTTTGCCCCAACCTTGTTTGTAAAGGTTCGGTCGCCGCCTTCAAGGGCACCTATAGTGGAATCACGGTACCTTGCATCGTGCGAGGGCGTGAGGAGAATACGGTGGCCTTAGTGGCTTATTGGGGAGCATTGTGCCTCCACACCACTCCAACGGAGACGTACTTCCTGTCAAAGGGAAGGAACTTCGGTGACACATCCTCGTCTCCATCGGTTCCACTTGTGGTTATCTCTAACCTTTACTTTGTGTATGCTTATATTGTTGACTATATCTTACTTGTCTTAATAGCTCTCGTTGTTAGCTCCATTAGGGTTCACCTCATTGTCGTAATATTTGTGAACCTATATGGTGTTTACCTTAACTTGCTAAGATTAATTAAAAAGTGGTCGTTGTCTATTCACCCCCCCTCTAGTAAACCATATCGATCCTTTCAATTGGTATCAGAGGCACGTCTCTTTATTAAGGGTTTAACCATCCGAAGAGTATGGAAGGCGAAGAGGGAATTAACCATGGGCAACCCGAGGCCATGGACTTGACTTCGGTCACAAGGGACTACTTGAATACGGCTATGGCCGCTCTCAAGACGTCCTTGACGAACGAGGTCAAGACCATGCTTAAAGAGTTAATTGAGGGATTTAAAAGTTCACCCGAACCGGCTATAGTGGTTAAACCCACCGTTTCCGATTCGGAGGCCAACTCCTCTAAGGAAGCGGCTAAAGGTATGCAACCTCCCTCATCTCACGAAAAGGATGGGACTGGAACATATGCCTCAGTTCCACCCCCATGGTCTATGGAGGATCCGTTCCCGCACCACGTCTTAATCCTGTTGGTCCTCCTCCTAAGCTTGTGAAAGGTGACTTTGCTAACTGGGTATTTTCTATTAAGTCTCATTTGAATCACAGCTCAACGAACTTGTGGAGAATCATCGAGCAAGGATATTGTCCCCATGATCCAAGCAACCTCACTCCAAGAGAAGATGCAGACAATCAATACAATCACTCTGCTTTGTTTATTCTCCAGTCTGCCGTGCCACCTGAAGATCTTCCTCACTTGCGTCCCTTCACTTTGGCCAAGGATTGTTGGGAGCATATTATGGTATTGTACAAGGGAAGC
This sequence comes from Hordeum vulgare subsp. vulgare, assembly GCF_904849725.1. Taxonomy (NCBI): domain Eukaryota; kingdom Viridiplantae; phylum Streptophyta; class Magnoliopsida; order Poales; family Poaceae; genus Hordeum; species Hordeum vulgare. Next base: position 523,796,102 of record NC_058520.1, on the reverse strand, counting down.
TCAAGCATTCAACGATCCAACTATGAAGTGATACTTGATAAGGCCGATGAGTTTGTGATGAAGGAAGACGAGGACCCTCGTGATCTCTATCGGAGGGTGACTGCTATTGCTGTGGCACTCAAGGATCATGGGAGCAAGGATGTGGATGATACATGGGTCAAGCGCAAGTTCCTTAAAGCCATCATGCCTTTCAACAAAGCCATGTCATCTGTCATTCGTCAGCGGCCAGACTTCCACTCCTTGTCTTCCAGTGAGGTGTTGGATGAATTCATTGCAATGTCAATCATGAACGAAACAGCCGACAATGCACTTGCTCGTGTTCGATCAAAGACAACTTCACCCAACCTTGCGTTGAAAGCAAAAGCAATGCTTGAAGAAGAAGAAGAAGATGAGGAAGAGGAGGGCTGCCCTGAAGAAACAAAGTATGCTTATCATGAGCACATGGCTCTTGCATCAAGGCAATTTTGGGGCAACAAGAGGAACTCAAGACCCTCCTTCACCAAGAACAACTCGAGTGGATTCAAACCCAAGAAACGAGTAAGGACATGTTATAACTGTGGTAACGTGAGTCACTTCGTGGCCGAATGTCCCTATGAGAAAAGGGAAGACAATGGAGGCAAGCTCATTCGCAAAGACAAAACCAAATCATTTCCAATCAATAACAACTTTGTGAAGAAACCTCACCCAAAAGGGATGGTGGCCCTTGAAGAGTACCCTTCCGATGATGATGATGATGATACAGTGGCAACGACAACTGTTGCTATTGCCACTACACCTCCCTAGAAGGTGTCTCTCTTCAACGCCCCCAACGAGAACCACATCACCAAGTGCCTCATGGCAAAAGGTATCAATCAGGTAACTCCCATCATTAAGACCAACATTACTTCCGCCCCTTCATTGTTAAATTGTGTTGAAGATAGTGATGTTGGGGAACTTAATGAGCATGATCTTGACAAGTTTCTGTGCACTATTAAGGGAGAACCCAAGAAGCACGTTGTTGCTCTCTTGGAACAACTGGGTGAGGCCACTGACCTCATTGAGTCTCATGAGGAGACCATCTCCGAGCTTCAGGGACACAGTCGTGACTATGCCGATGAAATTGCCGAATTATCTAATGCTCTAGAAAAGGAGCGCACTCTTCATTTGGCTCTTGAGGAGTCATATAACGATGACTGTGCTAAAATGCAAAAGAAACTAGATCATGATGTTGTTCTTACTCGTATGCTTAAGTCTGAAAAGTATGCTCTTGAGGTTGGCCATGACAGACTCAAAGAGGAGTTTGACACACTTGACAAGACCCACAAGGTCTTGAAAGGTGTTCATTTCTCTCTAAAAGAGTCTCATGATCAACTCCAAGCAAAGCTTACCAAGGAGATCTCTACTTGCCCTCCCTTTGTGTTAATTGATAATGCTTGTGCAACTAACCCCTGTTGTGAGCATGTACATCTTGTGGAGGAAAATGCCAAGTTAAAGGAGAAACTTGAGAAGGGCCTTGTGGCATGCATACAAGGTGAGAAGAGTCTGAACGACCTCTTTAGCACTCAAAAGGGTGTTGTAGGAAAGGAGGGACTTGGACTTACCTCCAAGACAAAAGGTAAAAGGAGGAACAGGAACAAACGATCTCCCACCCTCATGGACATCTTTGTCAAAGAGGGTGAGGGGACTTAGAAGGTGAACAGGAACAAGGTGGACTATGGAAACCTCAAGAAGGGCAAAACCATCCCTACTAACACAGCCGGCAAATTCAATTCTTCTTATGTCTTATGTTGTGCTAGTGATGGGCATGTTTATGCCAGATTTGTTGGTTCCTACGATGAGGATATTGAATGGGCTATCTGGGTTCCTAAGGCCCTTGTCTCTAACATGAAAGGACCCATTAAAAATGGGTACCTAAAACCAAGCCTTGATTTATTGCAGGAGTTTGCTTCCGGTGGGGTGTCATGGTTGCTCGATAGTGGAGCAACAAATCATATGACCGGAAGCAAGGACTTAGTGGTGGATGTGCATCCTTCTCCATCTATGCCCACCCATGTCCAATTCGCCGATGCATCTTCTTCAAAGGTATTGGGATTTGGCAAGGTGGTCGTCTCTCAAGATTTATCTATTGAGAAGGTCATGCTTGTTGAGTCACTTGCCTACAATTTACTTTCGGTTCGTCAACTCGCAATTATGGGTTTTTCGACATTCTATAATCTTGATACTGTGGTCCTCCTAAGGAGCAAGACTCTTAAAGTAGCCTATGTTGGATATGTTGAAAATGGTCTTTATGTGGTGAACTTCTCAAAGCGACCCACTAAGACTGCGACTTGTTTAATGGCTAAAGTTGACGTGGGCTGGCTTTGGCATCGCCGTTTAGCTCATGTCAATATGAGATCTTTGCAAAGTCTTCTGACAGGGGACCATATTCATGGACTAACAAATGTGAGTTTTGCTAAAGATCGTGTTTGCAGTGCCTACATTGAAGGAAAGATTCATGAAACTGCTCATCGTCCAACGACTCTTATCTACACTAAGAGGCCATTGGAACTTCTCCATATGGATCTGTTTGGTCCTCCATCATTTGATAGTCTTGGAGGCAGAAAGTATTGCTTAGTGATTGTTGACGACTACTCAAGATATACCTGGGTATATTTCTTTAAAAAGAAGAGTGAAACTCAACAAACGGTCATCAACTTTGCTAATGAAGCGCAACGTCAACATGAAGCAAAGATCTTGATGATTAGAAGTGACAACGGCATCGAGTTCAAGAACTACACCTTAGATGAGTTTATAGGTGATGAGGGAATAAAACACCAATATTCTGCACCATATACCCCTCAACAAAACGGCGTGGCAGAAAGGAAGAACCGGACCTTGATAGACGCTGCAAGGACAATGATGGCAGAATTCAAATCTCCATATAACTTCTGGGCAGAGGCCATCAACACAGCATGTCATGCATCCAATCGGCTCTACATCCGCAAAGGCTTGAACAAGACTCCGTATGAGATTCTAACTGGAAACAAACCCAATCTCAAGTACTTCCGGGTATTCGGTTGTAAGTGTTTCATTCTCAAGAAAGGTGCACGTTTAGCTAAATTTGATTCTAGAGCACATGAGGGTATGTTTGTTGGTTATGCTACAAACTCTCATGCTTACCATGTCCTCAACAAGTCCACTGGACTAATTGAGGAGACGTGTAACGTAGAGTTTGATGAAAATAATGGCTCCCAAGTGGAGCAAAGTGGTCTTTGTGATGTAGGTGATGAAATTCCTCCCCAAGCCATAAGAAGAATGGGGATTGGTCAAATACTCCCCATTGAGGAACCCCTTGTGGTCGAAGGAGAAGGATAATGCTCTACTCAAGTGGAGCCATCACCTCCACAAGCCCCACATGCTTCCGATGAACAAAGAGAAGACTCTCAACAAAATAAACAAGCTCAAGGTCAAGATAAATTGCCCAACAATGATGATGTGTCTCAGGATATTCAAGCACTACCCCAAGACTCCGAACCGGCTCATGATCAAGATCAAGTGCAACCCTGAGATCTAGACCAAGTAGAAGCACAAGATCAAGATCAAGAGCAACCACAAATACAAGAACAAACTAGTGAACCTGCTCAAGTCGAAGGACAAAATGATCAGGAGACTGTCTCACAATTCCCTTTTGGAGCACCAACAACCGGCTCAAGACGCAAGGGCAAGCAAAGGAAACAAGTCGATGCTCCCCCGTTATATAATGAAGAACTCTTGGAGCGTCGAGCAGCCAAGATTGCGAACAAGCTGAGAGTCAAGTCACATCTTATGAAGAATGTACTTGGCAGTTTAAAAAGGGGAGTATCCACCCGTCAACAGATTTGGAATTATTGTGAGCATCACGCGTTTGTTTCGTATGTGAACCTCAACAGGTACAGGAAGCGCTCGATGATGAGGATTGGCTTATGGCCATGCACGAAGAACTTAACAACTTCGAGCGCAACCAAGTCTGGGATTTAGTGCCTAGGCCAACGGAGGAACATAATGTCATCGGGACCAAATGGATATTCAAGAACAAGCAAGATGCCAATGGGATTGTGATTCGAAACAAGGCAAGATTGGTGGCTCAAGGCTACTCCCAAGTGGAGGGTATCGACTACGGTGAAACCTTTGCCCCTGTTGCTCATCTAGAATCTATTCGCATGTTGCTTGCATTTGCTTCTCATCATAACTTCAAATTACAACAAATGGATGTGAAAAGTGCCTTTCTTAATGGTCCTTTAAATGAGTTGGTCTATGTCAAACAACCCCCGGGATTCGAACATCCCAAGCTCCCCAATCATGTGTACAAACTTAATAAGGCACTCTATGGCCTTAAACAAGCCCCACACGCGTGGTATGAGTATCTTACTGAGTTGTTACAAGATCGTGGGTTTGATATTGGGAAGATAGATCCCACTCTTTTTACTAAGAGGGTTAAAGGGGATTTGTTCATATGCCAACTGTATGTTGATGATATTATCTTTGGCTCTCCTAACATTTCCTTCAATGAAGAATTTGCTGCACTAATGACTGAGAAGTTTGAGATGTCCATGATGGGAGAGTTGAAGTTCTTCCTCGGGTTCGAGATTAAACAAGGTCTAGAAGGGACATTCATCAAACAAGCCAAGTACACTCAAGACATGCTCAAACGGTTCGAGCTCGAAGATGTCAAACCGGTCAAGTTCCCCATGCCAACAAGATGCAAGCTTGACAGTGATCCCAATGGTAAAGCAGTGGATCAAAAGGTATATCGCTCCATGATTGGATCCCTCCTTTACCTTTGTGCATCCAGACCGGATATTATGTTGAGTGTAGGGATATGTGCACGGTTTCAATCCGCACCAAAAGAAAGTCATTACATGGCTGTTAAGCGAATCTTTCGATATTTGGCTCATACCCCAAACTTTGGCCTTTGGTATCCCAAAGGAGCAAACTTCAATCTAGTTGGCTATTCTGACTCAGATTGGGCAGCAGATTGTGTGGAGAGGAAGTCAACGTCTGGAGGGTGCCAATTCCTTGGTCGCTCATTGGTAAGTTGGTCGTCAAAGAAGCAGAATTGCGTCTCCTTATCATCCACCGAAGCTGAGTATGTGGCAGCTGCAAGTTGGTGTGCACAATTGCTATGGATGAGGCAAACTTTAAAGGATTATGGTGTCACTTGTGACAAAGTGCCTCTTCTATGTGACAATCAAAGTGATATCAAGATTTCCCTCAACCCAGTGCAACATAGCAAAACCAAACATATTGATATTCGCCATCATTTCATTCGTGAACATATCAAGCTAGGTGATATTGAGGTTCACTTCATCCACACTGAAGAGCAACTTGCAGATATTTTCACTAAGCCTCTAGATGAAGCAAGGTTCCGGGAGTTAAGGCATGAGCTAAATATCATTGATTCAAGTAATGTGGATTGAAACTAGGCATGTTGCACCTCACTTTGCATTCCATCTTGGTCTAGATGTAGGCATGGACATAGGGGGAGTGTTGTTCTCTCAATGAACTCTCCCTTCCCCCATTATGCATAAATCAATCTAGTCTTTCACTTTAGCCATTGTCAAATGGCACTTGTGCTTCAAAGACGAGCATTCGTCATGAACCCAAGGATAATTCTTCGCGGTGTCATACCATTGTCTCAAACATAGGTGGCCTCGGCCACCGCCCCTCCCCACCTTTCCTTCGTATAGAAGAAAAGGATATACAATGACAAGTCAGTACATATTTTTTGGTGCTATTTCTTTTACTTACTTGTCATTTGCCCAAGTTCTTCTCTTATCCTAAGCCGCGTTGTGTCATTTGCAGCGGTACTACCGCCAGGGGTAGCGGTACTACCGCCAGGACCCCAGCGGTACTACCGCCAGGGGTAGCGGTACTACCGCCAGGGATAGCGGTACTACCGCCATGATTCCCATCTAACACGACCTGCTAGGAAATTTTTAGGGATGTCTCAAGGGGTAGCGGTACTACCGCCAGGGGGAGCGGTACTACCGCCAGGACCCCAACGGTACTACCGCTGCATCCAGCGGTACTACCGCCAGGTCCACAGCGGTACTACCGCTGGCCCGTACCCCTTGGGCTATATAAAGGAGGGGGAGCCCGTTTTTCTCAGGCTCTTTCTTCTTCCTCGCGGCTCCTCCCTCCCCTAGCCCAAAATCCCCCTGTTTTGATCTCTATTCGTGGAGCTCCTTCTCTCCATTGGATTGGAAGGGTTGCTCCACGTCTCCTTCCTCCTCCAAGGGCCATGAATCCCGGTAACGCTCCTCCCCTTCTTCTATTGGTTGATGTTCTTGCTCTAGGGTTAGGAGCATTGGTGGTTTGGATTCATGTCTTTGATCTTGTGTCCTGTTCTTGGATGACATGAAGGAGATATTTGAGGGGAGTATAGGTCCTATGAATCTTTGCGGTTTATTTTTGCCATGCCCTAGGATTTACATGTTTTAGATCAAGTACTTGAACTATTTGGATTAGATCTAAAACTTGCTCTCACTTGCCTAGGCATGCACTTATTTCGGTGGTCCTTGTGAGTCTCATGTGTGTAGGGCTGTGGTGGAATTCTTAGTGTTCATATACAACCCATGCCCCTCGTCAAAATCGTGTAGCCCTATCCATGATGTCTATTTTATCTGTCAGATCTGAAAGTCAAACCCCAGCGGTACTACCGCCAGGGGTAGCGGTACTACCGCTAGGACCCCAGCGGTACTACCGCCAGGGGTAGCGGTACTACCGCCAGGAGGATTCACTGTGCAGTCTTTTCATCTGCTTGGCAATGAGTGTTTATTTTTTCTGCCTTTTCTAGTTCATTGCCTTGACTCTTTTTGTCGCTTATTTTTGCTGTGTGTTGTGTCACAGGTAGTTCTCGCCGTTCGAACCCCCCACGGGACACGCAGTCAAAGCAGTATCGCAACCCAGAGGCTCCAGAGGGTTCTGCCACTTCAGGTCTACAACCCAAAAAGCAGTCCTTCAAGAAGACCGCGACCAAGGACAAGGGGATCAATGTCCGCACAATGCCCCCAAGGACTTTCTGTGGTTCCGCACTCAGAACCATTATCTCAACGAGAGGGCTGTGATCAAGAATGTTGACCATGTTTGGGCAAAGGATCACTGCAGGATCTACCGTGATATTGTCATGCATTTCAAGAAGAACTATGTCCCCGTTCAGTGGATTGACCTTGCTCATCTTCAGCGGAACCTGGACTATTTTGGTGATGCCCTCTCTCTGATTGACAAACTGGGCATCAAGGACATCATCACTTTCAAAACAGATTTTGACCCCACTGTTGTTGCCTAGTTCTATGTCACAGTCCACTTCTCTCCTGATGAAGAGCGCTCTATGGTATGGATGACTGGGACTCAGAAGATGACAGGTACCTGGCGTGAATTCATGGCATTCCTCAAGGTTGAGTGCCAGGGAGCTGACACTCCACTTGGGTCGCGTCCTCATGCTGCAGCCCCCACTGATAGGCCCCCAGCGAAGGACAGACTACAACAACTCTATGTGAGGAAGGGTGTGCTTCCCAAGCATTTGGACATCATGCATCGGATCTTCCGCAACACCCTCTTCCCTCGCATTGGTAACTTCGACGAGGTTCATGGCTCTTTGGCTGAGATGCTGCTGCTCTGTGAGGAGGCTATGACTAAGGAGTCTGCCCCTCTTGATATTTCTGATGTGATGTTCATGGAGCTCTGGAACTGCATCATAATGCGTAAGGTTCCCATCTACGGGCCCTATCTGTTCGCTTATATTCGTCAGAAGTGGCAAGATACTTATCCGCAGGAGGAGCTCTACATTCAGTCTGACTACATTGTGCACGACCCTGTCAAGCTTTGCGTCAAGGATAAATGGGCCAACCCATCAACTTCCTCTCAGCACATGGATACTGACACAGAGACTGCTGCTGACAGAGGAACCGCCTCTCAGTCCCGCTCTTCTGCCATGCCATCTTGGGCCATCAAACTGCAGGATAAGATGAAGACCCTATTCTGTATGCAGGCCAAGGGCCAGTACCAAGCGCACGTGTCTCAGAAGGAGAACCGCCAGAGGCACAAGTGTGTCCTAAGGACTCTTGATGTTGACATCTCCAGCGGATCAGAGGACGACATCACTCCAGAGGCTGCTTGGATGCAGGCTCAAGGTTACCAGTGGTCTGGCGCTGAGGAGGAAGAGGAGGAGCAGGACGATCAGGAGGGTATCGACGAGTCTGGCGATGCTGAGGATGAGGAGTAACTACCTGTGGCGTTAGGTGTGCCCCTTTTTGGTGTCTTGTGCCAAAGGGGGAGAGAGTCTAGGAGCTGGATTTACTTGTTTTTAGAGTTGAACTTTGCTTTGCTTTTCTTTCTTTCGTGGTTTGCTTCGAACTTGGTTTGCTTCTAGTTTGCTATCGTTAGTGAGACATGAACTTATGTGAGATTTATTTCCATCATATGCTGTGAGTCATATGCCCCGTATTGTCTACAATCCACCAAAAAGGGGGACATTGTTGGGGCATAGTTTATGCCTAAGTAATTTTGGTGATTGATGACAGTACCGTAAAGGACTAACCATGTGTGTTAAGGTTTCAGATAACACACGTCAACGGCACAAGACGACTCGCCTCCTCATTCATGGAACGGAAGCACGACGCTCTCTACGATTCTCTTTATTTGAGTCATAGGAAAGCCGTACTATTAAGAGGGGGACCGTAGTGGAAAGGTTTGGGTGGAATCTATCTTTGCACGCGCACACTTCACATATTTTCCCTTACCTTGATCTTTGGAGCGGCCCCCGCCACTGTGTTTCTTTCCTCCTTGCAAAATGGTCCCCAGCGGTACTACCGCTAGAATGCTAGCGGTAGTACCGCTGCAGCCAGCGGTAGTACCGCCCTTGGTCAGCGGTAGTACCGCTCCAGGTGCTTAGTACTGCCTGCCTAGCGGTTGTTCGTGGACGGACCTTTTTGCGAAGACTTTCTTGGCGGTGGTAGTGCTTTTGCACTACCCGGGGCCCAATGGTAGTACCGCTGGAATGCCAGCGGTAGTACCGCTGCAACCAGCGGTAGTACCGCTAGTCAGCGGTAGTACCGCCCCTGGTCAGCGGTAGTACCGCTGGAGTGCCAGTGGTAGTACCGCTGCAGGCAGCGGTAGTATCGCTGGAGCTCGGGCAGAGAGTGGGAAAACGGTTGGATTCCCCCCCCACTATATAAAGGGTTCTTCTAGCTGTGGAACCTCATCTCTTACCTCCCCAAGCTCCATTGTTGCTCCCTAAGCTCAAAAGTGCCCGATCTCTCTCCCTAGCCAATCAAACTTGTTGATTCTTTAGGGATTGGTTGAGAAGGCCTAGATTCACACTTCCACCAAGAGAAAAGTTGATTCCCCCACCAATCCCTTGCGGATCTTGTTACTCTTGGGTGTTTGAGCATCCTAGACGGTTGAGGTCACCTAGAAGCCATATTCCATTGTGGTGAAGCTTCGTGGTCTAGTTCGGAGCCTCCAAGATTTGTGTGGAGTTTGCCCCAACCTTGTTTGTAAAGGTTCGGTCGCCGCCTTCAAGGGCACCTATAGTGGAATCACGGTACCTTGCATCGTGCGAGAGCGTGAGGAGAATACGGTGGCCTTAGTGGCTTATTGGGGAGCATTGTGCATCCACACCGCTCCAACGGAGACGTACTTCCTGTCAAAGGGAAGGAACTTCGGTAACACATCCTCGTCTCCATCGGTTCCACTTGTGGTTATCTCTAACCTTTACTTTGTGTATGCTTATATTGTTGACTATATCTTACTTGTCTTAATAGCTCTCGTTGTTAGCTCCATTAGGGTTCACCTCATTGTCGTAATATTTGTGAACCTATATGGTGTTTACCTTAACTTGCTAAGATTAATTAAAAAGTGGTTGTTGTCTATTCACCCCCCCCCTCTAGTCAACCATATCGATCCTTTCACTTTGTGTTTGTCTACAGATTCCAGCGTAGTCCAATGCACGAGCACTCTTATTATTGTTCACATCGTTCGGTCGTGCAAGTGAAAGGCAATAATGACAATATATGATGAAGTGACTGAGCCTGAAAAAGCTGGTATGAACTCGATGTATTTTGTTTTTGTAAATATGACTAACTCATCGTTCCTAGTTCAGCTTTGTTGTGAGAAAAACATGTTTGCAATGACAACTTAAAGATCATAGTTTCTGATGCCATGCTTAATTAGCTAGGAGCTTATAATGGTTTGCCTTGGATGCCAACATGAATTTTGAGATGACTATGATGTAGTACGATAGGATGGTATCCTCCTTTGAATGATTCAAGTGGCTTGACTTGGCGCATGTTCACGCATGTAGTTGAAACAAAATCAACATAGCCTCTATGATATTCATGGTCATGGTGATTTATGTCCTACTCACGCTTGCACTCAATGTTAGTTAATCTCAATGCATTTTGATGACTGTTGTAGCTCTCTAGTTGGTTGCTTCCCAGTCTTTTGCTAGCCTTCACTTGTACTAAGCGGAATACTGCTTGTGCATCCACTTCCATAAACCCAAAGTTGTTCCATATGAGTCCATCATACCTACCTATATGCGGTATCTACCTGCCGTTCCAAGTAAATTTGCATGTGCCACTCTCTAAACCTTCAAGAAATAATCTGTTTTGCATGCCCGAACCGCTCATGTGGTGACAGGGGGCTGCTACTGCGACAACAGACCTTCCCGGGTACGGCGCCAGGAATCCTGCTACAGCGGCTACGCCTTAGGGACTTCCTAGGCAAATATGCAAAGGATTCCCCCGTGGCCTTGGAGCCTTGCGTTGGTGTTCCCTCGAAGCGGAAAGGGTGATGTAGCACAATGGCGGTAAGTATTGCCCTCAGTTTTGAGAACCAAGGTATCGATCCAGTGAAGGAGTATCACAAGTGCCTGCACAAACACAAAGAGCTTGCTCCCAACGCTATGAAGGGGTTGTCGATCCCTTATAGATTGTTTGCCAAGTGAGAACTGAAAGCAACAAAGTAACAAAGCAAAGTAAAAGCGAAGGTGTAAACGATGGGTGTGAATAGACCCGGGGGCCGTAGGTGGGTGAACGAATTACTCTCGAGCAATTGATAGAACCGCGCAAAGTCGTGACGATATCTATGGCAATGATTATATCTATAGGCATCACGTCCAAAACAAGTAGACAGATACTTTCTGCATCTACTACTATTACTCCACACGTCGACCGCTATCCAGCATGCATCTAGTGTATTAAGTCCAAAAGAACAGAGTAACGCCTTAAGCAAGATGACATGATGTAGATGGACAATCTCATATCTACGACAAAGCCCACCTTGTTACCCTTGATGGCAACTACATGATGTGTGCCTTGCTGCCCCTACTGTCACTGGGAAAGGTCACCACACGGTAAGAACCCAAAACCAAGCACTTCTCCCATTGCAAGAATCATAGATCTAGTTGGCCAAACAAAACCCAAAACTCGGAGAGACTTACAAGGATATCAAATCATGCATATTAGAAATCAGCAAAGACTCAAATATATATCATAGATAATCTGATCACAAATCCACAATTCATCGGATCTCGACAAACACACCGCCAAAGAGGATTACATCGGATAGATCTCCATGAAGATCATGGAGAACCTTGTATTGAAGATCCAAGAGAGAGAAGAAGCCATCTGGCTACTAACTACGGACCCGTAGGTCTGAAGTGAACTACTCACGAGTCATTGGAGGGGCGATTATGTTGATGAATAGGCCCTCCAACTCCAAAGTCCCCTTCGTCAGGGCACCGGGAAGGGTCTCTAGATGAGATCTTGCGGAAACAGGAACTTTCGGCGGCGGAACTCCCGATCTAGGTTTCTTTTTGGAGGTTTCTGAATTTATAGGACCATATGGCGGTGGAGTTGCATCAAGTGAGCCCCCGAGGGGCCCACAAGCTTGATTGGCGCGACCTAGGGGGGCGGCGACAGGGCTTGTGGCGCCCTCGTGACCCCCCTCCGGTATTTTTTTCTTCCGGTATTTTTGATATTTTCCATAAAAATCATCGCGAAAGAATTATTCCGTTTGGACTCCATTCCAAAATCAGATCTGAAAAGAGTCAAAAACACAGAAAAACATGAACTGGCGCTTGGCACTGAGTTAATAAGTTAGTCCCCAAAAAGATATAAAAGGTAAACAAAACATCCAAAGTTGACAAGATAACAGCGTGAAACCATCAAAAATTATAGATACGTTTGAGACATATCAAGCATCCCCAAGCTTAACTCCTGCTCGTCCTCGAGTAGGGAAGTGATAAAGAATGAATTTTTGATGCTTTCATGCTACCTAGCATAGATGTCCTTTGTAACTCCTCTTATGTGACGTGAATGTTCAGATCCATTAGATTCAAAACAATAGTTTGCTATTGATGTGGAAACAATAATACTTCAAGCAAACTAGCAAAGTAATCATGAACTTTCAAAATAACAAGGCCAAAAGAAAGTTATCCCTACAAAATCATATAGTCTGGCTATGCTCTATCATCATTGCACAACGAATTTAAATCATGCACAACCCCGGTATTGGCCAAGTAATTGTTTCACACCTTTACTTTCTCAAACCTTTTCAACTCTCACGCAATACATGAGCGTGAGCCATGGTTTTAGCACTATAAGTGGTGTGGAGTGTGGTGGAGGTTGCAAGACAAAATAAGGAGAAGATTATCACATTAACAAAGCATATCAATGAGCTGTGGAGATGCTCATCAATAGATATCAATGTGAATGAGTAGGAATTGCCATACAAATGATGCACTAGAGCTAAGAGTATGTGAAAGCTCTTAAAGAAATATAGTGGGTGTGCATCCAACTTGCTTGCTCACGAAGACCTAAGGCAATTTTGAGGAAGCCTATCATTGGAATACACAAGCCAAGTTATATAATGAAAATTTCCCACTAGCTATATGGTGGTGACAAAACGAGAGACTCTCAATCATGAAGATCATGGTGCTTAATATGCACAAGTGTGGAACGGTGGTAGCATTGTCCCTTCTCTCTTTTTCTCTCATTATATATATATATATGGTGGGCTCTTTGGCCTCTTTTTTTTAATTTTGGTGGGCATCTTTGGCCTCTTTTATTTCCTCACATGGGTCAATGCTCCATAAATGATGATCATCACACTTTCAACTCAAAATTTAGAGCAACGAGGACTCTATATGGAATGCCTTCGGTAGTGTACCGTGACAATGATCTAGCAAGGCATAGACATTAATGGAAACATCATGCTAGCTATCTTACGATCATGCAATGGCAATGTAGACGTGGTGGCACATTTCATGGTGGTAGTTGCATGGCAATATATCTCGGAATGACTTTGAAAAAGCCATAGTAGGTAGGTATGGTTGCTGTTTTGAAGGAGGCTAATGGTGGGTTTTGTGCACCGGCGAAAGTTGCACGACACTAAAGAAGATAGTGATGGTGGAAGGTGAAAGTGCATCTAAACCATGGACTCAACATTAGTCATGAAGAACTCATATACTTGTTGCAAAAGTTTTATTAGTAATCGTAACAAAGCATTCAACGCATACTCCTAGGGGAAGGGTTGGTAGGTATAAACCATCGCGCGATCCCGACCGCCACACAAAGGATGACAATCAATATACTAATCATGCTCATACTTCATCACATAGCGGTTCACCATACGTGCATGATGTTGGAATTATGCCCTAGAGGCAATAATAAATATAGTTATTATTATAATTCCTGTATCAAGATAATCGTTTATTATCCATGCTATAATTGTATTGAATGAAGACTTATATACATTGTGGATGCGAAGAAAAAACATTGTCCCTAGCAAGCCTCTAGTTGGCTAGCCAGTTGATCAAAGATAGTCAGGGTCTTCTGACTATGTACAAGGTGTTGTTGCTTGATAACTCGATCACGTCATTAGGAGAATCAAGTGATGGACTAGACCCAAACTAATAGACGTAGCATGTAGATCGTGTCATTTTGTTGCTACTATTTTCGGCGTGTCAAATATATGTTCCTATGACCATGAGATCATATAACTCACTGACACCGGAGGAATACTTTGTGCGTATCAAACGTCGCAACGTAACTGGGTGACTATAAAGATGCTCTACAGGTATCTCCGAAGGTGTTTGTTGAGTTAGTATGGATGGAGACTGGGATTTGTCACTCCGTATGACGGAGAGGTATCTTGGGGCCCACTCGGTAATACAACATCACACACAAGCCTTGCAAGCAATGTAACTTAGTGTAAGTTGCGAGATCTAGTATTACGGAACGAGTAAAGAGACTTGCCGGTAAATGAGATTGAAATAGGTATGCGGATACTGACGATCGAATCTCGAGCAAGTAACATACTGAAGGACAAAGGGAATGACATGCGGGATTATATGAATCCCTGGCACTCAGGTTCAAACGATAAGGTCTTCGTAGAATATGTGGGATCCAATATGGGCATCCAGGTCCCGCTATTGGATATTGACCGAGGAGTCACTCGGGTCATGTCTACATAGTTCTCGAACCCGCAGGGTCTGCACACTTAAGGTTCGATGTTGTTTTATGCGTATTTGAGTTATATGGTTGGTTACGGAATGTTGTTCGGAGTCCCGGATGAGATCACGGACGTCACGAGGGTTTCCAGAATGGTCCGGAAACGAAGATTGATATATAGGATGACCTCATTTGATTATCGGAAGGTTTTTCGGAGTTACCGGGAATGTACCGGGAATGACGAATGGGTTCCGGGTGTTCACCGGGGGGGGGGGGGGGCAGCCCACCCCGGGGAAGCCCATAGGCCTTGGGGGTGGCGCACCAGCCCTTGGTGGGCTGGTGGGACAGCCCAAGAAGGCCCTATGCGCCATAGATTGAAAATCAAAGAGAAAAGAAAAAAAAGGAGGTGGGAAAGAAGAGAAGGACTCCACCTTCCAATCCTAGTTGGACTAGGATTGGAGGAGGACTCCTCCTCCCTTGGTGGCGCAGCCCTTGGGGCTCCTTGAGCCTCAAGGCTAGCCTCCCCTCCCCTCCTCCTATATATATGGAGCTATTAGGGCTGATTTGAGACGACTTTTGCCACGGCAGCCCGACCACATACCTCCACGGTTTTACCTCTAGATCGCGTTTCTGCGGAGCTCGGGCGGAGCCCTGCTGAGATTAGATCACCACCAACCTCCGGAGCGCCGTCACGCTGCCGGAGAACTCATCTACCTCTCCATATCTCTTGCTGGATCAAGAAGGCCCAGATCATAGTCGAGCTGTACGTGTGCTGAACGCGGAGGTGCCCTCCGTTCGGCACTAGATCGTGGGACGGATCGCGGGACGGTTCGCGGGACGGTTAGCGGGGCGGATCGAGGGACGTGAGGACGTTCCACTACATCAACCGCGTTTCTTAACGCTTCTGTTGTGCGATCTATAAGGGTATGTAGATCGGAAATCCCCTCTCGTAGATGGACATCACCATGATAGGTCTTCGTGCGCGTAGTAAATTTTTTATTTCCCATGTGACGTTCCCCAACAGTGGCATCATGAGCTAGGTTCATGCGTAGTTGTCTTCTTGAGTAGAACACAAAAGTTTTTGTGGGCGGTGAACACAAAAGTTCATCACGAGGGTTTCCGGAATGGTCCGGAAACGAAGATTGATATATAGGATGACCTCATTTGATTACCGGAAGGTTTTCGGAGTTACCGGGAATGACGAATGGGTTCCGGGTGTTCACCGGGGGGGGGGGGGCAACCCACCCCGGGGAAGCCCATAGGCCTTGGGGGTGGCGCACCAGCCCTTAGTGGGCTTGTGGGACAGCCCAAGAAGGCCCTATGCGCCATAGGAAGAAAATCAAAGAGAACAGAAAAAAAGAGGAGGTGGGAAAAGGGGGAAGGACTCCTCCTTCCAAACCTAGTTGGACTCGGTTTGGAAGGGGAGGGTTGCCCCCCTTGGCTCGGCCGAACCCCTTGGGGGTCCTTGGACCCCAAGGCAAGGCTCCCCCTCTTCTCCCTATATATACGGAGGTTTTTGGGCTGATTTGGGACAACTTTGCCACGGCAGCCCGACCACATATCTCCACGGTTTTACCTCTAGATCGCGTTTCTGCGGAGCTCGGGCGGAGCCCTGCTGAGATAAGATCATCACCAACCTCCGGAGTGCCATCACGCTGCCGGAGAACTCATCTACCTCTCCGTCTCTCTTGCTGGATCAAGAAGGCCGAGATCATCGTCGAGCTATACGTGTGCTGAACGCGGAGGTGCCGCCCGTTCGGCACTAGATCGTGGGACTGATCGCGGGACGGTTCGCGGGGCGGATCGAGGGACGTGAGGACGTTCCACTACATCAACCACGTTCACTAACGCTTCTGCTGTGCGGTCTACAAGGGTACGTAGATCGAATTCCCCTCTCGTAGATGGACATCACCATGATAGGTCTTCGTGCGCGTAGGAAAATTTTTGTTTCCCATGCGACGTTCCCCAACAATGGCATCATGAGCTAGGTTCATGCGTAGATGTCTTCTCGAGTAGAACACAAAAGTTTTTGTGGGCGGTGATGTGCGTTTTGCTGCCCTCCTTAGTCTTTTCTTGATTCCGCGGTATTGTTGGATTGAAGCGGCTTGGACCGACATTACTCGTATGCTTACGAGAGATTGGTTTCATTGCTACGAGTAACCCCGTTGCTCAAAGATGACTGGCAAGTGTCTGTTTCTCCAACTTTAGTTGAATCGGATTTGACCGAGGAGGTCCTTGTATAAGGTTAAATAGCAATTCATATATCTCCGTTGTGGTGTTTGCGTAAGTAAGATGCGATCCTACTAGATACCCATGGTCACCACGTAAAACATGCAACAACAAAATTAGAGGACGCCTAACTTGTTTTTGCAGGGTATGCTTGTGATGTGATATGGCCAACGATGTGATGTGATATATTGGATGTATGAGATGATCATGTTGTAATAGATAATACCGACTTGCACGTCAATGGTACGGCAACCGGCAGGAGCCATAGGGTTGTCTTTAAACTAACGTTTGTGCTTGCAGATGCGTTTACTATTTTGCTAGGATGTAGCTTTAGTAGTAATAGCATGAGTAGCACGACAACCCCGATGGCGACACGTTGATGGAGATCATGGTGTGGCGCCGGTGACAAGAAGATCGTGCCGGTGCTTTGGTGATGGAGATCAAGGAGCACGTGATGATGGCCATATCATGTCACTTATGAATTGCATGTGATGTTAATCCTTTTATGCACCTTATTTTGCTTAGAACCACGGTAGCATTATAAGGTGATCTCTCACTAAAATTTCAAGACGAAATTGTGTTCTCCCCGACTGTGCACCGTTTCTACAGTTCGTCATTTCGAGACACCACGTGATGATCGGGTGTGATAGACTCAACGTTCACATACAACGGGTGCAAAACAGTTGCACACACGGAACACTAGGGTTAAGCTTGACGAGCCTAGCATGTGCAGACATGGCCTCGGAACACATGAGACCGAAAGGTCGATCATGAATCATATAGATGATATGATTAGCATAGGGATGCTTACCACTGAAACTATACTCAACTCACGTGATGATCGGACTTGAGCTAGTGTAAGTGGATCATGAACCACTCAAATGACTAGAGAGATGTACTTTTTGAGTGGGAGTTTAGCGAGTAATTTGATTAAGTTAAACTCTAGTTATCTTGAACATAGTCTAAGTCCACTTTGAATATATTTGTGTTGTAGATCATGGCTCACGCGACAGTCACCCTGAATTTTAATACGTTCCTAGAGAAAGCTAAGTTGAAAGATGATGGAAGCAACTTTGTAGACTGGGCTCGTAACCTTAAGCTAATCTTACAAGCTGGGAAGAAGGATTATGTCCTTAATGCTGCGCTAGGAGATGAACCACCCGCTACGGCTGACTAGGATGTTAAGAATGCTTGGTTAACACGTAAGGAGGACTCCTCAGTAGTTCAATGTGCAGTCTTGTATGGCTTAGAACCGGGACTTCAACGTCGCTTTGAGCGTCATGGAGCATTTGAGATGTTCCAGGAGTTGAAGTTCATCTTTCAGAAGAACGCCCGGATCGAGAGGTATGAGACCTCCAATAAATTCTATGCTTGCAAGATGGAGGAGAACTCGTCTGTCGGTGAACATGTGCTCAAAATGTCTGGGTACTCAAACCGTCTAGCTGAGCTAGGGATTGAACTCCCGCAAGAGGCTATCACTGATAGAATCCTTCAATCACTGCCGCCAAGCTATAAAGGCTTTGTGTTGAACTACAACATGCAAGGGATGAACAAGTCACCCGGCGAGTTGTTTGCGATGCTGAAAGTCGCAGAGTCTGAACTCCGTAAAGAGCATCAAGTGTTGATGGTGAATAAGAGCACTAGTTTCAAGAGAAACGGCAAAGGCAAGAAGGGTAATTCAAAGAAGAGCGGCAAGCCTGTTGCCAATCCGACGAAAAAACCCAAAGCTGGACCTAAGCCTGAAACAGAGTGTTACTATTGCAAGGGTATGGGTCACTGGAAGCGCAACTGCCCCAAGTATCTGGCTGATAAGAAGGCGGCCAAAGAAAAATCAGGTATATTTGATATACATGTTATTGATGTGTACTTAACCGGCTCTCGTAGTAGTGCCTGGGTATTTGATACCGGTTCTGTTGCTCATATGTGCAACTCGAAACAGGAACTGCGGAATAGACGAAGGCTGGCGAAAGATGAAGTGACGATGCGCGTAGGAAATGGTTCCAAGGTTGATGCAATCGCCGTCGGCACAGTTTCACTTCAGTTACCATCAGGATTAGTTATGAACTTGAATCATTGTTATTTAGTGCCTGCGTTGAGCATGAACATTATATCTGGATCTTGTTTATTGCGAGACGGTTACTCTTTTAAGTCAGAGAATAATGGTTGTTCTATTTCTATGAGTAACATCTCTTATGGTCATGCACCCAATGTGAGAGGATTGTTCATATTGAATCTTGATAGTGATACACACATACATAACATTGAGAACAAAAGAATTAGAGTTAACAATGATAGCGCCATATTTTTGTGGCATTGCCGCTTAGGTCATATTGGTGTAAAGCGCATGAATAAACTCCATGCCGATGGACTTTTGGAGTCACTTGACTTTGATTCACTTGACACGTGCGAACCATGCCTCATGGGCAAGATGACTAAAACTCCGATCTCCGGAACAATGGAGCGTGCAAGTGACTTGTTGGAAATCATACATACCGATGTGTGCGGTCCGATGAGCGTAGAGGCATGCGGTGGATATCGTTATTTTATCACTTTCACTGACGATTTGAGTAGATATGGTTATGTCTACTTAATGAAGCACAAGTCTGAAACATTTGAAAAGTTCAAGCAATTTCAGAGTGAAGTTGAAAATCATCGTAACAAGAAGATCAAATTCCTACGGTATGATCATGGGGGTGAATATCTGAGTTTCGAGTTTGGTGCTCACTTAAGACAATGTGGAATTGTTTCACAGTTGACACCGCCTGGAACACCAAAGCGTAATGGTGTGTCCGAACGTCGTAATCGTACTTTATTAGAGATGGTGCAATCTATGATGTCTCTTACCGATTTGCCGTTATCGTTTTGGGGTTATGCATTAGAAACAACTGCATTCACTTTAAATAGGGCACCATCAAAATCCGTTGAGACGACACCATACGAACTGTGGTATGGCAAAAGGCCAAAGTTGTCGTTTCTTAAAGTTTGGGGATGTGATGCTTATGTCAAAAAGCTTCAGCCTGAAAAGCTGGAACCTAAAGCGGAAAAGTGCATCTTCATAGGTTACCCAAAAAAGACAGTTGGGTACACCTTCTATCTCAAATCGGAGGGCAAAGTGTTTGTTGCTAAAAACGGAGCTTTTCTCGAGAAGGAGTTTCTCTCGAGAGAACTGAGTGGGAGGAAGATAGAACTTGATGAGGTTGTCGAACCTCTCATCCCTCTAGATGGTGGCGCAGGGCAAGGGGAAACCTCTGTCATTGCGACGCCGGTTGAGGAGGAAGTTAATGATGATGATCATGAAACTCCGGTTCAAGTTCCTGTCGAACCACGCAGGTCGACGAGACCACGTGCTGCTCCAGAGTGGTACGGTAATCCCGTCATGTCAATCATGTTGTTAGACAACAATGAACCTGCAAATTATGAAGAAGCAATGGTGGGCCCAGATTCCAATAAATGGCTAGAGGCCATGAAGTCCGAGATAGGATCCATGTATGAGAACAAAGTATGGACTTTGGAAGTACTACCTGAGGGCCGCAAGGCTATTCAGAACAAATGGATCTTTAAGAAGAAGACACACGCTGACGGCAATGTGACCGTTTATAAAGCTCGACTTGTGGCAAAGGGTTTTTCACAAGTTCAAGGAGTTGACTACGATGAGACATTCTCACCCGTAGCGATGCTTAAGTCCGTCAGAATCATGTTAGCAATAGCTGCATTTTTCGATTATGAAATCTGGCAGATGGATGTCAAAACGGCGTTCCTTAACGGTTTCCTTAAGGAAGAGTTGTATATGATGCAACCCGAAGGTTTTGTCGATCCTAAGAATGCTAACAAGGTGTGCAAGCTCCAGCGATCCATTTATGGGCTGGTGCAAGAATCTCGGAGTTGGAACAAACACTTTGATGAGGTGATCAAAGCATTTGGGTTTATACAAGTGGTTGGAGAATCTTGTATTCACAAGAAAGTGAGTGGGAGCTCTGTGGCGTTTCTAATATTATATGTGGATGACATATTGCTGATTGGAAACAACGTAGAGTTTTTGGCTAGCATAAAGGATTACTTGAATAAAAGTTTCTCTATGAAGGACCTAGGAGAAGCTGCTTACATTCTAGGCATTAAGATCTACAGGGATAGATCGAAACGCCTGATAGGACTTTCACAAAGCACATACCTTGATAAATTTTTGAAGAGGTTCAAAATGGAACAGTCCAAGAAAGGGTTCTTGCCAGTTTTACAAGGTACAAGATTGAGTAAGACTCAGTGCCCAGCAACTGATGAGGATAGAGAGCATATGAGCACCGTCCCCTATGCTTCAGCCATAGGTTCTATCATGTATGCAATGCTGTGCACTAGACCGGACGTTAGCTTGGCCATAAGTATGGCAGGCAGGTTCCAGAGTAATCCAGGAGTGGATCACTGGACGGCGATCAAGAATATCCTGAAGTACCTGAAAAGGACTAAGAAGATGTTTCTCGTGTATGGAGGTGACGAAGAGCTCGCCGTAAAGGGTTACGTCGATGCAAGCTTTGACACAGATCCGGACGACTCTAAGTCGCAGACCGGATACGTATTTATTCTTAATGGGGGTGCGGTAAGCTGATGCAGTTCCAAGCAAAGCGTCGTAGCAGATTCTACATGTGAAGCGGAGTACATGGCTGCCTCGGAGGCGGCTAAGGAGGGTGTCTGGATGAAGCAGTTCATGACGGATCTTGGAGTAGTGCCAAGCGCACTGAATCCAATAACCTTGTTCTGTGACAACACGGGTGCCATTGCCCTAGCAAAGGAACCACGGTTTCACAAGAAGTCCAGACACATCAAACGACGCTTCAACCTCATCCGCGACTACGTCGAAGGGGAGGACGTAAATATATGCAAAGTGCACACGGATCTGAATGTAGCAGACCCGCTAACTAAACCTCTTCCGCGGGCAAAGCATGATCAACACCAGAACTATATGGGTGTTAGATTTATTACAATGTAATTCACATGATGATGTGAGGGCTAGATTATTGACTCTAGTGCAAGTGGGAGACTGTTGGAATTATGCCCCAGAGGCAATAATAAATATAGTTATTATTATAATTCCTGTATCAAGATAATCGTTTATTATCCATGCTATAATTGTATTGAATGAAGACTTATATACATGTGTGGATACATAGACAAAACATTGTCCCTAGCAAGCCTCTAGTTGGCTAGCCAGTTGATCAAAGATAGTCAGGGTCTTCTGATTATGAACAAGGTGTTGTTGCTTGATAAGTGGATCACGTCATTAGGAGAATCACGTGATGGACTAGACCCAAACTAATAGACGTAGCATATTGATCGTGTCATTTTTTTGCTACTTTTTTCTACGTGTCAAGTATTTGTTCCTATGACCATGAGATCATATAACTCACTGACACCGGAGGAATGCTTTGTGTGTATCAAACGTCGCAACATACCTGGGTGACTATAAAGATGCTCTACAGGTATCTCCGAAGGTGTTCGTTGAGTTAGTATGGATCGAGACAGGGATTTGTCACTCCGTGTGACGGAGAGGTATCTCGGGGCCCACTCGGTAATACAATATCACACACAAGCCTTGCAAGCAATGTGACTTAGTGTAAGTTGCGGGATCTTGTATTACGGAACGAGTAAAGAGACTTGCCGGTAAACGAGATTGAAATAGGTATGCGGATACTGACGATCGAATCTCGGGCAAGTAACATACCGAAGGACAAAGGGAATGACATACGGGATTATATGAATCCTTGGCACTGAGGTTCAAACGATAAGATCTTCGTAGAATATGTAGGATCCAATATGGGCATCCAGGTCCTGCTATTGGATATTGACCGAGGAGTCTCTCGGGTCATGTCTACATAGTTCTCGAACCCGCAGGGTCTGCACACTTAAGGTTTGACGTTGTTTTATGCGTATTTGAGTTATATGGTTGGTTACCGAATGTTGTTCGGAGTCCCGGATGAGATCACGGACGTCACGAGGGTTTCCGGAATGGTACGGAAACGAAGATTGATATATAGGATGACCTTATTTGATTACCGGAAGGTTTTCGGAGTTACCGGGAATGTACCGGGAATGACGAATGGGTTCCGGGTGTTCACCGGGGGGGAGGGGCAACCCACCTCGGGGAAGCGCATAGGCCTTGGGGGTGGCGCACCAGCCCTTAGTTGGCTGGTGGGACAGCCCAAGAAGGCCCTATGCGCCATAGGAAGAAAATCAAAGAGAAAAAAAAGAGGAGGTGGGAAAAGGGGGAAGGACTCCTCCTTCCAAACCTAGTTGGACTAGGTTTGGAAGGGGAGGGTTGCCCCCCTTGGCTCGGCCGAACCCCTTGGGGGTCCTTGGACCCCAAGGCAAGGCTCCCCCTCTTCCCCCTATATATACGGAGGTTTTAGGGCTGATTTGAGACAACTTTGTCACGGCAGCCCGACCACATATCTCCACGGTTTTACCTCTAGATCGCGTTTCTGCGGAGCTCGGGCGGAGCCCTGCTGAGATAAGATCATCACCAACCTCCGGAGTGCCGTCACACTGCCGGAGAACTCATCTACCTCTCTGTCTCTCTTGCTGGATCAAGAAGGCCGAGATCATCGTCGAGCTGTACGTGTGCTGAATGCGGAGGTGCCGTCCGTTCGGCACTAGATCGTGGGACTGATCGCGGGATGGTTCGCGGGGCGGATCGAGGGACGTGAGGACGTTCCACTTCATCAACCGCGTTCACTAACGCTTCTGTTGTGCGGTCTACATGGGTACGTAGATTGAATATCCCCTCTCGTAGATGGACATCACCATGATAGGTCTTCGTGCGCGTAGGAAATTTTTTGTTTCCCATGCGACGTTCCCCAATAGAGCATTATATCTGGATCTTGTTTATTGCGAGACGGTTACTCTTTTAAGTCAGAGAATAATGGTTGTTCTATTTCTATGAGTAACATCTTTTATGGTCATGCACCCAATGTGAGAGGATTGTTCATATTGAATCTTGATAGTGATAATACACATATACATAACATTGAGACCAAAAGAGTTAGAGTTAACAATGATAGCGCCATGTTTTTGTGGCACTACCGCTTAGGTCATATTGGTGTAAAGCGCATGAAGAAACTCCATACCGATGGACTTTTGGAGTCACTTGACTTTGATTCACTTGACACGTGCAAACCATGCCTCATGGGCAAGATGACTAAAACTCCCTTCTCCGGAACAATGGAGCGTGCCAGTGACTTGTTGGAAATCATACATACCGATGTGTGCGGTCCGATGAGCGTGGAGGCACGCGGCGGATATCGTTATTTTCTCACCTTCACTAACGATTTGAGTAGATATGGTTATGTCTACTTAATGAAGCACAAGTCTGAAACATTTGAAAAGTTCAAGCAATTTCAGAGTGAAGTTGAAAATCATCGTAACAAGAAGATCAAGTTCCTACGGTCTGGTCGTGGGGGTGAATATCTGAGTTTCAAGTTTGGTGCTCACTTAAGACAATGTGGAATTGTTTCACAGTTGACACCGCCTGGAACACCACAGCGTAATGGTGTGTCCGAACGTCGTAATCGTACTTTATTAGAGATGGTGCGATCTATGATGCCTCTTACCGATTTGTCGTTATCGTTTTGGGGTTATGCATTAGACACAGCTGCATTCACTTTAAATAGGGCACCATCAAAATCCGTTGAGACGACACCATACGAACTGTGGTATGGCAAAAGGCCAAAGTTGTCGCTTCTTAAAGTTTGGGGATGTGATGCTTATGTCAAAATGCTTCAGCCTGAAAAGCTGGAACCCAAAGCGGAAAAGTGCATCTTCATAGGTTACCCAAAAGAGATAGTTGGGTACACCTTCTATCTCAAATCTGAGGGCAAAGTGTTTGTTGCTAAAAACAGAGCTTTTCTCGAGAAGGAGTTTGTCTCGAGAGAATTGAGTGGGAGGAAGATAGAACTTGATGAGGTTGTCGAACCTCTCATCCCTTTGGATGGTGGCGCAGGGCAAGGGGAAACCCCTGTCGTTGCGACGCCGGTTGAGGAGGAAGTTAATGATGATGATCATGAAACTCCGGTTCAAGTTCCTATCAAACCGCGCAGGTCGATGAGACCACGTGCTGCTCCAGAGTGGTACGGTAATACCGTTTTGTCAATCATGTTGTTAGACAACAATGAACCTGCAAATTATGAAGAAGCAATGGTGGGCCCAGATTCCAACAAATGGGTGGAGGCCATGAAGTCCGAGATAGGATCCATGTATGAAAACAAGGTGTGGACTTTGGAAGTACTACCTGAGGGCCGCAAGGCTATAAAGAACAAATGGATCTTTAAGAAGAAGACGGATGCTGACGACAATGTGACCGTTTATAAAGCTCGACTTGTGGCAAAGGGTTTTTCACAAGTTCAAGGAGTTGACTACGATGAGACATTCTCACCCGTAGCGATGCTTAAGTCCGTCAGAATCATGTTAGCAATAGCTGCATTTTTCGATTATGAAATCTGGCAGATGGATGTCAAAACGGCGTTCCTTAACGGTTTCCTTAAGGAAGAGTTGTATATGATGCAACCCGAAGGTTTTGTCGATCCTAAAAATGCTAACAAGGTATGCAAGCTCCACCGATCCATTGATGGACTGGTGCAAGCATCTCGGAGTTGGAATAAACGCTTTGATGAGGTGATCAAAGCATTTGGGTTTATACAAGTGGTTGGAGAATCTTGTATTTACAAGAAAGTGAGTGGGAGCTCTGTGGCGTTTCTAATATTATATGTGGATGACATATTACTGATTGGAAACAACGTAGAGTTTTTGGAGAGCATAAAGGATTACTTGAATAAAAGTTTCTCTATGTAGGACCTAGGAGAAGCTGCTTACATTCTAGGCATTAAGATCTACAGGGATAGATCGAAACGCGTGATAGGACTTTCACAAAGCACATACCTTGATAAAGTTTTGAAGAGGTTCAA
This sequence comes from Hordeum vulgare subsp. vulgare, assembly GCF_904849725.1. NCBI lineage: Eukaryota > Viridiplantae > Streptophyta > Magnoliopsida > Poales > Poaceae > Hordeum > Hordeum vulgare. Next base: position 523,770,475 of record NC_058520.1, on the reverse strand, counting down.
AATGGAACAGTCCAAGAAAGGGTTCTTGCCAGTTTTACAAGGTACGAGATTGAGTAAGACTCAGTGCCCATCAACTGATAAAGATAGAGAGCATATGAGCACCGTCCCCTATGGTTTAGCTATAGGATCGATCATGTATGCAATGCTGTGCACTAGACCGGACGTTAGCCTGGCCATAAGTATGGCAGGCAGGTTCCAGAGTAATCCAGGAGTGGATCACTGGACGGCGGTCAAGAATATCGTGAAGTACCTGAAAAGGACTAAGGATATGTTTCTCGTGTATGGAGGTGACGAAGAGCTCGCCGTAAAGGGTTACGTCGATGCAAGCTTTGACACAGATCCGGACGACTCTAAGTCGCAGACCGGATACGTATTTATTCTTAATGGGGGTGCGGTAAGCTGGTGCAGTTCCAAGCAAAGCGTCGTAGCTGATTCTACATGTGAAGCGGAGTACATGGCTGCCTCGGAGGCGGCTAAGGAGGGTGTCTAGATGAAGCAGTTCATGACGGATCTTGGAGTGGTGCCAAGCGCACTGAATCCAATAACCTTGTTTTGTGACAATACGGGTGCCATTGCCTTAGCAAAGGAACCACGGTTTCATAAGAAGACCACACACATCAAACGACGCTTCAACCTCATCCGCGACTACGTCGAAGGGGAGGACGTAAATATATGCAAAGTGCACACGAATCTGAATGTAGCAGACCCGCTAACTAAACCTCTTCCACGGGCAAACCATGATCAACACCAGAACTGGATGGGTGTTAGATTTATTACAATGTAATTCGCATGGTGATGTGAGGGCTAGATTATTGACTCTAGTGCAAGTGGGAGACTGTTGGAATTATGCCCTAGAGGCAATAATAAATATAGTTATTATTATAATTCCTGTATCAAGATAATCGTTTATTATCCATGCTATAATTGTATTGAATGAAGACTTATATACATGTGTGGATACATAGACAAAACACTGTCCCTAGCAAGCGTCTAGTTGGCTAGCCAGTTGATCAAAGATAGTCAGGGTCTTCTGACTATGTACAAGGTGTTGTTGCTTGATAACTAGATCACGTCATTAGGAGAATCACGTGATGGACTAGACCCAAACTAATAGACGTAGCATATAGATCGTGTCATTTTGTTGCTACTGTTTTCTACGTGTCAAGTATTTGTTCCTATGACCATGAGATCATATAACTCACTGACACCGGAGGAATGCTTTGTGTGTATCAAACGTCGCAACGTAACTGGGTGACTATAAAGATGCTCTACAGGTATCTCCGAAGGTGTTCGTTGAGTTAGTATGGATCGAGACTGGGATTTGTCACTCCGTATGACGGAGAGGTATCTTGGGGCCCACTTGGTAATACAACATCACACACAAGCCTTGCAAGCAATGTAACTTAGTGTAAGTTGCGGGATCTTGTATTACGGAACGAGTAAAGAGACTTGCCGGTAAACGAGATTGAAATAGGTATGCAGATACTGACGATCGAATCTCGGGCAAGTAACATACCGAAGGAAAAAGGGAATGACATACAGGATTGTATGAATCCCTGGCACTGAGGTTCAAACGATAAGATCTTAGTAGAATATGTGGGATCCAATATGGGCATCCAGGTCCCGCTATTGGATATTGACCGAGGAGTCACTCTGGTCATGTCTACATAGTTCTCGAACCCGCAGGGTCTGCACACTTAAGGTTCGACGTTGTTTTATGCGTATTTGAGTTATATGGTTGGTTACTGAATGTTGTTCAGAGTCCCGGATGAGATCACAGACGTCACGAGGGTTTCCGGAATGGTCCGGAAACAAAGATTGATATATAGGATGACCTCATTTGATTACCGGAAGGTTTTTCAGAGTTACCGGGAATGACGAATGGGTTCCGGGTGTTCACTGGGGGGGGGGGGCAGCCCACCCCGGGGAAGCCCATAGGCCTTGGGGGTGGCGCACCAGCCCTTGGTGGGCTGGTGGGACAGCCCAAGAAGGCCCTATGCGCCATAGATAGAAAATCAAAGAGAAAAGAAAAAAAAGGAGGTGGGAAAGAAGAGAAGGACTCCACCTTCCAATCCTAGTTGGACTAGGATTGGAGGACTCCTCCTCCTCCCTTGGTGGCACAGCCCTTGCGGCTCCTTGAGCCTCAAGGCAAGCCTCCTCTCCCCTCCTCTATATATATGGAGCTATTAGGGCTGATTTGAGACGACTTTTGCCACGGCAGCCCGACCACATACCTCCACGGTTTTACCTCTAGATCGCGTTTCTATGGAGCTCGGGTGGAGCCCTGCTGAGATTAGATCACCACCAACCTCCGGAGCGCCGTCACGCTGCCGGAGAACTCATCTACCTCTCCGTCTCTCTTGCTAGATCAAGAAGGCCGAGATCATCGTCGAGCTGTATGTGTGCTGAACGCGGAGGTGCCGTCCGTTCGGCACTAGATCGTGGGACGGATCGCGGGACGGTTCGTGGGACGGTTCGTGGTGCGGATCGAGGGACGTGAGGACGTTCCACTACATCAACCGCGTTTCTTAACGCTTCTGCTGTGCGATCTACAAGGGTACGTAGATCGGAAATCCCCTCTCGTAGATGGACATCACCATGATAGGTCTTCGTGCGTGTAGGAAATTTTTTGTTTCCCATGCGACGTTCCCCAACACTTGATACGGGAATCACTAACTTTAACACAAGTATTTCTAGATCCACAACACCTTACTAGCATAACTTCAATATTACCATAACCACAACTCAAAACTAGTTGAGATGAATCAAACTTCTCTAACTATTCAATGCACATGAAGGTGGAAGTTTTCGTATGCCTTTGTATAACTACCCCTTTTGAGACTACTTTCAAAGCATAGATCAGCTACCAAGCCACGCACCGCCGTGCTCTAAAAGATATAAGTGGAGCACATAGAGCAAAATCAACTAGCTCAAAAGATATAAGTGAAGCACATGTGAGCTGAATTGTCTACCAAAGGATATAAGTGAAGCTCGACAAAATCACGGTGAGTGCATGTCTCTGTCTCTAGGTGTGCAGCAAGGATGGTTGTGACACAACAAAAATAAAAGACTCCTACGATACAAGACGCTCCAAGCAAAAACACATAACATGTGGTGAATAAAAATATAGCCCCAAGTAACGTTACCGATGGATTGAAGACGAGAGAGGGGATGCCTTCCCGGGGCATCCCCAAGCTTAGGCTTTTACGGCATCCTTGAATATCTTGGGGTGCCTTGGGCATCCCCAAGCTTGAGCTCTTGCCACTCTTTATCTTTTTGTCCATAAGAACTTCACCCAAAATTTGAAAACTTCACAACACGAAACTTAAACAGAAACTCGTGATAACATTAGTATAAGAAAGCAAACCACCACTTCCTTAGGTACTATAGTAAACTTAAATTCTACTTATGCTGATGTTGGGTTACTATATTTTCAATCTTCCATGGCTAATACCCCCCGATACTATCCATAGTTTCATCAAAATAAGCAACCAACACAACAAAAATAGAATCTGTTAACAACAGACCAGTCTGTAGAAATCTGTATACTTTGTATACTTCTGGTACTTCAAACATTCTGACAAATTACGACAGTCTGAAGAATTTGCGTAGAAATCAGCAGGAAAAAGAATCAACTCAAAAGCTCTTACAGAAAAAAAATGAAAATTCTTTTCGTGAGCAGAAAGGTTCTTTCTTTTCCAGCATGACCAAATGATCATCCCCAAGACTAATCATAATGGTTTTGCTTGGCACAAACGCAAAAAGAAACACAAAAAACACAATCATAACAGAATTATGAAAGTGTGGAAAACACAAAACATAAATAAAAACGATAGATTCATTGGGTTGCCTTCCAACAAGCGCTATTGTTTAACGCCCTTAGCTAGGCAAAAGGTGATGAAATCACGTATAGTCATCTTTGGTGCTCAAACCATAAGTAGCCCTCATCATAGATTCATAAGGCAATCTTATTTTATTTCTTGGAAAGTGCTCCATGCCCTTATTTAAGGGAAATTGAAATCTAATATTCCCTTCCTTCATATCGATGATAGCACCAATAGTCCTTAGGAAAGGTCTACCAAGAATAATGGGACATGAAGGATTGCAATCTATGTCAAGTACAATGAAATCCACGGGTACATAGTTCTTATTTGCAACAATAAGAACATCATCGATCCTTCCCATGGGTTTCTTGACAGTAGAATCCGCAAGATGCAAATTAAGAGAACACTCTTCAATCTCATGAAAACCAAGAATATCACATAAAGATTTTGGAATCGCGGAAACACTAGCACCCAAATCACACAAAGCATTGCACTCATAGTTCTTGATCTTGATTTTCATAGTAGGTTCCCACTCATCATGAAGTTTTCTAGGTATAGAGACTTCTAGTTCGAGCTTCTCTTGAAGAGATTTCATCATAGCATCTACGATATGCGCGGTAAAAGCTTTGTTTTGGCTATAAGCATGTGGAGAGTTTGCAATGGATTGCATCAAAGAGATGCATTCAAACAAGGAGCAATTATCATAATTGAATTCCTTGAAATCCAAAGTGGGAGTTTCATTACTACCCAAAATTTTGATTTCTTCTACTCCACTCTCCACACCTTTATCATCAAGATAGGTGGACTCCGAATCATTGGGGCGTTTTTCAACCAAAGTGGATTCATATCCAGCCCCTTCATCAATAGGTTTGACACGCGAAACAAAGATTCAAGAGGAGACACACCAAACACTTTAAGATCTTCGTGATCTGCATCACTAGAATGCACCCTTTTAAACCATTCATGCCTAGCGCGAATTTGGGCGGTTCTTTCTTTGCTCTTATTCATGGAGACATGCATAGCTTTCAAAGTTTCATCTAAGTTGACCTTGGGAGGAGTACATCTAACTTTCAAAGCATCAATATCACAAGACATCCTATCAACGCTATTAGCCAAATCGTCAATTTTGAGTAGTTTTTCCTCTATGGACGCATTGAAAATCTTTTGAGAGTTGATGAACTCTTTGATACTACTCTCTAAATCAGATGGTAATTTGTTGTGATTTCCATAAGTGTTGTTGTAGGAACTGCCATAATTGTTAGAGGAGCTACTAGGAAAAGGCCTAGGAACATAGTTTCCTCTAAGAGCATTGTCGTTGCCAAAATTGTTCCTACCAACAAAATTAACGTCCAAACTAGCATTGCTACTCTCAATCAAGGAAGATAGTGGCATGTCATTAGGATCTAAAGGAGTGTTTCTACTAGCAACCAAATTCATCAACTCGTCCATCTTAGCACTAAGCGAGTTAATTTCTTCTATAGCGTGTACCTTTTTACTAGCAGGTGACCTTTCAGTATGCCAGTGAGAGTAGTTGGTCATGATATTGTCTAGGAGTTTTGTAGCGTCTCCTAACGTGATTTCCATGAATGTTCCACCTGAGGCGGAGTCCAAGATATTGCGAGAAGCGAAATTAAAACTAGCGTAAAAGATTTGTATAATCATCCACAAACTCAAGCCATGAGCGGGACAATTTCTAATCATAAGCTTCATCCTCTCCCAAGATTGTGCAACGTGTTCATGATCAAGTTGCTTGAAATTCATGATATCGTTACGTAAGGAGACGATCTTAGCCGGCGGAAAATACTTGGATATGTAAGCATCTTTGCACTTATCCCAATAATCGATACTATTTTTAGGCAAAGAAGAATACCAAGTTTTTGCGCGATCTCGCAACGAGAAAGGAAAAAGCTTCAACTTAATCATGTCATTATCCACATCTCTTTTCTTTTGCATATCGCAAAGCTCAATGAAGGTATTGAGATGGGATGCGGCATCTTCACTAGGAAGGCCAGAGAATTGCTCTTTCATAACAAGATTCAGCAAAGCTGCGTTGATTTCATACGATTCCGCACTAGTGGCGGGAGCAATAGGAGTACTAATAAAATCATTATTATTAGTGCTCGAGAAGTCGCAAAGTTTGGTGTTTTTAGCCATGATGACTTCAACAAACAAACAAGCACACAAGCAAGCAAGAAAACCGGCAAAGGGAAATGGCAAAGGCAAAAGAAAACGGCAAAGGAGAAAGGCGAATGAAAACGGCAAATGTGAAGTGGGGGAGAGGAAAACGAGAGGCAACTGGCAAAAAAGTAAATGCAAGAGATGAGTTTTTGAGACCTACTTGGATAGATCTCTCCTTCCCTGGCAACGGCGCTAGAAATTCTTCTTGCTACTGCAACAACAGACCTTCCCTGGTACGGCGCGAGGAATTCTGCTACAGCGGCTACGCCTTAGGGACTTCATAGGCAAATATGCAAAGGATTCCCCCGTGTCCTTGGAGCCTTGCGTTGGTGTTCCCTCGAAGCGGAAAGGGTGATGTAGCACAGCGGTGGTAAGTATTTCCCTTAGTTTTGAGAACCAAGGTATCGATCCAGTGAAGGAGTATCACAAGTGCTAGGACAAACACAAAGAGCTTGCTCCCAACGCTATGAAGGGGTTGTCAATCCCTTATAGATTGTTTGCCAAGTGAGAACTGAAAGCAACAAAGTAACAAAGCAAAGTAAAAGCGGAGGTGTAAACGATGGGTGTGAATAGACCCGGGGGCCATAGTGTTTACTAGTGGCTTCTCTCACGAAAGCAAGTAGACAGTGGGTGAACAAATTACTGTCGAGCAATTGATAGAACCGCGCAAAGTCATGACGATATCTATGGCAATGATTATATCTATAGGCATCACGTCCAAAACAAGTAGACTGATACTTTCTGCATCTACTACTATTACTCCACACGTCGACCGCTATCCAGCATGCATCTAGTGTATTAAGTCCAAAAGAACAGAGTAACGCCTTAAGCAAGATGACATGATGTAGATGGACAATCTCATATCTACGACAAAGCCCACCTTGTTACCCTTGATGGCAACTACACGATGTGTGCCTTGCTGCCCGTACTGTCACTAGGAAAGGTCACCACACGGTAAGAACCCAAAACCAAGCACTTCTCCCATTGCAAGAATCATAGATCTAGTTGGCCAAACAAAACCCAAAACTCGGAGAGACTTACAAGGATATCAAATCATGCATATTAGAAATCAGCAAAGACTCAAATATATATCATAGATAATCTGATCGCAAATCCACAATTCATCGGATCTCGACAAACACACCGCCAAAGAGGATTACATCGGATAGATCTCCATGAAGATCATGGAGAACTTTGTATTGAAGATCCAAGAGAGAGAAGAAGCCATGTAGCTACTAACTACGGACCCGTAGGTCTGAAGTGAACTACTCACGAGTCATTGGAGGGGCGATGATGTTGATGAATAGGCCCTCCAACTCCAAAGTCCCCTCCGGCAGGGCACCAGGAAGGGTCTCCAGAGGAGATCTCGCAGAAACAGGAACTTGCGGCGGCGGAACTCCCGATCTAGTTTTCTTTCTGCAGGTTCTGAATTTATAGGACCATATGGCGGTGGAGTTGCATCAAGTGGGCCCCCGAGGGGCCCACAAGCTTGATTGGCGTGACCTGAGGGGGGGGGGGCGGCGATAGGGCTTGTGGCGCCCTCGTGACCCCCCTCCGGTATCTTTTTCTTTCGGTATTTTTGATATTTTCCATAAAAAATCATCGCGAAAGAATTATTCCGTTTGGACCCCGTTCCAAAATGAGATCTGAAAAGAGTCAAAAACATAGAAAAAATAGGAACTGACGCTTGGCACTGAGTTAATAAGTTTGTCCCAAAAAAGATATAAAAGGTAAACAAAACATCCAAAGTTGACAAGATAACAGCGTGAAACCATCAAAAATTATTGATACGTTTGAGATGTATCAGGGGCTATCGGTATCTTCCATGCTAGGCGTGTTATCCTCGATATGTGTTTATTCACTATCATTCACGAGAAAGGGGCCGGTAATTGGAATTCCCAGTTCCATGCTCAAATCGAAAAGATAATTGCAAACAAAACTCCCCCTGGATTGATGTTGGTATGGATGGCACCCGAGTATTTGGCTAGTCGTGGAGTGTGATTGATCGGTGGTGGGGGAGTCAAAACTTTACTTTTCTGTTTGGGAACCGCTATAGCATGTGTAGCATGGAAGATGGTGAGAACTCTTGGTCATTGCGTTGACAATGAAAGCATCCCACCCAAAATTATTATCTTTGTTTTCAGAGCTTGAGCTCTAGCACCTCTACAAATCAATGCTTCCCTCTGCGAAGGGCCTGTCTATTTGTGTTCTTGTTGAGTCATCCTCTTCTTATAAAAGCACCAATTAGAGAGCACCTCTGTCATTTTTATGCTTTGATTTTAACTGTGATTGAGTATGACTGTGACTAGATCTTCTTTGCCTTGAATTACAATGGTTAGTCAGCCCTTGGTCTTTGAAGGTGCTCTGCATTTATGTTTTGCGGTCTCAGAAAGAGCTAGCGAGATACCATCTGTTTGTACTGCTTCATGATTGTTTTGATTGAAGTGTTGACGTTTGAGACTTATTATTATTTGCTCGCTAGTTGATTATGCCATTGATATGAGTTTACCGTGAGACCTAGATGTCATTTGCTTATGTGGTTAGCTTGTGATCTTGCTGAAATTCTGGTTATGAGCTAGACATAGTTGCAACAACAAGATCAAACAGAGTTCGTAAATTTTTTTGTTTTGTCTCTTTCAGTTTGTCAACTGAATTGCTTGAGGACAAGCAAGGCTTTAAGCTTGGGGGAGTTGATACGCCTCCGTCGTATCTACTTTTCCGAACTCTTTTGCCCTTGTTTTGGACTCTAATTTGCATGATTTGAATGGAACTAACCCGGACTAATGTTGTTTTCAGCAGAATTGCCATGGTGTTCTTTTAGCGTAGAAATAAAAGTTCTCGGAATGACCTAAAAATTTACGGAGAATTTTTGTGGAATATATAAAAAATACTGGCGCAAGAATCAGCGGAGGAAGTGGAGCGTGGAGCCCACAAGCCCACCAGGCGCGGGCCCCCCTCGCCGCGCCTGGCAGGCTTGTAGGGCCCACAACGCTCCACCGCCTCCAAATCCAGCTCTATTTAGTCCGTCTCGCCCGGAAAAAAAATATAGGAGAAGAGTTCATCATGTTTTACGATACGGAGGCGCCGCCACCTCCTGTTCTTCATCTGGAGGGCAGATCCGGAGTCCGTTCTGGGCTCCGGAGAGGGGAGATCGTCGCCATCGTCATCACCAACCTTCCTTCATCGCCAATTCCATGATGCTCTTCACCGTTCGTGAGTAATCTCATCGTAGTCTTGCTGGACGGTGATGGGTTGGATGAGATCTATCATGTAATCGAGTTAGTTTTGACGGGGATTGATCCCTAGTATCCACTATGTTCTGAGATTGATGTTGCTACTACTTTGCCATGCTTAATGCTTGTCATTAGGGCCCGAGTGCTATGATTTCAGATCTGAACCTATTATGTTGTCGCCAATATATGTGTGTTCTTGATCCTATCTTGCAAGTTGTAGTCACCTACAATGTGTTATGACCCGGCAACTCCGGAGTGACAATAGCTGGAACCACTCCCGGAGATGACCATAGTATGAGGAGTTCATGTATTCACCAAGTGTTAATGCGTTGGTTCGATTCTTTATTAAAAGGAGAACCTTAATATCCCGTAGTTTCCATTAGGACCCCGCTGCCACGGGAGGGATGGACAATAGATGTCATGCAAGTTCTTTTCCCTAAGCACGTATGACTACATACGGAATACATGCCTACATTACATTGACGAACTGGAGCTAGTTACATATCTCTTCGTGTTATAACTGTTGCATGATGAATAACATCCGGCATAATCATCCATCACGGATCCAATGCCTACGAGTCTTTTCCTACCGGTCCTTGCTACGTTACTTTGCCGCTACTGTTGTCACTGCTGCTACTGTTACTTTGTTGCTACTGCTGTTACTTTGCTGCTACTGGTTACTATTGCTACTGCTGCTATCATACTACCTTGCTACTGATACTTTGTTGTAGATACTAAATCTTTCAGGTGTGGTTGAATTGACAACTCAACTGCTAATACTTGAGAATATTCTTTGGCTTCCCCTTGAGTCGAATCAATAAATTAGGGTTGAATACTCTACCCTCGAATAATGTTGCGATCCCCCATACTTGTGGGTTATCAACCGGCTCACAGCGCAATGCGCCGGCGCAGAGGCGGAGCTAGAAGCTGACGAGGACGAGCTGCAGGTGTAGGCCAGCGACAACACATCCTTCGCTGCTTGGAACGAGTCCAGCCTGGAGCATGAAGCTGGCGGCAGCGTGATCCCGGAGGATCAATTCCAGCTGGCTCTCCATGACGCCGACGACAGCTCCGGCGAGACGACATTTGAGGACGCCGATTCCACCGATGAGGCATATGCCGACTCCGCCGCAAAGGACGATGCCGAAGACGCTCGTGCGGATGATGACGCCTCTACCTTGGGCGGGGCTGGCAATGCCGGCGCCTCCGCCCCAGGTGCCGCCGGTGACGCCGGAGCCACGGGTGGAGCCGCCACCAACTGAAGCTTTTTTCATTTTTCTGCACTTCTTTTGTTAGTCCAATAGTTCCATCCACTGGGGGTGTTTATGTAATGAACTCCGGCCGTGGGCCTTTGCATGCTTTTGAATGTGATATATGTTTATCTATTTGCATTGTGCCTGTGAAGGCTGTGCTTGCCGGCTCGCTTTTCTCTCTTTTGTTTCCATTTGGCCTCCGTCTTTCCAACAGCTTGCCCCCTCCAGCATCCACCCCGCCAGCCCGACACCCGGGAGCCGGTCTGTGACTGGGACGGAGCTTCTGCCTTCGAAGGCATCGGCCTCGGATTTTTGGAAGCCGCAGAGACACTTAGACTTGGAGCGAGTCCACAGAGGCCGGCTAAAAATGAAGATCGGAAGTGATCGAACCAACCCGAGCCGGCGACCCCTTGATGACCCACAAGTATAGGGGATCAATCGTAGTCCTTTCGATAAGTAAGAGTGTCGAACCCAACGAGGAGCAGAAGGATCTGGCAAGTGGTTTTCAGCAAGGTAATATCTGCAAGCACTGAAATTATCGGTAACAAGTGATTGTGTGGTGAGATGATTCGTAGCAAGCAACAAGTAACAAAAGTAGCAACGGTGCAGAATTGTGGCTCAATCCCTTTTGTAGCAAGGGACAAGCCTGGACAAAGTCTTATAGGAGGAAAAACGCTCCTGAGGACACACGGGAATTTCTGTCATGCTAGTTTTCATCATGTTCATATGATTCGCGTTCGTTACTTTGACAGTTTGATATGTGGGTGGACCGGTGCTTGGGTACTGCCCTTACTTGGACAAGCATCCCACTTATGATTAACCCCTCTCGCAAGCATCTGAAACTACGAAAGAAGAATTAAGACAAAGTCTAACCATAGCATTAAACTAGTGGATCCAAATCAGCCCCTTACGAAGCAACACATAAACTAGGGTTTAAGCTTCTGTCACTCTAGCAACCCATCATCTACTTACTACTTCCCAATGCCTTCCTCTAGGCCCAAATAATGGTGAAGTGTTATGTAGTCGATGTTCACATAACACCACTAGAGGAAAAACAACATACAACACATCAAAATATCGAACGAATACCAAATTCACATGACTACTATTAGCATGACTTATCCCATGTCCTCAGGAACAAAAGTAACTACTCACAAAGCATAATCATGTTCATGACTAGAGAGATAATGAGTAGCATCAAGGATTTGAACATAAACTCTTCCACCAAATAGTCCAACTAGCATCAACTACAAAGAGTAATTGACACTACTAGCAACCTTACAAGTACCAATCGGAGTCGTGAGACGGAGATTGGTTACAAGTGATGAACTAGGGTTTGGAGATGAGATGGTGCTGATGAAGATGTTGATGGTGATGAGTCCCCTCCGATGAGAGGAGTGTTGGTGATGACGATGGCAACGATTTCCCCCTTCAGGAGGGAAGTTTCCCCGGCAGGATCATCCTGCCGAAGCTCTAGATTGGTTCTGCTCAAGTTCCGCCTCGTAGCGACAGCGAATCCTCGAAAAAGCTCCCTTCTAATTTTTTTCCGGACGAAACCCTTCATATAGCAAAAGATGGGCGCCGGAGGGGCAACAGGGGGCCCACAAGCCCTCCAGCCCCGGCCTGGCAGGCTTGTGGCCTCCAGGTGGTGCCGCTCTGGTACCTCTTCCGCCCAGTATTTTTTATATATTGCCAAAAACTCCACGTTGATTTTCACGGCTTTTGGAGTTGCGCAGAATAGGCATCTCAAACTTGCTCCTTTTTCAGGCTAGAATTCCAGCTGCCGGCATTCTCCCTCTTATGTAAACCTTGCAAAATAAGAGAGAAAAGGCATAAGTATTGTACCGTGAAGTGAAATAACAGCCCAAAAAGCGATAAATATCAACATGAAAGCATGATGCAAAATGGACGTATCACCCCTTCGTAGTCAAACTTAACATGCAACCGACCTTCCTTCCCACAGTCCCGTTAGCCGGACAGCCGAGAGCCGGTTTGTAGCTTGTGCGGGTGGTAAGGGTTTCGGCTCGACGTGCATTAAATATTCGACTACAACCAAGGAAGTAGCTCGGGCCCGCTTGCTCTTACCAGTAGAACGGGCGAAGCAATGCCGCGTCCCATGGACGCTCCGTTTCTTTGCCGGAGTCGTCTCTCTTGCGCTTCTGCGGCTTCTCGGCATCTATTAGATAGTATGCATTGTTGTGCAAAGCCCTGCTGATGATGAAGGGTCCCTCCCATGGGGAAGAGAGCTTGTGCTGGCCGACTGTTCGTTGGATTCTTTTGAGTACCAGGTCCCCCTCATGAAAGAGAGAGGCTTGATCTTCTTGCTGTGGTAGTGCCTCAGCTTATGCTCGTAGATGGCCGCCCGGCTCAGGGCGAGCTCCTGTGCCTCCTCGAGTAGATCGATGTCGTCTTCTCTTGCCTCTTTTGCATCCGCCTTCGTGTATAGGGTGACCCGAGGTGAGTCGAACTCAACATCCGTAGGAATGATCGCCTCGGACCCTCCTACCTCTTGAGCTTGCGTTGGTTTTTCACTTGAAGAGGAAAGGGTGATGCAGCACAATAGCGATAAGTTTTCCCTCAGTTTCAGAACCAAGAGATCAATCTAGTAGGAGTATCAAGATGAGGCACCAATGTACCTGCACAAAAACAAACAAACTTGCACCCAACACTATAAAGGGGTTGTCAATCCCTTCACGATTATTTGCCAAGTGAGATCTGAAGGTGAAAAGTGCAACAAAGTAATTGTGTAGATCTGAAAATATGATGTGAAGTAGACCCGGGGTCCATAGTGTTCACTAGAGGTTTCTCTCATGATAGCAAGTATTTCGGTGGGTGAATGAATTACTGTCGAGCAATTGATAGAATCGCGCAAAGTCATGATGATATCTAAGGCAATGATCATACATATAGGCATCACGTTCGAGACAAGTAGACCGATACTTTCTGCATCTACTACTATTACTTCACACATCGACCGCTATCCAACATGCATCTAGTGTATTGAGTTCATAACAAACAGAGTAACACCTTAAGCAAGATGACATGATGTAGAGGGATAGATTCATGCAACATGATATAAACCCCATCTTTTTACCCTTGATGGCAACAACACGATGCGTGCCTCGCTACCCCTTCTATCACTAGGTGAGGACACCGCATGGTATGAACCCAAAACCAAGCACTTCTCCCATTGCAAGAATTACAGATCAAGTTGGCCAAACGAAACCCACAACTCGAAGAGAATTACAAGGATACGAAATCATGCATATAAGAGATCAAAGGAGACTCGAATAATATTCATAGATAATCTGATCATAAATCCACAATTCATCGGATCTCGATAAACACACCGCAAAAGAAGATTACATCGGATAGATCTCCATGACGATCATGGAGAACTTTGTATTGAAGATCCAAGAGAGAGAAGAAGCCATCTAGCTACCCGCTATGGACCCGAAGGTCTGTGGTGAACTACTGATGCATCATCGGAGAGGCAATGGTGTTGATGAAGAAGCCCTCCGTGTCCGAATCCCCCCTTCGGCAGGGAACCAGAACGGTCCCCTGATGGGATCTTGCGGAGACAGAAGCTTGCGGTGGCGGAAAAGAATTTTCGTGGCTCTCTCTGGTGGTTTTGGATTTTTAGAGAATTTATAGGAGAAAGAGGTAGGGCAAAGGAGACACGTGGGGCCCACAAGCCAGCTAGGTGCGCCCCCCAGGCTGCGGCTAGGGGGCTTGTGACCTCCCCCGAGGTCCCGTGCCTTGGTTCTCAAGTTCCCTGCGTATCTTCTGTTATGGAAAAAAATCATCCCACGGGTTTTTTTCCGTTTGGACTCCGTTTAATATTCTTCTCTGAAAAAGGTCAAAAACACGAAAAATAACAGAAACTGGCACTTGGCACTGAGTTAATAGATTAGTCCCAAAAATATATAAAATAGCATATTCATGCATATAAAACATCCAAAGTTGACAAGATAATAGCATGGAACCATAAAAAATTATAGATACGTTGGAGACGTATCAAGCATCCCCAAGCTTAACTCCTGCTCGTCCTCGAGTAGGGAAGTGATAAAGACTGAATTTTTGATGTGCAATGTTACCTAACATATTTGTCCTTTGTAACTTCTTTCTTGTGGCATGGATGTTCAGATCTGTAAGATTCAAAACAATAGTTTACTATTGACATGAAAACAATAGTACTTCAAGCATACTAGCAAAGTGATCATGAACTTTTGAAATAACAAGGCCAAAGAAAGTTATCCCTACAAAATCATATAGTCTGGCTATGCTCCATCATCCCCACACAACGAATTTAAATCATGCACAACCCCGATATTGGACAAGTAATTTTTTTCGCACTCTTACTTTCTCAAACTTTTTCAACTCTCACGCAATACATGAGCGTGAGCCATGGATATGCCACTATAGGTGGAATAGAGTGTGGTGGAGGTTGTGAGGCAAGAAGGAGGAGATGGTCACATTGACTTGGCGTATCAATGGGCTATGGAGATGCCCATCAATAGATATCAATGTGAATGAGTAGGGATCGCCACGCAATAGATGCAGTAGAGCCATAAGTGTGTGAAAGCTCAAAAGGAAAACTAGTGGGTGTGCACCCAACTTGCTTGCTCACGAAGACCTAGGGCAATTGGAAGCCCATCATTGGAATATACAAGCCAAGTTATATAATGAAAATTCCCAGTAGTATAAGGAGTGGCAAAACAAGAGACTCTCTAACATGAAGAACATGATGCTATTTTGAATATAGTAGCATTGTCCCTTCTCTCTTTTTCTCTCATTTTTTTGTTTGGGATCTTTGGACTCTTTTTTTCATTTTTTTGGTGGGCATCTTTGGCTTTTTTTTTATTTCCTCACAAGGGACAATGCTCTAATAATGATGATTATCACACTTTTATTTACTCACAACTCAATACTTAGAACAATGACGACTCTATAGGAAATGCCTCCCGCAGTGTACCGGGATGTGCAACGATTTAGCTTAGCGTATGCCGTTGAAACATCTCGCTAGCTATCTTACGATCATGCAATGTCAATGTGAAAGTGACGGCACATGTCATGAGATGGAACGGTGGGAGTTGCATGGCAATATATCTCGGAATGGCTATGAAAATGCCATAATAGGTAGGTATGGTGGCTATTTTGAGGAAGGTATATGGTGGGTTTGTGCACCAGCGAAAGTTGCGCGGCACTAGATAGGCTTAGCAATGGTGGAAGGTGAAAGTGTATCTATACCATGGACTCACATTAGTCATGAAGAACTCATATACTTATTGTGAAAGTTTTATTAGTAATACAAAGTGCTAAACACATACTCCTAGGGGAAGGGTTGGTAGGTGTTAACCATCGCGCGATCCCGACCGCCACACAAAGGATGACAATCAATAAATCAATTATGCTCCGACTTCCTAACATAGCGGTTCACCATACGTGCATGCTACGGGAATCACTAACCTTAACACAAGTATTTCTAGATTCACAACACCCTACTAACATAACTCTAATATTACCATAACCATATCTCAAAACTAATTGTGAGGAATCAAACTTCTCTTACTAATCAATGCACTTGAATATGGAAGTTTTTATTATATCCTCTTGGGTTGCCTATCATCTTTAGGACTACTTTCATAGCACACGCCAATTACCAAGTTACTTAGAGAGAGCACTCTCAAAAAAGATATAAGTGAAGATCAAGAGTTTTTATTTCTTCAAAATATGACACCGTCGTGCTCTAAAAAGATTTAAGTGAAGCACTAGAGCAAAGTTATCTAGCTCAAAAGATATAAGTGAAGCACATGCGAGCTAAATTGCCTAACTCAAAAGATATAAGTGAAGCGCAATGAGTATTCTAGCAAATTCACGATGAGTGCATGTCCCTCTCAAAAAGGTGTGCAGCAAGGATGATTGTGACAAAACAAAAAGAAAATACTCCTATAATACACGACGCTCCAAGCAAAACACATATCATGTGGTGAATAAAAATATAGCTCCAAGTAACGTTACCGATGGATTGAAGACGAAAGAGGGGATGCCTTCCCGGGGCATCCCCAAACTTAGGCTTTTTGGTGTCATTGAATTTGGCTTGGGATGCCTTGGGCATCCCCAAGCTTAAGCTCTTTCCACTATTTATCCCATTGTCCATGAGAACATCACCCAAAACTTGAAAACTTCACAACACAAAACTTAAACAGAAACTCGTGATATCATTAGCAAAAGAAAACAAACCACCAACTCTTTAGGTACTGTAGTAAACTTGATTTCTATTTAGATTGATGTTATATTACTGTATTCTCACTTTTCCATGGCTATTACCGCCCGATACTAACCATAGTTTCATCAAAATAAGCAATCAACACAATAAAAACAGAATCTGTCAAAAACAGACCAGTCTGTAGCAATCTGTATACTTCGTATACCTCTGGTATCCCAAAAATTATGAACAATTATGACAATTAGGTAAATTCGCATATGAACCAACATAAAAAAGAATCAACTCAAAGGCTCTTTCTGGATAGGAATTAAAAATAATTTCATGAGCGCAAAGTTTCTGTCTTTTTCAGCATGATCAAACAACTATCACCGAAACTGATCATAAAGGTTCTACTTGGCACAAACACAAAAGGAAACATAAAAAACACAATCATAACAGAATTATGATGGTGTGGACACAACAAAACAGAAAGCGAAAAGCAAAAATAAATTCATTGGGTTGGCTCCCAACAAGCGCTATTGTTTAACGCCCTTAGCTAGGCATTGATAATTCAATGATGCTCACACAAAAGACAAGAATTGAAGCACAACGAGAGCATCATGAAACATGTGACAAACATATCTAAGTCTAACATACTTCCTATGCATAGGCATTTTATAGGAAAACAAATTATCAAGACAACCAATAGCTACCATATGCAAGGAAGAAGAAAGAGACACTAGCAATCTCAACATAACGAGAGGTAATTTAGTAACATGAAAGTTTCTACCACAATATTTTCCTCTCTCATAATAATTACATGTGGGATCATATTCAAATTCAACAATATAACTGTCACATAGGATATTCTTTTCATGATCCACATGCATGCAAAGTTGACGCTCTTCAAAAATAGTGGGATTATCATCAACTATAGTCATGAATTCTCCAAACCCACTTCCAATATTATTACAAACATTATTATAAATATCATATTCATCATGAGGCTTAAAGAAATTTTCAAGATCATAGGAAAAATCATCACCCCAATCATGATCATTGCAACAAGTAGTGGACATAGCAAAACTAGCATCCCCAAGCTTAGGGTTTTGCGTATTTTTAGCATGATTGTCATTAATAGAATTTATAGTGAAACCTTTGCAATCATGGTTTTCATTCAAGGAGCCCTCGTGAATCACTTCATAAATTTCTTCATCACAATTTTCAGATTCACGCATCTCAAGCAAAACATCATAAAGATAATCTAGTGCACAAAACTCACTAGCAATTGGTTCAACATAATTGGATCTCTTAAAGAGATTAGCAAGTGGGTGAGGATCCATATCAATAGATACTTAGCAAGCAAAGATGCAAGCATATTGAAGGGACATAGCACACAAGCAAAGGAAAGGCAAACGAAAAAGGCAAATAATGTAAATGCAAGAGATGAGGTCGCGATAGGTACTTGGTAGATATGCTTCACTTGAATACTTCCCGGCAGCGGCGCCAGAAATTCTTCTTGCTACCTCTTGAGCTTTCGTTGTTTTTTTCCTTGAAGAGGAAAGGGTGATGCAGCACAGTAGTGATAAGTATTTCCCTCAGTTTAAGAACCAATGTATCAATCCAGTAGGAGTATCAAGATGAGGCACCAATGTACCTGCACAAAAACAAACTTGCACCCAACGCTATAAAGGGGTTTTCAATCCCTTCACGATTATTTGCAAAGTGAGATCTGAAGGTGAAAAGTGCAACAAAGTAATTGTGTAGATCTGAAAATATGATGTGAAGTAGACCCGGGGGCCATAGTGTTCACTAGAGGCTTCTCTCATGATAGCAAGTATTACGGTGGGTGAACGAATTACTGTCAAGCAATTGATAGAATCGCGCAAAGTCATGATGATATCTAAGGCAATGATCATACATATAGGCATCACGTCCGAGACAAGTAGACCGATACTTTCTGCATCTACTACTATTACTCCACACATCGACCGCTATCTAGCATGCATCTAGTTATTGAGTTCATAACAAACAGAGTAACGCCTTAAGCAAGATGACATGATGTAGAGGGATAGATTCATGCAATATGATATAAACCCCATCTTTTTACCCTTGATGGCAAACACACGATGCGTGCCTCGCTACCCCTTCTGTCACTAGGTGACGACACCGCACAGTATGAACCCAAAACCAAGCACTTCTCCCATTGCAAGAATTATAGATCAAGTTGACCAAAGGAAACCCACAACTCGAAGAGAATTACAAGGATACGAAATCATGCATATAAGAGATCAGAGGAGACTCAAATAATATTCATAGATAATCTGATCATAAATCCACAATTCATCGGATCTCGACAAACACACCGCAAAAGAAGATTACACCGGATAGATCTCCATGAAGATCATGGAGAACTTTGTATTGAAGATCCAAGAGAGAGAAGAAGCCATCTAGCTACTAGCTATGGACCCGAAGGTCTGTGGTGAACTACTCACGCATCATCGGAGAGGCAATGGTGTTGATGAAGAAGCCGTTCGTGTCCGAATCTCCCCTCCGGCAGGGCACCAGAACGGTCCCCAGATGGGATCTTGCGGAGACAGAAGCTTGCGGCGGCAGAAAAGTATTTTCGTGGCTCTCTCTGGTGGTTTTGGTTTTTTTGAGAATTTATAGGCGAAAGAGGTAGGGAAAAGGAGCCACGTGGGCCCCACAAGCCTGCTAGGCGCGGCCCCCCAGGCCGCGGCTAGGGGGCTTGTGACCTCCCCCGAGGTCCCCTGCCTTGGTTCTCAAGTTCCCTGCGTATCTTCTATTATGGAAAAGATCATCCCACAGGTTTTATTCCGTTTGGACTCCATTTAATATTCTTCTCTGAAAAAGGTCAAAACACGGAAAAAACAGAAACTGGCACTTGGCACTGAGTTAATAGATTAGTCCCAAAAAGATATAAAATAGCATATTCATGCATATAAAACTTCCAAAGTTGACAAGATAATAGCATGGAACCATAAAAAATTATAGATACGTTGGAGACGTATCAGACCCATATACAAGGAAGAATGGTGTGAAGCCGGTTGACCGGTTCGGCGTGGTGCGGAGGCTCCATATCACAGCCGACAGCTCTTCGATCCAACAGCCGACTGACCTGATGAGAGGCGCCACGAGTCTTGGCTTGATGCCGGCCAGGATTAGGCCGTTTGCCCTTTCTGCCTGGCCGTTTGATTGCGGGTGCACCACTGACGCCAGATCGAGCCAGATGCCCTCTTTGGCACAGAAAAACGCCATTGCACCCTTGGCGAAGTTGGTGACATTATCGGTGATGATGCTGTGGGGGACGCTGTAGCGGACGGAGATGTCCTTGATGAACTTGACGGCGTGGGACCGTCAAGCTTCTTGATTGGCCTGGCCTCAATCCACTTGGTGAATTTATCGAGGGCTACCAGGAGATGCGTCATTGCCGCCTCGAGCGGTCTTGAATGGTCCCACCATATCCAGCCCCTAGACGACAAAGGGCCATGACAGGGGGATGGTCTTGAGATCCGAGGCCGGCAAGTGGCTTTGCGTGCTGAAGTGCTGGCAGCCTTCACACTTGTCGACCAAAGTGGTGGCCTCCTCAAGGGTTGTGGGCCAATAGAATCCATGGCGGAACGCCTTGGCCACCAGGGTTCTGGAGGCGGCATGATGCCCGCACTCGCCCTGGTGTATGTCCTTGAGGATTTCTTGCCCTTTTTCTGACTCGATGCAGCGTTGGAACACGCCGATTACGCTACGTCGAACCAGCTCGCGGTTGATGATGGCGTAGGAGGGAGATCATTGTTGGATCTGCCGCGCCTCTGCCTCGTCTTGAGGAAGCTCGCCACGAAGAAGGAATGCCAGGATGGGGTGTGCCCATGAGGGAGCCGACACAGGAGCCGGCTCTGGCTCGGCCTGAAGCTCAGGGGCATCTGAAGCCCCCCGAGTTTGTCGTTGTGGTTTTGGGTTCGAGACCTTCTATCTCTGGTGCCGTTGTGGCAGCTGGCATGCCATTAACCTCCATGATGGCCACACACTGGGTGTTGAGCCGACTGGATTCGAGGTTTGGCGTAGCCGACAGAGTTGTTAGAGCCGCTAAGATTGCCGGAGCCGGCGGAGTTGATGATTCCGGTGGTTTCTCCAAGCCCAGAGTCATTGGGACTGATGGGTCCGCGGGCACGAATATTGATGCCGACTCCAGAGATGGCTTGATGGAGGGCTTGTGCAACTGCTCGAGGGAGACGTCGGCCGGGATTGCTTGCCTTGTGGAGCCGATTTTTGCCAATGTATCAGCCGCCTCGTTGTCTGCTTGGGGGACATGATGGAACTCGCAACCCTCGAAGGGGCCACCGAGCTGCTGGATGAGGAAGCGGTAGCTGGCCATGTTGGTGTCCCTGGCATCCCACCCGCTAGAGACTTGTTGCACCACAAGATCCGAGTCGCCGAAGCAAAGAATCCTCCGGATGCCGATTTCTGTGGCAAGCCGGAGGCCGTGTGCGAGTGCCTTGTACTCGGCGAAGTGTATTCTAGAGAGCATACTTGAGTTGGTCTCCTTTCGGAGACGTCAAGACGATGATGGCTCCCAGACCAGTTTGCATATTTGAGTCGTCGAAGTGCATTCGCCAATGCGTGGAGTCGGGAGGCGGTGGCAGAAATTGGGTCTCGGCCCAATCGACGAGGAAGTCGGCCACCACCTGGGACTTGATGGCGGTGCGCGACTCGTAGCGGATGTCGTGGTCAACGATGGCGATGGACCACTTGGAGATCCGGCCCATGGCATCACAGTTGCCCATGATTTTCTGAAAGTGGAGCAGTGCTCACTGCTACTGTGACAACAGACCTTCCCTGGCAACGGCGCCAGGAATCCTGCTGCTACGGTTACACCTATAGGGACTTCCTTAGCAAATATGCAAAGGATTTCCCCGCGGCCTTGGAGCCTTGCGTTGGTGTTCCCTTGAAGAGGAAAGGGTGATGTAGCACATCGGCGGTAAGTATTTCCCTCGGTTTGAGAACCAAGGTATCAATCCAGTAGGAGGAGAGTTCAAGTACCTGCACAAACACAAAGAGCTTGCACCCAACGCTATGAAGGGGTTGTCAATCCCTTATAGATTGTTTGCAAAGTGAGAACTGAAAGCAAAGAGTAAACAAAGCAAAGTAAACGTGAAAGTGGAAACGATAGTTGTGAATAGACCCGGGGGCCGTAGTGTTCACTAGTGGCTTCTCTCATGAAAGCAAGTAGACGGTGGGTGAACGAATTACTGTCGAGCAATTGATAGAACCACACAAAGTCGTGACGTTATCTAAGGCAATGATTATATCTATAGGCATCACGTCCAAAACAAGTAGACCGATACTTTCTGCATCTACTACCATTACTCCACACGTCGACCGCTATCCAGCATGCATCTAGTGTATTAAGTTCATGAGAATAGAGTAACGCCTTAAGCAAGATGACATGATGTAGATGGATAATATCATATCTATGATAAAAGCCCATCTTGTTACCCTTGATGGCAACAACACGATGCGTGCCTTGCTGCCCCTTCTGTCACTGGGAAAGGTCACCACACGGTATGAACCCGAAACCAAGCACTTCTCCCATTGCAAGAATCATAGGTCTAGTTGGCCAAACAAAACCCAAGACTCGGAGAGACTTACAAGGATATGAAATCATGCATATAAGAAATCAGCAAAGACTCAAATATAATTCATAGATAATCTGATCACAAATCCACAATTCATCGAATCTCGACAAACACACCGCCAAAGAGGATTACATCGGATAGATCTCCATGAAGATCATGGAGAACTTTGTATTGAAGATCCAAGAGAGAGAAGAAGCCATCTAGCTACTAACTACGGACCCGTAGGTCTGAAGTAGACTACTCATGAGTCATTGGAGAGGCGATGATGTTGATGTAGAAGCCCTCCAACTCCAAAGTCCCCTCCGGCAAGGCACTGGGAAGGGTCTCCAGATGAGATCTCGCGGAAACGGAAGCTTGCGGCGGTGGAAAAGTGTTTTCGTCAATGCCCTGATTTTTTTTGGATTTTTAGGGAATTTATAGGCCAAAGAGCTAGGCCGGGGGAGCGCCAGGGAGGCCACAAGCCTGGTTGCCGCGGGCCCTCCTAGCCGCGGCAACAGGACTTGTGGGCTCCCTATGGGCCCCCTGCCTTGGCCCTTAACTCTCCCGATCTTCTTCCGTTCTGGAAAAATTTATTTCGGGGATTTTATTCCGTTTGGACTTCGTTCCAAAATCAGATCTGAAAAGAGTCAAAAACACAGAAAAAACAGGAACTGGCACTTGGCACTGGATTAATAAGTTAGTCCCAAAAAAAGATATAAAAGGTAAACAAAACATCCAAAGTTGACAAGATAACAGCGTGAAACCATCAAAAATTGTAGATACGTTTGAGACGTATCACTCACCATCGTGATGGCATGCTCCTGGAAGTAGTGCTTCAGCTTCTTGGCGGCGAAGTACACGCCGTAGCACATCTTTTGATAGTGGGGGTAGTTTTGCTTGGAGGCGGACAAGACCTCGCTCAAATAATAGACAGGGCGCTGAATCAGCAGCACCTTGCCCTCCTCCTTGTGCTCCACTACCAAGACCACACTGACCACACAGGTAGTTGCTGCGATGTAGATGAGGATGGGCTCCCTCTGTGCCGGCGCGGCCAAGATTGACGTGCTGGAGATTACGCGCTTGAGGTTGTGGAAAGATTTGTCCGCTTGATCATTCCACTCGAATTTGGTTGTTTTCTTCATCAACTGAAAGAGTGGAAGCGCCTTCTCGCCCAG
Source organism: Hordeum vulgare subsp. vulgare (assembly GCF_904849725.1). NCBI lineage: Eukaryota > Viridiplantae > Streptophyta > Magnoliopsida > Poales > Poaceae > Hordeum > Hordeum vulgare. Next base: position 523,746,974 of record NC_058520.1, on the reverse strand, counting down.
CCGGCTGATGAACCGGCCGAGGGATTCCAGGCAGCCGACAAACTTCTGGAAATCGAGGAGTCGAGCCGGCTTGGCCATGCGCTCGATGGTTCTGACCTTCTCGGGGTTAGCTCAGATGTCGCGAGCCGACACGAACAAACACAAGAGCTTGCCGGCTGGAACTCCAAAGACACACCTCTCTAGATTGAGCCGGATCTTGTACTCGCGCAGATTGGCGAAAGTCTCCCGCAAATCGTCTAGTAGACTGAAATGCTGCTTGGTTTTGACGATGATGTTGTCGACGTAGACGTGAATGTTCCTGCCGATTTGCGGCAGGAGGCATTGTTACATGCAACGCTGGAAGGTTGCGCCGGTGTTCTTCAGGCAGAACGTCATCGTCATGTAGCAGTAGGCTCCAAAAGGTGTGATGAAGGAGGTCTTGAGCCGGTCGGCCCGGTAAAACTTGATCTGGTGGTAGCCGGAATAAGTGTCCAGAATGGACAACAATTCGCAGCCGGCCGTGGAGTCAATCACTTGGTCTATCCGTGGCAGGGCGAATGGGCCTTTCAGGCACGCCTTATTCAGGCTTGTGTAATTGATACACACGCGCCATGTATTGTTATTCTTCAACACCAGGACTGGGTTGGCTAGCCAGTTGATGTCTACGCATGCTTCTATTCTTGTAGACTATGTTGGGCCTCCAAGCGTAGAGGTTTGTAGGACAACAACAATTTCCCTCAAGTGGATGACCTAAGGTTTATCGAACTCATGGAAGTAGAGGTTGAAGATGGTCTCTCTCAAGCAACCCTGCAATTAAGAAACAAGAAGTCTCTTATGTCCCCAACACACCTAATACAATGGTAAATTGTATAGGTGCACTAGTTCAGCGAAGAGATGGTAAAATATGGGTGATAGGTGTGGCAAAGCAAGGTAATATAAATCTGTAATAAAAATGGCAGCAAGGTAGAAAGTGACAAAAGTGAGCATAAACGGTGTAACAATGGTGAGAAATAAGGCCCATGCTTCATACTTTCACTAGTGGCAACTCCCAACAACATTAACATAGTCTAATCACATGATATTTCCACTAAAACATGCAATGGAGACGTACTCGGAGGTCATTCCTTTGTGATCAAGAGAGGACGAGAATTATGTAGGGCTATAAAAGCACACCTCAGAGTTTGTAGTTCCATCTATGGATTTCCCAATGTCACCACGACCATCCAAAGAGAGTACCACAATCACCACAACATATCTCAAGGATAGTCAAAGACAAGCACCAAGAGACTCTCAATCTTCAATCAATTCACAAAATAGGAAATCACTCATGAAAATATTCTTCTAATCCATGTCCAATAGACCACTGTCACCATGGTCTCGGGGTTTATACTAGATAAGATCAAGTGAGTACATCAATCCAATACATAGAAGAAGGGGAAACATCATTGGATCACCCTAGATTAACAAAGCCGATGATCACAATCAAGATCACATCATGAGAGAGAGAATTAACCACATCGCTACTGTAGAAGACCTCAGCCCCGAGGAGGAACTGCTCCCGCTTCTTGGAGGGAGGAAGCAACGTCGACGGAGATGAATCCGGGGGCACTTCCCCGTCCCGGCAGGGTGCCGGCACAGGAATTCTGGTTCCCCGAAACTTGTTGGTGATGGCGGTGGAGATCGGAATTGCTTCTGGAGAAAAGGGTTCCGGAATCAGCGTTTCCTCCACGGGGGTAAAAATAGGAGCCAAAGTAGGGCACCAGAGGAGGTCGGGCCCGCCCAGGCGGCCTGCTCGCACGACCAGGGGGTAGGCCGCGCTAGCAGGTCGCCTGGTCAGCCCCTGACCCCCCTCTGGCCCATATTCGATGATCCGGAAGCTTTTATTTCGCTGATTTTTTATATATCTTTTCAGGAATTTTACGCGCTTCGAAGAATTGGGTAAAAGCCCCTGCAAAATAGACATCAGTAGACAGAAACTGGCACTGGGTGCACTGACTTAGTAGGTTAGTCTAAATATGTGTAAAATGATATAAAAGTGTAGCAAAACATATAACAATGTCACCCAAAAGATCATGGAACAAGCAAAAATTATAGATACGTTTGGGACGTATCAACAAGCATAAGACGTGAACTTGCACACACACAAGTAACTTTGCTCCCAACGAGTACAAAGAGGTTGTCAATCTCCGGCCTTGTAGTTTGCAAATGATCAAAACACAAGCGGGAATCGTGATAGTGATTGCAACGGAAAAGTAAATGAAAGCAGTAAATGATGGAGGTGTAAGCAATGGTGGTGATATGGACCGGACTCACATAATGTTCACTAGTGATGTCTCTCTCCCAAAAGACGATAAACAACTATGCTTGGGTAAACAAATTACAGCTGGGCAATTGGCAGAGTTATAAACGCACCACAATGCTAATTATGCTACTTGAAAGTTAGAGGCTCAATAGTAATGGGCAGTACGCCAAGACAAGTAGACCGTTTATTCATCAACATCTACTTACTAAACATCCACCTTGAGATATCTATCCAAAACATCTCGCTGGTATTAAGTTGCGAGCCCCACCCAAAGTGTAAACTCAAAGCAACGGACAACTGCATTAACGAACTATGCATAAGGTAAACAATACTTGCAAACGTGGTCACAAGTACCGTTGTTTTCTCCCTGGTGGCAGCAGCACATCCCCTAGTCTCATATTTCTGTCATTCAAGCTAGACATCAGGGGGCATGAACCGACAATCATGCATAACGCTCCCTCTTGGAGTTACGATCTACTACTCGGCGAAAGCAATAAAGAGCAACGGAGAACATGCATGAATCACTAAAGAACATAATATAAAAGGATAATTAAATATATAACTCATAACAATCTGAACATAATCTCATAAACCATCGGATCCCAACAAACCGAGCATAGCAATAACAGGAAAATTACATAGATGTCTTGATCATGTAGGGCAGCTCACAAGGGCTAATCATGGAAGCACAAGATTGGAGAGAAGACATCACATAGCTACTGGTCATGGACTCATGGTCCAAGGAGGACTACTCACGACACATTTGGGAAGCGTCCATGGTGGTGGAGAAGCTCCCGGAGGTCAATCCTCCCTCCGGCAGGGTGTCGGGAAGAGGTCTCCTGACGCTCCCGATCTCGGAAGCGCTGCGGCGGCGGAACGATGGAGAAATTCGCGATTCTGGATGTTTTGTAAGGGTTTCCTCTCGGAGGAGTAAATATAGGCCAAAGGAGGGCGTCAGAAGAGGTGGGGCCCAACCAGGCGGCTTGTGGGCACGGCTAGGGGCCAGGTCGCTCCGGGTGGTCGTCTGGGCAGCCCCTGACCCCCTGTGGCCCATCTTCGGTGATCTGGAAGCTTCCGTTATGCTAATTTTTATATATTTTTCTCGAGATCTTTGGGGCTCCGAAAAATTGGATAAAATCCCCTGCAAAAAAGACATCAGCAGACAGAAACTGGCACTGGGTGCACCGAGTTAGTAGGATAGTCCAAATATGTGTAAAAATATATGAAAGTGTAGCAAAACATATAACAATGTCACCCAAAAGATCATGGAACAAGCAGAAATTATAGATACGTTTGGGACGTATCAACATTCCCAAGCTTAATTCCTGCTCTTCCTTGAGTAGGTAAATGATAATACAATAATTTCTCTGGTGACATGCTAACACACATATAAGAACTTCAAAGTAAAGCAAGTAAGATATGCAATTAAAGTCAAGACAATAACAAGCAAGATTCTATATCTAGTATTGAAATTAGCAAACTAAGAATATAAAGGTGCAAGAGCTCTCGTTGTCCGTGACTCGAATGTCTCCAAATGGTGTTTGCATGCAAGAAGTGCGAGATGGGTTGAGATCATAAAAATAATTTTTTAGTTGAGAACTCAATCTACTAAAACTTCCCACTTGGTCTCCTTCGGAATCTTATTTTGACTCATCCCGAGACCACTAGTCTGGGACAAGTCAAAATGATCCTCTCCCTTTCGACTTTGAGCACTCATGCAATGGATGAGCGCAAGCAAGATATGTTGGCACTTAGGATGGCAAATAGAATAATGATGGGGAAGGAAGACAAAAAAGGTGTGAAAGGCTCACATCAATGAGGACAATCATAGGCGAGAGAAAGCCAAATGATAGATATGATGTGAGGAGTAGGGATTGCCATGCAGCGGATGCACATATTAGCTAAGGTAAGCTCTCTAATGGAACTAGTGGGGGTGCATCCAACTTGCTTGCTCATGAAAACCTAGAGCTCATTTGAGGAGGCTCATCATTGGAATATGCAAGCCAAGTTCTATAGTGTAAGGGTCCCCACATAGTTATGCATGAATGATAATCTCTATGTAGTACAAATATAGCAATGTAGTACGAGTGTGGATCTTTCAAAATGAATAGTAGTGTTGCCCCCATCTCTCTTTTTATTTCTTTTATTTATTTCATTTTTCTTTATTTTCTTTATTTTTGTGTGGCCTCTTTGGCTCTTTCTTTTTATCTCTCATTTGTCCTCTTTGGGATCTTTTATTTTGTCCTCTTTGGGATATTTTCCTCACTTAAGGGCAACACCCTATGTTTTACAAGAATAAAAAGAAGATGATCACACTTTATAAGAAGTACTCAACATAAAGACAAGTGAAAACTATCATGATATATGCAAATGTATGCCTCTACCAGTGTAGCAGGATATGCAATGAAACTAGCGCGTCATGTAGCAATAATAAGGGCAAGGCCCAACTAGCATGCGGATCCTCGATGAAGCAAAAGCATGTATGACATGAAGATCAAGTCATGAGATGGTGGATGTTGCATGCCAATGTATCTCGGAAAGGCTATGGAAATGCCTTAATAGGTAGGTATGGTGGCTGTTTTGAGGAAAGATATAATGAGGCTTATGATGACACAGCGTATCATGCCAAGGGTTTGGATGCACCGGCGAAGTTTGCACCAACTCTCAAGATGAGAAAGGGCAATGCATGGTACTGAAGAGGCTAGCAAAATATGGATGGTGGAAGTGCCAACAATCGAATATTCACATTAGTCCGAAGAACTGTTAGGTAACGTAGCACAAATTCAAAAACTTTCCTATGCATATTCAGATCTTCCTATGGAGAGACCAACAACGAGAGAGGGGTGAGTGCATCTTCATACCTTTGAAGATCGCTAAGCGGAAGCGTTGCTAGAACGCGGTTGATGGAGTCGTACTCGCGGCGATTCAGATCGCGGTGTGATTCCGATCTAGTGCCGAACCACGACACCTCTGTGTTCAACACACGTGCAGCCCAGTGACGTCTCCCGCACCTTGATCCAGCAAGGAGGAGGGAGAGGTTGGGGAAGATCTCCAGCAGCACGACGGCGTGGTGTCGATGGAGAGACGAGGTCTCCCGGCAGGGCTTCGCCAAGCACCGTGGGAGGAGGAGGAAGGAGAGGAGCAGGGTTGCGCCGAGAGGAGAAGAAACCGTGTGCAAAACAGCCCCAAACCCCTCTCTATTTATAGGAGGAGGGATGGGGGTTCCACCCCTTGGGTTTCCCCCCTAGGTGGTGCGGCAGCCCCCCCCAGATGGGAGGTGTGGCGGCTAGGGCAGGGGGAGGGGGTGGCGCACCCCTTAGGTGGGCCTTAGGCCCACCAGCGCCAGGGTTCCCCCCCCCCTTCTCTCCCTCCTGCGCCTTGGGCCTCTTGTGGGAGGCGCACCAGCCCACTTTGGGCTGGTTGCCCTCCCCTTTTGGCCCATGCTACCTCTTGGGCCTGGTGGCCCCTCCCGGTGGACCCCCGGGACCATTTCCGATGGTCCCGGTACGCTACCGGTGACGCCCGAAACATTTCCGGTGTCCAAAATCATCGTTGCTATATGTCAATCTTTACCTCCGGACCATTCCGGAGCTCCTCGTGACGTCCGGGATCTCATCCGGGACTCCGAACAACTTTCGGTAACCTCGTATAACATTTCCCTATAACCCTAGCGTCATCGAACCTTAAGTGTGTAGACCCTACGGGTTCGGGAAGCATGCATACATGACCGAGACGTTCTCTGGCCAAGAACCATCAGCGGGATTTGGATACCCATGGTGGCTCCCACACGTTCCACGATGATCTCATCGGATGAACCACGATGTCAAGGATTCAATCAATCCCGTATACAATTCCCTTTGTCTGTCGGTATAGAACTTGCTCGAGATTCGATCGTCGGTATACCTATACCTTGTTCAATCTCGTTACCGGTAAGTCTCTTTAGTCGTTCGGTAGCATGTCATCGTGTTACTAACTCCTTAGTCACATTGAGATCATGATGATGTTCTACCGAGTGGGCCCAGAGATACCTCTCTATCACACGGAGTGACAAATCCCGATCTCGATTCGTACCAACCCAACAAACACTTTCAGAGGTACCCGTAGTGGACCTTTATAGTCACCCAGTTACGTTGTGACGTTTGATACCACCAAAGTACTCCTACGGTATCCGGGAGTTGCACAATCTCACGGTCGAAGGAAAAGACACTTGACACTAGAAAAGCTTTAGCATACGAACAATACGATCTAGTGCTATGCTTAGGATTGGGTCTTGTCCATCACATCATTCTCCCAATGATGTGATCCCGTTATCAATGACATCTAATGTCCATGATCAGGAAACCATGATCATCTATTGATCAACGAGCTAGCCAACTAGAGGCTTGCTAGGGACACATTGTGATCTATTTATTCACACATGTATTACTGTTTCCTGTTAATACAATTATAGCATGAACAATAGATGATTATCATGAACAAGGAAATATGATAATAACCATTTTATTATTGCCTCTAGGGCATATTTCCAAAAGTCTCCCACTTGCACTAGAGTCAATAATCTAGTTACATTGTGATGTATCGAACACCCATAGCATTATGATGTTGATCATGTTTTTCTCGAGGAAGAGGTTTAGTCAACGGGTCTGCAACATTCAGATCCATATGTACTTTACAAATCTCTGTTACTCCACTCTGGACATGGTCCTGGATGGAGTTGTAGTGGCGTTTGATGTGCTTGGTCTTCCGGTGAAACTTGGGCTCCTTGTCTATGGCAATGGCCCCACTGTTATCACAGAAGAGTGTCATAGGACCCGACGTGCTTGGAATCACTCCAAGGTCGGTGATGAGCTCCTTCATCCAAATTCCTTCATGAGCCGCTTCTGAAGCAACTATGTACTCGGCTTCACATGTAGATGCTGCCACGACTTCTTGCTTGCTGCTGCACCAGCTCATTGCCCCACCATTCAAAACATACACGTATCCGGTCTGTGACTTAGAGTCATCCGGATCTGTGTCGAAGCTAGCATCAACGTAACCCTTTACGACGAGCTCTTCGTCACCTCCATAAACGAGAAACATCTCCTTAGTCCTCTTCAGGTACTTAAGGATATTCTTGACCGCTGTCTAGTGTTCCATACCGGGATCATGTTGGTACCTCCCTACCAAACTTATGGCAAAGTTTATATCAGGTCTGGTACACAGCATGGCATACATTAGAGAGCCTACGGCTGAAGCGTAGGGGACATTACTCATCTTCTCTCTATCTGCTGCCGTGGTTGGTGACTGAGTCTTACTCAATCTCATACCTTGCAAAACTGGCAAAAACCCCTTCTTTGAGTTTTCCATATTGAACTTCTTCAATATCTTGTCAAGGTATGTACTTTGCGAAAGACCTATGAGGCGTCTCGATCTATCTCTATAGATCTTGATGCCTAATATGTATGCAGCTTCTCCAAGGTCCTTCATCGAAAAACTCTTGTTCAAATAGGCCTTTATGCTCTCCAACATCTCTATATTATTCCCCATCAATAATATGTCATCCACATACAGTATGAGGAAAGCTACAGAGCTCCCACTCACTTTCTTGTACAGACAGGCTTCTCCGTAAACCTGTATGAACCCAAATGCTTTAATCACCTCAATGAAGCGAATGTTCCAACTCCGAGATGCTTGCACCAGCCCATAGATGGAGCGCTGGATCTTGCACACTTTGTTAGCACCCTTAGGGTCGACAAAACCTTCTGGTTGCATCATATATAACTCTTCCTTAAGATGCCCGTTAAGGAACGCTGTTTTGACGTCCATTTGCCAAATTTCATAATCATAAAAGGCGGCAATTGCTAACATGATTCAGACTGATTTCAGCTTCGCTATGGGAGAGAAAGTCTCTTCGTAGTCAACTCCTTGAATTTGTCGAAAACCCTTTGCGACAAGTTGAGCTTTATAAACGGTCACATTACTATTTGCATCAGTCTTCTTCTTGAAGATCCATTTATTTTCTATGGCTCGCCGACCGTCGGGCAAGTCCACCAAAGTCCATACTTTGTTCTCATACATGGATCCTATCTCGGATTTCATAGCCTCAAGCCATTTGTTGGAATCCGGGCCCGCCACTGCGTTTTCATAGTTCGAAGGTTTACCGTTGTCTAACAACATGATTTCCATCACAGGGTTGCCGTACCACTCTCGTGCGGAACGCACCCTTGTGGACCTTCGTGGTTCAGTAGCAACTTGATCCGAAGCTTCATGATCATCATCATTAACTTCCTCTTCAGTTGGCGTAGGCACCACAGGAACAATTTCCCGCGCTGCGCTACTCTCCGGTTTGAGAGGGGGTGTAATTACCTCATCAAGTTCTACTTTCCTCCCACTTACTTCTTTCGAGAGAAACTCTTTCTCTAGAAAGGATCCGTTCTTGGCAACAAAGGTTTTACCTTCGGATCTAAGATAGAAGGTATACCCAATAGTTTCCTTAGGATATCCTATGAATACGCATTTCTCCGCTTTGGGTTCGAGCTTCTCTGGTTGAAGTTTCTTCACATAAGCATCGCAGCCCCAAACTTTAAGAAACGACAACTTAGGTTTCTTGCCAAACCATAGTTCATATGGTGTCGTCTCAATGGATTTAGACGGTGCCCTATTTAAAGTGAATGTTGCAGTTTCTAATGCGTATCCCCAAAATGATAGCGGTAAGTCGGTAAGAGACATCATAAATCGTACCATATCTAATAAAGTGCGATTACGACGTTCAGACACTCCATTGCGTTGCGGTGTGCCAGGCGGCGTCAGTTGTGAAACGATTCCATACTTCCTTAGATGTGTGCCAAACTCGTGACTCAAATATTCTCCTCCACGATCAGATCGTAGACACTTAATTTTTCTGTCACTTTGATTCTCAACCTCACTCTGAAATTCCTTGAACTTTTCAAACGTCTAAGATTTGTGCTTCATCAAGTAGATATACCCATACCTACTCAAATCATTTGTGAGAGTGAGAACATAACGGTAGCCACCGCGAGCTTCAACGTTCATTGGACCACACACATTAGTATGTATTATTTCCAATAAGTCGGTTGCTCTCTCCATCATTCCTGAGAGTGGAGTGTTAATCATCTTGCCCATGAGGCACGGTTCGCATGTGTCAAATGATTCAAAGTCAAGAGACTCTAATAGTCCATCAGTATGGAGCTTCTTCATGCACTTAACACCGATATGACCAAGGCGGCAGTGCCACAAGTATGTGGGACTATCATTATCAACTTTACATCTTTTGGTACTAACACTATGAATATGTGTAACATCACGATCGAGATTCATCAAGAATAAACCATTCACCAGCGGAGCATGACCATAAAACATATCACTCATATAAATAGAACAACCATTATTCTATGACTTAAATGAGTAGCCGTCTCGCATTAAGCAAGACCCTGATACAATATTCATGCTCAAAGCTGGTACTAAATAACAATTATTAAGGTTTAAAACTAATCCCAGCGATAGATGTAGATGTAGCGTGCCGACGGCGATCACATCGACCTTGGAGCCATTCCCGACGCGCATCGTCACCTCGTCCTTTGCCAGCCTCCGCTTATTCTGCAGTTCCTGCTTTGAGTTGCAAATGTAAGCAACAACACTGGTATCAAATACCCAGGAGCTACTACGAGTGCTGGTAAGGTACACATCAATAACATGTATATCACATATACCTTTAACGTTGCCGGACTTCTTGTCCGCTAAGTACTTGGGGCAGTTCCGCTTCCAGTGACCTTTTCCCTTGCAATAGAAGCACTCAGTCTCAGGCTTGGGTCCATTATTTTTCTTCTTCCCGGCATCTGGCTTACCGGGCGCGGCAACGACTTTGTCGTCTTTCTTGAAGTTCTTCTTACCCTTGCTCTTCTTGAAACTGGTGGTCTTGTTGACCATCAACACTTGATGCTCTTTCTTGATTTCTACTTCTGTAGACTTGAGCATCGAGTACAACTCAGGAACGGTCTTATTCATCCCTCGCATGTTGTAGTTCAACACAAAACCTTTGTAGCTTGGTGGGAGAGAATGGAGGATTCTGTCAATTATAGCATCATCCGGAAGTTCGACTCCAAGTGAAGTCAGACGACCGTGTAACCCAGACATTTTGAGTATGTGCTCACTGACATAACTATTCTCCTCCATGTTACAACTAAAGAACTTGTCGAAGACTTCATATCTCTCGACACGGGCATAAGCTTGAAAAACTAGTTTCAGCTCTTGGAACATCTCATATGCACCGTGTTTCTCTAAACGCCTTTGGAGCCCCGTTTCCAAACTGTATAACATGCCACACCTAACCAGAGAGTAGTCATCACTCCGCGTTTGCCAGGCGTTCAGAATGTCCTGGGCTGCTGCGGGAGCGGGAGGGTCACCTAACGGCGCATGAAGGACATAAGCCTTTTTAGCTGCTTCAAGGATGAGCTTCAAGTTGCGAACCCAGTCCGCATAGTTGCTACCATCATCTTTTAGCTTGTTTTTCTCTAGGAATGCGTTGAAATTGAGGTTGACGTTGGCCATCTACAATATTTATAAAGACAACTTTTAGACTAAGTTCATGACAATTAAGTTCATTTAATCAAATTAAGTATGAACTCCCACTTAATTTGACATCCCTCCAGTCATCTAAGTGATACATGATCCATGTTGACTAACCCGTGTCCGATCATCACATGAGACGGACTAGTCATCATGGTGAGCAACTTCATGCTGATCGTATTCAACCATATGACTCATGTTCGACCTTTTGGTCTCTTGTATTCGAGGTCATGTCTGTACATGCTAAGCTCGTCGAGTCAACCTAGGTGTTTCGCGTGTGTAAATCTGTCTTACACCCGTTGTATGCGAACGTTAGAATCTATCACACCCAATCATCACGTGGTGCTTCGAGACAACGATCCTTCGCAACGATGCACACTTAGGGGAATACATTCTCGAAATTTTTAATAGGGATCATCTTATTATGCTACCCTCATTCTAAGCAATAAGATGAAAAACATGATAAACATCATAATGCAATCATATAGTGACATGATATGGCCATTATCATCTTTGCTCTTTCGATCTCCATCTTCAGGCATCGCATGATCATCATTGTCACCGGAGTGACACCATGATCTCCATCATCATGATCTCCATCATCGTGTCTCCATGAAGTCGTCACGCCAACTACTACTATCACTACTACTATAGCTAACCGTTAGCAATGAAGTAAAAGTAGTAAGCACATGGCGTTGCATCTCATACAATAAATTAAGACAACTCCTATGGCTCCTGCCGGTTGTCATACTCATCGACATGCAAGTCGTGAAACCTATTACAATAACATGATCATCTCATACATCATACATGCAACATCACAACTTTGGCCATATCACATCACATGTCAAACCCTGCAAAAACAAGTTAGACGTCCTCTAATTGTTGTTGCAAGTTTTACGTGGTTGATTTGGGTTTCTAGCAAGAACGCCTTCTAATCTACGTGACAGCCACAACGATGATATGCCAAAGCTATTTACCCTTCATAAGGACCCTTTTCATCAAATCCAATCCGACTAGAGTAGGATAGACAGACACCCGCTAGCCACCTTTATGCACGGTGTGCATGTCTGTCAGTGGAACCAGTCTCACGTAAACATACGTGTAAGGTCGGTCCGGGCCGCTTCATCCCACAATACCGCCGAAAAAGAATAAGACTAGTAGCGGCAAGCAATTGACAAATCATCGCCCACAACCTTTTGTGTTCTACTCGTGCATAGAATCTACGCATAGAAAACCTGGCTCTGATACCACTGTTAGGTAACGTAGCACAAATTCAAAAAATTTCCTACACATATTCAGATCTTCCTATGGAGAGACCAGCAACGAGAGAGGGGTGAGTGCACCTTCATACCTTTGAAGATTGCTAAGCGGAAGCGTTGCTAGAACGCGGTTGATGGAGTCGTACTCGCGGCGATTCAAATCGCGGTGTGATCCCGATCTAGTGTCGAACCACGGCACCTCCGCGTTCAACACACATGCAGCCCGGTGACGTCTCCCGCACCGTGATCCAGCAAGGAGGAGGGAGAGGTTGGGGAAGATCTCCGGCAGCACGACGGCATGGTATCGATGGAGAGACGAGGTCTCCCAGCAGGGCTTCACCAAGCACCGTGGGAGGAGGAGGAAGGAGAGGAGTGGGGCTGCGCTGAGAGGAGAAGAAACCGTGTGCAAAACAGCCCCAAACCCCTCTCTATTTATAGGAGGAGGGGAGCGGGTGCCACCCCTAGGGTTTCCCCCCTAGGTGGTGCGACAGCCCCCCCCCAGATGGGAGGTGTGGCAGCTAGGGCAGGGGGAGGGGGTGGCGCACCCCTTAGGTGGGCCTTAGGCCCACCAACGCCAGGGTTTCCCCGCTTCTCTCCCTCCCGCGCATTGGGCCTCTTGTGGGAGGCGCACCAGCCCACTTTGGGCTGGTTTCCCTCCCCTTTTTGGCCCATGCTACCTCTTGGGCCTGGTGGCCCCTCCCGGTGGACCCCCGGGACCATTTCCGATGGTCCCGGTACGCTACCAGTGACGCCCGAAACATTTCCGGTGTCCAAAACCATCCATCCTATATATCAATCTTTACCTCCGGACCATTCCGGAGCTCCTAGTGACGCCCGGGATCTCATCTGGGACTCCGAACAACTTTAGGTAACCTCGTATAACATTTCCCTATAACCCTAGCGTCATCGAACCTTAAGTGTGTAGACCCTACGGGTTTGGGAAGCATGCATACATGACCGAGACGTTCTCCGACCAATAACCATCAGCGGGATCTGGATACCCATGGTGGCTCCCACACGTTCCACGATGATCTCATCGAATGAACTACGATGTCAAGGATTCAATCAATCCAGTATACAATTCCCTTTGTCTGTCGGTATAGAACTTGCTCGAGATTCGATCGTCGGTATACCTAGACCTTGTTCAATCTCATTACCAGTAAGTCTCTTTACTCGTTCCGTAGCACGTCATCGTGTGACTAACTCCTTAGTCACATTGAGCTCATGATGATGTTCTATCGAGTGGGCCCAGAGATACCTCTCCGTCACACGGAGTGACAAATCCCGATCTCGATCCGTACCAACCCAACAAACACTTTCAGAGGTACCCGTAATGCACCTTTATAGTCACCCAGTTACATTGTGACGTTTGATACACCCAAAGCACTCCTACGGTATCCGGGAAATGCACAATCTCACGGTCGAAGGAAAAGACACTTGACACTAGAAAAGCTTTAGCATACGAACAATACGATCTAGTGCTATGCTTAGGATTGGGTCTTGTCCATCACATCATTCTCCCAATGATGTGATCCCGTTATCAATGACATCTAATGTCCATGATCAGGAAACCATGATCATCTATTGATCAACGAGCTAGCCAACTAGAGGCTTGCTAGGGACACATTGTGATCTATTTATTCACACATGTATTACCGTTTCTTGTTAATACAATTATAGCATGAACAATAGACGATTATCATGAACAAGGAAATATGATAATAACCATTTCATTATTGCCTCTAGGGCATATTTCCAACAAGAACTCATACAATTATTATCATTAACTCTCTATCTAGTTTGGAAATTCACAAAGAGACAAGTACCCTGAGGAGGAGTGTTTGGGGGTTTGGTTATCCTTGCACATCCTCGACCCATGGTAACGTGAGGGTACTCTATATATTCCAACCCCTCCACATGTTAGAGATCAATCTAGTAGCTAGAGTTCTCGACTAATTTTTAGTTTTTGAAAAATACACGGATTTCCCGAAATACGACACCTATCACTAATAGTCTCAAGCTCTTTGCACCAATAGTCCAAACATTACTCAAATCAATACCTCAATTAACTATTGCAAGTTACTATTATCACACCATGGACGCTTCCCGGACGTGCCACGAGTAGTCCTCCTTGGACCATGAGTCCATGACGAGTAGCTATGTGATGTCTTCTCTCCAATCTTGTGCTTCCATGATTAGCCCTTGTGAGCTGCCCTACATGATCAAGGCATCTATGTAATTTTTCTGTTATTGCTATGCTCGGTTTGTTGGGATCCGATGGTTTATGAGATTATGTTCATATTGCTATGAGTTATATATTTAATTATCCTTTTATATTATGTTCTTTAGTGATTCATGCATGTTCTTCGTTGCTCTTTATTGCTTTGGCCGAGTAGTAGATCGTAACTCCAAGAGGGAGTGTTATGCATGATTGTGGGTTCATGCCCCCTGATGTCTAGCTTGAACGACAGAAACATGAGACTAGGGGATGTGTTGTTGCCACCAGGGAGAAAACAACGGTACTAGTGACCACAGTTACAAGTATTGTTTACCTTATGCATAGTTCGTTAATGCAGTTGTCCATTGCTTTGAGTTTACACTTTGGGTGGGGCTCGCAACTTAATACCAGCGAGATGTTCTGGATAGATATCTCAAGGTGGATGATTAGTAAGTAGATGCTGATGAATAAACAGTCTACTTGTCTTGGCGTACTACCCATTACTATTGAGCCTCTAACTTTCAAGTAGCATAATTAGCATTGCGGTGCGTTTATAATTCTGTCAATTGCCCAGCTGTAATTTGTTTACCCGAGCATAGTAGTTTATCATCTTTTGGGAGAGAGACATCACTAGTGAACATCATGTGACTCCGGTCCATATCACCACCATTGCTTACACCTCCACCATTTACTGCTTTCATTTACTTTTCCATTGCAATCACTATCACGATCCCCGCTTGTGTTTTGATCATTTGCAAACTACAAGGCCGGAGAGATTGACAACCTCTCTGTACTCGTTGGGAGCAAAGTTATTTGTGTGTGTGCAAGTTCACGTCTTCTGCTTGCTGATACGTTCGAAACATATCTATAATTTCTGCTTGTTCCATGATCTTTTGGGTGACATTGTTATATGTTTTGCTACACTTTTATATCATTTTACACATATTTAGCACGGAACAAAAATCCATCATTAATGATGAACTTGTTCCATGTTCTCCCTTCTTTACAATTCTTCAACACATCTTTAAAATCAACATCATGCGCATATTGATCTTTGATTGTCTCCAAACCAAATATTTTAAAGTCAAGTTGTGAAAGCATAGTATAACGCCGAGACAATGCATCAGCAATAACATTTTCTTTACCCTTCTTGTGTTTAATGACGTACGGGAAAGTCTCAATGAATTGAACCCATTTAGCATGTCTACGGTTCAGTTTTGCTTGACTTTTAATATGTTTCTGTGATTCCTGATCAGAATGTATGACAAATTCTTTGGGCCATAAATAATGTTGCCATGTTTCCAAAGTACGAACAAGAGCATATAATTCCTTGTCATAAGTAGAATAATTCAGACTAGGCCCACTTAAATTTTTCAGGAAAGTATGCAACATGTTTACCATCTTGTAATAACACACCTCCTAATCCAATTCCACCAGCATCACATTCAAGCTCGAAAGTCTTATTAAAATTAGGATGTTGGAGTAAAGGAGCATGTGTTAACTTATCTCTCAAAACCGTGAAGGCTTCTTCCTATGTGGCACCCCAAGCATAAGGCACATCCTTCTTTGTAAGTTCATTGAGAGGTGCAACAATGGTGCTGAAATCTCTCACAAAACGCCTATAAAACCCGGCGACTCCAAGAAAACTCCTCACTTGTGTGACCGTTTTGGGCTACATCCAACTCTCAATAGCTTCAATCTTGGCTTTATCAACTTCAATTCCCTGTGGAGTAACAACATAGCAGATAAAAGATACTCGGTCGGTGCAAAAGGTGCACTTCCCAAGGTTATCGAACAAACGTGCATGACATAAAGCAATAAAAACAGCACGCAAATGATCCAAGTGTTCCTCCGAAGATCTACTATAAATCAGTATATCATCAAAGTAGACTACCACAAATCGTCCAATGAAAGCACGTAAAACCTCATTCATTAATCTCATGAAAGTGCGAAGTGCATTAGTTAACCCAAAAGGCATAACTAACTACTCATATAATCCAAACTCAGTTTTAAATGTTGTTTTCCATTCATCTCCCAATTTCATGCGAATTTCATGGTATCCACTACCCAAATCAACTTTGGAAAAAATTGTAAAGCCACTTAATTCAGCAAGCATATCATCTAGCCTAGGAATAGGATGACGATAACAAATAGTAATATTATTAATGCCTCTACAATCAACACACATACGCGATGTACCATCCTTTTTTGGCACTAGAATAAGAGGAACAACACAAGGACTAAGAGATTCGCGTATATAACCTTTGTCAAGCAGCTCATGTACTTGACACATAATCTCCTTCGTCTCCTCTGGATTGGTGCGGTATGGTGCACGGTTGGGTAGCGATGCACCGGGAATTAAGTCAATCTGATGCTCAATCCGTCTAATAGGTGGTAATCCCGGTGGCACGTCTTGTGGAAAGACGCCAGTGAACTCCTGTAAAAGGTCAATGACAGCAGGAGCCATGTCCTCAAATGAAAATAATACCTCCTTGCATACGAAAGCATAGAAAACAGATGTAGTAACATCCAAATAAGTAATATCAGATTTAGTGGCAAGTAAACAACGAATCTTTAGTTTTATTTCAGATGCAACACTAGATGATGGTTTAGTAGGCTTATTGTGTTGGTCAAATTCCTTTGCTATAATCTGATTTTCACTCTTATGTAGGTCCTGTTTTGCTTTACTAGCTCTAGCAATGTTATCTCTCATAATATGTTCAGGGGACATAAGAAGCAAAGTTATATTTTGATCCTTATGAAGAAGAGTATACTGATTTGTCCTACCATAGTGTAAAGAATTGCGGCATTGGCAGAGTTGCGGCAGCAGAGTGGAAGTTCTTTATTTATTCCCGAGGGTTTCTGTATATATAAGATTTTTTGGCATTGGAATCACGCTAAACGGAGCCACGTGGGTCTCACAAAGCCATCAGGGCGCGCCCTATTGGCTTGTGGCCCATAGGTGGCTCCCCTCCGGTGGTTCTTCACTCTAGTATTTCTAATTCTCTCTAGAAAAAATTATAATTTTTTTAGGCAATTTTGAGAACTTTTATTGTCTGCACAAAAACAACACCCCGGTAATTCTGCTGAAAACGGCGTGAGTCCGAGTTAGTTATAAATAAATCATGTAAAGTGCATCGAAACCATATAAAAGTATTGTAAACATAGGCAAATATGGCATGAATACTTCACAAATTATCGATACGTTAGAGACGTATCACGGTGACACCCGCGGGTACCGCTGTCTCCTTTGGGACACCATTTGGTTCTCCTCTCCGTGCCAAAGTTTTGGGTGAACATGCTCGTCCGTTTCAGGATAGACAACGGCGACCCTTGGTGCCGTTTCCCTTCATGAGGGGGTACATTGTCGTGGAGCTTAGGTGTTTTACCGCATCTCATGGTGTTGTAATCTAGTCGTCCTATGTTTCTTTCGGCATCATAGTCGCGAGCGTTTGTATTATCCAGTTATCCCGTGATCTACTTTGTAAGAGGGCTACCTCACTATCATATATCGTTCGTCCGTGTAACTTGGTCGTGGTGCTTTATATATAAAGAGGGGTGAAACCTTTTTCGAGGACTCGTCGACTAATGCTGGGCTAGGAGTAGATGGAGTGTCATCGCTCTTCTTACCGTGGTTGGGTGCGGTATGATGTTAGCGGCCTACAATATCTTAAGATTGGCTTTATAAAAGGGCTACCTCACCATTTGTATCCTTTGTCGTGTACTTTGGATGTTGATTTATTTATAAGAGCATCTCTAATAGAAGATGTAAAAACAGGAGAAATTTACATCTCTAAAAAGTGCTTTTTACATCTAAAAAAAGAGCCAACTCCAACAGATGATGCAAAATGAAGATGGAAAAGTGCAACTCCAACAGATGATGCAAATTGAAGATGTAAAAGTTAGAAACTTCAAATACTACTTCATTTCAAACATAATCAAACATAGCAAATTCAACTACTACTTCATTTGAAACATAATTAAACATAGTTCTAATTAAAACTTTATTAAACATAGTTCTAATTTTAATGACTACTACTAGTTCAAACTACTACATCCATCAAACTACTACTCCAACGATTTCTAGTAGTTCAAACAACTACTTGAACTACATCGAAGATGAAACTACTCCTCATTAGAGCTCTTGAACTACTCTTAGAACTCATCCTTGCCGCGGTCATCACACCCCTCGTCCTCCTCCTTCGAGTCATCCCAGTCCGACATGGTCCTCCTTCTTCTTCTTCTGCTCGACGTCGCACTTCCATAAATACTCCTGCTCAGCCTGAAGATACCCCGGATGCTCCCACGCGAACCTCACCGTCGCCGCCTCGTCGCTATCGTCGGGAGCAACGACATTGGCCGGCTTCTTCTTCGTCATCGCCTTCATGTGAATGCCCTCCGGCACGAGGAACTCATCTCCGGGAAGTTGAGGTCCGACCTTGGCCTCCCGGCACGCCACATTGCCATGTCGTAGGCACGCGCGACCTTGTTGATGGTGAAGTATGTGTCGAGCCAAACGCGGCGGCCGACATCAGTGAACTCCACCCTGAAGTTGCCAGACGGCTTTGCCCGCACGATGAAGAACCCCATCTTGCTCTTGAGGGTCTTCTTCGGCGATGTGGTGGCAGCATGGTGGTGGCTTGGCGATGGCGGGGCGGCTGTGCGGTGGTTGTTGGTAACGACGGAGATAATCGATTCACGGGGCTGCGGGAGGGCGGTGGTGGCTGCGACGACGACGGCACAGACGACGGCGAAGACGAATCGAGCAGACGACGACGACACAGACGACGACGAAGACGAATCGAGCAGACGACGACGGTCGAATCATGGGGCGACGGAAAATCGGTCGATTCACGGCATTGGGCGGCCGACGACGGTCGAAATTCGACGGAATGGGCGACGGCGATGGAAGGAGGGCGGATCTGGTGCGGGGCAATGGCGACGTGGTGCGATGGGCGGACGGGCGGCAGGAGGAAGAAGATGGGTGTGGGTGGGTGGGTGGGTGGATAGGGTGGGAGAAGGGGAAGTGAACGATATTTGCATCTCGAGGTGTTATATTGTACCTCTACATCATGCATTGAAGATGAGTTTTAGGGATCGAGATCCTCGAACATCAGGAGGGAAGTCAGGGGAGCTACCTGACATCCCTTCATCAGATTGTCCTAAACCGCACCGTAACATGGTAATTATGTACAGCGATCTACGGTGATTTACGAACAGCAGCAGTAGTAGCCTCCGTGACTTGCCTTCTTTAGTTTGTACAAGAGTTCAATGTAGGTGAGTGACATCGCTTGTGCAAGTCAGAGGATCCGTCTCCGAGTGACATCGCCTTGCCACCCGCGTCGGGGAGAGTCAAAGAAGAGAAAGAAAGAAAAAGGTAGGGCCTGTCTCCGCCCGCAGCGGCCGGCGGCGGCGGCGGCGGCAGGGAGGAGCACTGGAGGTAGCCGCGATCGAGATTGGATGGGGAGCGCCCATGTCGCCTAGTCGAGCGACACGGGGCGATCCGAAATTTCTGGGCATTTGTTTTCAACCAAGGGCGATCGTCGATGTGTTTGCTGCAGTCAGGGAGCATTGGATTCTTGCAGAGCGAGATGGCGGACTTATTGGCATTTGGCCAAATTCCTGATGGGGCTTGTAGGAGGCCCAAGGGGGCAGTTGAACACGCCCACCTCAAGAAAGACCCAGGTTTCCATAGAAGTCGTGCAGGCATGTGCATTCGGATAAATGTTTCCATTGTTTAATCTGGTAACAAGATTCTGGTTGCTTCCCGTGAGCATGAGGCAATGTGCATCCGAAGGGAGCGAGTCAACGATGCACAGAAAGGCACAAGCATAGATGGGTGCTGCTGCTACTGCCTTCTTCTACCTCCTGCTGTCCCTCTGGGTTCAGGATGCAACTGCGGCCGATCCTGGCTTCACAAGAAGTGATTTTCCACGGGGATTCGTCTTCGGAGCCGGAACCTCGGCATATCAAGTTAGTAGTCTATATCTTGTTTGGGCTGCAAGTTCTGGCGTGTTTAGTTCATCCGGTGCCGTCGCCAATTTTATCAAATCTCAGTGTTTCGTTTGCATGTATAGTATGAAGGTGCTGTTGCTGAGGATGGCAGGAGCCCAAGCAATTGGGACACTTTCACTCACGCAGGTTCGTTTCTACTCCCTCCATTCCAAATTGGCGATCACTTATTTCAGTCCATATTGAAATATCCAAAACATCTTATAATTTGGAGCGGAGGTACTACTTGCTTGTGAAATCTAACTCTAGTTTTCCGGTGCTGCAACTACTTTTAGTTTTAGCATGGATATTTCCCTACGCGTAACAAATAGCAGGTTGAGCAACTTGTGATCAGTTTTCCCGATCCGTTGAGTTGATATTTGAGACGAGTGCCCATTTGGTGGAACAATTTACACAGCATTTCTGTTGCTGAAGCATAACTATACTTAGAGTAATTATTGGCAATATCCAAGATCAGAACTTGATGTGATTGACCAATTTTGACAGCTAGATTTTTTATTTTGCAGGCAAAATATCAGACAAAAGCACGGGAGATGTTGCTGCAGATGGGTACCACAAATACATGGTAAATAGTATGGGGCCTTGCAAAATCTTGAGCATTTCTCTGTTTCACTAGTAATTATGAAAGAAATTTGGCTTATCTTGATTTGCAGGAGGATGTCAAGCTCATGTCTGAGACAGGCCTAGAGGCCTATAGGTTCTCCATCTCCTGGTCAAGGCTCATTCCAAGTACAGAAATTATCATGACCTTCATCAGAACAAATTGCTTTAATTTCTAATTTATCTCATTGTTTCTGGAAATTTCTGGTTTGTAGATGGTCGCGGAGCTGTCAATCCAAAAGGGCTACAGTACTACAATAACCTCATTGATGAGCTAGTGAATCATGGCAAGTATTTCTAGTAGGTCTTTGAGCATTTAAATGTTTAACTGTAATCAATTGTTATGTTCTATTTTATATAATCGATGTTCCGTCTCAAGAAATGCATGCAAAATGAAAGTTTGAACCCTCTGGTCTGTGATATTTATCCCAGGAATTCAAGTCCACATCACACTTTACCATCTAGATCTCCCTCATATTCTCGAAGATGAGTATGGTGGATGGTTAAGCCCCAGAATTGTGTGAGTTCATATATGATTTCAATACCAAAAAAAAAAAGCACCTTTGGTGGCAATTTTGTCTATCATCGGCATACTTACAACATACTCTTCTGCTATATTCATATTTTCACATCTACACAATGCAGCGAAGATTTCACAGCATATGCAGATGTTTGCTTCAGGGAGTTTGGAGATAGGGTTGCATCTTGGACGACAGTGAATGAGCCAAACATAGCTATATTGGCCTCTTATGATATTGCTATATTCCCTCCTGGTCGTTGCTCGGATCCATTTGGAGCAACAAAGTGCAGCACTGGGGACTCCAGTGTGGAACCATACATAGCAGCTCATAATACCCTTATGGCACATGCATCAGTTGTCAGATTGTACAGACAAAAATATCAAGTGAGTGAATAATCTTTTACTTAAAATAGTTTTCGTGCTGCTTAGTTCCTTCATGAACTGCGTCATTCTAAATCAATTTAGTTTTTCACTTTTTCTCAACGGTGGAGGCACCGTTTTCAGTCATTGCGCATTAACCACATCGTAATTCATGTTGTCAATACTACCTCCGTTACGGTTTAGAAGGCACGGTTCAATTTGCGTGCATTTCCACAATAGACAAGGTTTAAGGCGCATTGCATTTACTCCTAGCTTCTAATTAGTACTCTGTTATACTACTTTTATATGCATGCGTAGTGTGAATGCTATTTTTTAACTCATTTCGCAGCCAATCAATAACCACCTAGGTTTTAGAGAATTACCATGTACGCCTTCTAAACCGTGACGGAGGGAGTACATGTTTTAGATTTTTTTAGATGACATGTTTCATAATTGACTGCACACGAGAGTAGTTGATTTATTTCGTTTAGGTTCCTCGGCATGTTCCCTCTAAACAGGGACCTCATGAGTCATGTACATAGTTTCTTATTCTGCTAATTGAGTGGACAATGTTCCCCACTTTTCCTGCCACAGTGCAAATGTTTTAGAGTTATATATGTGCTCGACTAAAAAAATACCTTTTGGAGGCAGCCCAAGCAAAAAGGAATCGTTGGCATAAACATCTACTCCTATTGGAGTTATCCACTGACAAATACCACCGTGGATCTAGAAGCAACTCAGAGATGTAAAGATTTTTTGTATGGCTGGTATGTTTTTTTTTTACCTCCATTTGTGTCACTAGAAGCACTTAACCTACATAATCCGTGCATTGCTGAGATCTTAAGTGCGGTACTGGCAGGATACTAGAGCCATTGATGTTTGGGGACTACCCACAAGTAATGAAGAAGAATGTCGGCTCTCGCCTTCCACCCTTCACAAAAGTTCAGTCTGAACTTATCAAGGGTTCCATAGATTTTATTGGAATAAATCACTACTTTTCTGTCTACGTGAATGATCGCCATCTACATACAGGTGTTCGAGACTACACCGCAGACATGTCAATTGATTCAAGAGGTAGATGCTTTTTTGTATAGTGATACTATACTATATATGTCCACTGGTAATTGTGTGCCGTGTGGGCGTGCAATTTGATTCGTTTTTCTTGTCATGAATCACGGTGTGGTACTGTACATACAAGCAAACAATGCCAAGCCAAGAGTAATTTGTACTGTTGTAAAAAGTGGTTCCTTTGTATGATGCAGGTACTAGGACAGGCCCGCCAGCTGGTAAGGTAAACCAATTACATCAATGTGTTTTGTAAAGATGTTGCTAATTATTTAGTGGGAAAAACCAGTTATTTTGGCCATGCACTGTCCATCCATTGGGTCAGGGTTAAAGTAGTTAAAAATCCAGTTTCATATCATGGTTTGGCAGTGTCTTGTACTTTGTTTAATAATTAATAAAAATGGTTGTGTGCATCGCCAGTGGTTTCAACCTTCTTTTCAAAAAAAATTTGTTCTGAATCGAATCAAGAGATTGGACAAGGACTCGCTTACAAATCTGACATCATAAACTTGATGATAACTATCGAAGATGACCTTTGTTGGTCTGCAGGGTCACCCAAGAGACACTACTAGTGATCCCAAAGGGTTGCAACTTGCACTGGAGTACCTAAAAGAAACCTACGGGAACCGTCCTATCTATGTCCAAGAGAATGGCAAGCAGAATTCCTAACCAGAAGCAATAGTTCGTCAACAAACAAAGTTGCATCTTGAATCATGCGGTCTGTTTCAGGTATGGAATCTGCCCACGACGGTCTAGATGACACCGACAGGATGGATTACCTGAGCAGCTACATGAAGAGCATGCTAAAGGCGATGAGGTGCGTCAAGACCAAATAAACACTTGCAGTTTCTTCAGCATTTCGTTTCAAAACAGTAGTACAACAAAACAGCTCTCCCCGTTCATTCATGCACTCCAAAAGTAAATGGAGTTCGGAAGTTATTTTCTTTTACAGCTTACGGTTCTGTGTATCCGCTCTCTTGCTGTGCAGGAATGGAGCTAACGTGAGAGGCTACTTCGCCTGGGCGTTCATGGACCTGTTCGAGCTCCTGGGGGGTTACCAGTCGAGGTACGGGCTGTACCGTGTTGACTTCGCCGACGAGAGGCTGCCGCGGCAAGCTAGGCTCTCAGCTCGCTGGTACTCCAGCTTCCTCAAGCACAATGGAACCTCTGCGCTGGTGTTGAGAACGCCGGTGAACCAGGCGCTGAACTCGGTGTCCTGACTCCTGACTCCCGACTCCTGAGTCCAGTGCAACCACGCATGCGAGCGCGTGAGGTTTCGATCAGAAAGCGTGATTCTTGGGTGACATTATTACTAGAAAGCAATAGTCTTGTGACCACTATTTTCTTAATTATTTTCCTTAGGAGATGATTTGAGAAATGCCACATTTGGTAAAATATGAGAAGGTTATGGTAAGCTTGGTCTCTGTGACCATGAGAGCGTTGTTTATCATCTCGAGATGATCATGAAAGCCACTTGAAATTATATTTGTATGCTTTACTGTATTCGACACCCTAGAATTGTTGCCATGATAACTAGAAATGTTATGATTATGCTGATGCTATATGATATCTAGAATTGCCATGTTAAATTTGATGCCGTGTTTTGCCTTGTCTAGCGATATATGTTGTTCGGTTCTTGCGAGTACTTTACAAAGTATTCACTGGATTTGTTGATTGGCTGGATCCCAGTTGAGGTGCGTCTTCCAAGCTCCCTGTTTCCCAGCCGGTTGCGGAACCACTCTCGATGTTGTTCGTCTGTCACTGATTGTTTCCGCGATTCCGTCGGAGCACATTTAACCTGGAGAAGAGGGGCAGATGCTGATGCTTACCATCCTTCCTGCTCGTTGTTTCTTGGTGCACGGCCTAACAGTGCAGCCTCCTTTTTCCTGTCATTCTTGTGATTCGCAGGGCAGTAATTTTCTAATTGAGCAATGTCTTTTTCTTTCATAATTGGGTGATGCCGCTGGTCCGTGTTTATCCATCAGATCTGTGGCGTATTTGGCCAAATTGGTGACGGGGCTCGTGGGATGATGAAGGAGCAGTTCCAAACATTCATTTCAAGGCATCTGATACAACGTTAGAGAATGAGCAACTGACATTCACAAAGGCCAAAGACCAATACATATACATGTGGTATAAGTATAAAAAATTATTTATACATTGAAGATGTACAGAAAAAGAGCTATACACATCTAACACATAGAAGTCCAAGCAGTTGGGACACCTTCACCCACGCAGGTACATGTTTGTGAAATTTTTATCTGGTTTTCTCGTACGACTGTCACACTGTGGATGTCTCCCATATGCGTAAGAAACAGTAGCACCTTGAGCAACTTGTGATCAGGCAGTTACCTGATGCGTTGAGTGGATATTTAAGACCCCCTCTTGGTAGAACAATTTACACAGCATTTCTGTTGCTGAAGCATAACTAAATTTAGAGTAGTTGAACATGGCAAATTGATCTTTGCAATAGCCAAGACCAGAACTTGACACGGTTGACCGAGAAGTGTTTGTTGCAGTTACGTCAATTTTGGCAATTTGATTTGTTCTTGCAGGCAAAATGGCAGACAAAAGCACGGGAGATGTTGCCGCAGATGGGTACCACGAATACATGGTAAATAATATAAATATTGACCGTTCCTCTGGAGTGAATTACGAAAAACCACCACATTAAAGTGCAGTTCTACAGAAAAGACTCTTTTACGAAATCTTTGCAGATAGCATTGGTTTTTGTCCTAATCATTTGCAAAAAACACCAAATCCTTTGTTCGGCCCAGTTAACCTCCATTATGATAGGTGGGGCCCGTTTTCTGACGACCTGACATAACGGTTTGAGCTCACGTCGTCTCACGGCACTAAAGTGGCAACAGACGCGGCAGCGCGGTCAAACCCGCATCAAAACCACATCTGGGCTCACTCTCTCGCATCTCGCTCACTCACTCTGTTGTTCCCACTCTCTGTTCTTGTCCCAAGCCGCCACCGCCGCCGCCGCTGGTCGCCGTTCTACTGCTCCGGCGTGCCAGCCGTGTCATGTCCGCCATCCGTTCCGTCCGCGCCCCGCCATGGAGTACGAGGAGGAAAGCAACGACGACAACAACCAGGACTACTCCGGCATGCTCTGCGAAAACAGCCAGGACGACGACAAGTACGAGGTCAGTGCTCATAGTTAGGGTTAGGGTTCTGGCCTGTTGGAATTGGGGATTTAGGGTTACGGTTCTAGCCTGCTGCATTTGGGGTTTTGGGGTTCTAGCCTGCTACATTTGGGTTTGGGGATTTAGGGTTTCTCATTTGTGATTTTTGCTCGCTTTAGATCCCTGCTAGCATTGAAGACGAGGATTACAAAGGCCTTGAGTTGGAGCTTATGGTTTTCTGCCGGAAGCATGGCGAAGCATCACAGAGATTCGTAGCTTTTGAAGAATCCAGCACTGGCAGGAGGTTCTTGGCATGTGCCGAGCAGGTATGGATTAGTGCTTTTTTATATCAATTTAGCACTAGATATGCTAAATGGAATGACTGCCTAATAGATTTGTTAGTAAATATTGCAATCAAAAGCTGACTTTATTTGTTAGATTAGTGATTGTGGTGATTGTATTCATTAGATATTATGCTTAATATGTCTTGTGTCCTATATTTAATTGCATAGTTAATACGCTATGCTCACTATGCTCTCTGTATTGTTTAAATTGCAGGGAGCTGATACCTGTGGATTTTTTGAATGGGTTGATCCATATTGGCCTATACCAATGCAGAATGCCTTGTTGAAGCTTTGGCAAATGTATGAAGATGCCAAAGATGACAGGAGGAGTGACAATCTGCATAGTGCATTGACAATTCAGACTTTGACATGTGAGAAGAAGAGTCTTAAAGATAAATTTCAGGAAATAGCTAAAGATGTGGACTCCCTTTTCCAGGCCCAAGATTCTAGGTGTAAAGAGCATTTGTATGTGGTCACTGAGTACAAAAAGAATATGAAGGGCAGAAGGCAGAGATAGCAATGAAAGAGGGAGAGAAGCAGAGGTTGAATGAGAAGTATGGTCTTTATTGGTTTACCCCTCACATCTAATATCATCTTGTTAAATACTTCACTAATATTGTTGACAACTAGATTAGTTTTGCCAAGCACAAATTGTAGGGGTACTGCCCCATCATCTTCCTCCTCCTTCAAATCACCAGGATTTGGATCCTCATCAGATGATGGTTCCCAAACATCCTCAAATACTTGCTCCAAACTTGCATGTGATCTACTAGTTGGCCCCTTTCTTACTGTCAACTTCTTGCTATTTTGTCCCTGTGGTACAACCTCCTCTTCATGCTCCTCACTCTCTACATGCTCCTCACTGTCTACATGATGTTCCTCATGCACTTCCTCTTCTTCTACCTCACAAAGTTCTTCAACATCAGTGTCACCTTCAAAGTGTAAAAGTGGGTCCTCTCTCTGCCTCCTCATCTCAACCATGAAATCCTCATCTAGCTCCAAGTCACGGTCATCTTCAGTTAGTAAAACATGAAGTTTTCTTTTAATTGCCTCCACCCTCTCAACACTCTTCTTATGCTTCTTAAACCTCTCAATTTTATTCTTCCTCTTAAGTTCCATAGTTCTTTCCAACTCCTGTTGTTCCAAATCAACATCTCCTGCATTTCCATCATACATATGTACATATCTTGCTTACTGCATAAACAAGTGTGTGCTCTGTTGTGTGGAATAAAACTGAATTGGATCTGCCCCTTGCTCATCAACTTGTGCAACTCTCCTTGCTTTTTTGGATGGTGACCTATACAACACTCCATCACTAACCTCATACACAATCCTCTCTCCAACATTGCATATAGGAACCTGCTGCTCATACAGATGACCTATGTTTAAATCTCCAGTTCTGGGCTCAGTTCCCCTAAGTACAATAAGATTAACAATGGTCTGATCTTTGCTGGCAATGTGGTCTAACATCTCATCAATCTTGTCATCATCACAGATCTCTTCCAAACCTGCTACTCCCAAGACAACATTCTTAACATAGTACATATAGTCACCCTCTCCATATACCGCTGTCTCTATTAAAGCTATGAGATTTAGAAAGGTATTGTCTGAAACACACATGCTCTTTTCCAAATTGTTCCCGTCATGAAAGTGCAGCCTCACTTCCCACACATCATCACACAAGCTATAAAGCAAAAATACTACACATTAGTAATTAATTAAAATGCATACATTTCAAATAATTAATCATGTCTGAAACTTGACTATAATAATTAATTGAAGAACATATATTAGTCACATTTGAAAACATGTTGCTCATGTGCATCACTAAATTAGAATACATGCTTCTCATGTGCATCAATAAATTATGGTACTACTACATATTTATCCAAAGAAAACAATGTGAGCAGTGGACTAACTAAATTAAATTTGACTATGTAATACTACTGACCTTGCCCTACAAATGAATTATGGTACTTACAAAAAACAATTTGGGCTTAACAATACTACTGACATCTCCCCCTAACCCTAGAATAAACAGTACACAAGGGGCGAAGTAGAGGGAGGGGGGGACTTACTCCATGCCGCCAAATCCAGACGCCCATTGATGGCTACCCGTCGGCGTCGCCTGCACAACACGGACAAGAGCGTCGGCGGCACGGTACTCTAGCGACGGCGACGATGCTCTCCTCTGCGGGCCTGACTAGGATTTGAGCTGCCGTACACCTCCTCCACTTGGTTCCTTCACCACCACCAAGCAACCCTCCGCCGCCGGGGCCACCCACTCCACCACCGGCGGCATCCACTCCCCCGCCGTCGCCAGGGCTCGCCGTCGTCATGGAGAACGGAGAGAGAGACAGATAGGAAAGCAGAGTGGGGAAGGGGGGTTTGACTCGAACAGGGCGACCCGACACGGTTTTGCCCGAACAGCGCCGTCAGACGGCGTGAATTACTGGCCGTTACGCCACATCGTCAGAAAACTGGCCCCACCTGTCATAATAGAGGTTAAAAGGGGCGTAGAGGCGATTAGGTGTTTTTTGCAAATGATTAGGACAAAAGTCAGTGCTATCTACAAAGATTTCATAAAAGAGTCTTTTGTGCAAAACCACGCTTCAATGTGGTGGTTTTTCGCAAGTCTGCAAATCAAGAAGCATAAAAAATAAAAGCCAAAGGCAATTCTGATTTGAACGCACTGGCGTATGTGATATTCATACAGGAATTCAAGTACACATCACACTTCACCATGTAGATCTCCCTCAAATTCTTGAAGACGAGTATGGTGGATGGTTAAGCCCCAAAATTGTGTATGTCTCACTGCGAAATAAACAACTACATTGTCTGTTCCTAAATGAAAGAGTTTTGGCAGTTCAATATAAATTGCGAAAACGTCTTATATTTTAAAACAGAGGTAGTACATTGCAGCAACAATTGTTGTTGGGAACAAAGTGGCAATTTTATATTATCATCGACATACTTATGACATAATATTTTTGTCATTCATATTTTCGTATCCACAAAATGCAGTGAAGATTTCACAGCATATGCAGAGGGAGTTTGGAGATAGGGTTCAATCCTGGACGACTATGGATGAGATAAACATCAGTGTAGTTGGCTCTTATGATAGTGCTCTATTCCCTCCTGGGCGTTGCTCACATCCATTTGGAGTAACAAAGTGTACCACTGGGGACTCTAGCATACATAGCCGCTAAGAATGCCCTTATGGCGCATGCATCAGTTTTCAGTCTGCACAGAGAAAAGTATCAAGTGAGTGGATGACCTTTTTACTCAAAAATATTTTTGGTGCTACTTAGTTTCTTCGAAAAGTGCGACCAAGAAAAATCTTAGCTTTGCTCAAGAGTGGAGGCACCATTTTCAGTCATATACACATTAACCATATCTCATTTCCACTTTGACAGCAGTATATCAGGAAGAATAATCGGTTTATATTGTTGAGGTTCTCGCCTTGTCACGTTCAAAATGGGGATGTATATATGTTGAATATATGAACAAATTACTATGAAATTTAATCCGAACAAGCAGTAAATAGATCATGACGATAGACACAAAGATTAAACTAATCATGCGGACTAGCATAGTACACGAACAGATGAAGTCTCTAGGAGAGACTAGAAACAAGAATTCTAGGACGATCTCAAGCACAAGGGAGATAATTGCATACGGTGCAGCCGGAGTCGAACGGCCGGTGTTGATGTTGTCGCCCATGTCGTTGAGGAAGAGGTTGCCGAGATCGGGGAAGAAGTCGTCGTTGAGGAAATCGTCGCTGCCAGCAGTCGTGCGAGTGCGCTTCCCAAAAACTTGATCGCCCCTATCCCGTACAGGATCACGAGAGGCGGTGTTCCGGAGGCCTGCTGTCCCTTCTCGCGGTACACACCGAAAGGACGGATGGAGAAGACTCGGATGGCGGCGCAATGATCTGGACGGTGCGAAACCATATGTTGTGACGACGTCTAGGGTTTGCAGGGACCTCGCGTATATATATGCGCGACAGGGTCAAGAGACGTCGACTGGACCCATGTTCGAGTCGTTTACAGCCCACGATGCGACATCTCACACCGCGCGTCTGTTAAGGACTCCTCGTTCCTGACCGGGAAAAATAAGCGCATATGTATAAGCTCCGTTCAATCCCGCAACCTGCGGTGCGTCGCGGCACGTCATGACGAGGCGTGGCGTGGCATGGTGAGGCGAGCGAGGAGGAGGAGTGCGCGAGGGCCTCTTCTCTTCTCACTCTCTTACATGTGCTAGAAGTGCTCACCTTATAAAAAAGTGTAGCTCTATTTCAATTAGCGGCATGGGACTAAACTTTAGTCCCACTCACACCAGACACACAACCAACTCATAAGGGCCATGGGAATTTCAGATTTCAGATGGGCTTTGGGCCAAAGGCATAATAGCAAAAATCCAACAATCCCCCATAAAGTCTCATTGGCACATCTAATCTCTTATTTCCAAAACATTGTTTATATACCGGTTCTTGATGGAGACTGTTAAGTTGAACTTTCATTTAGAATTTATGCTACACTAGTGCATGAATTGAATAGTGGACTATGCCTTGAACTACAAGATTTATGTGAGACTAGTTTCGCACAAATCCTTGATCGATAATGGGCTGCCGCAAGGCTTCCCCGCACGTGGAGCGTATACGTCATACTCCAGGGCCTTTCATGAATTCATTAGAGAACACCCAATTCTCACAGACTGCGATGTTTAACAGTCAAATTCATATAGGTGTGTTCCTCAGGAGATGCTCTGCAGAACAACATCTCTGCTTACCCAAATAAGCCACTTGAAATACATTAAGATAATTATCAACCTGCCATGCAGATTTATGAGAATATTGCATCTTCACGGAGTGGGATAAAAAATATAGGGATACTCTCCTTCCAGCTATTCAACAACTTGTCTCCCACTTCTACTTCATGAGATCTCTGAATACATAGAGTGGGTTACCACTATGGACAACTCATACGATGGGTCTCAAACCTATCTCCAACGATGCATTTTCTATCACATTATGTGATAAACACTTTGTGAAGGGATATGTCAAGTTTTTAGACGTTTGGATATAATTCAACGGAATAACTCTAGAATTCTTTGTTTTTCTGACACATTTCAATCTCCTCGTCACATGCCTTGAGGACTTCATATTATCATTAGAACTGTTTATCTTTATGATCATGATACTTCTTTGTCATATCTATAATTTTTGATTGTCTCATGCAAATATTCTACAATTTTCATATACTTTTATCAACACTTTATATTACTAGCAGGAGGAAGGCGCGGCGTGCATGGTTAAGCATGTGCATGTGTGTTTGTTGTTATTCATTTTCAAATGAGTAGGGTGGCAGTAGGTTTGAGGTGAAGCTAGGTACAAAGATACCATGAATTCCAATTCTGGACCACTCATGCATGCGGAATTATAATGTTTAATACCGTAGAACATAAGTTTCAAAAGCTGCTCCGAGCTACCTAAAAATACACAACACAAATTGGAGATCTACCCTCTTATAGATAGAAGAGTCCATTGCGTGAAGATGTGCCATCTCAGAGCAGCAAATGCTGATCATCTGACCATTTTGTTAGCTCGACCTTTGTAATAAGCTACAAACTCCACATGAACTGACAAACAGCTGGTCGAAAACAATGTCATGCTTAACTTTCCTAATTAAATAGAAGTAAAACAAATAAATTAGGAAGTTAGACATCAAGATTTCATGATCCATTCCAATTGTTATCTTTGTGTAAAAAGTATAAGTTGTGCCCAAGGACGAAAGACCTCTTTAGAGAAGTTTGTCTTTCCTTTTAAAGTACTCCCTCCGTCCCAAAATAAGTGACTCAAAATGACTCAATTTTACACTAACTTTAGTATAAATTTGAGTCAATTTTTGAGTCACTTATTTTGGGACGGAGGAAGTAGTTATCAACTTTGGCGTTATTGATTAATTTACTCCCTTTTGCAACCATAAGGTTCAATAGGCTCATACTATGAGATCCACCGACGGTGCTTAGCATTTTTTCTAATATTTCTTAAATATGTGACTCATACCACACTGAATTCTAATGAGTATCATTTCATCATTTTAAATTCAAAGCTGATGTGTTAGTTTCCACACATTTTAAATTCAAGGCACTGCATTTCCACATATTTTCTTATGACTAAACTGCCTTCATAATATACTACATTTATGCATCTTTTCAAATTACAGTGACAATAAAGCACACCTCCACTGAGATGGCTCATACATGCGAAAGAACACATCAACTTGATCATTCCCATCTGCTAATAGTAATGGACACTCCATGAAAAGCAGATAAAAAGGTACCTTGTCCTACTTAGCATTGCCTTTAAATAAAACACTCTGTGAAGTATGTAAACTTGTAAGCGCATACACTGAAATTTTCAACAAAGGGAATGTAACAGGTTCCTTGAAACAATGAACCAACCACTTCTCTGTACCCGAGATTTTCAGCAATGCAACAAAAAAACTGGAAAAATGCATCTGACTTGAGGCAACTCACTTTGTAAGGAAAAAATATAATCCACAAAGCACTCCGAAGCACAAACATCTCGCTCCACCTGCATGTGTGTGATCACCAAGAAAGCAAATCAAAACAGATATCCATTGCATAAGGTGGGATATTTTTCATATAGCACGGACTTGGTCAAATTCATATTGGACTTGTGATGTGAAAGTACCTAACAAACTGAGGCAACCTTCGAGATTACAGACTCATGAGAGACATGATGCCAATCACTGGCTTAATCTAGATTGCTTGGCTTGAAACAAAAGATGATTAAATTTCATAAGAAGTAAGATTGCTTTGCTCAGAGTAGCATTTTTTTAGAAAAGGAGGCTCACCTCCGACCTCTGCATCAGAAAGATGCATACGACCACTGGCTCAGAGTAGCATGCTGATGAGAAAATAAATCTATCCATGTAGCAATTCGACATGTCCTGGTACAATAACTAATCATAGTGTGCTAGATCAAAGTGAATCTTTGACACATAAATGGATGAACTCTCAATGTAAATACCTAAGTATATGGAATGTGGAGCGATTCCATCACTCACGTATACTTGTATATGTGAAGCAACAAAAAAGATTGGTCTAGTTTTGTTAGAAAATCAAAATGAACAATGAGTGTCAAGATTGCACTTAATAGTCAAATTTGTGGGATTCAACTTCTTATGTAGTGAGCCATGTGTAGGCCGTAGTTTTTCATTCAGGCATTAACACAAACACATGTTGGGCATGCTGCAAAGACGACACATATGAGCACAACCGAGATGCATTTTGAGGTCAACAGAAGCTAAGATTTAGAAGCCTGGAGTCGTAGCTTCGCGTGCGTTTGCTTCCCTGATGTGATGCTCCGTTGCCGAGCAGCAGCAGGAGCTACTGCACCGCCGATCCCTTCCCTTTTTGTCTGGTGCCATGGTGTAAAAATCAGCGTGGATACTTGACTTGGTTGCTCAAGTAGCATCAGTGTGGAGGTACGGGAGCAGCAATATAGGATGGCATGTTGTGGGGGCGTAGGCTGACGCGTCGGCATCAAGGTGTGGAGGCGCGTGATGACAAGATGATGTATATACTCCTCGCACCTCGTTGGTTACCCCAATTGGAAGGTTGAGATGTAGTCAGCAGCAAGTTTTCCCTCACACGAGAACTATAAGGTTTATCGAACCAGGAGGACTCCTAGTCTCAACAAGTAGGTGACTTCCACCCTGGCGTTAGCAGAAGACGTGGATGTGCACACAAACACAAATAACTTTGCTCCCAACGAGTACAGAGAGGTTGTCAATCTCTCCGGCCTTGTAGTTTGCAATGGATCAAAACACAAGCGGGAAAAGTGATAATGATTGTAATGAAAAAGTAAATGAAAGTGGTAAATGATGGAGCTGTAAACAATGGTGGTGATATGGACCGGAGTCACATGATGTTCACTAGTGATGTCTCTCTCCCAAAATATGATAAACAACTATGCTTGGGTAAACAAATCACAGTTGGGCAATTGACAAAATTATGAACGCACCGCAATGCTCATTATGCTACTTGATAGTTAGAGGTTCAATAGTAATGGGCAGTACGCCAAGACAAGTAGACCGTTTATTCATCAGCATCTACTTACTAATCATCTACCTAGAGATATCTATCCACAACATCTCTCCGGTATTAAGTTGCGAGTCCCAGCCAAAGTGTAAACTCAAAGCAACGGACAACTGCATTAACGAACTATGCGTAAGGTAAACAATCCTTGCAACCGTGGTCACAAGCACCGTTGTTTTCTCCCTCGTGGCAACAACACATCCCCTAGTCGCATGTTTCTGTCACTCAAGATAGACATCGACGGGCATGAATCCACAATCATGCATAACGCTCCCTCTTGAAGTTACAATCTACTACTCGGCCAAAGCAATAAATAGCAACGGAGAACATGCATGAATCACCAAGGAACATAATATAAAAGGATAATCAAATATATAACTCATAACAATCTGAACATAATCTCATAATCAACCGGATCCCAACAAACCGAGCATAGCAATAGCAAGAGAATTACATAGATGCCTTGATCATGTAGGGCAACTCACAAGGACTAACCATTGAAGCACAAGATTGGAGATAAGACATCACTTAGCTACTGGTCATGGACTCATGGTCCAAGGAGGACTACTCATGGCACGTCCGGGAAGCGTCCATGGCGGTGGAGAAGCTCCCGGAGGTCAATTCTCCCTCCGGCAGGGTGCGGGGAAGAGGTTTCCTGACGCTCCCGATCTCGGAAGCGTTGCGGCGACGGAACGATGGAGAAATTCGTAATTCTGGAAGTTGTCGAAGGGTTTCCTCTCGAAGGACAAAGTATAGGCCAAAGGAGGGCACCAGAGGAGGTGGGGCCCACCCAGGCGGCAGGTCGCCTGGACGGCCCGTGGCCCCCCTCTAGCCCATCTTCGATGATTTGGAATCTTCTATTTCGCTTATTTTTTATATATTTTTCCTAGAATTTTTCGGGCTTCGAAAAATTGGGTAAAAGCCCATGCAAAATGGACATCAGCACACAGAAACTGGCACTGGGTGCACTGAGTTAGTAGGTTAGTCCAAATATGTGTAAAATGATATAAAAGTGTAGCAAAACATATAATAATGTCACCCAAAAAATCATGGAACAAGCAGAAATTATAGATACGTTTGGGACGTATCAACATCCCCAAGCTTAATTTATGCTCGTCCTCGAGTAGATAAATTATTACACAATAATTTTTGTGGTGACATGCTAACACACATATAAGACTTCAAAGTAAAGCAATTAAGATATACAATTCAAGTCAAGACAATAGCAAGCAAGAGTTTATATCTAGTATTGAGATTAGCAAAGTAAGAACATAAAGGTGCAAGAGCGCTCGCTCTCCGTGACTCGAATGTATCCAAATGGTGTTTGCTTGCAAGAAGTGGGAGATGGGTTGAGATCATAATATATATTTTTTATTGAGAACTCAATCTACTAAACCTCACACTTGGTCTCCTTCAGAATCCTATTTTGACTCATCCCCAGATCACTAGTTAGGCACAAGTCAAAATGATCCCCTCCCTTTCGACTTTGAGCACTCATGCAATGGATGAGCGTAAGCAAGATATGTTGGCACTTAGGATGGCAAATAGAATAATGATGGGGAAGGAAGACAAAAAGGTGTGAACGACTCACATCAATAAGGACAACCATAGGCGAGAGAAAGCCAAACGATAGATATGATGTGAGGAGTAGGGATTGCCATGTAATGGATGCACATATGAGCTAAGGTAAGCTCTCTAATAGAACTAGTGGGGGTGCATCCAACTTGTTTTCTCATGAAGACCTAGAGCTCATTTGAGGAGGCTCATCATTGGAATATGCAAACCAAGTTCTATAGTGTAAGGGTCCACACATAGTTATGCATGAATGAAAATCTCTATGTAGTACAAATATAGCAATGGAGTACGAGTGTGGATCTTTCAAAAGGAATAGTAGTGTTGCCCCCTTCTCTATTTTTTTTGTGGCCTCTTTGGCTCTTTCTTTTTATCTCTCATTTGTCCTCTTTGGGACCTTTTATTTTGTCCTCTTTGGGATCTTTTCCTATCTTAAGGGCAACACTCTATGTTTTACAAGAAAAAAGAAAAAAAACATCACACTTTATAAGAAGTACTCAACATAAAAACAAGTGAAAACTATCATGATGTATGCAAATGTATGCCTCTGTCAGTGTAGCAGGATATGCAATGATACTAGTGCGTCGTGTAGAAGTAATAAGGGCAAGGCCCAACTAGCATGCGGCTCCTCGATCAAGCAAAAGCATGTATGACATGAATATCAAGTCATGAGATGGTGGATGTTGCATGGCAATGTATCTCGTAAAGGCTATGGAAATGCCTTAATAGGTAGGTATGGTGGCTGTTTTGAGGAAAGATATAATGAGGCTTATGTATGACACAACGTATCATGTCATGGGTTTGCATGCACCGGTGGAGTTTGCACCAACTCTCAATGTGAAAAAGGGCAATGCACGGTACCGAAGAGGCTAGCAAAATATGGATGGTGGAAGTGCCAACAATCAAATACTCACATTAGTCTGAAGAACTCATACACTTATTATCGGT
Organism: Hordeum vulgare subsp. vulgare; assembly: GCF_904849725.1. Lineage (NCBI taxonomy): Eukaryota > Viridiplantae > Streptophyta > Magnoliopsida > Poales > Poaceae > Hordeum > Hordeum vulgare. Next base: position 523,709,969 of record NC_058520.1, on the reverse strand, counting down.
AACTCTCTATCTAGTTAGGAAATTCACAAAGAGACAAGTACCCCGAGGAGGAGTGTTTGGGGGTTTGGTTATCCTTGCGCATCCTCGACTCATGGTAACGTGAGGGTACTCTATATATTCCAACCCCTCCAGAGGTTAGTGATCAATTTAGTTTTTCAAAAACACACGGATCAATTTAGTAGCTAGAGTTCTCAACTAATTTTTAGTTTTTGACAAACACACGGATTTCCCAAAATACGACAACTATCACTAATAGGATCAAACTCTCGGCACCAATAGTCCAAAGATTACTCAAATCAATACCTCAAAACTATTGCAAGTTACTACTATACTTAAATAGCAACCTCAATTACCTACTTATGCAAGACACACAACTCAGTGCAACAAGCCAACTCTCTAAACAAGATAAGCATGATAACTCAAGAGAGTTCCAAAAGCAACCTAAATAAAAGCTCTTAAAAAGATATGCATGAAAACTAAGAGCTAAGCATGACAGTAGCTATAGAAAGATGAAGAACACACAAAAAAGATAAGCATGAAAACCTATGTTGTGTTCTAGAGTGGAATGAAGCGTGTTTCTCTCCAAAATAAGGTAGGCTAGGTTCTGACTTGTTATGAACAGCAAGCAAAACTAAAACAAACTAAAAATTAAAGAGCAGGACGCTCCAAGCATAGCACATAACATATGAAGTGGTAAAAATATGGCATGGAGATGGACGAACTGATGATTGTTGATAGAGAAGGGGATGCATGGGGGCATCCCCAAGCTTAGACGCTTGAGTCTCCTTGAATATTTCTTGGGGTGCATGGGGACATCTCCAAGCTTGAGCGCTTGACACTCATGTATCTTCTTTCATCATCTCCCATCGCATACTTGAAAACTCCCTTCATATGGAACTCATCATAAGCTGATTAGAGTGGTTAGTACCATTAATAAAATAATTCATTACCTGCTAGAAATAAAGATTTTCATGAAAAACTACTATTTCTCATGATTGTCAAAAGCTTTTGCAAATAAAAAGTAAGCTTAGGATTTACAAAACAATGGAAACACAAAACATGGCAGAATCTGTGAAAAACAGAACAATAGGTAGTAAATAATTTATTCGGGGCACTTCTGCAACTCAAATCAAAAAACTCAGAGCAGATACCATAAAGACAATTATATAGAGCATGCTGTCAAAACAATTCAGATCAAAAAGATGATCTGGTGATTTTTGGCAATTTTTTTCCGTCAAGCAGACATTATCTGTTTCTGGACATCAAGTCACCATTTTTGAACTTTCTTGCAATCGTTGGCTGTAACTTGGCACAGATCTTAAAATAAAGATACAATGACGTTGCTACAGTAGTAACAAGGATAAAGACCACTAAAACTGAAAGTAAAAACTAGTTGGGTTGCCTGCCAACAAGCGCTTTCTTTTATGCCTTTGAGCTAGGCATAATGCAAGAAGATCAAGTATTATCAACTCCAAAATCATAACTTGCCTGAGTAACGGACTCATAGGGTAACTTAATCTTCTTTCTTGGGAAGTGTTCCATTCCATTTTTAAGGGGGAACTGAAATTTAATGATTCCCTCTTTCATGTCAATGATAGCACCAACGGTGCGGAGAAAAGGACGTCCCAAAAGAATTGGACATGAAGGATCAAATTCAATGTCCATGATAATAAAATCAACGGACACATAATTATCATTGACAATAATAAGCACATCATCAATTCTCCCTAAAGGTTTCTTTATGGAAGAATCAACAAGACAAACACCAAAAGAACATGGATCATAAGGTTTCCAATCAAGCATATCATACATTCTTTTGGGCATAACGGAAGCACTAGCTCCAACATCACACAATGCAAAGCAAGATAAATTATTCAATTTAATTTTGACCATAGGATCCCAACCATCTTCTAGTTTTGTAGGAATAGAAGTCTCTAGCTTGAGCTTCTCCTCCCTAGCTTTGATAAGAGCATTGGTAATATGCTCGGTGAAGGCAATATCGAGTGTACTAGTCTGGGGGTCTTTAGCCATTCTTTGCAAAAAGGTGATGACTTCAGAAAGACTACAATTTTCAAAATCAATATTATTGCTATTAAGTAAAATTGTAGTGTCATCCTCTATGTTTGATTTGCTCTCTATTATAAGAGTTTGGACGCCTTCCCAAATTAGGGGACGTTTAGGAGCAACTTCAAACCAAAAATCCCGTGGCTTCCCGATGCAACCATGCCAAGGGCATAATTCTCCATAATGACTAGTACAGTCACAAGGTTTACTTGTAAAAAGACCCTTAGTGGTAACTCGAGCAATAGAAGAGAAGGTATAATCATTGTTGTTGTGACTAGTGAAGTCACCCAACATGGTGTTCTCAATGGAACCCATAGCAGCGGCAACAAGCAAGAACAAAGCAACTAATGTTTTTGGTGGTTTTTTGTATAAGACTCTAAAGCAAAAACTAGAAAGCAAACTAGCAAGACTAAAAAGCAAAAGTAAAAGATAGCGTGCAACTCCCCTATCTTGAAGACTGGAGTCCCCGGCAACGGCGCCATAAAACTTTGCTTAATGATGAGATGATGTATATACATCTCGCACCTCGTTGGTTACCCCAAGTGGAAGGTTGAGATGTAGTCAGCAACAAGTTTTCCCTCACACAGGAACTATAAGGTTTATCGAACCAGGAGGACTCCTAGGCTCAACAAGTAGGTGTCTTCCATCCCGTCGCTACTAGAAGACGTGGACCTGCACACACACAAATAACTTTACTCCCAACAAGTACAAAGAGGTTGTAAATCTCTCCGGCCTTGTAGTTTGCAAAGGATCAAAACACTGGCTCAGAGTAGCATGCTGATGAGAAAATAAATCTATCCATGTAGCAACTCGACATGTCCTCGTACAATAAATAATCATAGTGTGCTAGATCAAAGTGAATCTTTGACACATAAATGGATGAATTCTCAATGTAAATACCTAAGTATATAGAACGTGGAGAGATTCCATCACTCACGTATACTTGTATATGTGAAGCAACAAAAAAGATTGGTCTAGTTTTGTTAGAAAATGAAAATGAACAATGAGTGTCAAAATTGCACTTAACAGTCAAATTTGTGGGATTCAACTTATTATGTAGTGAGCCATGTGTAGGCCGTAGTTTTTCATTCAGGCATTAACACAAACACATGTTGGGCATGCTGTAAAGATGACACATATGAGCACAACCGAGATGCATTTTGAGGTCAACAGAAGCTAAGATTTAGAAACATGGAGTCGTAGCTTCGTGTGCCTCTGCTTCCCTGATGTGATGCTCCGTTGTCGAGACGCAGCAGGAGCTGCTGCACCACCGAACCCTTCCCTTTTTGTCTGGTGTCATGGTGTAAAAATCAGCATGGATACTTGACTTGGTTGCTCAAGTAGCATCAGTGTGTAGGTACGGGAGCAGCAGTATTGGATGGCATGTTGTGGGGCGTAGGCTGACGTGTCGGCATCAAGGTGTGGAGGCGCGTGATGACGAATATGTATATACTTCTCGCACCTTGTTGGTTACCCCAAGTGGAAGGTTGAGATGTAGTCAGCAACAAGTTTTCCCTCACACGAGAACTGTAAGGTTTATCGAACCAGGAGGACTCCTAGGCTCAACAAGTAGGTGTATTCCACCCTGGCGTTAGCAGAAGACATGGACATGCACACACACAAATAACTTTGCTCCCAACTAGTACAGAGAGGTAGTCAATCTCTCCGGCCTTGTAGTTTGCAAAGGATCAAAACACAAGCGGGAAAAGTGATAGTGATTGTAATGAAAAAGTAAATGAAAGTGGTAAATGATGGAGGTGTAAACAATGGTGGTGATATGGACCGGAGTCACATGATGTTCACTAGTGATGTCTCTCTCCCAAAACACGATAAACACCTATGCTTGGGTCAACAAATCACAGTTGGGCAATTGACAGAATTATGAACGCACCGCAATGCTAATTATGCCACTTGATAGTTAGAGGTTCAATTGTAATAGGCAGTAAGCCAAGACAAGTAGAACGTTTATTCATCAGCATCTACTTACTAATCATCTACCTAGAGATATCTATCCAGAACATCTCGACGGTATTAAGTTGTGAGTCCCACCCAAAGTGTAAACTCAAAGCAATGGACAACTGCATTAACAAACAATGCGTAAGGTAAACAATCCTTGCAACCGTGGTCACAAGCACCGTTGTTTTCTCCCTCGTGGCAACAGCACATCCCCTAGTCACATGTTTCTGTCACTCAAGCTAGACATCGAGGGGCATGAACCCACAATCATGCATAACGCTCTCTCTTGGAGTTACTATCTACTACTCGGCCAAAGCAATAAATAGCAACGGAGAACATGCATGAATCACTAAGGAACTTAATATAAAAGGATAATCAAATATATAACTCATAACAATCTGAACATAATTTCATAATCCATCATATCCCAACAAACCGAGCATAGCAATAGCAAGAGAATTACATAGATGCCTTGATCATGTAGGGCAGCTCACAAGGACTAACCATTGAAGCACAAGATTGGAGAGAATACATCACTTAGCTACTGATCATGGACTCATGGTCCAAGGAAGACTACTCATGGCATGTCCGGGAAGCGTCCATGGCAGTGGAGAAGCTCCCGGAGGTCAATCCTCCCTGCGGCAGGGTGTCGGGAAGAGGTCTCCTCACGCTCCCGATCTCGGAAGCGCTAGGGCGGCGGAACGATGGAGAAATTCATGATTCTAGAAGTTGTCGAAGGGTTTCCTCTCGAAGGACAAAGTATAGGCCAAAGGAGGGCACCGGAGGAGGTGGGCCCCACCCAAGTGGCCTCCTGGCGCGGCCTAGGCCTGGGCGCGCCAGCAGGTCGCATGGACAGCCCGTGGCCCCCCTTTGGCCCATCTTCGGTGATATGGAATCTTCTGTTTTGCTGATTTTTTTATATATTTTTCCTGGAATTTTTTGGGCTTCGGAAAATTGGGTAAAAGCCCATGCAAAATAGACACCAGCACACAGAAACTGGCACTGGGTGCACTGAGTTAGTAGGTTAGTCCAAATATGTGTAAAATGATATAAAAGTGTAGCAAAACATATAAAAATGTCACCTAAAAGATCATGAAACAAGCAGAAATTATAGATACGTTTGGGACGTATCAACATCCCCAAGCTTAATTTATGCTCGTCCTCGAGTAGATAAATGATAACACAATAATTTCTGTGGTTACATGCTAACACACATATAAGACTTCAAAGTAAAGCAAGTAAGATAAGCAATTAAAGTCAAGACAATATCAAGCAAGAGTTTATATCTACTATTGAGATTAGCAAAGTAAGAACATAAAGGTGCAAGAGCGCTCGTTGTCCGTGACTCGAATGTATCCATATGGTGTTTGCTTGCAAGAAGTGGGAGATGGGTTGAGATCATAAAATATATTTTTTATTGAGAACTCAATCTACTAAACCTCACACTTGGTCTCCTTTGGAATATTATTTTGACTCATCCCCAGACCACTAGTCAGGCACAAGTCAAAATGATCCTCTCCCTTTTGACTTTGAGCACTCATGCAATGGATGAGCGTAAGCAAGATATGTTGGCAGTTAGGATGGCAAATGGAATAATGATGGTGAAGGAAGATAAAAAGGTGTGAAAGACTCACATCAATGAGGCCAACCATAGTCGAGAGAAAGCCAAATGAAAGATGTGATGTCAGGAGTAAGGATTGCCATGTAACGGATGCACATATGAGCTAAGGTAACCTCTCTAATGGAACTAGTGGGGGTGCATCCAACTTGTTTTCTCATGAAGACCTAGAGCTCATTTGAGGAGGCTCATCATTGGAATATGCAAACCAAGTTCTATAGTGTAAGGGTCCCCACATAGTTATGCATGAATGATAATCTCTATGTAGTACCTATATAGCAATGGAGCACGAGTGTGTATCTTTCAAAAGGAATAGTAGTGTTGCCCCCTTCTCTATTTTGGGTGGCCTCTTTGGCTCTTTCTTTTTATCTCTCATTTGCCCTCTTTGGGACCTTTTGTTTTTTCCTCTTGGGGATCTTTTCCTCTCTTAAGGCAACACTCTATGTTTTACAAGAAAAAAGAAAAATCACTACACTTTTATAAGAAGTACTCAACATAAACACAAGTGAAAACTATCATGATGTATGCAAATGTCTGCCTCTGCCAGTGTAGCAGGATATGCACTGATACTAGTGCGTCATGTAGAAGTAATAAGGGAAAGGCCCAACTAGCATGCGGCTCCTCGATCAAGAAAAAGCATGTATGACATGAAGATCAAGTCATGAGATGGTGGATGTTGCATGGCAATGTATCTCGGAAAGGCTATGGAAATGCCTTAATAGTTAGGTATGGTGGCTGCTTTGAGGAAAGATATAATGAGGCTTATGTATGACAGAGCGTATCATGTCATGGGTTTGGATGCACCGGCGGAGTTTGCACCAATTCTTAATGTGAGAAAGGGCAATGCACGGTACCGAAGAGGCTAGCAAAATATGGATAGTGGAAGTGCCAACAATCGAATACTCACATTAGTCTGAAGAACTCATACACTTATTATCGGTAACTCTCTATCTAGTTAGGAAATTCACAAAGAGACAAGTACCCCGAGGAGGAGTGTTTGGGGGTTTGGTTATCCTTGCGCATCCTCGACTCATGGTAACGTGAGGGTACTCTATATATTCCAACCCCTCCAGAGGTTAGCGGTCAATTTAGTTTTTTAAAAACACACGAATCAATTTAGTAGCTAGAGTTCTCAACAAATTTTTAGTTTCTGAAAAACACACAGATTTCCCAAAATACGACACCTATCACTAATAGGCTCAAGCTCTTAGCACCAATAGTCCAAACATTACTCAAATCAATACCTCAAAATTATTGCAAGTTACTACTATACTTAAATAGCAACCTCAATTACCTACTCATGCAAGACACACAACTCAGTGCAACAAGCCAACTCTCTAAAGAAGATAAGCATGATAACTCAAGAGAGTTCCAAAAGCAACCTAAATAAAAGATCTTAAAAAGATAAGCATGAAAACTAAGAGCTAAGCATGACAGTAGCTATAGAAAGATGAAGAACACACAAAAAAGATAAGCATGAAAACCTATGTTGTGTTCTAGAGTGGAATGGAGCGTGTTTCTCTCCCAAACAAGGTAGGCTAGGTTCCGACTTGTTATGAACAGCAAGCAAAACTAAAACAAACTAAAAAGTAAAGGGAAGGACGCTCCAAGCATAGCACATAACATATGAAGTGGTAAAAATATAGCATGGAGATGGACGAACTGATGATTGTTGATAGAGAAGGGGATGCACGGGGGTATCCCCAAGCTTAGACACTTGAGTCTCCATGAATATTTCTTTCTATGCATGGGGGCATCCCCAAGCTTGAGCGCTTGACACTCTTGTATCTTCTTTCATCATCTCCCATCGCATACTTGAAAACTCCCTTCATACGAAACTCATCATAAGCTGATTAGAGTGGTTAGTACCCATAATAAAATAATTCATTACCCACTAGAAATAAAGATTTTCATGAAAAGCTACTGTTTCTCATGATTTCCAAAAGGTTGTTGCAAATAAAAAGTAAGTTTAGATTTGCAAAACAATGGAAACGCAAAACATGGCAGAATCTGTGAAAAACAGAACAATAGGTAGTAAATAATTTATTCGGGGCACTTCTGCAACTCAAATAAAAAAACTAAGAGCAGATGCCAGAAACACAATATGGAGCATGTTGTCAAAACAATTCAGATCAAAAAGATGATCTGGTGATTTTTGGCAATTTTTTCCGTCAAGCAGACATTATCTGTTTCTGGACAGCAAGTCACAATTTTTGAACTTTCTTGCAATCGTTGGCTATAACTTGGCAGAAAGCTTAAAAATAAACATATAATGACGTTGCTACAGTAGTAACAAGCATCAAGACCACTAAAACTTAAAGTAAAAACTAATTGGGTTGCCTCCCAACAAGCACTTTCTTTTATGCCTTTGAGCTAGGCATAATGCAAGAAGATCAAGTATTATCAACTCCAAAATTATAACTTGCCCGAGTAACAGACTCATAAGGTAACTTAATCTTCTTTCTAGGGAATTGTTCCATTCCATTTTTAAGGGGGAATTTAAATTTAATGATTCCCTCTTTCATGTCAATGATAGCACCAACGGTGCGGAGAAAAGGACGTCCCAAAATAATTGGACATGAAGGATCAAATTCAATGTCCATGATAAGAAAATCAACGGGCACACAATTATCATTGACAATAATAATCAAATCATCAATTCTCCCTAAAGGTTTCTTTATGGAAGAATCAACAAGACGAACACCAAAAGAACATGGATCATAAGGTTTCCAATCAAGCATATCATACATTCTTTTGGGCATAACGGAAGCACTAGCTCCAACATCACACAATGCAAAGCAAAATATATTATTCAATTTAATTTTGACCATAGGATCCCAACCATCTTCTAGTTTTGTAGGAATAGAAGTCTCTAGCTTGAGCTTCTCCTCCCTAGCTTTGATAAGAGCATTGGTAATATTCTCGGTGAAGGCAATATTGAGTGTACTAGTGTGGGGGTCTTTAGCCATTCCTTGCAAAAAGGTGATGACTTCAGAAAGACTACAATTGTGAAAATCAATATTATTGCTATTAATTAAAATTGTAGTGTCATCCTCTATGTTTGATTTGCTCTCTATTATAAGAGTTTGACGCCTTCCCAAATTTGGGGACGTTTAGGAGCAACTTCAAACCAAAAATCCCGTGGCTTCCCGATGCAACCATGCCTTGGGCAGAATTATCCATAATGACTAGTATAGTCACAAGGTTTCCTTGTAAAAAGACCCTTAGTGGTAACTCGAGCAATAGAAGAGAAGGTATAATCATTGTTGTTGTGACTAGTGAAGTCACCCAACATGGTGTTCTCAGTGGAACCCATAGCAGCGGCAACAAGCAAGAACAAAGCAACTAATTTTTTTGTGGTTTTTGGTATAAGACTCTGAAGCAGAAACTAGAAAGCAAACTAACAAGACTAAAAAGAAAAAGGAAAAGATAGCGTGCAACTACCCTATCTTGAAGACTGGAGTCCCCGGAAACGGCGCCATAAAACTTTGCTTAATGACGAGATGATGTATATACTTCTCGAACCTCGTGGGTTACCCCAAGTGGAAGGCTGAGATGTAGTCAGCAGCAAGTTTTCCCTCACACGGGAACTGTAAGGTTTATCGAACCAGGAGGACTCCTAGGCTCAACAAGTAGGTGTCTTCCAGCCTGTCGCTAGTAGAAGACGTGGATCTACACACACACACAAATAACTTTACTCCCAACGAGTACAAATAGGTTGTCAATCTCTCCGGCCTTGTAGTTTGCAAAGGATCAAAACACAAGCGGGAAAAGTGATAGTGATTGTAACAGAAAAGTAAATGAAAGTGGTAAATGATGGAGCTGTAAACAATGGTGGTGGTATGGACCGGAGTCACATGATGTTCTCTAGTGATGTCTCTCTCCCAAAAGACGATAAGCAACTATGCTTGGGTAAACAAATCACAGTTGGGCAATTGACAGAATTATGAACGCACCGCAATGCTAATTATGCTACTTGATAGTTAGAGGTTCAATAGTAATGGGCAGTACGTTAAGACAAGTAGACCGTTTATTCATCAACATCTACTTACTAATCATCCACCTAGAGATGTCTATCCAGAACATTTCGCCGGCATTAAGTTGTGAGTCCCACCCAAAGTGTAAACTCAAAGCAACGGACAACTGCATTAACGTACTATGCGTAAGGTAAACAATCCTTGCAACCATGGTCACAAGCACCGTTGTTTCCTTCCTGGTGGCAACAGCACACCCCCTAGTCGCATGTTTCTGTCACTCAAGGTAGACATCGAGGGGCATGAACCGACAATCATGCATAATGCTCCCTCTTGGAGTTACAATCTACTACTTGGCCAAAGCAAATATGAAAGGATAATCAAATATATAACTCATAACAATCTGAACATAATCTCATAATCCATCTGATGACAACAAACCGAGCATAACTATAGCAAGAGAATTACATAGATGCCTTGATCATGTAGGGCAGCTCACAAGGACTAACCATTGAAGCACAAGACTGGAGAGAATACATCACATAGCTACTGGTCATGGACTCATGGTCCAAGGAGGACTACTCACGGTACGTCCGGAAAGCGTACATTACGGTGGAGAAGCTCCCGGTGGTCAATCCTCCCTCGGGCAGGGTGCCTGGAAGAGGTCTCCTGACGCTCCTGATCTCGGAAGCGTTGCGGCGGTGGAACGATGGAGAAATTGGAGATTCTAGAAGTTGTCGAATGGTTTCCTCTCGGAGGACTTAATATAGGCCAAAGGAGGGCACCGGAGGAGGTGGGGCCCACCCAAGCGGCCTCCTGGCGCGGCCTAGGGCCTGGCCGCGCCAGCAGGTCGCCTGGACGGCCCCTGCCCCCTCTGGCCCATCTTCGGTGATATGGAAGCTTCTGTTTCGCTGATTTTTTATATATGTTTCCTGGAATTTTTCGGGCTTCAAAAAATTAGGTAAAAGCCCCTGCAAAATAGACATCAGCAAACAGAAACTGGCACTGGGTGCACTGAGTTAGTAGGTTAGTTCAAATATGTGTAAAATGATATAAAAGTGTAGGAAAACATATAACAATGTCACCCAAAAGATCGTGGAACAAGCAGAAATTATAGATACGTTTGGGACGTATCAACTCGCGACGGTTGGGAGTTGGAGGCGTGTCGACGTCCGCGTGTGGAGGCACATGGCCGCCAGGAGGTGGAGGCACGACGCCGTGTGGGGGTGGAGGCATGCGGCGGCAAGGAGGTGTAGGCGCGCATCGAGACGTAGTGATGGATGAACCAACTAACATCCATCCTCCATGTGGATCTCAATTAGAGGGAGAGAGTGAAGGAAGAGGGGAAGAGAGGGCGGTGCTGGGAAGGAATCGGGAGAGAGGAGAGGGCACCAAGATTTTTTTTCCTTTCAAGATGTATCGGGAAGAGTCGGGCGCTGTGCGAGATAAGTAGTTAGCCATGGACCCAATGAGCGGTGAACCAGCTAGCACCCATAAAGACTATATACACATGTCAGTCCATCAAGGAGTCACGATGAGAACTGGGAATTCACCCGAGCGAGCCTAGCTTAGTAGCTATAATATATTGTTATATTTTTGGGACTAACTTACTTACCTAGTGCCCAGTGCCAGTTCCTGTTTTTTATGTTTCTTTGTTTCGCACAAATTCCATATCAAACGAAGTCCAAACGTGATAAAATTTATGGACATTTTTTTGGAATGTATGTAAGTTTTGGGAGTCATAATCAACGCAAGACGATGCCTGAGGGCCCCACAAGCCAACAGGGTGCGTCCTGGGGGCACCCTGATGGCTTGTGGCCTGCCCTTAAGTCGGCTGAGGCTCTCCTTCCGCCTCAAGAAATATATTTTTACGATAAAAATACCCTCGAAATTTCAGCCCAATCGGAGTTACGGATCTCCGGATATTGAAGAAACGGTGAAGGGCCAGAAAATAGAAGCGAAAACATGAGAGAAACAGAGAGAGAGATCCAATCTCGGAGGGAGTGCTGCTCTCCGGGAGCTATGATGGGCATTGAGCAAAGGGGAAACCCTCCTGCGACCTAGGAAGGATGCCAAGGAAGAAGAAGAAGGAGGGGGCTCTCTCCCCCTCTCTCCCGGTGGCGCCGGAGTATCGTCGGGGCAACCATTGTGACGACGATATACACCAACAAATTCGCCGCCATCACCACCAACTCTCTCCTTCACTATGCAGTGGTGTAAAACCTCTCTTCCCCTCTGTAATCTCTACTTAAACATGGTGCTTAATGCTATATCTTATCATCCAATGATGTGTGGCTATCCTATGATGTTTGAGTGGATTTCTTTTGTCCTACGGGTTAATTGTGACATGATGTTATTAATATGAGTTGTGTGTTGATATGGTGCTGTCCTAAGATGCCTTCCGTGAGGTGCAGTCGTGAAGGGTTCACACTGGAGGGTTTGCAATATGTTCATGATTCACTTATAGTGGGTGGCTAGAGTGACAAAAGCTTACACCCGAGTAAGGGAGTTGTGTGCAGGAGTATAGATGACTTGATGTGTAATGCTTTGGTTGGGCTTACCTTAATGATTTCTAGTAGTTGCATATTCTTTCTGGAGGTCCAATTATAAGTGCACATGATCCAAGTACGGAACGTGTGTCAGCGTATGCCTCTCCCTCATTGCATATGATAAGTATCTATCATGTTATATTCAATTGCCCACGGACAATATTTCTCTTACGTTACACAAACATATTTCTATTAAACAACTAAGTAAATTAATATTTAATAAAAACAGTACCTAACTTTTATTTCCACGTTCTTTATCACCTTGCAAAACTATCTATTACACCTACTAAGTACTTCTAGTTTCTTTCCCACAAAGTAGTTTCATACTTGTTCTAGTTAAAGTAAGAGTTAGCGTGCGTAGAGTTGTATCGGTGGTCGATAGAACTTGAGAGAATACTAATTCTACATTTAGCTCCTCACTGGGTTTGACACCCTTACTTATCGAAAGAGGCTACAAACGATCACCTAGACTTGTGGGTCATCAAGACCTTTTTCTGACGACGTTGCCGAGGAGCAATGTCGTAGCAGTTGATATTCTCGTGTGTCCTTGTTTTCTTTATCACCAAGTAATTTTATTTTCTCTTATAAGTTGCTTTATATCTTCAACTATGGATATGTAACACGAAACACCAAAAAAATTAGTTGTACTTGCTACTCATCTAGATGGGGAACCTCCTAAAACCCTCGATGCTTGTTAAGTAGAAAACATTAAATACTAGTTTGATAATCGTGAGAGTTTACCATTGATCTTGATAATTGGATACACATTGTATCAATGTCAATACTTCAGGGATTATCGCTTGCTTCAAAAAGGAAAACACTTACGGGATCAAATTAAAATGTTGCGTTGGTATGCTTGGAATTTATGCTTGAGATGTGATTATACTTGTTGCTCCAAGATGGAGAGTTCACACCTTCCCTTTTAGTGTGAATTTAATGATAATAAAACCTTGGCCTCTTATGCTAATGGTATATATGATTACTATGATGTTGAACAAATTGAAGAATTTGTTGCTTTTAAGGGTGCATATGAAATTGCTTCTTTGATTGAAAAGTATGATGCTATTGTTTATAAATCTGAATTTTTTGCCATACATAATTATTGCTTTGAGAACTATGAATACAATGCCTATATTAATGAATTTGTTGAAAGAATGCGTGCTGCCTTGGAAGAGATTAATATTTTAGAGGAATCTATGCAAGAAGAAATTGCTGAATCTGTGAGCTCATTAAATGAAAAAATGAGGAGGAGAGAGAAGAAAAAAATAGGAATAGAGGATTAGCTACCCGTGCCCACCTTGTAATGATATTAACTCTTCAACTCATACATTGTTTAATTATCCTCCGCACATACCGAAGGATGAATGTTATGATCCGTTGGATTGATTTGAAATATCCCTTTTTGATGAACTTAATACTTGCTATGCTTGTGGCCATGATTTCAATATGAATTATGTTGATGGAGATGACCTTCTATAGTTCCTTATGTTAAGCATGAAATTGTTGCTATTGCACCCACACACGATAGTCCTATTATCTTTTTGAATTCTCCCAACTACACTATATCGGAGAAGTTTGCACTTATTAAAGATTACATCGATGGGTTGCGTATTAATATTACACATGATGATTTTGATGAATAGAATATGCATGTTCTTGCTGCTCCTACTTGCAATTATTATGAGAGACGTACCAAATCTTCACCTCTCTATGTTTCCAATACAATAGAATTGCAAGAAAGTACTTATGCTATGTATTGGCCTTTACTTTGTGTGAATAAATTGTTCTTTTATGAGATGCCAATGCATAGGAAGAGAGTTAGACTTCGTTGTCACATGATATATATCACTCAGTCCTCTCTACTTAATTACACACCATTGTTAATTAACATTGGCTTTGATATACCTTGGGATCCGAGTGGATCAATTATTTGAGCACTATATGCCCAGCTTAATGTCTTTAAATAAAGCGCTGCGAGGGAGACAACCCAGAAGTGTTAGAGAGTCATTTATTTCTGTTTTGTTCTTTTAAAATAATTAAAAACAAAAAAATAAAGTGGGTAACCTCAAACTTTTTCAAAAAGAAAAGTGAAAGTGAGAAGGACAAGCACCGTTGAAGTGGGGGCTAGCCTTGAACTTTTTTCATGCCCATGGAAACTTTGTGAACATTGATTACGTAAAATTTTAAAAAATAAAATTGTACCGTTGTATAAATCCATTGTATTATAAAAATAATGTGCCAAGATTTACCTTTAGGATGTTTAAATTGCTTGTTTGATATGTTTTGTGTAAAAACAGAATCTTTGGCTGCAGTGTTTGATTTTCCATATTTTAATGGTATGCCAACATTTTCTGAAATTTTTAAACATTAGTTTTATAAAAATATTTACCACTTCCTAAATTTACATAGTTTTCTAAGTTATAGAAGTACATGTTTTATCTGCATCTTTACAAACTGTCCTATTTTCACAGATTGTTGTTATAGTTGCTTTGTGTGCTTATGTCCGAATTCTTGTTGAGCTCCGTTTACTTGGGAGCCATAGAATTGTGATAGAATACAGTAGTTAATGTTATATTTTAATTATACATTAATCTTATGGAAGGAAATGATGAGATTTGATGATTATGTACTAACATTTCTAATAAAGTTTTTGTCAAGTTTTGTGTGGATGAAGTGTTAGAAGATCGAGGAGGTATCGATATGATAAGAATAAGGAGAGACAAGCGATAAATCTTGGGGATGACCAAGGCACCCCAAGTAAATATTCAAGGAGACTCAAGTGTCTAAGATTTGGGATGCCCGAGAAGGCATCCCATCTTTCTTCTTCAACAACTATCGGTATGTTTCGGTTTTTGTTTTGTTCACATGATATGTGTAAATTCTTGGAGTGTCATGTGCCTTTTATTTTCCTTTTAGCATTGCACCATGCTGGTTTGGGAAAGTCTATGGTTGATTTATAGAATGCTCTTTTCACTTCACTTATATCTTCTGAGTATGGCTTTATAGAATGCTTCATGTTCTTCACTTATATCATTTGAAGTCGGATGCGTCTTTCTCTACATATAGAAAACTGTTATTTGTAGAATGCTCTCTTGATTCACTTATATCCATTAGAGTGTGATATTTCTTATAAATAATTAAACTATCATGATTCACTTATACCTATTTAGAGAGTCAACAGGAATTGGTCATTTAGATGGTTAGTCATAAAATCCTACATAAAACTTGTAGATCACTAAATATGATATGTTTGATTCCCTACAATAGTTTTGTGACATTAAGATAGTAATATGTGGGTGAACTAGTTGATGATTGTGGATTAGTAAGAATACTGAGGTTAAGGTTTGTGATTCTCGAAGCATCCATGTATAGTCTCTAGTTATGCGATGAAATTGGAGCATAATTTATCCTTGATTGAAATCCTTTGTGTTGTTATAATCGGGGACGTGCGATGGTTAACTCCTAGCAACCTCCTCCCTAGGGGCATGCGAGTAGTGATTTTCTTCGAGAGAGTCAATAAAATCTTGCAATAAGTATGTGAGTTCTTTATGACTAATGCGAATCCATGGATATACGCGCTCTCACCTCCACATATTTGCTAGCCTCTTTGGTACAATGGATTGCACATTCTCACCTCGAGGATTGGTGTAAACTTCGCTGGTGCATCCAAACCCCATGCCATGATACGCTTTGTTGCACATAAGCCACCTTATATATTCCTCAAAACATCCACCATACCTACCTATCATGGCATTTCCATAGCCATTCCAAGATATATTTGCATGCAACTTCCATCATCATCATCATATACATGACTTGAGCATTCATTGTCATATTGCTTTGCATAATCATAAGATAGCTAGCATGCTATTTCCATGGCTTGTCCATTTTTTGATATCTTTTTCTACGCTAGATCATTGCACATCCTGGTACAGTGTCAGATGCATTCATATTGAGTCATATTGTTTCATAGGTTTTCATATCGAGTTGTAGGTAAATAAAAGTGTAATGGTCATCATTATTAGAGCATTCTCCGAGTGAGGAAAGGATGACGGAGACTATGATTCCCCCACAAGTCGGGATGAGACTCCAAACGACAAATGAAAAAATGGGGGAGGCCAAATGAGCCCACCAAAAAAATGGGGGGAGGCGAAAGAAGAAGATCCCACCATGAAAAAAACAAATAAATAAATGAGAGAAAAAGAGAGAAGGGACTTTGCTACTATCCTTTACCACACTTGTGCCTCAAGGTGGCACCATGTTCTTCATATAGAGAGTCTCTTGTTTTATCACTTCCATATTCTAGTGGGAATTTTTCATTATAGAACTTGGCTTGTCTATTCGGGTGATGGGCTTCCTCAAATGCCCGAGGTTTTCATGAGAAAGAAAGTTGCATACACACCCACTTAGCTTCAGTTGAGCTTTCATACACTTATATCTCTAGTGCATCCGTTGCATGGCAATCCCTACTCCTCGCATTGATATCTATTGATGAGCATCTCCATAGCCCGTTGATTCGCCTAGTTGATGCAAGACTTTCTTCTCCACTTTTACCCCTTCGAAACCAACCACCATATTCTATTCCACCTTTATGATATATCATGGTTCACGCTCATGTATTGAGTGAGTAATAAAAAGCTGAAGTGCGTTAAAAAGTATGATCGTATTGCTTCGTTTGACACGGGGATGCTCATGATTTATACTTTATGCAAGGAAGACCAAGCATGACACGCTATATGGTTTTGTAGGGATATCATTCTTCAAGCATTGTTATTTTGAAAGGGCATGATTGTTTGCTAGTAAACTTGAGTATGATGACCTTTTGTCAAAAAATAAACTATTGCCTTGAATCACTTTTATCTTAATATTCATGTCATGATTAGACATTTGTTCAAGATTATGATAGGTAGCATTCCACATCAAAAAGTATCTTTATACCATTTACCTACTCGAGGACGAGCAAGAATTAAGCTTGGGGATGCTAATACGTCTCCGTCGTATCTATAATTTTTTATTGTCTCATACCAATATTCTACAATTTTCATATCCTTTTGGGAACATCTAGGATTATTTTTGGGACTAACTTATTTACCTGATGCTGAGTGCGAGTTCCTGCTTTTTTTTGTTTCGCACATATTCCATATCAAACAAAGTCCAAACGCAATAAAAATTTACGTAGATTTTTTGGAATATATGTGAACTTTGGGAGTCGGAATCAAAGCAAGACGATGCCCGAGGGCCCCACGAGCCAACATGGCACGATCTCGGGGGCTCATGGCTTGTGGCCATTCCTTATGTCGGTTGAGGCTCTCCTTCGGCTGCAAGAAATATATTTTTGCAATGAAAATACCCTCAAAATTTCATCCCGGTCGGAGTTACGGATCTCCGGATATTTAAGAAACGGTAAAGAGCCAAAAAACAGAAGCGAAAATAGGAGATAAATACACACACACACATACACACACACAGAGAGAGAGAGAGAGAGATCCAATCTCAGAGGGGTTTCTGCCCTCCGGGAGCCATCGCAGACATGGACTAGAGGGGAAACCCTACTCCCACCTAGGAAGGAGGCCAAGGAAGAAGAGGAAGGAGGGGGCTCTCCCCCTCTCTCTCTCGATGGCGCCGGAGCGCCGCTGGGCAAAACCATCATGACGAAGATCTACACCAACAAATTTTCCGCCATCACCACCAACTCTCTCCTCCTCTATGCAGGAGTGTAAAACCTCTCTTCGCAGCTGTAATCTCTACTTAAATATGGTGGTTAATGCTATATATTATTATCTAGTGATGTGTGGCTATCCTACGATGTTTGAGTAGATTTTTTGTCCTACTGGTTAATTGTGATATGTTGTTATTGATATGAGTTGTGTGTTGATATGGTGATGTCCTAAGATGCCTTTCGTGAGGCGCAGACATGAAGGATTCATGCTCGAGGGTTTGCAATATGGTCATGATTCGCTTATAGTGGGGTGGCTAGAGTGACAGAAGCTTACACCCGAGTAAGGGAGTTGTGTGCGTATGGAAGTAAAGTGGACTTGATGTTTAATTTTATGGTTGGGTTTACCTTAATGATTTCTAGTAGTTGCGGAGGCATGCTAGAGGTCCAATCATAAGTGCATATGATCCAAGTACGGAAAGTGTGTTAGCATATGCCTCTCCGTCATTTCATATGACAAGTATCTATCATGTTATATTCAATTGCCTATGGACAATCTTTCTCTGGAGTTACACAAAAAAGCTTTATACTAAATAAATAAGTAAATTAAAATTTATTAAAATAGTACCTAACTTTTATATCCAATTCTTTATTACCTTGCAAAACTATCTACTACACCTACTAAACACTTCTAGTTTCTTTCCCGCAAAATAGTTTCATACTTGTTCTAGTTAAGTAAGCATTAGCGTGCATAGAGTTGTATAGGTGGTCAATAGAACTTGAGAGAATATTAATTCTACCTTTATATCCTCACTGGGTTCGAGACTCTTACTTATCAAGAAAGGCTACAAATGATCCCCTACACTTGTGGGTTATCAGATCACAATTTGATTATCACAGTTCATCAGGATAGCTCGTGTTGGTTTTTCAACCATAGGTAAGTCCATCAAGAGCTGACGAAGCCACTCTCCTTCAAAAATGGTTGTGTCTAATGTTGTGAGTTCTGATTCCAAGTTGACCTCGTTAAGATGGTCTGATTGCAAGACTTCTAGGAAACAGCTCCACCACCAAGTGTAAAAACATAACCATTTGTGGCCTTAATCTCATCAGCATCACATATCCAGTTTGAGTGACTATAACCCTTCAGTACCCTTTCACTACTAGGGAAAACCCTAGTAGTAGCGCTGGATATATGCGTAGCAGTAACGCTGGTCCAAGCGCTACTACTATCGTGCTACAGCTAAAAACTAGTAGTAGCGCCGGTACGGGCAGCGCTACTGGTAACTTTAGTAGTGGCGCTTGCTCATAGAAAGCGCTGCTCCTAAGCCGCGCTACTGCTAACTTTTACTGCTTTCAAAGATTTGCATCATCACAATGCATCATCATCATCGACAATATTAGCAGTATTTAGAATATTCAGAATGCATCATCTTCGACAATATTAGCAGTATTCAGAATATTTTCAAGCTCTACGTATTTAGCATCATCATCATCATCATCGACAATATTTGCATCATCATCATCTATATCAACAACATGGGGAACGGATTATCGGTAGCTCATAGTCATTTAACTCATATAACTCATACTCATTTAACAACTCATATAACTCATATTCATATAACTCATACTCATACAACTCATACTCATATAACTCATACTCATATAACTCATACTCATATAGCTCATACTCATATAGCTCATACTCATATAGATCATACTCATATAACAATATCACTAATAATAATCCAGTTGACGTCTCACGGTGTAGGCGGTGGCAACCCAAAGATAAGGAACCATCACCGGATTATAGTTCGGGTGATGTCCCTCGAGAACCTGCCAGGTATTGGAGAACCTGGTATCCAACGCAGCCATGTAGCGACAGACATGCTCGTCCTCCTCCCTGACACGACGACGTACCACCTTGGTGGGGGCGGCTCCCACGTCACCGATAATGGTCCACGCGACCGCCACCGAAGAAGCTCCGGGTCAACGATGAGACCCGGATTCCGCACCAAGGTGCGCCCCCCGGAAGGTAGCACCTCCCAGTTCTAGCCCGACGGAGCCCAGTCCCGGACATGGCGCATATCAAGCAGGCTCTCGACGACCACTCGACGACGAGGATGCGGGCCGGGCATTGTCGAAGCCGAGACGAATTCCTCTGAGAAAATTTTCTTATTGTTTAATGTTTCAACCAAATATGACATGGCAACATCATATGAAAAATTAACAAAATATTACATAGGCTATCTCAAGAGAACATGGCAACATCATATGACAAATTAACCAAGTTCATATGACAAAAACTAATTAGCTCATGTCCAGGGGATCAACTCAGGTAGGTAACCCAAACCCAAACCCAAAACCAAACACAAGATTTTCTTCTTGATTCATGTATGCATAAGCATGATCCTCTAGTCAACAACACAGTGCAATGTACTACTTGCCCACCTTTTTTTATATCAACTGTAAATAATAATTGTGCATGTTTACAAGTTTGAGGTAGTATGAACTAGAGGGGGGCGAGAGCTTGGTAGTACCGTGCGGGGGCAGGGTCGGGGGTGGCCGGGGGCAATGTTCGAGGTGGCCGGTGGCGACGTCGGAGGTGGCCGGAGGCGGCGGCACTAACCCTAGGAGAATGAGAATCGCCGAGAGGGGATGAAAATAAGTTGTCAAATATTTTTAAATAAACGACATAAATTACTTAATAAATATGGTTGAGGAACTTAAATAAACGACATATGATGGACACTCTTCTCTCATGTGTGGTGGACACTCCCTCACCAATTTTTCGACCGTCGATGATGGTCGCTACTCCTACTTCCCCTAGTGCATAAAAAATATCTAGCACAAGGAGAAGGAGGAGAAGCAACCCCCACGACAACAGTCGGCATTCTTCTTCACTCATATTTGGTGGACACTCCCGCACCAATTTTTCGACCGTCGATGATGGTCACTACTCCTACTTCCCCTAGTGCATAACAAATATCTAGCACAAGGAGAAGAAGGAGAAGCGACCCCCAAGACAATAGTCGGCATTTTTCTTCTCTCATATATGGTGGACACTCCCTCACTGATTAAACTATTTCTATTAAACACTTACTAAATAAACTATTTCTAATAAACACTTACTAAAAACAGTAAAAAACTACATTATACTTATATTGAAATATAATGTAGCACAAGGAAATAAACTACTTGTGGATAAAAAGTGAAGCTAGATCTAGATGTGCGACAGGTGGACACTCGCATGGAACTACAAGTTCATATCAATACCTATAAAAAGTGAAGCGATTATTTTTGCGTGTTAAAAATACAGAAGAATAACCACTAAAACAACTATATAGGCCGGCCCAGTGCGCGATGCTACAGGTTCATAGCAATAGCTATATTCTTAGTGATTTTCCTTTCCTTCTAATTTTCCATATAATTATCAAAAAGAAATTGTTGTATATTTATATGCTACAAGTTCATATAAATAACATATCTAATAGGATTAAGTTCCACCTCATATTAAATATATCATCTTTCAAGCCACCTACGTCATTTCAAGCTTTTCATTTTGTTTAATTGGTTATTATCCTAAATGCTCAGAAGTTCTGAACCACAAACTAAAACATGGATTCTATTTTATGCCAGGTCATTGGGATACCTAGGGGGAGCACAAAAGTGAAGCATATTTCACAAAGACTAACAAATATGGTCGTAAGATGTGATATTAGGATACTGATTTCCCATACAAAAAGGTGAAAGGAAAAATATACCGATTTCACATATACAAGAACAACATTGATGAACTTGAACAACGGGGGGTGGGAGGAGGGAGGAGAGAGGAGCAGGAGGGAGGAGGGAGGAGGAGAACCAGGAGCGGCGGCGGGCGACAGGAACGGTGGCCGCGACGGACGCGGGCGACGGGAACGGTGACGGCGGACGACGACGGGGGTGCGGGGGGAGAGTGAATTGGAGTGGAGAGGGGAGTAGGAGGGGCGACCGGTTGGATAATGTGGATAAGATGTATGTATCAACAACACTCGTTTAAGCAAAGCGCTACTGCTATTCAACTTAGCAGTAGCGCTTTACACAAGCGCGCGCTGCTACTAACGCTACCGTCTGTGCACCTCGTTGGGCCTCCTTTAACAGTAGCGCTGGATATATATCCAGCGCTATTGCTAAGGTTTTCGTAGTAGCGCTTAGCCATATCAGTGCTACTGCTAATTAGCAGCAGCGTTTTTTGTTTTCCAGCTCTACTACTGAGGTCCTGCCTATAAGGTTTTTCCTAGTAGTGTTTGGTACCCGGTGTACTAAATCCCATAGCTCACAGTGCCTTTCAAATAATTCATAACTCTCTCAAACACATGCCAATGATCACCTCCCGGTTCTAACACAACCCATCTTAGCTTAGTTTGCTCACAGAAAACGAGATGTCAGGCCGTGTGACACTCGCCAAATACATAAGAGAAACAATAATCTCAGAATACCTCTGTTGATCTCTAGAAATCCGTCGATTCTTTCGAAGCAACACACTAGCATCATATGGAGTTGGAGAAGGCTTGTAGTCGCTATACCCAAAATGACTCAAGACCTTATCCACATAGTGAGATTGAAGAAATGTAATCCCACCATTCTCATCTCTCAGCAGCTTGATGTTCAGAATAACATTAGGTACTCCAAGATTCTTCATCTCAAAACAACGAGATAAGAAATCCTTAACCTCCTTGATTATATCAAGGTTGATTCCAAAGATCAGTATGTCATCGACATACAAACAAAGAATAACTCCTTCGCCCCCACTGTGGCGATAACACATACACTTGTCATCTTCGTTTACAACAAATCCTGCATCAGTTAATGTTTTTTTGAACTTTTCATGCCACTGCTTAGGATCTTGTCTAAGGCCATATATGGACTTCAGTAACTTGCACACCTTTCCTCCCCGACCAGGCACTAGAAAACCATCGGGTTGATCCATGTAAATTTCCTCATCCAACTCTCCATTGTGAAAAGCGTCTTAACGTCCATTCGATGAACAAGAAGACCATTTCAGGAAGACAATGATAGTAGCACTCGAATAGTGGTTAGTGTAGCCACATGTGAGTAAGAATCAAATAAGTCTTCACCTACTTTCTCGGTATAATCCTTAGCCACAAGTCGTGCCTTGTAACTTTCAATTGTACCATTAGGTCTAAGATTTTTCTTGAACACCCACTTACATCCCACAGGTTTGCATGCATATGGACGATGACTTACTTCCCAGGTTCCATTAGCTAAGATAGAATCCGTCTCGCTACAGACTGCTTCCTTCTAGTAGTGAGCATCAGAAGATGCATAGGCTTCTGGAAGAGTCATAGGTGTGTCATCCATGAGGTACACAATGAAGTCATCACCGAAGGACTTTGGAGTCCTTCGTCTCTTACTCCTTACAGGAGTTTCATTGCCATCATCCTCATAATCCTCAACATGTTCCATCAGACCATCACAATGGTGGGTTCAGGAATTATAGAAACTTCATGAGTAGATAGAGTAGGTATCTCCTGATTTGATGAGTTAGGCATATCCTTCATAGGAAATATGTCCTCAAAGAAAGTCGCATCATTTGACTCCATAATCGTACCAGCATGCATGTCAGGTACCTCTAATTTTATTACCAAAATCTATAGCCAATGCTATGAAAAAGCATAGCCCAGGACAACACAATCCATGGTTTTTGGTCCAAGCTTCCGCTTCTTGGGAATTGGTATATTGGCTTTCATCAAACAACCCAGAGTACGTAGATAAGAGAGTTTCAGTCTTTTCCCTTCCCATTCCTTAGATGAAGTAATGGTTTTATGCTTTGTGGGAACTCAGTTTAGGACATGACATGTAGTCATTAGTGCCTTCCCCCACCATGCCTTACACAGACCCAATGTGTCTAACATGGTGTTAACAAAATCAGTTAGAGTTCGGTTCTTTCTTTCGGCCACCCCATTTGACTGAGGTGAATAGGGAGGTGTCCTCTCATGGACTATACCATGTTACGCACAAAACAAATCAAATTCATTGGAAAAATACTCTCCACCACGATCAGACCTAATCCGTTTAATTTTCCAATCAAGTTGGTTCTTTGTCTCATCTTTATAGTTATTGAATAATTTTAATGCCCCATCTTTTGATTTCAGAAGATACACATAACAATATCTAGTGGAGTTATCAATCAATGTCATGAAGTATTTATTTCCACCTTTTGTAAACATGTCATTCATCTCACAAAGATCAGAATGTGTAAGCTCTAGTGGCGCCAAGGCTCTCACCTCTGTAGTCTTATGACACTTGCGAGGTTGCTTAGCTTGCACACACACTTGGCACTTGGAGCTCTTGACAATAGTGAATTTCAGAATTAAACTCATATTGGCTAGTTGAGTCATGCAACCAAAGTCAATATGACAAAGTAAAGAATGCATATATTAGACTCATTATCATGGCAAACATTATTAATAACTTTAGTGCAAATATCTGACAAAGGCACACGGAACAAGCCTATGCACTCATAGCCTTTTCCAACAAAATGTCTATACTTAGAAATTACAACTTTATTGGACTTGAAAACCAACTTAAAACTGTCTCGACACAAATGGGAACTGCCGATGAGATTTTTATTGATGTAGGGCACACAATGAATGTTCTAAAAGCGTACGATCTTCCCCGAAGTAAACTTTAGATCGACCGCACCGACACCTCGAACAATGGCATGAGACCCGTTACCCATCTGCACGGGAGAAGTCCCTATGAACTGATAAGAAGAAAACATGGAAGCATCAGCACAAACATGTACATTGGAACCAGTGTCAATTAACCAATATAGAGTATGACATACTGAAAGGATGGTCTGAAAATAACCGTACCCAGAATCCTTCATATCAGTATCACCGATGACAACATTAGCGGACTTGCCGCTCTTCTCAAGTTCACGCTCCTCATAGCGTTGAGGACATCTTGGAGCCTAGTGATTAGGATCACCATAGACATGTCATAGTCCATTCCACTTCTTATGGGAATTCTTCTTGAAGTTAATAGAGTGTGACAACTTGTTCTTTGCAATAAACTTGTCTTTGCTCTGAGTATTTCCTTGTTTTTGGGGGCTTTTTGAGATGGAAGTTCTTCTTCTATACCACGTGAGCACTAGACGATCCCTCAACAGCTCGAGCACGTGTGTCTTTTGCTCTCACCTTCTCTTCAACATCAAGAGATCTAATGAGAACCGAAATGGAAAACTCCCGACTCTTGTGTTTCAAAGAAGTAGCAAAACTGTTCCACGGAGGTGGAAGCTTGGCAATGATGCCTCCGGCCACAAACTTGTCCGGAAACACACACTTTAAGTACTCAAGCTCCTTTTCGAGTGACCATATCTCATGAGATTGTTGAACAACAAAGCTCTCATCAGTCATCTTGTAGTCATGGAATTGTTCCATGACGTACAACTCGTTGCCATCGTCTCAGCCCCAAACTTGGCCTCGAGCACATACCACATGTTCTTGCCGTTCACAAACAACATGTATTAATCCATAATGGAATCGCCAAGAACACTGAGAAGGGTGCCCTTGAAGACGGTATATATCTTATGAAAAGCTTCCTGTTGTGCAGGATTAAGATCGCCCTCACTCTTGCCCTTGGTGGCGTCATAGCAGTACATGGTTTGGAACAATAGACGATTGTCGTGCGCCACCTCTTATATTGCACCACCTTGAAGGTGGGCGGCTTCAGATACGCAACAAAACTACTTGGAGTAAATTGCCTATAACCAGGTTTTTGGATTGTTGAATATATGAGAAAATTACTATGAGATTTAATTCAAACATGCACTATACAAATAATGACAATAGACACAAAGATTAACATAATCATGCGGACTAGCATAGTAGACGAACAAATGAAGTCTATAGCATAGACTAGAAGCAATAATTCTAGGATGATCTCAAGCACAGGGGACAAAATTGCATACGGTGTAGTGGGAGTCGAACTGCCGGTGTTGCTATTGTCGCCCATGTCATTAAGGAAGAGGTTGCCTAGATCGGGGAAAAAGTCGTTGTTGAGGAAATCATTGCTCCCAGCACTCGCGCGAGTGCAGTCCACAAAAACCTGATCACCCATCTCTCGTGCGGGATCACGCGAGGCGAGGTTCCTGAGGCCTGTTGTCCCTTCTCGTGGTACATGCCGGAAGGAGGGATGGAGAAGACTCGGATGGCGGTGCAATGATCTGGAATGGTGCGGAACCATATGTTGTGATGGTAGATAGGGTTGACAGGGACCTCACGTATATATATGCACGACACAGTTGTGAGACGTGTATTGGACCCATGTCTAAGTCGATTACAGCCCACGATCTAACGTGTGAGATCGTGGCATGTCTGTTAAGGACTCTTCATTCCTGACCGGCAAAAATAAGCATGTAGGTATGTGGTCGGCTCAGCTCAATCCCGCTACCCGCAGCTCAGTGGATCGTGACAAGGCGTGGCATGGCGAGGCGTGCGAGGAGGAGGAGTGCGCGAGGGTCTCTTCTCTTCTCACTCTCTTATAGGTGCTATAAGTGGTCACCTTATAAAGAGGTGTAACTCTATTCCAACTAGCAGTATGAGACTAAACTTTAGTCCCACTCACACCACACACACAGCTAACTTATATGGTCCATGAAAATTTCATATTTTAGATGGGCTTTGGGCCAAATGCCTAATAGCAAAAATCCAACAATATAGACTCTAATTCCACTAACTGAATGGGCAGTGCTCCTGCTCCTTTTTCCTCAACTAAGAATTCCATGCTTTGTTTCTTCCCTGTTGGGATGCAAAATTTTCAGAGGTGTAGGCTCATAAAAAAAATGAAAATCAACCTTTTGGACGCTGCACAAACAAAAAGGAATTATGGCAATTAATATCTACTCCTACTGGAGTTATAAAATAACAAATGCCACTGTGATTTAGAAGCAACTAGGAGATGTAAAGACTTCTTGTATGGCCGGTATGTTTTTTTCACTTCCATTTTTGTCACTAATCCGATCTAAAAGTGTTGGCATTTTTTTATCTAAAAGCATTTGACCTACCAATCCATGCATCGTTGAGATCTTAACTGTCGTACTGGCAGGATACTAGGTCCATTCGTGTTTGGGGACTACCCACAAGTAATGAAGAATAATGTCGGCTCTCCCCTTCCACTCTTCACAAATATTCAGTCTAAACTTATCATTGGTTCCTTAGATTTTATCGGAATGAATCACTATTTCTCTCTCTACATGAATGATCGTGTTGATTCTTAGGGAGGAGATCTCCTCCAACTGCTCATCCTCCCATGTCTTGTCCCTCACATGAGTGTGTGGAGGCTCTCATTGTCTCTGGAGGAGTGGGGCTCCTCGTCTAGGTCAGCCCCGCTGGGCCTGGGCCACTTGGGCCAGCTACATGGGCTACACATTCAACACTCCCCTTCAAGAAGGGTGATAGATATCTATCATTCCCATCTTGTCACATGTTGAACTGCATTCTCTAGTTCTCAGTCCTTTAGTCGAGCAACCTGCAATTTGTTGTCGTGAAGTCACATACTTTATCGTGATGATCCCAACGTCCAGTTTTTCTTTGATAAATAATCTGTCAATCTCCACATGATTGGCTCTATCATGTTGAACTGGGTTGTTTTCCATGTTAATTGCCGACTTGTTATTGCATCATACATTCATACAACTAGTCTTCAATATCTTCAACTTCCTAGTAGATTTCTTGTCCATAACAAATTACTCAATCCATGAGACACGGGTCTATATTCAGCCTCTGTGGTTGATCTGGAAACAACGGGTTGTTTCTTGCTTCTCCAAGACACTAGATTTCGTCCTACAAAGACACAATAGCCTGAAGTTGATCTCCTGTCATCCAAGCAACTAGCCCAGTCAGCATCACAATAACCATCTTCAACAAGATTTCCATAACTCTTGTACAACAATCCTTTTCCAGGGGTACCTTTAAAGTATCTCAAGACTCTACGTACCGCCTCAAGATGTCCACTTCTAGGCTCACGCATATATCTTCCCACAACACTTACTGAAAATTTAATGTCTAGTCGTGTATGTCACGAGTACAACAACCTCCCAACTAATCTTTGATATCTCTCCTTATTCACTTGCTCTGCTGACCGAGCTGTCAATTTGTGGTTTTGATCAATTGGATTTGATACTACCCGGCATCCTAGCATTCCTACGTCACTTAGGAGATCTAAAGTATACTTCCTCTGAGATAGCACAATCCCCTTGGCAGACGCAGCCACTTCTATGTCTTGGAAGTATTTGAGTCGACCCAGATCTTTGACTTCAAAGGCCTTACCTAAACACTCTTTCAGTCTCGTTATTTCTTCTTTGTCATCCCCTGTGATAATATATTCCGCCTAGCTTCACCTATCAAAAAAACATTCTTTTATGATTTACAACATTACTTTTCGGATGACCCACATCTTTATAAAGAAGGAGTAGATGGTGTTATTACACATTGTGTACCTGAGCATGAACTGGAATAGATCCTAAGGAAGTGTCACTTTGAGGCCTATGGAGGACACCATGCTAGTGACAGAACTACACACATGGTATTATAATCCGATTTCTATTGGCCTACTCTTCTTAAAGATGCTCATAAGTATGTCCTTTCATGTGATGAATGTCAAAGAGTTGGTAACATTTGTAAATGTCAAAAAATGCCTATGAATTATTCACGTGCTATTGAACCATTTGATGTCTGGGGCTTTGATTTTATGGGACCTTTTCCTTGCTCTAATGGGTATACTCATATTTTAGTTGCAGTTGATTACGTTACTAAGTGGGAAGAAGCTATTCCAACTAGTAGTGTTGATCATAACACCTCTATTAAAATGCTTAAAGACGTCATTTTTTTGAGGTTTGGAGTCCGTAGATATTTAATGACCAATGGTGGTTCACATTTTATTCATAGTGCTTTCCATAAACTTCTAGCTAAATATGATGTTAACCATAGAATTGCGTCATTGTATCATCCTCAGTCTAGTAGCCAAGTTGAATTGAGCAACCGAGAAATAAAATTAATTTTGCAAAAGACTATTAATTGGTCTAGAGAGAATAGGTTTAAAAACTTGATGATGCTTTATGGGCTTATAGAACTGCTTATAAAAATTCCATGGGGATGTGCCCATATAAAATGGTCTATGGAAAGGCTTTTAATTTACCTCTTAAGTTAGAACATAAAGCTTATTGGGCCATTAAAGACCTTAACTACGACTTTAAACTTGCCGGTGAAAAGAGGTTATTTGATATTAGCTCATTAGATGAATGGAGGACACAAGCCTATGAATATGCCAAGTTATTTAAAGAAAAAGTTAAAAGATAGCATAATAAGAGAATCCAAAAAAGATAATTCAATTTGGGAGATGTAATGCTTTTGTACAATTCTCGTTTCAGATTCTTTGCACGTAAACTCCTCTCCAAAGAGGAAGGCCCATATGTTGTCAAGGAGGTATAATACTCCAGTGCTATAAAGAGCATTAACTTCGAAGGCAAGAATCCAAGAGTGGTAAATGGGAAAAGAATTAAGCATTACATATCACGTACGCCCATTAATATTGAAACTAATATTATTCAAGTAATAACACCGGAGGAGCACATAAGAGAGACCTTCTAAAATGCTCCAGAAACCTAAGAAAGGAATAGGTATGTGTTACGGTAAGAAAACTGACTCCAAATATTCCAAAAAATATGTTCTGTTTGTTTTGGTATTTAAAAAAATCCAAAAATAAAAAGGAGTCAGGGGGACCCACGGGGGAGGCACAAGCCAACAAAGTGCGCCCCCCTCGGCGCACCCTAATGGCTTGTGGGGCCCTCGAGTGCCTCCCGAACTCTGTTTTCCTCCTTGACTTGTATTCTGACTTGAAAAAAATCATTATATATACTCTTGACTGTTTTGACCACCGCATCACGAGTTTTTCCATTGTTCTTGTTTCGAGCTGTTTTTCTGACAGATTGCCAAAGGCGTGGAGCTATGTCTTCGTCCTCCTCCAACAATATCAAGGACCAATCATGGATTTTACAGATGGAACTCGAACAAGAAGGCTCGGAGGTAGTTATCTCAAGAGAAGAATCTTGGGAATCCATGGAAGTGCAACCCCCGACCTGATAACATGGAACGCTAGCTGGCATATCCTCTTCAACGAATTCTTGCCCACCAATGGGGAGGAGATCCTAGCTAGCTTAGGAAGCGCAAGGTGGATCTACCACGAAGAGGTCCGTTGGCAGGATACATGCAAATAACTTTCACAGTTTGATTCACAATTATGGAGTAGAGAATATTCCTCACTGGCGTATACCATCCAATTGGGATAGCTCTCGTCCAAGTGAAAGTGATGCAGGAAAAAGCTCTTGGTGGCCTGAAAATAAACATATCATGGTGGAAGTACAAAAGCACACTGCAATGATTCAACAACTATTTCTTAAGATGAAGGAATTAAAGGTTGCTCTACTAACTTTTGCAGAGAATGAGCCTACTACCTCAACACCACCATCTCCCAAGAAAGGCGCTTGAGTACATGGGTGTGGGCACCACCCTTAGCTTGCTCCAAGTTTGGGGGAGGTGCCCCAGTATCGTATCGCCATCACTTCTACCATTACCATCTATCATTGATCCTTACCTATTTCATGAATTATAGAAATAAAATTTCAGATTTGCTTTTCTTAGAACTTTTTCTTGGATTTCTACCTACCCTTTGTAATCGAGTACGAGAGTTATATAATAAATATTAGTTGAGCTTGTGTGATTTACTTGTGTGCACCCATCAACATAGACGGACAATAAAAGAAATAGAAAGATCGTATGCTTATCTCATCAGGAATAATGACTTCACATAGAAAAGGGTATAAGTGACAAAAGTTGTTGAGAATAAATAAACATAGTATTAGTCATTGTTACAATCTAAGCAAGATTATGATAAAGGAGAGGAGATTCTCATATAAATACACTATCTTGGACATCTTTTATAATTCTCAGCCCTCACCAAATATTATATAATGATCAAGAGTGTTGATGTAGGACATGGAAGACAACGTAATGATCATGGTAGTTTATATCCACATAGAAGTCATATGGTCTTGGATCCTTTAACATGTGGTGCTTGCTTTAGATCCTTTTCTATCCCAAAAACTCGCACTAAGTGGAGATACTACTTGTGCATCAACAACTCTGAAACCCAGTTTCTTGCCATGAGAGTCCACCATACCTACCCATGGATTGAATAAGATCATTCATGTAAGTTGTCATCGGTGCATCAAGCAATGAAAATTGCTCTTAAAATTTCATGATCTTTTATTGCAAGGGGAAATAAGCTTTGTATGATCTTGTGACGACAAAGAAATAAAAGTGAGAGAGTGCATAATAAAGTTTTCTATCATAAGGGGCAATACAAAGTGACTATCCCTTGCATTAAGAGTTTGCACATCCAAAAACTTAAAAGCCCATGACAACCTCTGCTTCCCTTTGCGAAGGCCCTATCTTTTATCTTCAGGACTTCACTCCTGTGCGTGAGTCAATAAAGTTTATTCTTCTTCCCACCTATTAACTTTATAGTAGCAAGCATCATGTGTTGAGGAAAGATTCAAACTTATATATCCAAGTGCATGTAGATGATCATAATTTATTATTTTTTACATTACCCTTGAGGCCTCGTTCGGCACTAGCATTTCTGACCTAATTGAACAAGTATTTTACCTCCCGGTACTAGAATCCCAAAAAATACCCACAGGCCCATTCGATGCCCCGGTATTGGACTCGCCCATCCCTAGTATTACACACAAAACCCTATACCGCATTGAGAGGAAACACAACCTTCCCCTCTCGAAAAATCTCCCCCGACAGTGAAAGCACCGCGTCCTTGGCCCTCGGCTCCCTCCGTCATTCGCCCCCTCGTTGTTTGTCCCCTTTGCCAGCCACCCCTCTGCGGTTCATCCCCTTCACCTCCGCCCCTCCACCCTTCATCCTCCGCCTGCTGCCGTCCGCATCCTCCGAGCAAGCCCACCACATCTGGTGCCCCCTCACCGGAGCGAGCCCCCCTACACGCCGGACGGTGACGTCCAAGGACGTCCTTTGCCTCCCGGTCCCGCTGGCAAGCTCATCTTCCTCCTCATCTTTGTCTTTGATGTTGGTGCTATAGATTTTCTGTTGGATAGATGTTGAATGATTATTGTTGTGGCATATGAATGATGTTGTTATTTGCTAGAGATTTGGTAGGTGATCTACTAGTAGCTGCTTGCTTGATGGATGGTGCATATTTTGTTTTCTTGCTAGATGATTTTCTCATATGTTCTTACTACATATTTCCTGCTGGATAGATGATGAATGATTGCTATTGTTGGATATGAATGGTGTTGTTAGTTGCTGGAGATTTGGTAGATGATATACACCTAATTGTTTGCTTGTTGGATGTATGGATGTTGATGTTACTTCCTAGAATGATTTGCTACTGTCAATGAGATCATTCATTCTATTTGCTTGCATATGTCTTGTACTATACTCCATCTCGAGATTTACAAGTTCGAAGTTGTGGATGGTTAAGTCCTTGTTACTAAATTATTTGCACTTGGAGTAGATGGTTCAGTCCTGATTCCTGAATTATTTGCAGCTAATAAACTGAACATCTTGGAGTACTTAATTACAATAACTTCACTTGTTGTTAACTATTATAATCCTAAATCCGGTAGCAAGTTTGATTAACACCCCCTTCAATAAAATTAAAGAATCTGTTATGTGCTCGATTGAATGATTAATTGAAACCTTTTTCTGTCAACTTAACTGAATTTTTTTCTATCAATTTAGATTAACTGAAACATTTTCAGTTACTTTAATTAAACATGCAATGGATCATTACATGCATTTGATTCAGTTTGATTACTTTAATTAAACATGTAGTGGAGCAATGCATGTGTTTAGTCGTCACGTACTTTGGGTCCACTCATTAGTGGTAGGATCTGCACTTCGTTCTTGTGTGAGTTGCAGGGAAGGGAAATTTTGCACTACGTGCATCCTCGCTATAGGCTTTTCGGCCATGTGTAATGGATTCAGCTCTGAACATATTTTTTGGGTAATAAATATTCAGTGCAATCTAATTCCCCCTTGTCAACATAATCTGATTATTTTGGTGATGTTATCATTTCGTCTAGTTTGCTGTTTACTCATCATTTTGTCATTTGTGCTTTATAAAGATTTGAGTACTTTTTGCCTACTTCCATTTGTTCATGACCCTGTGATACGTCTCCAACGTATCTATAATTTTTGCTTGTTCCATGCAGTTACATTATCATTCTTCGATGTTTTACAATCATTTTACTACAACTTTATATTATTTTTTGGGACTAACCTACTAATGGTTGAAAAATTTCACAAGTTCTCATTTCACACTTTAATTTTTAGGAATTAATTAGAAATTGTGAAAAAACGCAACAGGGGCCTTGTTGGAGGAGGACTCTGACTCTCCTGAAATATGTCCACAAACAGTTTTTAGAGATCATCAATTTGACCCACGAAGACGGTGTCAAATGAAAAAAGCTAAAACCTGGAAAGTGTGGGGAATTTTATGGCAATGATTCTGTAATACAAATTCGTCCAAAATGGAGTTAGTATGCTATCTGGAGACCAGTTTTACATCTTATTATGGGATCACGAGAATTGTTGACGTGATTGAGTCCAACTCTTAACATATCTGATATATTCGGCCAAGCCACAACTTTGGAGACCCATGAGGGCTGTGAGGAGCCCTAGGAAGGTTCTAGAGTGCCTGAGAGCCATTGGATCAAGGGTCCATCCATCGGAGGGCCATAGAGCACCACACAAGAACATATAAAGAGAGAAAACCCCTAATTTTGGTAGAGCCACCAAGAGCCACAAATTTGCCTCTCCTTGGCAGCCACCAAGAAGGGGAGGGGATCCTCCATTGCAGAACCAATACAAAGGAAGAAGGAGGGGCATCGGGCCATCACCCGTCGCCACCGCCGGCGCCCATCGCCGGTGTCGTGGTCGCCATCGCCTTCATCTCTAACTTCTTGTGATGAATTGAGTTTTCCCTTTGAAGTTTTCTTATCGGATTGAGTCTTTAAGGATTTGAGAACACTTGATGTATGTCTTGTGATGGGATATCAGTGGTGACAATGGTATGTTCTATTAATCCACTTGATGTATGTTTTGGTGATCAACTTGCGGGTTCCGTGACCTTGGGAATCTATGCATAGGGGTTGGCACATGTTTTCGTCTTGACTTTCCGGTAGAAACTTTGGGGCAGTCTTTGAAGTTCTTTGTGTTGGATTGAACATGATAAATCTGAAAATATGTGATGCATATCGTATAATCATGCCCATGGGTACTTGTGGTGACATTGGAGTATCTAGGTGACATTAGGGTTTTGGTTGATGTGTATCTTAAGGTGTTATTTTAGTACAAACTCTGGGGCTGTTTGTGACACTTATAGGGATAGCTCATAAGATTGATCAGAAAAGATAACTTTGAGATGGTTTCGTACCCTACAATAATTTCTTTGTTTGTTCTCCACTATTTGTGAGTTTGCAGTGAACTCTTTGTCGCACGTGAGGAATTTATATACGATTCAACTATGTTAGTATTGTTGAGAGAACTTGCACTAGTGAAAGTATGGACCCTAGGCCTTGTTTCCAAGCATTTATACAATGTTTTGCTCTATGTTTACTATTTATTACGTTGCTGTTTTCACCTTTTCAGATTACAAAAACATATATCTACCATCCATATTACGCTTGTATCACCATCTCTTCGCCGAACTAGTGCACCTATACAATTTACCATTGTATTGGGTGTGTTGGGGACACACGAGACTCTTTGTTATTTGATTGCAGGGTTGCTTGAGAGACCATCTTCATCCTACGCCTCCCACGGATTGATAAACCTTAGGTCATCCACTTGAGGGAAATTTGCTACTGTCCTACAAAACTCTACGCTTGGAGGCCCAACACAAGTCTACAAGAAGAAGGTTGTGTAGTAGACATCAAGCTCTTTTCTGGCGTCGTTGCCGGGGAGGTTAGGTAAGTGACACTCAAATCCCGTCAACGAAGCTCTTTTCTGGCGCCGTTGCCGAGGACGTGAGTGCTCGAAGGTATATATTTAGATCTGGCAATTAAACCTTCTAGTTTCTTGTTTTTCACTAGTTTGGTTTTATAAAATAAAACTACAAAAAAATGGAATTGAGGTTGCCTCACATGATATATCTTTTCAATGTCTTTCGTGAAAATGATGGAATGGAAAATTGTGCTCAAGTGTTAGACGAAGAAGTTATTAAAATGTTTGGAACTAAATATTTGTATGATGAGCATGATTGCAATGTTGTCGGTATGAATTCCTTGAATATTCATGATGCTAATGATATGCAAAGCCACAAGCTTGGGGATTCTATGTTTGATGAAGATGATATGTTTAGTACCCCAAGTTTTGATGAGAAAATTTATTATCATGAAAGCATGCCTCCTATTTATGTTGATTATTGTGATGACATGTATGCTATAAAGAATAATGACAACCATGAAACTTGTCATCATCATTTTAGTTTTCAATTGGATTATGCTTCACATGATAGTTATTTTGTTGAGTTTGCTCCCACTACTATTGATGTGAATAAATTTGCTTATGTGGTGAGTAGTAAAATTTCTATGCTTGTAGATCATGAAAATAATGCTTTATGTGCTGGTAATATTGTGGAATTCCTTCATGAAGCTACTAAAAATTATTATGAGGGAGGAACATATGCTTGTAGGAATTGCAATAATATCAATTTTCCTCTCTATGTGTTCATAGTTTTGAGTTATGCTTGTTTTGCCTTCCTATGCTAGTTGATTCTTGCTCCCATAAATTTTTTTTCACAAAATACCTATGCATAAGAAATGGGTTAGAGTTAAATGTGCTTGTCATGATATTCATGATGCTCTTTTGCATGTTATAATTATTATTCCTATGTGAGCACCATTGAAATCATCATGCCTAGCTAAAAGGCTTTAAAGAAAAGCGCTTGTTGGGAGACAACCCAACACTTTTACTTTGTGTTTTGATGTGTTCACATGATTAAGATACTGTAGTCATCATGTTTTATAGCTTTTGTTTCAATAAAGTGCCAAGTAAAGCCTTTCGGATAGTGTGGATGATAGTTGAGTTGATTCTGTGCAAAAACAGAAACTTTTGCTCTCAGTCCAGGAATTTGTAAATTCACTGGAACATGCTTTTGATCTGAATTTCTTACACATGATTGATATAAAAATTTCCCGACTTCTCCTAATTTTTCCGAATTATTAGGGACAGGGAAGTATGGTTACACTACAGATCGTCACAAACTGTTCTGTTTTTTACAGATTCTGTTTTGCATGAATAGTTTTCTTGTTTTAGTGTTCCCATAGCTTATATTCAATGATATAAATTATGGTAATAGTAGAATAAAGTAGGTATCATGTGGGAAAAATTATGAATCTTGTCTTGACAGTACCTAAGTGAATGATCATCATTTATTATACTAACCCATCTCACGAAGTTCCGTTAAGTTTTGTGTGATTGAAGTTTTCAAGTTTTGGGTGAGACACCGATATGAGGAGAATAAGGAGTGACCACAACCTAAGCTTGGGGATGCCCAAGGCACCCCAAGGTAATATCCAAGGAAGACTCAAGTGCCTAAGCTTGGGGATGCCCAGGAAGGCATCCCCTCTTTCGTCTTCAACATTATATGAGTTTTTCTTACTTGGAGCTATATTTTTATCGTAACATAATATGAGTTTTTCTTAGAGTGTCGTTTTATTTTGTTGTCCTCTGTTAGGTGTTATTTATAATCTTGTTTTTCAATAAAAATTTCCAGGAATTGTATTAGGATGTTTCATTGCATGCTTTGATTAGTGATGTGTAAAAACAGAAACTGGTGTTGTAGTGTTTGAATTTTCATATTTTACTGGAACGTGGAAAGTTTCTGAAATTTTTACACAGGATTGTCATATAAAATGTATAGCTTGTACTAAATGTTCATAATTGTTTGAGTTACATAAGTACACTATTTTCATGAATTTCTACACACTATTCTGTTTGGATAGATTTCTGTCAAAGTTTTGTTATCTACTTTTCATATAGTTTCCATAGCCTATATTGATAGATATAAATTGTGGAAATGATGGTAAACAGTAGATGATGTTTGCAATTATTATGCAACTTGTATTCGCAGTACATAAAGAGTTGATTTATTATTATGTGCACTAACCTATCTTACGAGTTCTTTTCATGTTTTGTGTGGATGAAGTTTTTGAGAGTAGGTGAAACCGGGATACGAGAGGATTGAAAAAAGATACAAAAGATCAAACTTGGGGGTGCCCAAGGCACCCCAAGTAAATATTTCAAGAACTCTCAAGCATCTAAGCTTGTGGATGCTACGTATCCCACCTCTCTTCGCCAACTATCAGTTAGCCTATGTTGAGCCTAAATTTATATTCGTTCACATGATGCGTCCTATTCTTGGAGTTCTATTTTTCTTTTGTTTTCTGTTTAAATAAAATAACCACATGTGAAAATATTCAATGAGAGAGAGAGAGTCCTCACATAGCTACTTAATTTTTTGACTACTCATTAATCTTCACTTAGATCTTTTGAGAGTAGCTCGTCTCTCATGCTTCACTTATACCTTTTTGAGGGACGAAATCTTTATGCTCTTGTGATTCCTTTAAATTGGTTTGAGCATGTAGAAAGGGCAATAGGAATATATTAAACTAGTCCCAAAGTAATAGATATCCAAGAGGGATATAATAAAAACTTTCATGTAGATCATGGGACAAATTAAACTTGATTCTTTGTAATAGTTTTGAAACATGATGATAGTAATATGTGATACGTCTCAAACGTATCTATAATTTTTGATGGTTTCATGCTGTTATCTTGTCATCTTTGGATGTTTTATGTACCTTTTATATCTTTTTGGGACTAACTTATTAATTCAGTGCCAAGTGCCAGTTCCTGTTTTTCTGTGTTTTTGGCTCTTTTCAGATCTGATTTTGGAACGGAGTCCAAACGGAATAAAATCCCCGATCTGATTTTGGAAGAAGATCAGGGGGCGTGTGGGCCAAGCCAGGAGGGCTACAGGGAGCCCACAAGCCCCCACTCCGCCACCAGGGGGCGGCGGTGGGCAAGCTTGTGGCCTCCCTGGCGCCACCCTGACCTAGATCTTGCGCCTATATATTCCCTAAAAATCAGAAAAAAAATCAAAGGATCCACGAAAATACTTTTCCGCCGCCGCAAGCTTCCATTTCTACGAGATCTCATCTGGAGACCCTTCCCGGTGCACTGCCGGAGGGGACTTTGGAGTTGGAGGGCTTCTTCATCATCATTGTCGCCCCTCCAATGACTCGTGAGTAGTTCACTTCAGACCTACGGGTCCGTAGTTAGTAGCTAGATGGATTCTTCTCTCTCTTAGATCTTCAATACAAAGTTCTCCATGATCTTCATGGAGATCTATCCGATGTAATCTTCTTTGGCGGTGTGTTTGTCGAGATCCGATGAATTGTGGATTTGTGACCAGATTATCAATGATATATATTTGAGTCTTTGCTGATTTTTATATGCATTATTTGATATCCTTGTAAGTCTCTCCCAGTCTTGGGTTTTGTTTGGCCAACTAGATCTATGATTCTTGCAATGGGAGAAGTGCTTGGTTTTGGGTTCTTACCATGTTGTGACCTTTCCCGGTGACAGTAGGGGCAGCAAGGCACACATTGAGTAGTTTCCATCAAGGGTAACAATGTGGGCTCTGTCGTTGATATGAGATTGTCCATCGACATCATGTCATCTTGCTTAAGGCGTTACTCTGTTCTTTTGGACTTAATACACTAGATGCATGCTGGATAGCGGTCGACGTGTGGAGTAATAGTAGTAGATGCAGAAAGTTTCGGTCTGCTTGTTTTGGACGTGATGCATATAGATATAATCATTGCCATAGATATCGTCACGACTTTGCGCGGTTCTATGAGTTGCTCGACAGTAATTTGTTCACCCACCGTCTACTTGCTTTCATGAGAGAAGCCACTAGTAAACACTACGGCCCCCGGGTCGATTCGCATCTATCGTTTCCACTTTCGCTTTTACTTTGCTTTGTTACTTTGTTGCTTTCAGTTCTCACTTGGCGAACAATCTATAAGGGATTGACAACCCCTTCATAGCGTTGGGAGCAAGCTTTTTGTGTTTGTGCAGGCTCTTGTGATACTCCTTCACTGGATCGATACCTTGGTTCTCAAAACTCAGGGAAATACTTACCACCGCTGTGCTACATCACCCTTTCCGCTTCGAGGGAACACCAACGCAAGGCTCCAAGGCCATGGGGGAAATTCTTTGCATATTTTCCTAGGAAGTCCCTTAAGGCGTAGCCGTAGCAGAAGGATTCCTGGTGCCGTCAACACACCTATTTCTGGCGCCATTGGAAGGTCTTTTGTTGCAGTCGCAATATGTGAGTCATGTAAGTGAATAATTATTCTTTAAGTAGCAATATTGGTGTTAAGGTTTGTGATTCCCTATGCATGCACAAAAGTCAATAGTTATGCAATGAAATTACATCCTACTATAGTGCATTATTCGGTGTTAGTTATGACTCAATGCTCACTTATGTGAATTTTTGTTTCTTGGTTTGATTGCTTTCGAATCTATTTGCTAGCTTTCATTTGTACTAAGTATTAATACTACTTCTGCATACAAAATCCTTAAACCAAGTTTTGCCTCATGAGTCCACCATACCTACCTATATGCGGTATTTCCATGCCGTTCCAAGAAACATTGTATGTGTCATCTCTAAATTTTAAAAATAATTTTTCTCTTTTGTGTGCTTGTACCGGCCATGAAACGGTGGGGAGTATCCAATATTTCTCCATGCTAGGTGGGTTATTCTCACAATATGTGTTGATTCACTATCATTCATGAGAAAGTGGGTGGTACTCGGGATGCCAAGTTCCATGCTAAAAAATCAAATCAAATACAATGAAAGAAAACTCCCACATGAACGTTGTTGGTATGGACGGTACCCGTGGATTCGGCTCGTCGTGGAGTGTCATTGATTGGTGGAGGGGGAGTAAAAACTTTACCATTCTATTTGGGAACCTCCTATAATGTATCTATCATGGAAAGTATTGTGAGCTACTTTGTCGTTTTCGTTGACAGGAAGAGCATGCTACTCAAAATAACTTTTCTCTCTCAATTTAAACCTTGAGCTCTCGCACCTCTACAAATCCCTACTTCCCTCTGCAAAGGGCCTATCTATTTACTTTATGCAATTTTTATTTTTGCTTTGAGTCTCCATCTTATCTTATAAGCACCAACTAGGGAACACTATGATCGTACTTGAGCATTGCGCATAGCTAATATTTGAGTGTGTTTCATGAATGGATCAATGATTGAGTATGATGGGCTAGGGATAACGTTCTTTAGTGTTGATATTTTGAAAGACATGATTGCTTGTTGACAAGCTTGAGTATTGAAGTCATTATGTTAAAACTAGACTATTGCTTTGGATCACTTACAAGTCCAAATGTACATGCTTTACAAAGAAGAAAAGAATTTGATGAACATGTTACACAACATTCCACATCAAAAATTCTATTTTTATCATTTACCTACTCGAGGACGAGCAGAAATTAAGCTTGGGGAAGCTGATACGTCTCCAACGTATCTATAATTTTTGCTTGTTCCATGCTGTTATATTATTATTCTTGGATGTTTTACAATCATTTTACTACAACTTTATATTATTTTTTGGGACTAACCTATTAATGGTTGAAAAATTTCACAAGTTCTTGTTTCACACTTTGATTTGTGGGAATTAATTAGAAATTGTCGAAAAAAACGCAAAAGGAGCCTTGTTGGAGGAGGACTGTGACTCTCCTGAAATCTGTCCACAAACAGTTTTAAGAAATCGTCAGTTTGATCCCCGAAGACGGCGTCAAATGGAAAGAAACTAAAACTAGTAAAGTGTGGGGAATTTTATGGCAATGATTTTGGACTACAAATTCGTCCAAAGCGGAGTTCGTATGCGATCTGGAGACCCATTTTACTGAAGGAAAATATCTGATTACGGGATCACGAGAATTGTTGATGTGACTGAGTCCAACTCTTACCATATCTGAGATATTCGGCCAAGCCACGACTTTGGAGACTCATGAGGGCTGTGAGGAGCCCCTAGTAAGGTTCTAGAGGTGCCCAAGAGCCATTGAATCAAGGGTCCATCCATCAGAGGGCCATAGAGCACCACAGAGGCACATATAAGGAGATAAAAATCCTAATTTTGGTAGAGCCACCAAGAGCCACGAATTTGCCTCTGCCTTAGCAGCCGCCAAGAAGGGGAGAGGCTCATCCAGTGCAACACCACGACCAAGGAAGAAGGAGGGGCATGGGGCTGCCACCCGTCGCCACTGTCACATCCCTGAATCCCTACTAGAGTTTAGCAAGGTTGTGCTCATGTATTTTCCATTGCATCCAAGAAAATGAAATGAAATCAAAAGCAAAGAAAAGAAAACAAAAGCAAACTCTAGCAAATCTAATTCAAATCAATTCCAAATTTTGGTGACAAATCAATGAACCCAAAATGGCCATTAGAAAAGTTCATCATTTCTGATAAATATTGAAAAACAAAATATCAGGGGTGAAATATATTTTCAAAATGCCTTTGGCATTTTATTTTAAATTTAAAAGTTTCTGAAATCAACTAGTATATAATTGCTTTCAAATAACCAAAGCTTCCCAAAATGTTGAAAACTTTATATAAGTTTGGAAATATTCCAAATAACACCCCAACATGTTTCAAACTATTTTAGGCATAGTTTGGAGCCAAAAATAAAATGAAACAAAGTCACAAATGCTTTAACAGAAAACAGAAATGAAAAAAATAGAAAAAACTTACCTATCGCTCACCATTGGCCCAGCCCAGCTCGCCCTGCCATCCTCCTCGTGCCAAAGAGCAGCAGGAGGTGGCCGCCACTCCCTCCGGCGCGGCCACGCACCTGCGGGCCTGCGTGGACGCCGCTTCGCGCTGGCAAGGAAGGGATAAGCCTCCCGCGACCTCCTCCCGTGCTCTCCCCCTCCTCATTCGCCCACTGCACTCTCCCCTCTCGGTCGCCATTAGAGCCCGAGCCGAGCTCGCGCTCGCCGTCGCTCCAGCCTCTCTCTCTCTCACCTGAGCTGCGCAAAAGCATCGCCATGGTCTCCTGAAGCTCTCCAGCTAGCTGCTCGACGCCGAGAACCCCTGAGACGCCATGACGCCGTCATCTTCCTCCTCGGATCGCCGACGTTCGCCGCCGCCGTTCTCCCTCCTCAGGTCGTCCCCAAGCCCGCTCTCGTCACCTCTACACTTCCAGTGAGCCCAGGAAGATTTCCCCCACGTTTTCCCCCTCGATTCCTTCCTCTAGCGGCCGATTTCACCGGAGCCCGACGAGATCCGCCACGGGAGCTCATCGCCGGTAGCTCTCCGGTGATTGGCTGGTTGTTCTGAGGCCACCAGCAGCATCAGTGCATTGCGTAGATGCTCTAGGAGCCCAACCCCACACGTTTTGCACATGGATTCGAGGACCTCATCATAGCCCGAACTCCGGCAACTGCTGGGCTCGTTGTCGGCGTCATCTCCGGACACTTCAGCCCCTGCTTTGCGCAAAAATGGATCCGCGTTCGACCACTCGTTCTTCTGGTGCCCTCCGTCGTGCGTTTGGTCGCCAGAAACAGAAACCCGAAGCTCCCCGCCATCTCTGTGGTCGCCGGAGCTCATCGCCGGCGAGTTCCACCTCGCCGCCGGTGGATCTGAGCTCCCTAGAGTCAATGACATGTGGGGCCAGCCCCAGACTAATTAGGTTTAGTCAAATAAAAATAAAAATTATATTAAAAGCTAAACAGACACTGACATGTGGGTCCAGCCCTGTTTAAAACCTAATTAAGTTTAAATTTAACTATTTCCTGGTCACAGTCACTAACCAGTGGGTCCCACAGGTCAGGTTTGACTTTCAAACGGCCAGCTGACCTGCTGATGTCTTGCTGATGCAATAAGTCCATTTCTGGTTTTTAAAATAATTCCAGAATATTTGCAAAATGTTGGAAATTCATAGAAATTTGATTATAATTCCAAATCAGACAAATTATATATGCAAATTGATCAGAAAAAATCAGTGAACACAATGGTGCTACTTTCATGCATGAAAAACAAAGTTATGAAACAGCATCAGGTCAAATCAATTAAATGATTAAGATAAATATGCCATTTCAAATTTTATTTGAATTTGGATTTCGAACCAGATGCACACTAAGGTTTCACTAACCACATTGAATCATATCACCCCTCACTTCATGGCATGTTCATGCATCATGATTTTTGCATATGATTGCTATTAATTGTATGTTGTTATTTCGGTAGGCCCCGCCCCTCCGGATACGACTGATTATGTGACTGACGGATATCACCCCTCTGCTGAGTAACAAGGCAACAAACAATTTTGATCATCCCGGTAAATCCCATGTTCTCGCTCCTGCTCTTATTTATTACATTAGGTCAAAATACTTCAAATGCCTTTATCACATTAGTTGAACCCATTCCTTTGCATGACCTGTCTTTGTCACAAGAATTAGCTAAACCTTGCAACCTAGCATACCTGGTAGATGCTTGAACCATGATGTGTCTTATCCTGCTATGCATGCTATGCTTAGAGTTGTGTTTGGTCTGTCATCTAGGTGATGAACATGATCGTGACAATGTATTCTATTAATAAAGGTTGTGTGTTGAACCTTATTTGGTAAAGGTACCGGTGAAAGGCTATGTAGGAGTACATGGCGGGTTGTGTTCATTGGAACCATCCTTAGGAATTGAGTTTCGTGTATGTACTCCAAGACGAGATACTACCACATGCTGGGCCCTGAAATATGACCCCGCTCGACTTATTAATCGCCGAGTACTCGATCCAGGAGTCGCAAGTAGTTTCTGGTGTTTATAGTCATGCTAGAGGCCGTGCATAGTGCTGACCTTAGAGGTGGGCTATGATGCGGTAGGCAGTGGCACGGTGTACCAAGTGGCACCCGGATGGTGGGCTTGAGAACCCTGTGCACATCGTTTAGGGTCGTGGCAGAAACCTCGGCCGGACTTCCGTGCGGGTTACCCTCAAATAGGCGATAAACCTGGACTAGGTACTAATGTGGTTAATGATCGTGGCCGACTCCCTCGCTGGGCTTCCGCTTGAAGGTTGCCGAGGTGCATGACATGCACATAGCGATAAGTGGCGAGAGCGTGTGTGAAGAAGTACACCCCTGCATGGTTATGATCTATTCGAATAACCGCGTCCGCGGATATGGACTACTTGGAGACATATGTTGTTCATAGATAACTTTAATGGCTACTCATAAAAGTATCAAGATAAGTGTGAGTGTCATGGGTGGCATTTCTGTAGGAAGACGGGAATGATTCCATGATGGTGTATTGTTGTGGAGTTAGTGGACTCGTGTGCGAGAAAACAAAGTTGTCAAAACTATTTTAAAACGTAGTTTTGTCTAGCCAAGAGTCAAAGCTAGCTTTCTGCATGAAACCCAACAACCCCTTGTTGATACATTGCA
The DNA here is from genome assembly GCF_904849725.1 of Hordeum vulgare subsp. vulgare. NCBI lineage: Eukaryota > Viridiplantae > Streptophyta > Magnoliopsida > Poales > Poaceae > Hordeum > Hordeum vulgare. Next base: position 523,665,534 of record NC_058520.1, on the reverse strand, counting down.
TGAGTAGATAGATTGTTCTAAAGTCTTGTTGAGTACTTTTGTACTCACGTTTTCTTAACAAATTGTTGCAGAGGATGTTGATGACCCTAATGGTGGGTTCTATCTAGACGTTGACGATGACGAGTAGCTGGTGTCCCAGCTACGATCTGGCCCCAGGTTGGGTTTATAGATAGTCAGGCCATGTGCCTTTTACCTTTCTATCTGTCTATACTCAGACAGTTTTAATCTTCCGCTGGCTTGTAAGCCTTGTTTGAATGACTTGTGATGATGGGTCGTGAGACCCCTATCTGTGTAATATTATGTGTGAGGCTCTTCCGAGCCTTCTATATAAAGTTTGTATGTTTATGGTTATGTTGTGATGCCATCGATGTATCTATGCATATCGGGTATGCCATGCGTACATGTGTTGTACTTGATATGTATGGGGTTCGAACACCTAGTCGTATGCCTTAGTAGCACTCCTTACGGGGAAATGCCCCTTTGTGTTTCCACCGAGCCATGGTAGTTCGCTACTGCTCTGGACACATTGGTTGACCGGCATGTGTCCTTCTTAGCTCACGTGTCTGTCCCTTTGGGGAAATGTCACGCGGTGTAATGAAGTCCTTGTAGCTTGCTACGACTCGTCTACACTCGTTGATGACCGACACCTGCTTTGCTGGGTCATGTATGCATGTCCCTATACGGTACTGCCACTTGGGTTTATGACTAGACATGTCGACTCGGGTTCTTTGACATCGGAATGCTAGCGACACAAATGCATACGCGAGTCAAAAGGCGCAAACGGTCCCGGCTAAGGTAAGGCAGCAGCCTTGGGGTTAGCCGTGTGTGAGACCGCAAAGGGATGTGATGTGTTACAGGCTGGATTCCTATGGCTTAGGATCGGGGTACCGACAGTCACCGCCACCGCCCATCGCCAGTGCCGTGGCCGCCATCGCCTCCGTCTCTTCGGGGCTGCACCTCTCCATCAACGAATCTCTCTTTCTCACAATGACAATGTGTGAGTAATCCTCCTCAGGGCTGGGGTATGTACTAGTAGCTATGTGTTCAATCTCTATCTCTTTCTCTCTCTCGTGTTCTTGAGATGACACGATCTTGATGTATCGAGCTTTATTAATATAGATGAATCATATGGAGTTTTCCCCTCTCTATCTTACTGTGATGAATTGAGTTTTCCCTTTGAAGTAGCTATGGAGTTTTCCCCTCTCTATCTTACCTGATGTATGTCTTGGGAAGGGATATCTGTGGTGACAATGGGATGTTATATTTATCCACTTGATGTATGTTTTGGTGATTAACTTGGGGGTTCTGTGACCTTGGGAATCTATGCATAGGGGTTGGCACATGTTTTCGTCTTGACTTTCTGGTAGAAACTTTGTGGCACTCTTTGAAGTTCTTTGTTTTGGATTGAACATGATGAATATGAAATTATGTGATGCATATCGTATAATCATGCCATCGGTACTTGTGGTGACATTGGAGTATCTAGGTGACATTATGGTTTTGGTTGATGTGTATCTTAAGGTGTTATTTTAGTATGAACTCTATGTTGGGGAACATCGCATGGGAAACAAAAAATTTCCTACGCGCACGAACACCTATCATGGTGATGTCCATCTACGAGAGGGGATGAGTGATCTACGTACCCTTGTAGATCGTACAGCAGAAGCGTTAGTGAACGCGGTTGATGTAGTGGAACGTCCTCACGTCCCTCGATCCGCCCCGCGAACAATCCCGCGATCAGTCCCACGATCTAGTACCGAACGGACGGCACCTCCGCGTTCAGCACATGTACAGCTCGACGATGATCTCGGCCTTCTTGATCCAGCAAGAGAGACGGAGAGGTAGAAGAGTTCTCCGGCAGCGTGATGGCGCTCCGGAGATTGGTGATGACCTTGTCTCAGCAGGGCTCCGCCCGAGCTCCGCAGAAACGCGATCTAGAGGAAAAACCGTGGAGGTATGTGGTCGGGCTGCCGTGGAAAAATCGTCTCAAATCAGCCCTAAAACCTCCGTATATATAGGTGGGAGGGAGGGGACCTTGCCTTGGGGCTCAAGGAGCCCCAAGGGGGTCGGCCGAGTCCAAGGGGGGAGGACTCCCCCCCCAAACCGAGTTGGACTTGGTTTGGTGGGAGGGAGTCCCCCTTCCTTCCCACCTCCTCCCTTTTTTTCTTTTCTCTTGATTTTCTCTTCTTGGCGCATAGAGCCCTTTTGGGCTGTCCCACCGGCCCACTAAGGGCTGGTGTGCCACCCTCAAGGCCTATGGGCTTCCCCGGGGTGGGTTGCCCCCCCCCCCCCCCGGTGAACTCCCGGAACCCATTCGTCATTCCCGGTACATTCCCGGTAACTCCGAAAACCTTCCGGTAATCAAATGAGGTCGTCCTATATATCAATCTTCGTTTCCGGACTATTCCGGAAACCCTCGTGACGTCCGTGATCTCATCCGGGACTCCGAACAACATTCGGTAACCAACCATATAACTCAAATACGCATAAAACAACGTCGAACCTTAAGTGTGCAGACCCTGCGGGTTCGAGAACTATGTAGACATGACCCGAGAGACTCCTCGGTCAATATCCAATATCGGGACCTGGATGCCCATATTGGATCCTACATATTCTACGAAGATCTTATCGTTTGAACCTCAGTGCCAAGGATTCATATAATCCCGTATGTCATTCCCTTTGTCCTTCGGTATGTTACTTGCCCGAGATTCGATTGTCAGTATCCGTATACCTATTTCAATCTCGTTTACCGGCAAGTCTCTTTACTCGTTCCGTAATACAAGATCCCGCAACTTACACTAAGTTACGTTGCTTGCAAGGCTTGTGTGTGATGTTGTATTACCGAGTGGGCCCCGAGATACCTCTCCGTTCACACGGAGTGACAAATCCCAGTCTTGATCCATACTAACTCAACTAACACCTTCGGAGATACCTGTAGAGCATCTTTATAGTCACCCAGTTACATTGCGACGTTTGATACACACAAAGCATTCCTCCGGTGTCAGTGAGTTATATGATCTCATGGTCATAGGAATAAATACTTGACACGCAGAAAACAGTAGCAACAAAATGACACGATCAACATGCTATGTCTATTAGTTTGGGTCTAGTCCATCACGTGATTCTCCTAATGACGTGATCCAGTTATCAAGCGACAACACCTTGTTCATAATCAGAAGACACTGACTATCTTTGATCAACTGGCTAGCCAACTAGAGGCTTGCTAGGGACGGTGTTTTGTCTATGTATCCACACATGTAAATGAGTCTTCATTCAATACAATTATAGCATGGATAATAAACGATTATCTTGATACAGGAATTATAATAATAACTATATTTATTATTGCCTCTAGGGCATAATTCCAACAGTCTCCCACTTGCACTAGAGTCAATAATCTAGCCCTCACATCACCATGTGAATTACATTGTAATAAATCTAACACCCATACAGTTCTGGTGTTGATCATGCTTTGGCTGTGGATGAGGTTTAGTCAGCGGGTCCGCTACATTCAGGTCCGTGTGCACTTTGCATATATTCACGTCCTCTCCCTCGACATAGTCGCGGATGAGGTTGAAGAGTCGTTTGATGTGTCTGGTCTTCTTGTGAAACCGTGGTTCCTTTGCTAAGGCAATGGCACCAGTGTCGTCACAGAACAAGGTTATTGGATTCAGTGCGCTTGGCACCACTCCAAGATCCGTCATGAACTGCTTCATCCAGACACCCTCCTTAGCCGCCTCCGAGGCAGCCATGTACTCCGCTTCACATGTAGAATCTGCTATGACGCTTTGCTTGGAACTGCACCAGCTTACTGCACCCCCATTAAGAATAAATATGTATCCGGTTTGCGACTTAGAGTCGTCCGGATCTGTGTCAAAGCTTGCATCGACGTAACCTTTTACGACGAGCTCTTCGTCACCTCCATACACGAGAAACATCTCCTTAGTCCTTTTCATGTACTTCAGGATATTCTTGACCGCTGTCCAGTGATCCACTCCTGGATTACTCTGGAACCTACCTGCCATACTTATGGCCAGGCTAACATCCGGTCTAGTGCACAACATCGCATACATGATAGAACCTATGGCTGAAGCATAGGGGACGGAGCGCATATGCTCTCTATCTTCATCAGTTGCTGGGCACTGAGCCTTACTCAATCTCGTACCTTGTAGAACTGGCAAGAACCCTTTCTTGGACTGTTCCATTTTGAACCTCTTCAAAACTTTATCAAGGTATGTGCTTTGTGAAAGTCCTATCAGGCGTTTTGATCTATCCCTATAGATCTTAATGCCTAGAATGTAAGCAGCTTCTCCTAGGTCCTTCATAGAGAAACTTTTATTCAAGTAATCCTTTATGCTCTCTAAAAACTCTACGTTGTTTCCAATCAGTAATATGACATCCACATATAATATTAGAAATGCCACAGAGCTCCCACTCACTTTCTTGTAAATACAAGATTCTCCAACCACTTGTATAAACCCAAATGCTATGATCACCTCATCAAAGCGTTTGTTCCAACTCTGAGACGCTTGCACCAGTCCATAAATGGATCGCTGGAGCTTGCACACCTTGTTAGCATTCTTAGGATCGACAAAACCTTCGGGTTGTATCATATACAACTCTTCCTTAAGGAAACCGTTACGGAACGCCGTTTTGACATCCATCTGCCAGATTTCATAATCGAAAAATGCAGCTATTGCTAACATGATTCTGACGGACTTAAGCATCGCTACGGGTGAGAAAGTCTCATCGTAGTCAACTCCTTGAACTTGTGAAAAACCCTTTCCCACAAGTCGATCTTTATAAACGGTCACATTACCGTCAGCGTCCGTCTTCCTCTTAAAGATCCATTTGTTCTGAATGGCCTTGCGACCCTCAGGCAATACCTCCAAAGTCCACACTTTGTTCTCATACATGGATCCTATCTCAGACTTCATGGCTTCCAGCCATTTGTTGGAATCTGGGCCCACCATTGCTTCTTCATAATTCGCAGGTTCATTGTTGTCTAACAACATGATTGATAAGACGGGATTACCGTACCACTCTGGAGCAGCACGTGGTCTCGTCGACCTGCGTGGTTCGACAGAAACTTGAACTGGAGTTTCATGATCATCATCATTAACTTCCTCCTCAACCGGCGTCGCAATGACAGAGGTTTCCCCTTGCCCTGCGCCACCATCCAGAGGGATGAGAGGTTCGACAACCTCGTTAAGTTCTATCTTCCTCCCACTCAATTCTCTCAAGAGAAACTCCTTCTCGAGAAAGGCTCCGTTTTTAGCAACAAACACTTTGCCCTCGGATTTGAGATAGAAGGTGTACCCAACTGTCTCTTTTGGGTAACCTATGAAGACGCACTTTTCCGCTTTGGGTTCTAGCTTTTCAGGCTGAAGCTTTTTGACATAAGCATCACATCCCCAAACTTTAAGAAATGACAACTTTGGCCTCTTGCCATACCACAGTTCGTATGGTGTCGTCTCAACGGATTTTGATGGTGCCCTATTTAAAGTGAACGCAGTTGTTTCTAATGCATAGCCCCAAAATGATAACGGCAAATCAGTAAGAGACATCATAGATCGCACCATCTCTAATAGAGTACGATTACGACGTTCGGACACACCATTACGCTGTGGTGTTCCAGGCGGTGTTAACTGTGAAACAATTCCACATTGTCTTAAGTGAGCACCAAACTCGAAACTCAGATATTCACCCCCACGATCAGACCGTAGGAACTTGATCTTCTTGTTACGATGATTTTCCACTTCACTCTGAAATTGCTTGAACTTTTCAAATGTTTCAGACTTGTGCTTCATCAAGTAGACATAATAATATCTACTTAAATCGTCAGTGAAGGTGAGAAAATAACGATATCCGCCGCGTGCCTCCACGCTCATCGGACCACACACATCGGTATGTATGATTTCCAACAAGTCACTTGCACGCTCCATTGTTCCTGAGAACGGAGTCTTAGTCATCTTGCCCATGAGGCATGGTTCGCACGTGTCAAGTGAATCAAAGTCAAGTGACTCCAAAAGTCCATCAGCATGGAGTTTCTTCATGCGCTTTACACCAATATGACCTAAGCGGCAGTGCCACAAAAATATGGCGCTATCATTGTTTACTCTAACTCTTTTGGTCTCAGTGTTATGTATATGCATATCGTTATCAAGATTCAATATGAACAATCCTCTCACATTCGGTGCATGACCATAAAAGATGTTACTCATAGAAATAGAACAACCATTATTCTCTGACTTAAAAGAGTAATCGTCTCGCAACAAACAAGATCCAGATATAATGTTCATGCTCAACGCAGGCACTAAATAACAATGATTCAAGTTCATCACTAATCCTGACGGTAACTGAAGTGACACTGTGCCGACGGCGATTGCATCAACCTTGGAACCATTTCCTACGCGCATCGTCACTTCATCTTTCGCCAGCCTTCGCCTATTCCGCAGTTCCTGTTTCGAGTTGCAAATATGAGCAACAGAACCGGTATCGAATACCCAGGCACTACTACGAGAGCCGGTTAAGTACACATCAATAACATGTATATCAAATATACCTGATTTTTCTTTGCCCGCCTTCTTATCTGCCAGATACTTGGGGCAATTGCGCTTCCAGTGACCCATACCCTTGCAATAGTAACACTCCGTTTCCGGCTTAGGTCCAGCTTTGGGTTTCTTCGTCGGATTGGCAACAGGCTTGCCGCTCTTCTTCGAATTGCCCTTCTTGCCTTTGTCGTTTCTCTTGAAACTAGTGGTCTTATTCACCATCAACACTTGATGCTCTTTACGGAGTTCAGACTCTGCGACTTTCAGCATCGCAAACAACTCGCCCGGAGACTTGTTCATCCCTTGCATGTTGTAGTTCAACACAAAGCCTTTATAGCTTGGTGGCAGTGATTGAAGGATTCTGTCAGTGATAGCTTCTTGCGGGAGTTCAATCCCCAGCTCAGCTAGACGGTTTGAGTACCCAGACATTTTGAGCACATGTTCAGTGACACATGAGTTTTCCTCCATCTTGCAAGCATAGAATTTATCGGATGTCTCATACCTCTCGATCCGGGCGTTCTTCTGAAAGATAAACTCCAACTCCTGGAACATCTCAAATGCTCCATGACGCTCAAAGCGACGTTGAAGTCCCGGTTCTAAGCCATACAAGAGTGCACATTGAACTATTGAGTAGTCCTCCTTACGTACTAACCAAGCGTTCTTAACATCCTGATCAGCCGTAGCGGGTGGTTCATCTCCTAACGAAGCATTAAGGACATAATCCTTCTTCCCAGCTTGTAAGATTAGCTTAAGATTACGAGCCCAGTCTACAAAGTTGCTTCCATCATCTTTCAACTTAGCTTTCTCTAGGAACGTATTAAAATTCAGGATGACTGTCGCGTGAGCCATGATCTACAACACAAATATATTCAAAGTGGACTTAGACTATGTTCAAGATAATTAGAGTTTAACTTAATCAAATTATTCGCTAAACTCCCACTCAAAAAGTACATCTCTCTAGTCATTTGAGTGGTTCATGATCCACTTACACTAGCTCAAGTCCGATCATCACGTGAGTTGAGTATAGTTTCAGTGGTAAGCATCCCTATGCTAATCATATCATCTATATGATTCATGATCTTCCTTTCGGTCTCATGTTTTCCGAGGCCATGTCTGCACATGCTAGGCTCGTCAAGCTTAACCCGAGTGTTCCGCGTGCGCAACTGTTTTGCACCCGTTGTATGTGAACGTTGAGTCTATCACACCCGATCATCACGTGGTGTCTCGAAACGACGAACTGTAGCAACGGTGCATAGTCGGGGAGAACACAATTTCATCTTGAAATTTTAGTGAGAGATCACCTCATAATGCTACCGTCGTTCTAAGAAAAATAAGGTGCATAAAAGGATTAACATCACATGCAATTCATAAGTGACATGATATGGCCATCATCACCTGCTTCTTGATCTCCATCACCAAAGCACCGGCACGATCTTCTTGTCACCGGCGCCACACCATGATCTCCATCAACGTGTTGCCATCGGGGTTGTCGTGCTACTCATGCTATTACTACTAAAGCTACATCCTAGCAAAATAGTAAACGCATCTGCAAGCACACACGTTAGTATAAAGACAACCCTATGGCTCCTGCCGGTTGCCGTACCATTTTCGTGCAAGTCGATATTTCTATTACAACATGATCATCTCATACATCCAATATATCACATCACATCATTGGCCATATCACATCACATGCATACCCTGCAAAAACAAGTTAGACGTCCTCTAATTTTGTTGTTGCATGTTTTACGTGGTGACCATGGGTATCTAGTAGGATCGCATCTTACTTACGCAAACACCACAACGGAGATATATGAGTTGCTATTTAACCTCATCCAAGGACCTCCTCGGTCAAATCCTATACAACTAAAGTTGGAGAAACCGACACTTGCCAGTCATCTTTGAGCAACGGAGTTACTCGTAACGATGAAACCAGTCTCTCGTAAGCGTACGAGTAATGTCGGTCCAAGCCGCTTCAATCCAACAATACCGCGGAATCAAGAAAAGACTAAGGAGGGCAGAAAAACGCACATCACCGCCCACAAAAACTTTTGTGTTCTACTCGAGAAGACATCTACGCATGAACCTAGCTCATGATGCCACTGTTGGGGAACGTCGCATGGGAAACAAAAAATTTCCTACGCGCACGAAGACCTATCATGGTGATGTTCGTCTACGAGAGGGGATGAGTGATCTACATACCCTTGTAGATCGTACAGCAGAAGCGTTAGTGAACGCGGTTGATGTAGTGGAACGTCCTCACGTCCCTCGATCCGCCCCGCGAACAATCCCGCGATCAGTCCCACGATCTAGTACCGAACGGACGGCACATCCGCGTTCAGCACACGTACATCTCGACGATGATCTCGGCCTTCTTGATCCAGCAAGAGAGACGGAGAGGTAGAAGAGTTCTCCGGCAGCGTGACGGCGCTCCAGAGGTTGGTGATGACCTTGTCTCAGCAGGGCTCCGCCCGAGCTCCGCAGAAACGCGATCTAGAGGAAAAACCGTGGAGGTATGTGGTCGGGCTGCCGTGGAAAAGTCGTCTCAAATCAGCCCTAAAACCTCCGTATATATAGGTGGGAGGGAGGGGACCTTGCCTTGGGACTCAAGGAGCCCCAAGGGGGTCGGCCGAGTCCAAGGGGGGAGGACTCCCCCCCCAAACCGAGTTGGACTTGGTTTGGTGGGAGGGAGTCCCCCTTCCTTCCCACCTCCTCCCTTTTTTTTCTCTTTTCTCTTGATTTTCTCTTCTTGGAGCATAGAGCCCTTTTGGGCTGTCCCACAAGCCCACTAAGGGCTGGTGTGCCACCCTCAAGGCCTATGGGCTTCCCCGGGGTGGGTTGCCCCCCCGGTGAACTCCCGGAACCCATTCGTCATTCCCGGTACATTCCCGGTAACTCCGAAAACCTTCCGGTAATCAAATGAGGTCATCCTATATATCAATCTTCATTTTCGGACTATTCCGGAAACCCTCGTGACATCCGTGATCTCATCCGGGACTCCGAACAACATTCGGTAACCAACCATATAACTCAAATACGCATAAAACAACGTCGAACCTTAAGTGTGCAGACCCTGCGGGTTCGAGAACTATGTAGACATGACCCGAGAGACTCCTCGGTCAATATCCAATAGCGGGACCTGGATGCCCATATTGGATCCTACATATTCTACGAAGATCTTATCGTTTGAACCTCAGTGCCAAGGATTCATATAATCCCGTATGTCATTCCCTTTGTCCTTCGGTATGTTACTTGCCCGAGATTCGATCGTCAGTATCCGTATACCTATTTCAATCTCGTTTACCGGCAAGTCTCTTTACTCATTCCGTAATACAAGATCCCGCAACTTACACCAAGTTACATTGCTTGCAAGGCTTGTGTGTGATGTTGTATTACCGAGTGGGCCCCGAGATACCTCTCCGTTCACACGGAGTGACAAATCCCAGTCTTGATCCATACTAACTCAACTAACACCTTCGGAGATACCTGTAGAGCATCTTTATAGTCACCCAGTTACGTTGCGATGTTTGATACACACAAAGCATTCCTCCGGTGTCAATGAGTTATATGATCTCATGGTCATAGGAATAAATACTTGACACGCAGAAAACAGTAGCAACAAAATGACACGATCAACATGCTATGTCTATTAGTTTGGGTCTAGTCCATCACATGATTCTCCTAATGACGTGATCCAGTTATCAAGCAACAACACCTTGTTCATAATCAGAAGACACTGACTATCTTTGATCAACTGGCTAGCCAACTAGAGGCTTGCTAGGGACGGTGTTTTGTCTATGTATCCACACATGTAAATGAGTCTTCATTCAATACAATTATAGCATGGATAATAAACGATTATCTTGATACAGGAATTATAATAATAACTATATTTATTATTGCCTCTAGGGCATAATTCCAACACTCTAGGGCCGTTCGTGACACTTATAGGGATAGCTCATAAGATTGATCAGAAAAAGATTACAAAAACCTATATCTACCATCCATATTACGCTTGTATCACCATCGTTTCGCCGAACTAGTGCACCTATACAATTTACCATTGTATTGGGTGTGTTGGGGACACAAGAGACTCTTTGTTATTTGATTGCAGGGTTGCTTGAGAGAGACCCTCTTCATCCTAAGCCTCCCACGGATTGATAAACCTTAGGTCATACACCTGAGGAAAATTTGCTACTGTCCCACAAAACTCTGCGCTTGGAGGCCCAACACGAGTCTACAAGAAGAAGGTTGTGTTGTAGACATCACCCTGCTCATTTCTATAATAGATTTCCTTGATAGATGCTATCATTTAAAGAAGTAATTTCTTTGAGTACTCCATATTGCTTTGTTAGATTATCTTGCATTCGTCGTAATTTTAGTAGTTTCTTCATCTTGATCTGGAGATTTGCAGTACTACATTTTCAAAGTAGTGTAGTTCTCTCTTGTAGTAGTTTAATGGGAAGAATTAAGTCAAATGGCACCCAAGTTACCTACTACAATAACAATATGATTGGCAAAAGGGACACATGATCATTACATGCTTCAAAAACCTAAATCAGCCTGGGTTTTTGCTACTGCGTCAACAGACCTTCCCCGGCAACGGCGCCAGAAATCCTTCTGCTACTGCGTCAACAGACCTTCCCTGGCAACGGCGCCAGGAATCCTTCTGCTATGGGCTATGCCTATAGGGACTTCATTGTCAAATATGCAAAGGATTTCCCCGCGGCCTTGGAGCCTTGTGTTGGTGTTCCCTTGAAGAGGAAAGGGTGATGTAGCACAACAGCGGTAAGTATTTCCCTCAGTTTGAGAACCAAGGTATCGATCCAGTAGGAGGATCGCGTTAAGTGACAAGTACCTGCACAAACACAAAGAGCTTGCACCCAACGCTATGAAGGGGTTGTCAATCCCTTATAGATTGTTTGCAAAGTGAGAACTGAAAGCAAAAAGTAAACAAAGCAAAGTAGAAGTGAAAGTGGAGACGATAGTTGTGAATAGACCCGGGGGCCGTAGTGTTCACTAGTGGCTTCTCTCATGAAGGCAAGTAGACGGTGGGTGAACGAATTACTGCCGAGCAATTGATAGAACCACGCAAAGTCATGAAGTTATCTAAGGCAATGATTATATTTATAGGCATCACGTCCAAAACAAGTAGACCGATACTTTCTGCATCTACTACTATTACTCCACACGTCGACCGCTATCTAGCATGCATCTAGTGTATTAAGTTCAAAAGAATAGAGTAACGCCTTAAGCAAGATGACATGATGTAGATGGACAATCTCAAATTTATGATGAAAGCCCATCTTGTTACCCTTGATGGCAACAACACGATGCATGCCTTGCTGCCCCTTCTGTCACTGGGAAAGGTCACCGCACAGTATGAACCCAAAACCAATCACTTCTCCCATTGCAAGAATCATAGATCTAGTTGGCCAAACAAAACCCAAGACTCGGAGAGACTTACAAGGATATCAAATCATGCATATAAGAAATCAGCAAAGACTCAAATATAATTCATAGATAATCTGATCACAAATCCACAATTCATCGGATCTCAACAAACACACCGCCAAAGAGGATTACATCGGATAGATCTCCATGAAGATCATGGAGAACTTTGTATTGAAGATCCAAGAGAGAGAAGAAGCCATCTAGCTACTAACTACGGACCCGTAGGTCTGAAGTGGACTACTCATGAGTCATTGGAGAGGCGATGATGTTGATGTAGAAGCCCTCCAACTCCAAAGTCCCCTCTGGCAGGGCACCGGGAAGGGTCTCCAGATGTGATCTCACGGAAACGGAAGCTTGCGGCAGCGGAAAAGTGATTTCGTGGATGCCCTTATTTTTTCTGCGATTTTAGGGAATTTATAGGCCAAAGAGCTAGGGCAGGGGAGCGCCAGGGAGGCCACAAGCCTGGTAGCCGCGGCCCCCCTGGCCGTGGCTACAGGGCTTGTGGGCCCCCTGTGGCTTTCCTGCCTTGGCCCTCAAGTCCCCCGATCTTCTTCTGTTCTGGAAAAGTTTATTTTGGGGATTTTATTCCATTTGGACTCCGTTCCAAAATCAGATCTGAAAAGAGTCAAAAACACAGAAAAAACAGGAACTGGCACTTGGCACTGATAAAATAAGTTAGTCCCAAAAAAGATATAAAAGGTACATAAAACATCCAAAGTTGACAAGATAACAGCATGAAACCATAAAAATTATAGATACATTTGAGATGTATCAGTTTTTTATAGGTACCTGAGCCTTGGTTTATAGTGCGAGTGGACGAGCCGCCACCTTCACGAGATCACGTTAAGACGCCAAAGTGTGGTATGCCTTGTATTTACTAGGGCTTGTTAGCTCTCTAATTCTTCTCACTGTTACTTGATTGCTTCAGTACTAGTTTTGAAATGAAGTCACGAGGTCTAGATCATATTAGGAAGAGAAGAGAGGAAGATGATGATGAGATGGTCCTTTTCGTTCTTCCATAGTGCACTCGTACGTAATGGAAAGTAGAGGACGGGGTGAAAAAAACAAAGGCATATCTCGATCCTTTATGGCAAGCAGCATGTTGACGAACTTCTTGAAGGAAACATGAATAATTTCTTAGTAGATTTTAGGATGGGACCATAGGTCTGTAAGCCTTTAGCATCATATCTTAGAAGGAAAGAAAAAAGACACAAGACTCAAAGTGGAGGAGAAGTTAGCATTCTTCCTATACATGTTGTCACATAATTCATCATATGAAGATATGCAACTGGAATTTAAACATAATGGACCCACCTTTCATGAGTACATCAACGAGTTATTTGATATCATCCCTGCCCTATGTACTCGCTTTGTGGAGCCTCCACGGATTGGAGAACCACATCCAATAATTGCTACCGATGAGAGATTCTATCCATACTTCAAGGTTCTTATCTTGTCAGTTAAAAAATTCCTTACCTTTCTCCATTAAAATTTCAAAAGTTAATTATTGAAAGTGCGTTATATCGACTAGAGGGGGGTGAATAGGAGATATTTAGAATTTCATCACTGAGGAAATTCCTTTTGAGGAAATTCCTCACTGATGACTAACTTACAGCGGAAACAGTTAAGGACCAGTTGTGCAATCGTTCACAACAGCAGTATTACAGAGTGAAGATTATGAAAACAGATTGCACAGCAAGCAGGCACGCAGAATACAGATGATGATTTACTCAAGTGAAGAATTTGAGGTTGAGGAAATTCAGAGAAAGTCTTCAGCAAATTCTTCAAACAGTCACAGTGAAAGTCATCAACACATAATGCAGAGAATGTAAAGAGTTGAGGAATTAGAACCCGATTCTTGGTGAAGACTGTTGTTGATGACCCAGTTCCAACTGCTGTGACAGTTGTACATCTCGTTTGGAGCGGCTTGGTATTTAAACCAAAGGACACCCAGTCCCGGGACACACAGTCCCTACCGTATTCTCCTTGAGCTAAGGACACACAGTCCTCGCCCAACACTCGTGGTAAGTCTTCAGGGCAGACTTCCAAACCCTCACAAACTCGGTCACCCGGCGATCCACAATTGACCGCTGGATTGCTCTAGACCATGACACCTAACCGTCTGGAGGATGCACATTCCTCAAAGGTAAAAGGCTTCAGTCCCACACAGGAACAACTTCTTCAGTGATGCTCAATCACTAGGTTTGGTTTGTGGTTTTGGTGGGTGGTGTATTTCCTCACTGATGATTTACTCTCATAGGCTCTGAGGAATTTGGGTTGCTCTTATGACAAGTGTCAGTTTCGAACGGAGCAGCCAACCAGCTAGTGGTTGTGGGGGGCGGCTATTTATAGCATGGGAGCATCCCGACATGATTTGACATTAATGCCCTTAAATAATATGACCGTTGGAGTGGATAAGATCAGTGACTTGGCGTGTCTTATCGAAACGGTCGGGACCCTCAACTGTGAGAGTCCTCATGTCACTCATATTCCTCACTTGAAGCTTTTGGTAGGATTTGGCTTGGGTTGAGCATCATGAGGAATTCCATTCCATAGTGTTACTTTGACCCCCTTTAACAGTACGGTGTTCCTTTTCATCAAATGCGAAGAAAGTAAAACAGAAACGTAAATCTTCATGCTTCAATTTCTTCAGAACGATTTTCTTCAGGAACCACCGATCTTCTCAATATCAATATCTTCATGAGGAATATCAATATCATCGCAGATTCTTCGCGATTCATTTCTTCAGCTTCAGACCAAATTCTTCAGCTGAAGACATATATTTTTAGGGGTCGATATTCTTCAAATATCTCAAACTCCTCAATGACTTATAGATCCTCTGTACACTTATAAACACATTAGATACTTAACCTATAAGTCTTCAAACCACCAAAATCACTAAGGGGCACTAGATGCACTTACAATCTCCCCCTTTTTGGTGGTTGATGACAATTAGGTTAAGTCTTCAACAGGGATCAAAAATATGAAGTGTAAATACTTATTTGAGGAATTTGAAGACAAGATTCACAAAGACTCCCCCTGAAGATGTGCATACCTTGAGGATTTTGCTTTTATAGCATATGCACATTGATGATTTATATCATGGAGATCTCCCCCTGAATCTTGTAAATCATGCATACATATAACATATCATATGAAGAAAATGAAGATGCATGATGGCAAATGGTATCTGACGAATTTCAGCATGCGTGCATTAAAACTTGAGGAATAAGCATGCGAAGAAAAACGATCAAAAGCGTCAGAGTACCATCGGGCTTAAGTTACAACTCATTACATAAAAAACTTCAGAAGAGCCAAGAGTTTGTAACTTAAATATAGTTCATAAGCCCCAAAAATAACTCCCGTTTGAAGACTAACTCTCAAGTTTCTCCCCCTTTGTCATCAAGTGACAAAAAGGGACAAACTAAGGACTAACGCCCTTGAAGACTTCAGTTCTTGGCGGTTGATGAAGATCCTTGGCGCTTCTTGGGTGTAGTCTTCTTCCTTGGGCCTGTTGCGGTGTCGAGCTGTTCCTCATCAGATTCGGCGGTGCGGAAGGACGAGAAGGAGCTGTCTTCAAGATCTGGCACAGGAATGGGCCTGAACTTCTTCTTGGGAGGCCACGACCAGTCAAAGTCTTGCTCAAAGTTCAATTCTTCAAGCTCAGTCTGGGTCTTCAGATGTGCAAGGGTAGCCCAGGTGTGATCAAAAACCTCATGCAGATAGTGATGATTAAGCTTCACACTGTTCTGTGTCTCAGTGAGGGTTTTCACAATGGCACCAAACTGGCGTTTGACCCATTTGTGGTTGTGATCCACCTTCTGATGAAGACTGAGAAGAAGCTCTCTGGTGGTTAGCACGCGAGGAGGAACTGGGCTTGGTGGACGAGTCTCAGTATCGTCCCATGAGGAATATGCATCTGGCTCTTTAAATTGACCATCAAGAGGCATGCTTCCTTCATCAATTACAGACTTTCCTTTTCCCTCAATAGGCTCGAAAGTCTTCTTGTTGACCCGGATAGGAGGCATATAACCAACATGATTCTGGAAATCTGCGTGAAAGTTGATGCCTGTCCTTGTCCTGAGGAATCTCATGATCCATGGTGCATAAATTTTGTGATCATATGGGCACATTGCATTATCAGCCAAAGTCCTCAAGAAGAAATCATGGATATTCATGGGGATACCATGAATGATGTTGAAGAGGATATTCTTCATGAGGCCGACGACATCTTCGTCATCATCATGGCCTTTGATTGGCGCTAGCACACTGACCGGGTGTGTACTTGAGCTCATGGACGAGGAATGTGGTTCTTGAGGGTTTTCCTGCAGCCAAAGGCTTCATGAGGACTTCCATCATTCCATTTGGCAGCTCACGCTCACCATAAAGCTTCACTGCCCCTTCTGAAGGAATTGGTACGGGCAGTTCTCTGAGGAGTTCACACGCAGGAGCCTTGTAGTGAGTATTTTGGGTCATCCAGTCGAACACCCAAGTGTTGATATCATCAGCATTGCCCGAGATGTGCAGAGTTGAATAGAACTGAAGAATTAGCTCACTATTCCAATCTGATATGTCGGAGCACATAGGGAGCAAACCTGCATCATGTAGTACACTGAGAACTGGTTCCATGCAGGGAATCTCTTCAAGTTCAGCATGAGGAATGTGCGTGTGCTGGAATATCTTGTTGCGGCCACAGAGCACAGAAGCATAGTAGTTCATCTGAGTCCTTGTCCAAAACTTCAGATGCCTCATTTGAGGCTTGTCATAAGGATTCTCTCCGATGAAATACATGCGTTCCTCAAAGAAATTCTCTTTTTGAAACTTTGGCCGCTTCGAGAATGGCAGGCGCTGAACTGGATTGAGATTGTGCTGAGGAATGGGAGGGGAAACAACCATGGCAGATTCTGGGTTGAGGACAATGAATTCATTGTCAGGGGTGGGAACATTTTCTTCAGCAGTTTCCTCAGGGTGAGGAATTTCTTGCTCTGGCTGAGCATCAGGCTGAGGAATTTCTTCTTCCTTCTCAGCTTGAGGAGTTTGGTCAGCCTGTTCAGTGAGAGGAGCCTGCTCAGACTGGACATTTTCTTCAGCTTGATTTTCATCAGCTGACTTTGTGGCAGAAGCAGATTCATCAGCTGCTGCAGCTGAGACTTCAGTAGTCTCTTTCTGAGGAATATGAGGTTGAGGACTGTCATCAATTTGTATTTCCTCATCAGTATGCTCCTCAGAGGCAGCATCCTTCATTTCCTCATCTGCCCTCGTAGTGTGGTCACCAACGACGACCATTTCAAATGAGGGTGCAACATTAAGAGGCACCGGGTCCAGTGGGGCAGATTCTTCAGTTTCCTTGAGGTGTTTTGCCTCAAACTTTTCTTGTGCTGAGGAAGCTTTTCTCTTCTTCGCTTCCTTCTCAGCAGCCCTTGTCTTTTTCGCGTCTGATGCAGACGGGATTAACCTCTTCACCTTTGAAGTTTTTGGTGAAGGTGATTTCTCAACATATTCTTCAGCTGGCAGTGAGGAACCAGCTGGAACAGAGTCATCAGCCTGCTTTGGTGAAGCAGCTGGATCAGTAGCAGTTTCATTAGGGTTAGCAGTTTCATCAGGAGCGGTCTTAGTGATGATTTCTTCAATGGCCGGCTCATCAGCACGGCGTTCTTGGTGTAGTTCCTCAGCTTGAGGAATTTCCTCCTCAAGAGGAGATGCATCTTCTGGCTGTTCAACCAGGGGATGAGGAGTTGGTGCTGGTGGGGGGTGACGTTTATTGTAGTCATCAACAGCACTAGTGGCTAGCTTGATGAAATTGCATTTGATGCTTGTGTGGTCTGACAGTTTCTCACACTTGTCAGTCAGGACTTGCAGCTCTGCCTGGGTGGACACCAATGCTTCAGGCGTCAGCTTGAGAACATTTTGCCTGAGGAATTTCTCCTTTCTGGCCTTTGCAATTTTTGCCTGCTTGGCCTTCTACTCCTTCCACTTGGCTTCGTTTATGAAAGTAGCCACCATGTGGCTGACACCAGGAGGAAGTTTCAAATCATCAATGGGTGTGTTTGGGTCTTCATACCACACATTGATGAAATCGAGGAGGACCTTGGGGTCCATCGCCAGAGGAATAGCACTGCCTGATGCTTGTGCTACCCATTCTTGCTTGTTCCTGATGATGGCTTCCAGAGTTTCATCATCATATTCTTCACTGCCCTCTGATGCAGACGGGACTGTGATGATTTTGCTGGGGCTGGGTGTTGGAATTATGCCCTAGAGGCAATAATAAATGTATAGTTATTATTATAATTCCTGTATCAAGATAATAGTTTATTATCCATGCTATAATTGTATTGAATGAAGTCTCATTTACATGTGTGGATACATAGACAAAACACCGTCCCTAGCATGCCTCTAGTTGGCTAGCCAGTTGATCGATGATAGTCAGTGTCTTCTGATTATGAACAAGGTGTTGTTGCTTGATAACTGGATCACGTCATTGGGAGAATCACGTGATGGACTAGACCCAAACTAATAGTCGTAGCATGTTGATCGTGTCATTTCGTTGCTACTGTTTTCTGCGTGTCAAGTATTTATTCCTATGACCATGAAATCATATAACTCACCGACACCGGAGGAATACCTTGTGTGTATCAAACGTCGCAACGTAACTGGGTGACTATAAATATGCTCTACAGGTATCTCCGAAGGTGTCAGTTGAGTTAGTATGGATCAAGACTGGGATTTGTCACTCCGTGTGACGGAGAGGTATCTCGGGGCCCACTCGGTAATACAACATCACACACAAGCCTTGCAAGCAATGTAACTTAGTGTAAGTTGCGGGATCTTGTGTTACAGAACGAGTAAAGAGACTTGCCGGTAAAACGAGATTGAAATAGGTATGCGGATACTGACGATCGAATCTCGGGCAAGTAACATACCGAAGGACAAAGGGAATGACATACGGGATTATACAAATCCTTGGCACTAAGGTTCAAACGATAAGATCTTCGTAGAATATGTAGGATCCAATATGGGCATCCAGGTCCCGCTATTGGATATTGACCGAGGAGTCTCTCGGGTCATGTCTACATAGTTCTCGAACCCGCAGGGTCTGCACACTTAAGGTTCGACGTTGTTTTATGCGTATTTGAGTTATATGGTTGGTTACCGAATGTTGTTCGGAGTCCCGGATGAGATCACAGACGTCACGAGGGTTTCCGGAATGGTCCGGAAACGAAGATTGATATATAGGATGACCTCATTTGATTACCAGAAGGTTTTCGGAGTTACCGGGAATGTACCGGGAATGACGAATGGGTTCCGGGAGTTCACCGGAAGGGGGCAAACCACTCCGGGGAAGCCCATAGGCATTTGGGGGGGTCACACCAGCCCTTAGTGGGCTGGTGGGACAGCCCACCAATCCCCTATGCGCCAAGAGAGAAAAAATCAAAGGAAAGAAAAAAAAAGGAAGAAGTGGGAAGGGGGAAGGACTCCCTCCCACCAAACCAAGTAGGACTCGGTTTGGGGGGGGGAGAGTCCTCCCCCCTGGCTCGGCCGACCCCTTGGGGATCCCTTGGACCCCAAGGCAAGGTCCCCCTCCCTCCTCCTATATATATGGGGCTTTTAGGGCAGATTTGAGACGACTTTCTCACGGCTGCCCGACCACATACCTAGATAGTTTTTCCTCTAGATCGCGTTTCTGCGGAGCTCGGGCGGAGCCCTGCTAAGACGAGATCATCACCAACCACCGGAGCGCCGTCACGCTGCCGGAGAACTCTTCTACCTCTCCGTCTCTCTTGCTGGATCAAGAAGGCCGAGATCATCGTCGAGCTGTACGTGTGCTGAACGCGGAGGTGCCGTCCGTTCGCTACTAGATCGTGGGACTGATCGCGGGATTGTTCGCGGGGCGGATCGAGGGACGTGAGGACGTTCCACTACATCAACCGCGTTCTCTAACGCTTCTGCTGTACGATCTACAAGGGTACGTAGATCACTCATCCCCTCTCGTAGATGGACATCACCATGATAGGTCTTCGTGCGCGTAGGAAAATTTTTGTTTCCCATGCGACGTTCCCCAACAGTGGTATCAGAGCTAGGTTCATGCGTAGATGTCTTCTCGAGTAGAACACAAAAGGTTTTGTGGGCGGTGATGTGCGTTTTGCTGCCCTCCTTAGTCTTTTCTTGATTTCGCGGTATTGTTGGATTGAAGCGGCTTGGACCGACATTACTCGTACGCTTACGAGAGACTGGTTTCATTGTTACGAGTAACCCCCTTTGCTCAAAGATGACTGGCAAGTGACGGTTTCTCCAACTTTAGTTGAATCGGATTTGACCGAGGAGGTCCTTGGATGAGGTTAAATAGCAACTCATATATCTCCGTTGTGGTGTTCGCGTAAGTAAGATGCGATCCTACTAGATACCCTTGGTCACCACGTAAAACATGCAACAACAAAATTAGAGGACGTCTAACTTGTTTTTGCAGGGTATGATTGTGATGTGATATGGCCAAACGATGTGATGTGATATATTGGATGTATGAGATGATCATGTTGTAATAGAAATATCGACTTGCATGTCGATGGTACGGCAACCGGCAGGAGCCATAGGGTTGTCTTTATACTAACATATGTGCTTGCAGATGCGTTTACTATTTTGCTAGGATGTAGCTTTAGTAGTGATAGCATAAGTAGCACGACAACCACGATGGCAACACGTTGATGGATGATCATGGTGTGGCGCCGGTGACAAGAAGATCGTGCCGGTGCTTTGGTGATGGAGATCGAGAAGCACGTGATGATGGCCATATCATGTCACTTATGAATTGCATGTGATGTTAATCCTTTTTGCACCTTGTTTTTCTTAGAACGACGGTAGCATTATGAGGTGATCTCTCACTAAAATTTCAAGACGAAATTGTGTTCTCCCCGACTGTGCACCGTTGCTACAGTTCGTCGTTTCGAGACACCACGTGATGATCGGGTGTGATAGACTCAACGTTCACATACAACGGGTGCAAAACAGTTGCGCACGCGGAACACTCGGGTTAAGCTTGACGAGCCTAGCATGTGCAGACATGGCCTCGGAACACATGAGACCGAAAGGTCAATCATGAATCATATAGTTGATATGATTAGCATAGGGATGCTTACCACTGAAGCTATTCTCAACTCACGTGATGATCGGACTTGGGATAGTGTAAGTGGATCATGAACCACTCAAATGACTAGAGAGATGTACTTTTTGAGTGGGAGTTTAGCATATAATTTGATTAAGTTGAACTCTAATTATCTTGAACATAGTCTAAGTCCACTTTGAATATATTTGTGTTGTAGATCATGGCTCACACAAGTGTCATCCTGAATTTTAATACGTTCCTAGAGAAAGCTAAGTTGAAAGATGATGGAAGCAACTTTGTAGACTGGGCTCGTAATCTTAAGCTAATCTTACAAGCTGGAAAGAAGGATTATGTCCTTAATGCTGCGCTAGGGGATGAACCACCCGCTACGGCTGATCAGGATGTTAAGAACGCTTGGTTAGCGCGTAAGGAGGACTACTCAATAGTTCAATGTGCAGTCTTGTATGGCTTAGAACCGGGACTTCAACGTCGCTTTGAGCGTCATGGAGCATTTGAGATGTTCCAGGAGTTGAAGTTTATCTTTCAGAAGAACGCCCGGATCGAGAGGTATGAGACCTCCGATAAATTCTATGCTTGCATGATGGAGGAAAACTCGTCTGTCAGTGAACATGTGCTCAAAATGTCTGGGTACTCAAACCGTCTAGCTGAACTGGGGATTGAACTCCCGCAAGAAGCTATCACTGACAGAATCCTTCAATCACTGCCGCCAAGCTACAAAGGCTTTGTGTTGAACTACAACATGCAAGGGATGAACAAATCTCCCGGCGAGTTGTTTGCGATGCTGAAAGTCGCAGAGTCTGAACTCCGTAAAGAGCATCAAGTGTTGATGGTGAGCAAGACCACTAGTTTCAAGAGAAACGGCAAAGGCAAGAAGGGCAATTCGAAGAAGAGCGGCAAGCCTATTGCCAATCCGCCGAAGAAACCCAAGGCTGGACCTAAGCCTGAAACAGAGTGCTTCTATTGCAAGGGTATGGGTCACTGGAAGCGCAATTGCCCCAAGTATCTGGCAGATAAGAAGGCGGGCAAAGAAAAATCAGGTATATTTGATATACATGTTATTGATGTGTACTTAACCGGGTCTCGTAGTAGTGCCTGGGTATTTGATACCGGTTCTGTTGCTCACATTTGCAACTCGAAGCAGGAACTGCGGAATAGACGAAGGCTGGCGAAAGACGAAGTGACGATGCGCGTAGGAAACGGTTCCAAGGTTGATGCAATCGCCGTCGGCACCGTGTCACTTCAACTACCATCGGGATTAGTGATGAACTTAAATCATTGTTATTTAGTGCCTGCGTTGAGCATGAACATTATATCTGGATCTTGTTTATTGCGAGACGGTTACTCTTTTAAGTCTGAGAATAATGGTTGTTCTATTTCTATGAGTAACATCTTTTATGGTCATGCACCGAATGTGAGAGGATTGTTCATATTGAATCTCGATAGCGATACGCATATACATAACATTGAGACCAAAAGAGTTAGAGTAAACAATGATAGCGCCATATTTTTGTGGCACTGCCGCTTGGGTCATATTGGTGTAAAGCGCATGAAGAAACTCCATGCTGATGGACTTTTGGAGTCACTTGACTTTGATTCACTTGACACGTGCGAACCATGCCTCATGGGCAAGATGACTAAGACTCCGTTCTCCGGAACAATGGAGCGTGCAAGTGACTTATTGGAAATCATACATACCGATGTGTGTGGTCCAATGAGCGTGGAGGCACGCGACGGATATCGTTATTTTCTCACCTTCACTGACGATTTAAGTAGATATGGTTATGTCTACTTAATGAAGCACAAGTCTGAAACATTTGAAAAGTTCAAGCAATTTCAGAGTGAAGTGGAAAATCATCGTAACAAGAAGATCAAGTTCCTACGGTCTGATCGTGGGGGTGAGTATCTGAGTTTCGAGTTTGGTACTCACTTAAGACAATGTGGAATTGTTTCGCAGTTAACACCGCCTGGAACACCACAGCGTAATGGTGTGTCCGAACGTCGTAATCGTACTTTGTTAGAAATGGTGCGATCTATGATGTCTCTTACTGATTTGCCGTTATCATTTTGGGGTTATGCATTAGAAACAGCTGCATTCACTTTAAATAGGGCACCATCAAAATCCGTTGAGATGACACCATACGAACTGTGGTATGGCAAAAGACCAAAGTTGTCGTTTCTTAAAGTTTGGGGATGTGATGCTTATGTCAAAAAGCATCAGCCTGAAAAGCTGGAACCCAAAGCGGAAAGGTGCGTCTTCATAGGTTACCCAAAAGAGACGGTTGGGTACACCTTCTATCTCAAATCCGAGGGCAAAGTGTTTGTTGCTAAGAACGGAACTTTTGTCGAGAAGGAGTTTCTCTCGAGAGAATTGAGTGGGAGGCAGATAGAACTTGACGAGGTTGTCGGACCTCTCATCCCTCTGGATGGTGGCGCAGGGCAAGGGGAGACCTCTGTCGTTGCGACGCCGGTTGAGGAGGAAGTTAATGATGATGATCATGAAACTCCAGTTCAAGTTTCTGTTGAACCACGCAGGTCGACGAGATCACGTGCTGCTCCAGAGTGGTACAGTAATCCCGTCTTATCGATCATGTTGTTAGACAACAATGAACCTGCGAATTATGAAGAGGCAATGGTGGGCCCAGATTCCAACAAATGGCTAGAAGCCATGAAATCCGAGATAGGATCCATGTATGAGAACAAAGTGTGGACTTTGGAGATACTACCTGAGGGCCGCAAGGCTATTCAGAACAAATGGATCTTTAAGAAGAAGACGGACGCTGACGGTAATGTGACCGTTTATAAAGCTCGACTTGTGGCAAAGGGTTTTTCACAAGTTCCAGGAGTTGACTACGATGAGACCTTCTCACCCGTAGCGATGCTTAAGTCCGTCAGAATCATGTTAGCAATAGCTGCATTTTTTGATTATGAAATCTGGCAGATGGATGTCAAAACGGCGTTCCTTAACGGTTTCCTTAAGGAAGAGTTGTATATGATGCAACCCGAAGGTTTTGTCGATCCTAAAAATGCTGACAAAGTGTGCAAGCTCCAGCGATCCATTTATGGACTGGTGCAAGCATCTCGGAGTTGGAATAAACGCTTTGATGAGGTGATCAAAGCATTTGGGTTTATACAAGTGGTTGGAGAATCTTGTATTTACAAGAAAGTGAGTGGGAGCTCTGTGGCGTTTCTAATATTATATGTGGATGACATATTACTGATTGGAAACAATGTAGAGCTTTTGGAGAGCATAAAAGGTTACTTGAATAAAAGTTTCTCTATGAAGGACCTAGGAGAAGCTGCTTACATACTAGGCATTAAGATCTATAGGGATAGATCAAAACGCTTGATAGGACTTTCACAAAGCACGTACCTTGATAAAGTTTTGAAGAGGTTCAAAATGGAACAGTCCAAGAAAGGGTTCTTGCCAGTGTTACAAGGTACGAGATTGAGTAAGACTCAGTGCCCAGCAACTGATGAAGATAGAGAGCATATGCGCTCCGTCCCCTATGCTTCAGCCATAGGCTCTATCATGTATGCAATGTTGTGCACTAGAGCGGATGTTAGCCTGGCCATAAGTATGGCAGGTAGGTTCCAGAGTAATCCAGGAGTGGATCACTGGACGGCGGTCAAGAATATCCTAAAGTACCTGAAAAGGACTAAGGAGATGTTTCTCGTGTATGGAGGTGACGAAGAGCTCGTCGTAAAAGGTTACGTCGATGCAAGCTTTGACACAGATCCGGACGACTCTAAGTCGCAAACCGGATACGTATTTATTCTTAATGGGGGTGCAGTAAGCTGGTGCAGTTCCAAGCAAAGCGTCGTAGCAGATTCTACATGTGAAGCGGAGTACATGGCTGCCTCGGAGGCGGCTAAGGAGGGTGTCTGGATGAAGCAGTTCATGACGGATCTTGGAGTGGTGCCAAGTGCACTGGATCCAATAACCTTGTTCTGTGACAACACTGGTGCCATTGCCTTATCAAAGGAACCAAGGTTTCACAAGAAAACCAGACACATCAAACGACGCTTCAACCTCATCCGCGACTACGTCGAGGAGGAGGACGTAAATATATGCAAAGTGCACACGGATCTGAATGTAGCAGACCCGCTGACTAAACCTCTTCCACGGCCAAAACATGATCGACACCAGAACTGTATGGGTGTTAGATTTATTACAATGTAATTCACATGGTGATGTGAGGGCTAGATTATTGACTCTAGTGCAAGTGGGAGACTGTTGGAATTATGCCCTAGAGGCAATAATAAATGTATAGTTATTATTATAATTCCTGTATCAAGATAATAGTTTATTATCCATGCTATAATTGTATTGAATGAAGACTCATTTACATGTGTGGATACATAGACAAAACACCGTCCCTAGCATGCCTCTAGTTGGCTAGCTAGTTGATCGATGATAGTCAGTGTCTTCTGATTATGAACAAGGTGTTGTTGCTTGATAACTGGATCACGTCATTGGGAGAATCACGTGATGGACTAGACCCAAACTAATAGACGTAGCATGTTGATCGTGTCATTTCGTTGCTACTGTTTTCTGCGTGTCAAGTATTTATTCCTATGACCATGAAATCATATAACTCACCGACACCGGAGGAATGCCTTGTGTGTATCAAACGTCGCAACGTAACTGGGTGACTATAAAGATGCTCTACAGGTATCTCCGAAGGTGTCAGTTGAGTTAGTATGGATCAAGACTGGGATTTGTCACTCCGTGTGACGGAGAGGTATCTCGGGGCCCACTCGGTAATACAACATCACACACAAGCCTTGCAAGCAATGTAACTTAGTGTAAGTTGCGGGATCTTGTGTTACAGAACGAGTAAAGAGACTTGCCGGTAAAACGAGATTGAAATAGGTATGCGGATACTGACGATCGAATCTCGGGCAAGTAACATACCGAAGGACAAAGGGAATGACATACGGGATTATACAAATCCTTGGCACTAAGGTTCAAACGATAAGATCTTCGTAGAATATGTAGGATCCAATATGGGCATCCAGGTCCCGCTATTGGATATTGACCGAGGAGTCTCTCGGGTCATGTCTACATAGTTCTCGAACCCGCAAGGTCTGCACACTTAAGGTTCGACGTTGTTTTATGCGTATTTGAGTTATATGGTTGGTTACCGAATGTTGTTCGGAGTCCCGGATGAGATCACGGACGTCACGAGGGTTTCCGGAATGGTCCGGAAACGAAGATTGATATATAGGATGACCTCATTTGATTACCGGAAGGTTTTCGGAGTTACCGGGAATGTACCGGGAATGACGAATGGGTTCCGGGAGTTCACCGGAAGGGGGCAACCCACTCCGGGGAAGCCCATAGGCATTTGGGGGGGTCACACCAGCCCTTAGTGGGCTGGTGGGACAGCCCACCAATCCCCTATGCGCCAAGAGAGAAAAAATCAAAGGAAAGAAAAAAAAAGGAAGAAGTGGGAAGGGGGAAGGACTCCCTCCCACCAAACCAAGTAGGACTCGGTTTGGGGGGGGGAGAGTCCTCCCCCCTGGCTCGGCCGACCCCTTGGGGATCCCTTGGACCCCAAGGCAAGGTCCCCTCCCTCCTCCTATATATATGGGGCTTTTAGGGCAGATTTGAGACGACTTTCTCACGGCTGCCCGACCACATACCTCCATAGTTTTTCCTCTAGATCGCGTTTCTGCGGAGCTCGGGCGGAGCCCTGCTAAGACGAGATCATCACCAACCACCGGAGCGCCGTCACGCTGCCGGAGAACTCTTCTACCTCTCCGTCTCTCTTGCTGGATCAAGAAGGCCGAGATCATCGTCGAGCTGTACGTGTGCGGAACGCGGAGGTGCCGTCCGTTCGGTACTAGATCGTGGGACTGATCGCGGGATTGTTCGCGGGGCGGATCGAGGGACGTGAGGACGTTCCACTACATCAACCGCATTCTCTAACGCTTCTGCTGTACGATCTACAAGGGTACGTAGATCACTCATCCCCTCTCGTAGATGGACATCACCATGATAGGTCTTCGTGCGCGTAGGAAAATTTTTGTTTCCCATGCGACGTTCCCCAACACTGGGCAGAGGTGCAGGTTCAATTGTTGTCAAAATCTTCACATGGGGTGTTGAAGACTTTGTCTCCGAGCTAGTTGCAGCTGGGAGTGAGGAGCTAGAGCTGGCAGTCGTAGTCTTCACGACTTTCTTCTGTGCTGGCTTTAGAGGTGGAGCTGAGGACTTTGGTGTAGATGAGATGGGTGCTGAGGGTTTTGACGCTGATGGTTTTGGTGGTGACGGTTTTGGAACCGAGGGTTTTGGAGCTGAGGGTTTTGGAGCTGAGGGTTTGGTGATAGAAGTCTGTGCAAACTTCTCTTGAGTTTTTGAAGCTTTTGGCTTTGTTGGCACAGACTTTGGTTGAGGAATCTCGGAGCCTGAGGTTTCTGCTGCTGAGGAATGAGCAGCACCGGAGGCAGCAGCTGAGGATTCATGAAATTTCTTCACTGCTGTTTCTGCTTGCTTCTTGAGCTTGGCCAGATGCCTTTCTTTTTCTTCTGGGTAGTCATCAAGTGTCATAAGACTTGAGGGATGAGCAACTTGATGATCCTCAAGCGGGGCCCTTCTGCCAGGAGGCTTCAAAGCGAATTTCTTCGCATATTTTGGAGTCACAAACCTGTACTCCTTCCACTCCTTTGCCCATCTGCGTTCAATTTTCTGCAGCCTAATCTTTCTTTTAGGCATAGTCTCAGGTTCATCATCAGGCATGCAGTAGTCCAGGTATATGTCATCAGGAATATCAACAGCTGTGTTCTGCTCCAGTTTCTTTCCTCCCTTCTGTTTCCTTTCTTCCTCCATTTTCTTCAGACGAGGAACTTTCTGAGGATTTTTAACTCTTGAGGATTCTGATGAGCCTTGAAGAGTTTCTTCCAGAAACGCTGCAAATGAGTTAATGTGATGAGAACCGAGAGATTCATCAGCTGACATGTGTGTACCTGTGAACAGAGTATAGTTGCGAGGAATTTGGAGAGGTCATATGCGTTCTCAGATTTGAAGAAAATGGAAAAGTTTGACAGTTTGAGGAATATAACCAGTGGTTGAGGAATTTGCTTAAGCATTCTGTTCTTGGGTTCCAGAGTTGTACAGATCCAAAAATTCGCACAATTGAGGAATCTCGTGAAAATCTTAGATGCTTAGCTAGTTCATCAATGATTGTGGTGATGGATAGTGTTTGAGGAATCATGTGCGCATCATATCTTGAGGAAAAACAGATTTCACATTGGAGAGGTAAAATTTTAGATCTAATCTGTTGTAAAAATGGGATATATTTACCCTGGAAGGTGCGAACGAAGAACACAAAAAGGTGGCGTTGGAGAGGTTCTTCGGTCAAGTGTCCAATGCACCCTAGCTTGGCAGCAGAGGACGTCTACGGCGGCGGCGGACGTAGATGTTCCGACTCCGGCGTGATCCTGGCGGCGAGAAGGTGGAGGCAGTGAAGCTCTTCCTTGCCGGCGACAAGACTTCCAGCGGTGGCGCTAGGGTTCGGTGTGCTGTGGCAGGAGAGCGATGAGGCGAAGAAGATGATACCGAGGGGGTTAAGGACATATTTATAGCCCGAAAGTTACTGTTTGGCGCGAAAGTTTCGGACCGAATAGCACTTGCCTCTACGTCTCCGCAGGACACGTGTAGCTCCCGTACGATGCGGTGGAGATAGTGGAGATCGTGGCTATCCAATCGTGGGAAGTGGGGGTTCAGTTACTGTTCCTTTGAAGAAAACAATTTTTCGAAGATTTGAGGATTTTCATTACAAAATCATCAGCTGACAAGGATGCAGTGAGGATTTTGAGCAAAGTTTCAAGTAGAACGCATATGAAGAATTGAATAGACTGGATAAGTATAGCATAGAGGGAAAATAGGGTCCGATCACATTCACTTAGCAGAAACATCAACTTGAAGAAATAACAATAAGTGAATGCTGTTGAGGACTAGAAATCACAGTCTACCTAGGCAAATGAAAGTCATCAAGTGTTTTTGAAGATTTTGCAATAGATCATCACATTGAAGAACAACTGTCTTAAAGAAAAATGCATTGTGAGGAATTTGATCATTTGAAGAAAATCAACTTGAGGAATTTCACATTGGGCGGTGGCGTT
Organism: Hordeum vulgare subsp. vulgare; assembly: GCF_904849725.1. Classification (NCBI taxonomy): domain Eukaryota; kingdom Viridiplantae; phylum Streptophyta; class Magnoliopsida; order Poales; family Poaceae; genus Hordeum; species Hordeum vulgare. The sequence continues at coordinate 523,636,284 of NC_058520.1, read as the reverse complement.
GCCCACCATATAAGGATGTTGATTACAGACGCCGCGTGCAATTGTCGTAGGGCCCTGAGAATCAATTTCTTCGTTAATTTCTTCACATTCAGAATGACTTTCTTCATTGGTTGAAGAAAATCGTTTCATCATGTGTTGCACATCTAAGTCATCAACTTTGCATAAGTGTTAGGATGTGTGCATGTTTTTACAAAACATTTGAAGATTTTAAGATATTTAGCTCACACCGCAACTTGCAAAACCTTTTCTCATCCAAGGGCTTAGTGAAGATATCAGCCAGTTGATCATAAGTCTTCACATGGTCGATGAGGATATTGCCCTTGAGGACATGGTCCCGAAGAAAATGATGACGAATCAGGATGTGCTTGGTCTTTGAGTGTTGTACTGGGTTATAGGCAATCTTGATAGCACTCTCATTGTCACAGTAGAGAGGCACATTCTTCATGTTGATGCCGTAGTCCTTGAGGGTTTGCTTCATCCATAGTAATTGAGCACAGCAGGAACCAGCATCAATGTACTCAGCTTCGGCAGTGGAGAGTGATACGCAGTTCTGCTTCTTTGAGGACCAGCAAACCAGTGATCTTCCGAGGAAATGGCATGTGCCAGAAGTTGACTTGCGATCCACACGGTCACCAGCATAGTCTGAATCAGAATACCCTACCAGATGAAGATTGGAGCCCTTGGGATACCATAATCCTAGTGTTGGTGTGTGAGCTAAGTATCGAAGAATATGTTTCATAGCCTTATGGTGTGATTCCTTCGGTTTTGCTTGAAAACGTGCACACATGCAAACACTAAGCATTATGTCTGGCCTAGATGCACATAGATACAATAAAGATCCAATCATAGAACGGTATACCTGCTGATCGAAATCTTTACCATTTTCATCAGTGCCGAGGTGACCGTTGGTAGGCATTGGAGTCTTGGCACCTTTGCATTCATGCATGTCGAATTTCCTCAGAACATCCTTGAGGTATTTCTCCTGTGATATGAAGATTCCATTGCTTTGTTGACGAATTTGAAGACCTAAGAAGAATTTCAGCTCCCCCATCATAGACATCTGATATTCTTCACTCATCATATAGGCAAATTCATCACTGTATCTTTTGTCAGTACAGCCAAATATGATATCATCAACATATATTTGACATACAAACAGTTCATTATCATAAGATTTTGTGAAAAGAGTTGGATCGAGTGAACCAGGTTTGAAGCCTTTCTTCATGAGGAATTCCTTCAATGTATCATACCATGCCCGAGGGGCTTGCTTGAGGCCATACAGAGCCTTTTTGAGTCTGAAGACTTTGTCTGGATTCTTTGGATCCTCAAAACCTGGGGGCTGAGCAACATATACTTCTTCCTCAAGCTTACCATTGAGGAATGCACTTTTCACATCCATTTGATATAAGATGATGTTGTGATTATTAGCATAAGCAAGTAGGATTCGAATAGCTTCAAGTCTAGCAACAGGTGCAAAAGTTTCATCGAAATCTATTCCTTCAACCTGGGTGTAGCCTTGGGCTACAAGTCGTGCCTTGTTCCTCACCACTTGACCGTCCTCATCTTGCTTGTTTCGGAAAATCCACTTGGTGCCGATGATGTTATGCTTGCGAGGATCTGGTCGTTTGACAAGCTCCCATACGTCATTCAGCTTGAATTGAAGAAGTTCGTCTTGCATGGCTTGGATCCACTCCGGTTCCAGAAAAGCCTCAGCTACTTTTGAGGGTTCTCTGATCGATACAAAAGAGAAATGCCCACAAAAGTTAACTAAGTGTGAAGAATTTGAGCGAGTGAGAGGACCTGGCGCGTTGATGTCGTTGAGGATTTTGTCAAGTTCTACTTCATTTTCAATCCTCGGATGAGCTGGTTGAGGATTTTGTCTGGGCTGAGGAAGTGGTGCTGTTGCAATTTCCTCAGGAGCATCTTCTTGGTTTTCATCAGCGATGGGGATTGTTTCTTCACCAATTTCCTCAGTGGGGACAATGTCTTCAGTAGGCTTAAGCTTTATTGCTTCCTCAGGAGACAGCTTATCTGGATCAGAAGGCAATTGCTCTCTTTGCGAGCCATTAGTTTCATCGAACCGCACATCTACAGTCTCAACAACTTTGTTGTGATAGTTGTTGAAGACTCTGTAGGTGTGCGAGTCCTTTCCATAACCGAGCATAAAACCTTCATGTGCCTTAGGTGCAAATTTCGAGCTATGATGAGGATCTTTAATCCAGCATTTTGCATCGAAGACTTTGAAATAACTTACATTGGGTTTCTTGTCAGTGAGGAGTTCATATGAGGTTTTCTTGAGGAATTTGTGAAGATATACCCTATTGATGATATGACATGCAGTGTTGATTGCTTCAGGCCAGAAGCGACGAGGAATCTGATATTCTTCAAGCATAGTTCTTGCCATTTCAACCAGAGTCCTATTCTTTCTTTCGACGACACCATGCTGCTGAGGAGTATAAGGAGCAGACAATTCGTGAGTAATACCAAGTTCATCAAGATAATCATCAAGACCAGTGTTTTTGAACTCGGTTCCATTATCACTCCTAATATGTTTGATCTTGATGCCGAAGTTTGTCGAGGCCCTTGAAGAAAATCGTTTGAAGATTTCCTGCACTTCAGTTTTATACACTATGATATGCACCCAGGTGTATCTGGAATAATCATCAACTATGACAAAGCCATATAGAGATGCTGCATTGGTTAGTGTTGCATAGTGAGTAGGTCCAAATAAATCCATATGAAGCAATTCGAATGGACGTGTAGTGGTCATGATGGTTTTGGAGGGATGCTTGGATCTGGTCATTTTCCCAGATTCACAAGCACCACAGAGATGATCCTTGAGGAATTTGACTGATTCGATGCCAATGACATGCTTCTTCTTTGCAAGTGTGTGCAAATTCCTCATGCCTGCATGACCTAGTCTTCTGTGCCACAGCCATCCTTCTGAGGTTTTTGCTAGTAAGCAAGTGGCTGGTTGAGGACCTGTAGAGAAGTCAACAATGTACAAATCCCCTCTTCTTACACCTTCGAAGACTTTGGATCTGTCAGATTCCATGATGACTACACATCTATATCTACCAAAGATAACAATCATATCAAGATCACAAAGCATCGAGACTGACATGAGGTTAAAACCAAGGGATTCAACAAGCATCACTTTGTCCATATGCCTATCCTTGGAAATAGCTACTTTGCCAAGTCCCAATACCTTGCTTTTACCTTTATCAGCATATGTGATTTGCTTCAGAGGTGATGGAGTTAGTGGCATATTCATCACTAGGCTTTTATCACCAGTCATGTGATGTGTGCAGCCACTATCGAGAACCCGCTCAGTATTTTTGGGTTTGTCATCCTGCAGATGAATTAGTACAGCTTACCATCTCATATGCTTCAAGTTTGAAGAATATGATACTAATTTCATCATAACAGAAATGTAAGGACGTGTGAAATATTTCTATTTCATCAATCATTAGCTTGCGTCCTATCAAGCATTTCCTTAGGTCTCCAGCAAATTCTTCAGATGATGATTTTCATCTGGAGACCTGTCCTGCAGAAGTGATTAGTTTGATTTCTTCACCACCCACATTTGAAGGGGTGGCAAAGCGTTCATCATCCTGCGAGCACCATATGAAAAAGGTGGCATTGATGCTAATGCACTTCTCTTAACAGTAGGGGGTTAAAATACTCATATGAGTATGCAGGGAACTGGTTTGAGGATTTATGAACATAATGATTTGAAGAATAGCGCTCATAATCATATTCCTTGTAGTTTCCCTGCATGTTAGACGCATAAGCATGGGTATGAGCATAGTTTTGACCAGTTGAGGATTTTGATCCTCTTGAAGACTTTGGTCCTCCTGAGGAATTTGATCTGGGGTTCAGATTCTTCAGAAGTGATGTCATGAGGAAATTCACTTGAAGATTTTCAAGACAACTTTTGGGAACCCAGATTTTCCTCAGAGGAGGGCCATTCCTGCAGTTAGTTCCAACATATCGAGCAAATACTTTACCAGATTGATCTTTGAACAGTTTATAGTTGGAATCAAATGACTCATCAGAGGAATAGGATAATTCACATGAGAAGCCAGTTAGATTAGATGGATCAAAAGGAGGCCCAGTAGAAGCAACCCATGAGGTTTTGAGATACTGCTCGGGTTTCCAATAAGATCCATCATCATTCAGTTTCCTCTCAAAGGCAATTCCTTCTTTCCTCGGGTTCCTCTTCAAGATATGCTTTTTGAGCACATCACAAAGGATTTGATGTCCTTTGAGGCTTTTGTACATGCATGTCAAGTACAATTCCTTCAACCCTGCATTTTCATCAGTGATATTTGTGTTTTCCTCAAGTGAGGAAATAGACACAACAGGTGCAGTTGAAGAATTTGTAGCAGTGGTAGCATTTGAAGATTCTGGTGAAGAATTAGCAGTTTCACGATCAATGCATTTAAGACATGGAGGAATAAATTCAACTTGACTAGCGCTGATCTGTTGAGCTAGTAATGAATCATTTTCCGTACGAAGATCATCATAAGACATCCTCAGCTTCTCAAGATCAAGCTTCCTTTGAAGAAATTCGTACGAAAGCTTCTCATGATCAGTAAGGAGTGTATCATAACGATCCTGAAGAATATCAAATCTAGACTGAAGATTTTTCATGTCATCAGCGAGGATTTGATTAAGATTCATTTCATCATTCAGCAGATCATCACTTTTGTCTAGCAGTTTTTGAAGCTTTTCCAGAGCAGTTTGTTGTTTAGTGGCAATGATGGCAAGTTTACTGTAACTGGGTTTTTTGTAATCATCATGTTCACAGTCACTTGAATCAGATGAGGAGGCATTATGTGATACCTTTGAACCTTTTGCCATGAAGCAATAGGTTGGAGCGAAGTCATCAGCATAGTCATCAGTATGGATGGTGCACTCATTTTCTTCAAGATTGAAGATTGACTTGCTGACGAAATTGGTTGCTAGTGCAAGACTAGCCTGCCAGGATTCTGAATCTTCTCCAGAGCCTTCTTCATCATCACATTCTTCTGATTCTGCCTCGGAATCCATTTCCTTGCCAATAAGTGCCCGAGCCTTTCTGAAGCTAGTCTTCTTGTGTGAGGAGGACTTTGAGGATGAGGATTTTGAAGATTTCATCTTCTTCTTTGAGTCATCAGAACTGTCATCCTTGTATTTCTTCTTCTTTGATTCCTTTCCCCAGCGAGGACAATCAGCAATGTAATGGCCTGATTTCTTGCACTTGTGACAGGTCCGTTTCTTGTAGTCCTCAGATGCAGATTCTGATTTCCTCATGTCTCTTCTTGATGATTTACCGAACTGGCCTCGTCGTGTAAATCTCTGGAATTTCCTCACAAGCATTGCATGTTCCTGACCAAATTCTTCAGGGTCACAACTGCTGTCATCTGTGTCTTCTTCTTCAAATGAGGAAATTGCCCTTGCCTTCAGTGCACGTGGTCTGGAATAGCTTTGTCCATATAGATCTCTCTTTTCTTCTAGCTAGAATTCATGGGTATTTAGCCTTTCAAGGATATCAGCAGGATCTAGCATCTTGTAGTCTGGTCTTTCTTGTATCATCAGAACTAAAGTGTCAAATGAAGAATCCAAAGATCTCAGCAGTTTCTTCACAACTTCGTGATCAGTGATGTCTCGAGCTCCCAGTGCTTGCAGTTCATTTGATATGTCAGTTAGGCGATCAAAGGTGTCTTGGCAGCTTTCATTGTCATGTCTTTTGAAGCGATTGAAGAGATTGCGAAGAATATCAACACGAGAGTCGCGCTGGGTTGATACTCCTTCATTTACCTTGCACAGTCTTTCCCAGATCAGTGTTGCAGAGCCTAAGGCACTTACTCTTCCAAACTGGCCAGGGCTCAGATGACCACAGATGATGTTCTTCGCTTGAGAATCAAGTTGCTTGAATTTCTTCACATCAGCTGCAGTGACACTAGCAGAAATGATGGGAACACCATTTTCCACAATATACCAGAGATCATTGTCTATAGCTTGTAGATGCATTTGCATTTTGTTCTTCCAGAAGGGAAAATTATTTCCCTCGTAGGTAGGACATGCTGCAGTCACCTTAAACATGCCTGCAGTCGACATAACTAAACTCCAGGTGGTTAAACCAAAATCACACAGAACAAGGGAGTGCCTTGCTCTGATACCAATTGAAAGTGCGTTATATCGACTAGAGGGGGGTGAATAGGAGATTTTTAGAATTTCATCACTGAGGAAATTCCTTTTGAGGAAATTCCTCACTGATGACTAACTTACAGCGGAAACAGTTAAGGATCAGTTGTGCAATCGTTCACAACAGCAGTATTACAGAGTGAAGATTATGAAAACAGATTGCACAACAAGCAGGCACGCAGAATACAAATGATGATTTACTCAAGTGAAGAATTTGAGGTTGAGGAAATTCAGAGAAAGTCTTCAGCAAATTCTTCAAACAGTCACAGTGAAAGTCATCAACACATATTGCAGAGAATGTAAAGAGTTGAGGAATTAGAACCCGATTCTTGGTGAAGACTGTTGTTGATGACCCAGTTCCAACTGCTGTGACAGTTGTACATCTGGTTTGGAGCGGCTTGGTATTTAAACCAAAGGACACCCAGTCCCGGGACACACAGTCCCTACCGTATTCTCCTTGAGCTAAGGACACACAGTCCTCGCCCAACACTCGTGGTAAGTCTTCAGGGCAGACTTCCAAACCCTCACAAACTCGGTCACCCGGCGATCCACAATTGACTGCTGGATTGCTCTAGACCATGACACCTAACCGTCTGGAGGATGCACAGTCCTCAAACGTAAAAGGCTTCAGTCCCACATAGGAACAACTTCTTCAGTGATGCTCAATCACTAGGTTTGGTTTGTGGTTTCGGTGGGTGGTGTATTTCCTCACTGATGATTTACTCTCATAGGCTCTGAGGAATTTGGGTTGCTCTTATGACAAGTGTCAGTTTCGAACGGAGCAGCCAACCAGCTAGTGGTTGTGGGGGGCGGCTATTTATAGCCTGGGAGCATCCCGACATGATTTGACATTAATGCCCTTAAATAATATGACCGTTGGAGTGGATAAGATCAGTGACTTGGCGTGTCTTATCGAAACGGTCGGGACCCTCAACTGTGAGAGTCCTCATGTCACTCATATTCCTCACTTGAAGCTTTTGGTAGGATTTGGTTGGGTTGAGCATCATGAGGAATTCCATTCCATAGTGTTACTTTGACCCCCTTTAACAGTACGGTCTTCCTTTTCATCAAATGCGAAGAAAGTAAAACAGAAAACGTAAATCTTCATGCTTCAATTTCTTCAGAACGATTTTCTTCAGGAACCACCGATCTTCTCAATATCAATATCTTCATGAGGAATATCAATATCATCGCAGATTCTTCGCGATTCATTTCTTCAGCTTCAGACCAAATTCTTCAACTGAAGACATATATTTTTAGGGGTCGATATTCTTCAAATATCTCAAACTCCTCAATGACTTATAGATCCTGTGTACACTTATAAACACATTAGATACTTAACCTATAAGTCTTCAAACCACCAAAATCACTAAGGGGCACTAGATGCACTTACAATTATCAAATATGTTTTTTTACAGAATTGTATAGGTGCTATCGATGGATCCCATGTTCCTATTACCATTGCACGTGAGAGTGTTGCCCCATTTCAGAATAGAAAGGGCACCCCCAGCCAAAACATAATGATTGCATGTGACTTTGAATTGAAGATCACATTTATATCGTGTGGCTGGGTGGGGCGTGCAATAGATGTTAGGGTTCTTCGATCTGCAATGAACTCTGGATTTAAAGTACCCGATGGGAAGTTTTACATTGTCGATGGTGGTTACCCAAACACCACATCCTTCCTTGCACCGCATCGGGGTGTGAGATATCACTTGAATGAATTTGGGCATGGCCAACATCGTCCATAGAACCACAGAGAATTATTCAATCTTCAACATGCTATGCTGCAAAATAATGTAGAAAGGACCCTAGGAGTTCTTAAGAACCGATTTCTGATTCTCAATGTCGGGACATGACATTCAATTAGGAACCAAGCGAGGATTCCAACATCTACCACAATCTTTCATAACATCATCAAATTGCATGCTAGTGATGAGGAATGACTTGACAACCAGCCACATCACATACCTCTAGCTGATTCTGTCAATGTACCCAATGACAATCATAACTACCAAGGGAACAACACCCAAGGAAATTCTTTGCAGGATGAAATTTAAATGAAAATGTGGAATGATTTCCCACATAATTAACTATTTGTAAGTTTATGGATGTAATTGACTCTTTCTAATTCAACTGATTAATTGTCTTCAGTTTCTGTGTTAATTTGTTTTATCTAAACAGATATGTATATGCAAAAGGATCTCCCAAATTCAACTTGGCACAAGCTGCTACCTTATTAAGAAAGTAGGTCTTCTTGGTGCTAAAATGGATTCACCAGGGGTTACCAAAAATATTTCTCCAAAAGGTATTCTTGTTTATCACTACAAGAACAACAACATTTTTATACTAGGTATCATGTTGGATGATCTTGTTTGTCACTACAATTTCTTCATGTCACAAGTATTTTGATGCACACAGCCATTTGATATGAATCTGAATTTTCCGAACATCATTCTTAGCCTTGTGCTTTAGTTGGCTTGTGTAGTTGTGAAACAAAGAGCACAATGGAGTTTAGGACTTGAAAAAGTTTTGGCGGAGATACTTATGGACCACGGTACTCCTTACCATTGAGGGCAAAATGGATGGAGCAAGGAAACTTGGAACTTGATGGTGACAAGATTCCATGCAAAACACAAACATGTGAAGTTCTCAAAGCTTCAAATTCAAGATAAGGGGAAGGAGCTCAAAACAAAATACAGGATGTTAAAAGAAGCTCGAAAGCAAAGCGATGTTGGCTAGGATGACAAAATATGTATGATAGAAGCTGACACGGACCTTTGAGACAGTCTGATGATTGTAAGTTCTTTAATTTCACCCTTCGATATGGTTACATTTTGTACCATGGTAATACTCATCTATTACTCTGGTTCTTTGTAGTCATATCCAAGTATCGGGAAATTCAAGAAGAAATCTTTTCCTTTCTATGACTGACTAGGAGAACTCTATGATGGTAAGTTTACGAACTTCTGTTGCTTCCTCTTAACTCTTACCTCTGCCTATTTCTTGGTTACTTACATGCATCTTGCAGGGTATACAACTGAGGGTACCTATAATTTCACATCCATTACAAATTGACGAAGACTTTCATGATGAAAGAGAGGTTGAGTAAGTAAAACAAAGTGGTGACTTGCAGATGATGAATCAAGTGCAACATGATGAAGATGACTTACAAATTCTGGATCAAATGAATGTTGCACATAGGAAGGAGGATGTCAATCCAAGTGAAGAAGTGGGTCGTAAAATGGTTGGTTCAGGAAAGATGCCCCAAAAGAAGCCCAAGAACAGTGGAGATGTGATTGCTGGAGCATTAAATAAGTATATAGAGTTGAAGAAAAGGCAAGTAGATGATGGAGCTGCATACTTGGCCAATGAAAAGGCAGAGGCAACAAAATTACATGACTTCTCTATCACCAAGAGCATGGATGTGTTGAAAATAATGGAGGATGTCACCCGCATCGAGAAGATCAAATCATTCAACGTCTTCAAGGAAGCTGCAAACCGTGAGATTTTCATCAATGTCGTTGCTGATGATAAAGAGACTGTTGTTATGTGGCTTCGGAGCTAGATGTCCCCATGATGTATGTTCAATATTTGAGCTCTCAAGTGTTTACTATAATGCTTCTGCACCTTTTTCTGCCTTGTATGTGCACCAGATTCAACTTCCCTAGATGACTAGATGCATCCATATCTCAGAAAATTCTCTGAAACTTCTCTGGAATATATCTTAGATAATTGTTTCTTGTCACATCGAGAGAAGTTGAACATGTAATATGTAATATGCATCCATATGGCATATTTTTAGATGACTATAAATGTGTATCTTGTCATCCATATGTTATATCTCAGATAATTGTTTATTTCTACATGACTTTCTGTTATATGTAATATGTGCTGGAACATAGAAGCTATTTTTGATCCTTGAATTCTCTTTATGTTACATGCTTGTCTCTTTTGCATGATTTTATTTGCAAGAAATCAACAGAAAATTGCATAGTAACAATGTGTTTAGAAATTTGTCAATCTTGTATAGTTCACGAACAATTAGTTTGTGATAGATTTTCTTACTAAGCATAGCCTCATATTAATATGCTTTCCTGATTGTTGTTTCAAGTATAAAAAACATGTTCAACTCTTTTTTGGTTCATCAGGTTCTGAGGCACTCGAGGAAGCAAGGTTGGATAGTTTTGGCCACTCAGATTCTAGATGATCATGACATCGAAACAACAATTCATCTCCATTACAAAATTATTCTCATACTTTCTTGGTTAGTAATAATTCCCAGCCTTGCTTGGTCTACAAAAACATAATTGGTCCTAAGTAATTGCAAAAGTAGTCAAGTACTATGTTTTGCATTATCACTTTTGCAAAATTGTGACATGGATGTGGTGACTGTTATTGCTATGATGAGATATTTATTCTAAGTCATGCAAAATTAAGTTGTTGATGTGATGATCCGCAAAGATCACATTTTTATTTTTATTATCCAATTATCGTTGTGGCTGTTGTGCCATTCTAATTTGTGCTTTGTTGTTGCTGTTGTCCCAGCTCACCGAATGTTAAAAGATCCGATTTTTATTTTTCACCTTATCAGAATGTAGGACAGTTGTTGCAATTTGTGCTATGTTGCTATACCAACATAGGAAACTATGGGGTGGGGGATTACTAGGAAATTGAGGGGATTTGGTGGAGGGGAGGGGATCACCAAATCCCCTCCAATCCCCAAGCCCATTGGGGGTGAAAAAACAACAGTGTCGAACGAGGCCTGAGGTAAATAAGTTGTGAGGCAAATTATTTGAGCCCCTATCTTGCTATGTGTCCCATGGAAACATGAGCTCCAAAAATATGTCTTGAACGTGAGCAATCATAGAAGATTAAATTATAGTTGAGTATGTGAACCACTCAACAAGAAAGCTCTTACATAGACTCTTCTCTGAAATATGATGAATTATGATTGTCCCAATGACTAAGAACATGGTTTGTTGATTGTCAATAGGGTTTATGCTTCATACTCCAATACTTGTGAATGGATTGTTACTTGTTCATGAGGAGATATATGATAAAATACTTGTTGTTATGCTAATATTCATGATGCTCTCATGTACGTATTTTGTTTTTATTGACTTCTTCCGCTCAAGTCATGTGGCCAATATTTTCGAGCTCGACTTTCTCTTGAGGACAAGCGGGGTTTAAGCTTGGGCGAGTTGATACGTCCATTTTGCATGATGATTCATTATTGATATTTGTGTTATTGTTTACCACTATTCCCTACTATCATACAGTTCTTATGCCCTTTCTCTCTAAATATGCATGGTACATCACAAAGAGGAAAATATGTGGAAACTCGGATTCTCGACCAGGAAACCAAGAAAAAGGCAGAAAAATCACTAGACTCCAAATGACCTGAAACTTCAGGGAGAAATTGTATGGAATATTTAAGAATTTTTGGGCCAAAAATATACCAGAGGGGGGCCACCTAGTGGCCACAAGCCAACAAGGCGCACCCACCCCCTGGGCACGCCGTGATGGCTTGTGGGGCCCCTGCAGGCCTCCTGACAACCCTCTTCTTCTATATGGTGCGCTTTACCCAAGAAAAAACACAAGCAAAATTTCAGGATGAAGCTCCACCGTCTCGAGGCAGAAAACTAGGCAGAGGCCCTTTTGCTCTTTGGCAGAGAGATTCTGCCGGGGGAATTCCCCTCCGGGAGGGGGAAATTGAATCCATCGTCATCACCAACGCTTCCTCCTTCGTTGGAGGACCATCTTCATCAATATATTCACCAACACCATCTCATCTCCAACCCTAGTTCATGTCTTGTATTCAATCTTTGTCTCAAAACCTCAGATTGGTACCTGTGGGTTACTACTTGTGTTGATTACATCTTGTAGTTGATGCTTGTTGGATTACTTGGTCGAACATATTATGTTCATATCCTTGATCATTATTATTATACCTCTGATCTTGAACATGTTGATGAGGTGTGAGTAGTTACTATTGTTCCTGAGGACATGTGAGAAGTCTTATTATAAGTAATCATGTAAAGTTGGTATTCATTTGATATTTTGATGATATGTATGTTGTTACTTTTCTTAGCGGTGTCATGTGAACGCCGACTACATGACACTTCACCATGTTATGGGCCTGAAGGGAGTCATTGTGGAGTAACAAGTAGATGATGGGTTGCGAGAGTGACAGAAGCTTAATCTCTAGTTTACGCGTTTCTTCATGAAGGGCTGCTTTGTATCCACATGTTTAATGCTATGGTTAGATTTATCTTAATCCGTCTTTCGTAGTTGCAGATGCTTGCGACAGAGGGTAATAATAAGTTGGTTGTTTGTTCAAGTAAGAACATCACCTTAGCACCGGTCCACCCACATAAAAAATTATCAAAGTAGCGAATGCGAATCAACTCAACATGATGAACATGACTAGACAGAAATTCCCACATGTCCTCGGGAGCGCTTGCTTAATATAAAAGTACTTTCAGGCCCGTCCTTTGCTATAAAAAGGATTGGGCTACCTTTCCAAAGCTTTGATACTATTGTCACCTGTCACTTGTTACGAATTATCTTGCTACAAAACTATCTATCGTTGTTACTTACAACACTTGTAGAGAATATCTTGCTGAAATCGGCTTGTCATTTCTTTGTGCTCCTCATTGGGTTCGACACTCTTACTTATATAAAGGACTACGATTGATCCCCTATACTTGTGGGTCATCATAATCCCCTACTTGAACATGGTGTTTCACGCCACATATTATTATTCAATGATGTGTTGCCATCCTATGATGTTTAAGTAGATTTATGTTGTCTTTTGGGTTGATTGATGATCTTGATTGGCTTGAGTGTATGTTTTATTTTGGTGTTGTCCTATGGTGTCCTCCATGCCGCGCAAACGTGAGGGATTCTCGCTGTAGGGTGTTGCAATAGTTCATGATTCACTTATAGTGGATGACTAGAGTGACAGAAGCTTACACCCGAGTAAGTGGATTGTTGCGTATGGGAGTAAAGGAGAATTGATGTTTAATGTTGTGGTTTGGTTTACCTCAATGATTTCTAACAGTTGCGGATGCTTGCTAGATGTCCAATCATAAGTTCATATGATCCAAGTACGGCAAGTATATTAGCTCATGTCTCTTCCTTGTATAAAATTGCAAGAATGATTACCGATCTTGTTATCAATTGCCTAGGATGATTCCGCACACCATACCATCATTATTTCACACTCGCTATTTCTAATATATTATAATATATGCTAACTTTATTTAGGAAAAGCTATCCTCTTTATACCCACAACGCAGTTTTATTTCTCGTTACTAGATAGAAGCAAAGCAAACGCTCGGTGTACGTAGAGTCGTATCGATGGCAGATAGGAGTTGACAGAATATTGATATTACCTTTAGCTCCTTGTAGGTTCGACACTCCATATTTATCACTTCCATCTTTTGAAAGTGCTACAATGATTCCTTGCACTTGGGGATTATCATCGACTCCCTCTTTATCGTGCGGAGCGGCCGTAGACCCCCGGCTCTCTTTTGAGTGTCGTGAGGGGCGTTCGCGAGCTCGATGAATCGGCAAAGGAGCTTCCCGCAGCGAAGGAGCCGGGGGATAGCCCGTGGCCGAGGAGCGCCTACCTGCGGTTGTACTCCTCTGTCTTGCGACGGACGAGGGACACCGGCGGCTCAAGGCCTCAATTGGTGTATCGCAGGGTGGACCGCTTCGTCGGCGCATCGGCGAGGACGCGACACTTCCATTCGGGGTCGTTGCCACAGTGTCGACCAGAGCTCCACATCCCGACCCACATTGTGGAGGATCGATGGGCGGGGCAACAAATTTTTACCACCAACGGCGAGAAATCAAAGGGGGAATGGGGAATCACGGTGGCGGGGGGGGATAGTGTTTCGACCCGTTTATCGGCCGTGGACCAGGATATATACTGCGCGCGTGGGGCGGGGATACGTTTCTGGGCCATTGTAAAAAAATTACGGACCGGGCCGACTATACGGGGTCTGATCTAGCCTAAAAATCGGACCAAACCCGTATAGCGGCCGGAATTATACGGGTCGTGTGGTTTTAAGGGGTCCGCTAGAGATGCTCTAAGCAAAGTCCTCACATATATGCCTATTTCCACCTATTTGATCTTCCCCTCGGTCACAACTACTATTTTTTCGGTCGGGAAACATAAACTTCTTACGTCAACGGTAGCTTGTTTGCGTCACTGTTCAATAGCAGCACTTTTCGTGGGCACGATACTCAGGGTCCCTTGGGGAAAGAGGCGAGGAGTATCAATATCAGAAATGGGATCAATGGTAATCGACCTTTTTTCTCGCACCGTAGCCAAGGAAGCATCTTCGCTACCCTAGCTAGGTGACTAAAGGTATCACTTAAGTTAATTTTGTTTTTATCTTTTGTCACTTTTTGTTGTAGTTGTAGAAGAACTCAGAAACAGATTATCATGACAAAGAAACTTGGGGAGTTTGCAACTTCCAGTGAGAATTTTAGGCACACTCCTATTGTTTTACCAAATGTTGTTGCTGAGCGATTAGATATTAGACCACACTTGGTCACTGGTTCAACATAACCAATTCAGTGCAGATGTCGTCATGCATTTACGCACTTTCACTGAATTGTGATATAACATGTATAAAAGACTATGAGCCTCACGCATTGAGGTTGTGTCTATTTATTTTTCTCTGAGAGAAAAAGCTAAGAAATTGCTTTTAGCCTTGCCTAGAAGAACCATTCCCTAATGGAGCATGTGTTGCAGCATAACAACGTTTTGCCCACCTGCTAAGATTATGCAATTGCGTTCTAACATTACAAATTTTAAGAGGAAGATTGTGAGCAACTAGCGCTGACTTAAGATAGGATGAAAGATACAATATAAAATTTTCCCAATCATTTTAAAATTTTGTTTGTGTTTAAAAAAAATTCTCAGAAGGTTAAGAAACTATACGGGTTTTCAAACTTTGTTCACGAATTCAAAAATGTTTCTGTTTTTTTTTTTCAAAAGATGATCACGATTTAAAAATTGTTTGGATTTAAAAAAATCATATTTTCAAAAAAAGTTCAGAAGATTAAAAAAATTGATTTCTAATTTTTTGTTTGTGGTTTCAAAGAATGTTCACAGATTTCAAAAACTATTCACGTTTAATATTTTTCGGGACATCGAATATTTCAGTTTTAATTCACTAACTTTATGTGAATTCACGAACGACTTTTGAATCGGTGACCACTTTTTCGAATTCACAATGTTTATTTAATATTCGCGTACTTGTATTTCAAATTTATAAATTAAACAGAGAGGAAAATGATGAAAAGAGAAAAAAAAAATGATATGCAGCGCACTATGCTAGCGATCGTGCGAGCGCGAGCGTCCGACGCTGGCGAAGCGACGCTCGATAGCGCTCGCTGTAAGCGGTCGTTAGCAGGGCTCCTCCGTCTCCGCGCCGCCGCCGAGCTCTCCGCTGTCCAGTAAGCTGCCGGCGTGTTAGCGGAAGCGACTGCCGGTGCCTGTTCACCGTCAACTGCCCCTCTTCTCCAGGTTCTCGCGCGCTGATGGAACTGCTGAGAAGAGGGACAGGTGCTGATGCTGATGCTCACTGTCCATCCAACCTTTAGTTTTTAATGCACGCAACCAGTCCTTTCTTAATCTGTGCACTGATCTGTGTTTATCTTCTAATGAATGTGGTATGTCTTTTCTTAATCTTTTTTTCGTTTGCATTTTGTCTTTTCTTAATCTCTGCAAGGATCTGTGTTTATCTTTATCCATCGGATGCATGACGCATTTGTCCAATTTTTCAAATGGCGCTGGTGCCTGGTGGAGCGCTGAAGGGGCAGACGGGCAGTCGTTGAACGCAACCAATTCAGCGACCCGATCACGAGCGGCAAAAAATTATACGTATATCTCAAGACTCAAGACCCAGGTATATTTCCCTGAAAAGAAATGCCATGTGCATGCATTCAGACAAAGGCTTAAACTGAAACGGGCAGGCACACACTGTAGGGTCTGAAGGCAGAGAAATGTTGTTTAATCTGGTTGATTTCCACGAGGTTGCTGTTGAGATTATTTCTCTTTCTGATATAGATTCTCTCCGAAGCCAAAGAAACAGCTATCCACAGAAGAACACAACCACAGATGGGTGCTTCTGCTGCCTTCTTCTGCCTCCTGCTGTCCCTCTGGGTTAAGGATGCAGCTGCAACTGGTCTTGGCTTCACAAGAGGTGATTTCCCACAGGAATTCGTCTTTGGAGCTGGAACCTCGGCGTACCAAGTAAGTAATCGATCTTGTTTCGGCTGAAAGTTCTGCCGTGTTTAGTTCATCGGGTGCCGTCGTCCGTTTAATCAAATCAATTTTGATGTTTTTTTGGCCTGCAGTATGAGGGTGCTGTTGCTGAGGATGGCAGGAGCCCAAGCAGTTGGGACATTTTCACTCACGCAGGTTGGTTGCTAGTACATGTTTCTGAAATCTGCCTCTGGTTTTCGGTTGCTGCAATGCCTGCTTATATTTTGTTTTAGCATGGGTGCATATGACCTGACCATGGATATTTCCTTATGCGTAACAAATAGCACCTTGAGCAATTTGTGATGAGTTTTTCCTGATGTGTTGAACTGATATTTGAGATGAGTGCCCTCTTTTTTTTTGCGATCAGAGATGAGTGTCCTCTTGGTGAAACAATTTACACAGCATGTATGTTGCTGAAGCATAACTAAATTAAATTAAGAGTAATCATTGGCAATAGCCAAGACCAGAAGTTGATGTGGTTGACCAATCACAGTTACGCCAATTTTGACAGCTAGATTTTTTATTTTGCAGGAAAAATGTCAGACAAAAGCACGGGAGATGTTGCTTCAGATGGATACCACAAATACATGATAAATAATATGGGGCCTTGCAAAATCTTGAACATTTCTCTGCTTTAGTAATTATGAAAGAAATTTGGCTTATCTGATGTTGCAGGAGGATGTCAAGCTCATGTCTGAGACAGGCCTAGAGGCCTATAGGTTCTCCATCTCCTGGTCAAGGCTCATTCCAAGTACATGACCTTCATCAGAACATATTTCTCTAATTTTCTATTTATCTCATCGTTTCTGGAAATTTTGGGTTTGTAGATGGACGTGGAGCTGTCAATCCCAAAGGGCTAGAGTACTACAATAATATCATTGATGAGCTAGTGAATCATGGCAAGTTTTTTTTCTTAGATCTTTGAGCATTCAAATGTTTAACTGCAATCCATTGTTAGGTTCATCCTTCGTATGATCAATGTTCCTTCTCAAGAAATGCATACAAAATAAAAGTTTGAACCCTCTTGTCTCCGTGGTATTTATCCCAGGAATTCAAGTCCACATCACACTTCACCATCTCGATCTCCCCCAGATTCTTGAAGACGAGTATGGTGGATGGTTAAGCCCCATAATTATGTAAGTGTATATATGCTTTCACTACCAAAAAGATAACTCTACCCCGGTGGTGATTTTATATGTCATGGGCATACTTACGACATGCTCTTTTGCCATATTCATATTTTCAAATCTATAAAATGCAGCGAAGATTTCACAGCATATGCAGATGTTTGCTTCAGGGAGTTTGGAGACAGGGTTGCATCTTGGACGACAGTGAATGAGCCAAATATTGGTATATTGGCATCTTATGATGTTGCTATATTCCCTCCTGGCCGTTGCTCGGATCCATTTGGAGCAACAAAGTGCACCGCTGGGGACTCTACTGTGGAACCATACATAGCAGCTCATAATACCCTTATGGCGCATGCATCAGTTGTCAGTCTCTACAGGAAAAAATATCAAGTGAGTGGATGATCTTGTATTTTAAATAGTTTTGGTGATGCTTAGGTTCTTCGTGACCTGTGATATTCTAAACTGTTTAGCTTGTCTCACGGGTGGAGGCACCATTTTTAGTCATTACACATTAACCACATCGTAATTCAACTTTTTTATTAATACATGTTTCAACACTGGCTACACATTGAGGATTGTATTTATTGGGGGAGTAGTCGATTTATTTCTTTATGTTCCTGGGCCTGTTCCCTTTAAAACAGGGACATCATGTACATAGACTTTTGTTCTTCGTTTTCTAAAAGAGGTACTCCCTCCGATCCATATTAATTGCCTCTGATTTATACCTCCGATCCATATTAATTGTCGGGAATTAATATGGATTGGAGAGAGTATTACATTCTTCGTTATTTCCTTGTCACGGTGCAAATATCCGAGTATATAAGCTCATAAAAAACCTAAGGAACCTTGTTGGATGTAGGCCATGCAAAAAGGAGTTATTGGCATAAGTATCTACTCCTTCTGGAGTTATCCATTGACAAATTCCACTGTGGATTTAGATGCAACTCGGAGATGTAAAGATTTCTTCTTCGGCTGGTATGATGTTCTGCCTTCATTTTGTCACTGGAAGCATTTAACCTGCATAACACGTGCATTGTTGAGATCTTAAGTTAAGTGTGGTACTGGCAGGATACTAGATCCATTGGTGTTTGGGGACTACCTGCAAGTAATGAAGAAGAATGTTGGCTCTCGCCTTCCACCCTTCACGGAAGTTCAGTCTGAACTTATCAAGGGTTCTTTAGATTTTATTGGAATAAATCACTACTACTCTCTCTACGTGAATGATCACCCTCTAGAAACAGGCGTTCGAGACCACAACGCAGACATATCAGTTAGTTTAAGGGGTAAGGAGTATCGTTTTTGGATAGTGATGCTAGGATTGTTGCTTAACTGCTCATGGTTGTGTACTATATGTGGATGTGCAATTCGATTGCTTTTTTGAAGTCCTTTTTTCTAGGATATTCATTCTTCATCTAATGGTAATTATGTAGTTGCACTAGAAATTGTGTGAATAATAGGCTTGATATTCATTTTTCTAGCAACGGTCACACAAGCAAATAAGGGAATTCTTGAATCCTGATTACCAAAAAAAAGGAGGGGGTATGTTATTCCTGCTAAAGCTTTATGGGTCCAGATTCACCAGTCACATAAATTGGGCATTTCTCTGAGTTAGTCTTGAGTCATCCCTCGAAACACGTTTAATTAGTGTCTATAATGTATGGGTCCAGATCCCAAAGCATGTTTTTCTACACTAATGTAAAAGAAAAGAGCTGAATGTATTGTTCTAACTGTTGATCCCTTTGTATGATGCAGGTTCTAGGATGGATCCATCATCTAGTCAGGTAAAAAAAAATATTATGTCATCAATGTGTTTGGCAAAGAAGTCGCCAATTTTTAGCTAAAAATGCAGTCATTTTGGCCATTCAATGTACATCCATTCCATTGGGTTATATGTTCTGAACTTCTTCAGAAGACTAGAAAGAAATACCCACTTAGAAACTGAATGATCTTTGTTGGAGCGCAGGGCCTCCCAGTAAATGTTCCAAGTGATCCCAAAGGGCTGCAACTTCAACTGGAGTACCTGAAAGAAACCTACAGGGACCTTCCGGTCTTTGTCCAGGAGAATGGCAAGCAGAATTCCCAGCCAGAAGCAAGCCTGTCGACGAACAAAGGTGCATATCGTTGCTTATGTAGTTACCTGATTTGTTTCAGGTATGGGATCTGCCGATGACAGCCTAGATGACACCGACAGGGTCGGTTTCCTGAGCAGCTACATGGAAAGGACACTGAACGCGATGAGGTGCGTCGAGATCAAATCAAATGAAACATATACCCGTTCATTCAGCATTGACTGTCATCTGCCGAAACAGTAGGGCAGCAGCAGCTCTGCCCGTTGGTTCATTCATGTCAACAGCGATGGAATTCGCAAGTTAAAATTTCCAGCTTTACGGTTCCCAGGGACAAAAGGAAAACATTCCGCCGTGCATTTCGTTGATGCTCTCTGGTTGTCGTGCAGGAAGGGAGCCGACGTGAGAGGCTACTTCGCGTGGGCGTTCATGGACCTGTTCGAGCTCCTGTCCGGGTACAAGTCGAGGTACGGGCTGTACCGCGTCGACTTCGCCGACGAGAGGCGGCCGCGGCAAGCCAGGCTCTCGGCCCGCTGGTACTCCGGCTTCCTCAGGCGCAATGGAACCACTGCGCTCGTTTCTACCGTACTTTCTAGGACGGCGGAGAACCGGGAGCTGAGCGCCGAGTCCTGAGTGGCAAATCAGGAGCAACTGTATATGCCTGCTGTGGCGCGTGCTTGCCCGTATACTCCTGTACAGATTCCGATGAGAATGTGTGCTTCTTGTGTGAGGTAGAGCATCAAAGAAAGGGAACTTTCGGATTGTATGTGTTGCATTTGTCTCCTCGCTGGCGCAACCCGGTCTCCAGTCGCGTCGGATCAATTTCTCACGTAGCCTGGTGGCGTCTGGGACGCGGATTAACTCAGTTTAACCTCATATGAGCACCGGTGAACAATTAAGTTTAAAAAAAAACAAAAACAAGTCAAAAATTATGTTTTTCTTAACATTTGACAAATGTTTTAAATGCTTGCAAATTTTTATCGTAAAATAACATTTGTGGAATCGTGGCAAAAAAACAAAAAAGATAACACCCGCATGTGTGGACGTTTGCAAATCGCTCACATGCATGAATCTGCGTCCGTTTGTGCTTTGCACTAATCTTGGTATTTTTTTGCAGTTTTTTATGCCACGTAGGATTGGGCTGGTGTGTGGTCATTTAAACATTTCACCCACACGTCCGTTACTTTCTCAGCATGAATCTTTTTTGGTTTTGGGTTTAAAAATGTTTTATCTTCTAATTAAAAAATACAATTAAACATCCGTTTTCACCATTAAATTCGTCTCGACGAGATCTTCAAAATCAGATCTCGTGTTAATATGTTTTGATGATTTTTTTTTCGGGCAACAGTTGCCATGATGTTATACAGTAGTTGTCATAGTGTTTACACTACAATTGCCATGACATGTTCTATCTATTTATTCTTATAGATTTAAAGCTATCTTTATATTTTCAACTATTTTTATGGCATTTTTTTATTAATTGACTATGATAACTTTTAGTAATTAACCACGGTAAATTTAATGCATGGAACATGACAATTTTTAGTAATCCATTACGGCAAATTTAGTTTATAGATCATGACAATTTTAGAATTTTGACCATGATCGATGAAAAAAAAGACCAAAATTGTCATGATGTTTACACTATAGTTGTCATGCATGTTCTACCTACTTTTTCTTCTAGATTTAAAGCTACCGCTATATTTTTTAACTACCTTTTACGCAAATTTTTATCAATTGATCATGGCAATTTTTTCATCATGGCAATTTTATTTTATGGTTCATGACAAGTCTAGTTTCATAATTCTCCGTTTTATAATATGTCAAAATTTAGTTTTAAATGTAGAAGAAAAAATAGCTGAAACATATCATGAAAACTTCACTCTAAACACTATGGCAACTACAGTATAACATCATGGCAACTGCTGCCCAAAAAATAATTTCATCGAAACATATTGTATGAAATCTAGTTTCGAAGATCTCGCCGCCATGGATTTAATGGTGAAAATGGATCTTCAATTGGATTTTTCATTTACAAGATAAAATATTTTGAAAACTGAAAATCCAAAAAGATACCCATATGCATGCATGCGGTGTGGGCGTTAGCTATTTTGCTAACACGCAAACGTGTGGGATATTTCTCTTACACATCAAACAAGATGTGTGGGCAATACCCTTAACGTCCATACGTGTGAGCGTTATCACGACCCAAAAAAAACTAGCACCCCAAAAATAACCTTTTTGAAGCATCAATTTTTTGTTGGGGAACGTTGCATGGGAAACAAAAAAAAATCTACGCACACGAAAACCTATCATGGTGATCATCATCTATGAGAGGGAGATCGGATCCACATACCCTTGTATATCGCTAAGCGGAAGCGTTAATAAACGTGGTTGATGTAGTGGTACGTCTTCACGATCCGTCCCTCGAACCGTCTCACGATCCGTCCCACGAACCGTCTCGCGATTCGTCCCACGATCCGTCCCGATCTAGCGCCGAACGGACGACACCTCTGCATTCAGCACATGTACAGCTCGATGACGATCTCGGCCTTCTTGATCCAACAAGAGAGACAGAGAAGTAGATGAGTTCTCCGGCAGCGTGACGGCGCGCCGGTGTTGGTGATGATCTATTCCTGCAGGGCTTCGTCCGAGCTCGGCAGAAATCTAATATATAGGAAGAACTATGAGGTGTAGGTTTGAGTTGCATGTGGCAAAGTTGTGTCTCAAACAGCCCTAAACCTTTAGTATATATATAGGAGGAGCCAAGGGGTGGGGCAAAGCCCTAGGGCGCCGGCCAAAGGTGGCCCTCCTTGGGTCGGCCGAAGTGGGAGGGAGGAGTCCTTCTCCAATCCCACTTGGATTAGGACTCCTTCCTTATTTTCCCACCTCTTTTGGTTTTCCACTTTTTTCCTGATGAGCTTTTCTTGGATGACTTTGTCAGCCCATTATATCTTATTGTACATTCAATAAACCCACGTGGACCCCTTGGGGCATGGTGGGCCCATGCAGTGGGCCCCCGGAACCCATTCGTCACTCCCGGTACACTGCCGGCAATGCCCGAAAACTTTCCGAAATCCAAACACCAACTCCCTATATATCAATCTTTGTTTCCGGAATCCAAACACCAACTTCCTCGTGATGTCCGTGATCTCATCTGGGACTCCGAGCAACCTTCGGTCACCAATACATATAACTCAACTATACTAAAACATCATCAAACCTTAAGTGTGCAGACCCTGCGGGTTCAAGAACTATGTAGACATGACCCGAGACACTTCTCGGTCAATATCCAATAGAGGGACCTGGATGCCCATATTGGACCCTACATATTCTACGAAGATCTTATCGGTTGAACCTCTGTGCCAAGGATTCATATCATCCCGTATAACATTCCCTTTGTCCTTCGGTATGTTACTTGCTCGAGATTTGATCGTCGGTATCCCTATACCTATTTCAATTATACCTATTTCAATCTCGTTACCGGCAAGTCTCTTTACTCGTTCTGTAATACAATATCCCGTGACTTACACTTGAGTCACATTGCTTGCAAGGCTTGTGTGTGATTTTGTATTACCGAGTGGGCCCTGAGATACCTCTCCATCACACGGAGTGACAAATCCCAGTCTTGATCCATGCTAACTCAACGGACACCTCCGGAGATACCTGTAGAGCACCTTTATAGTCACCCAGTAACGTTGTGACGTTTGATTCACACAAGGTATTCCTCCGATGTTAGTGAGTTACATGATCTCATGGTCATAGGAATGAATACTTGACACGTAGAAAACAATAGCAACAAAATGACACGATCACATGCTACGTTTATAATTTGGGTCTTGTCCATCACATGATTCTCCTAATGATGTGATCCCGTTATCAAGTGACAACACTTGTCTATGGCCAGGAAACGTTGACCATCTTTGATCAACGAACTAGTCAACTAGAGGCTTACTAGGGACAGTGTTTTGCCTATGTATCCACACATGTATTTGTGTTTCCAATCAATACAATTATAACATGGATAATAAACGATTATCATGAACAAAGAAATATAATAATAACTAATTTATTATTGCCTCTAGGGCATATTTCCAACAGTATCCCACTTGCACTAGAGTCAATAATCTAGTTCACATCACCATGTGATTTTAACGAATCCAACACCCATACAGTTATGGGGTTTGATCACGTCTTGCTCGTGAGAGAGGTTTTAGTCAATGGTTCTGAATCTTTCAGATCCGTGTGTGATTTACAAATATTTGTGTCATCTTATAGATGCTTCTACTACGTGTTATTCAGAAATACTCCAAATATCTACTCTACTATACGAATCCGTTTTACTGCTCAGAGTTATTCGGATTAGTGTCAAAGCTTGCATCGACGTAACCCTTTACAACGAACTCTTTAATCACCTCCATAATCGAGAAAAATTCCTTAGTCCACTAGTTACTAAGGATAACTTTGACCGCTGTTTTAGTGATTCAATCCTCGATCACCTTTTGTACCCCTTGACAGACTCATGGCAAGGCACACATCAGGTGCGGTACACAACTTGGCATACTTAGAGCCTACGGCTAAGGCATAGGGGACAACCTTCGTCCTTTCTCTTTCTTCTGCCGTGGTCGGGCTTTGAGTCTTACTCAAATTCACACCTTACAACATAACCAAGAACTCCTTCTTTGCTGATCTATTTTGAACTCCTTCAAAAACTTGTCTAGGCATGCATTTTATTGAAAGTTCTATTAAGCGTTTTGATCTATCTCTATAGATCTTGATTCTCAATGTTCAAGTAGCTCTATCCAGGTTTTCCTTTGAAAACTCCTTTCAAACAACCCTTTATGCTTCACAAAAAATTTACATTACTTCCGATCTACAATATGTCAACCACATATACTTATCAGAAATTCTATAGTGCTCCCACTCACTTCTTTGGAAATACAAGTTTCTTATAAACCTTGTACAAACCCAAAGGCTTTGATCATCTCATCAAAGCGTATATTCCAACTCTGAGATGCTTGCACCAGTCCATAGAAGGATCGCTGGAGCTTGCATACTTGTTAGCATCCTTAGGATTGACAAAACCTTCTATTTGTATCACATACAACCTTTCCTCAAGGAAACCATCGAGGAAACAATGTTTTGACATCCTATGTGCAATATTTCACAACAATGCAACAATTGCTAACATAATTCCAACATATTTTTAGCATCGCTACGAGTGAGTAAGTCTCATCATAGTCAACACTTTGAACTTGTCGAAAACATCTTTGCGATAAGTCGAGCTTTTCTTAATGGTGACTTTTCACCATCATAGTTTGTCTTCCCTTTAAAGATCCATCTTTACTTAACAGTCCTACGACCATCAAGTAGTTCTTCCAAAGTATACACTTTGTTTTCATACATGGATCCTCTCTCGGATTTCATGGCCTCCAGCCATTTGTCGGAATCCGGGCCCACCATCGCTTCTCCATAGCTCGTAGGTTCATTGTTGTTCAACAACATGACCTCCAAGACAAGGTTACCGTACCACTCTGTAGTAGTACGCGACCTTGTCGACCTACGAGGTTTGTAGTAACTTGATCCTAAGCTCAATGATCACCATCATCAGTTTCCACTTCAATTTGTGTAGGCGCCACAGGAACAACTTCCTGTGCCCTGCTACACACTGGTTGAAGTGACGGTTCACTAACCTCATCAAGTTCCACCACCCTCCCACTCAATTCTTTCGAGAAAAACCTTTCCTCGAGAAAGGACCCATTTCTAGAAACAAACACTTCGCTTCAGGATTTGAGATAGGAGATGTACCCAACTGTTTTGGATATCCTATGAAGATGCATTTATCCGCTTTGGGTTCGAGCTTATCAGACTGAAACTTTTTCACATAAGCATCGCAGCCCCAAACTTTTAAGAAACGACGGCTTAGGTTTCTCCAAACCATAGTCTATACTGTGTCATCTCAAAGGAAATACACGGTGCCCTATTTAAAGTGAATGTGGTTGTCTCTAATATATAACCCATAAACGATAGTGGTAATTCGATAAGAGACATCATAGTATGCACCATGTCAAATAGGGCGTGGCTATGACATTCGGACACACCATCACACTATGGTGTTCTCGGTGGCATGAACTGCGAAACAATTTCCACATTGTCTTAACTGTGTACCAAAACTCGCAACTCAGGTATTCATCTCTATGATCATATCATAGACAATTTATCCTCTTGTCACGATGATCTTTACTCTAAAATAGCTTTGAACTTTTCAATATTTCAGACTTGTGATTCATCAACTAAATAATCTTGTATCTACTCAAATCATCAGTGAAGTAAGAACATAACGATATCCACTATGTGCCTCAGCACTCATTGGACTACACACATAAAAAATGTATTGCATCCAACAAATTACTTTCTTGTTCCATGTGGTATGATTTTGCATGTCTCAAGTGATTCTAAATCAAGTGAGTCCAAACGATCCATCTGCATGGAGTTTCTTCATGTGTTTATACCAACAGGTATGGTTTGCATGTCTCAAACGTTTCAAAAATGAGTGAGTACAAAGATCCATCAGCGTGGAGCTTCTTCATGCATTTTACACCAACATGACTCGAGCGGCGGTGCCACAAGTAAGTGGTACTATCATTAATACTTTGTATCTTTTGGCACCAATATTATGAACATTTGTAACACTACGACCGAGATTCAATAAACCATTGTAGGTAATTATTCAAGCAAATAGAATAACCATTATTCTCTTTAAATTAATAACTGTATTGCAAAAAACATGATCCAATCATGTTCATGCTTAACGCAAACACCAAATAACAATTATTTAGGTTTAACACTGATAACCCACAAGTATAGGGGATCAATTGTAGCCTTTCTCGATAAGTAAGAGTGTCGAACCCAGCGAGGAGCTAAACGTAGGACAAATATTCCCTCAAGTTCTATCGACCACCGATACAACTCTATGCACACTTTACGTTCGCTTTACCTATAACAAGAATGAAACTAGAAGTACTTTGAAGGAGTGATAGGAAAGGCTTGAAAGAAAGTAAAGAACACGTAAATAAAACTAGGGGCTGGTTAGAAAAATAAACAAATATGTTAGTCTAACGAGTGTGGAAAAGCGGTGGTAGGAGTTGTGGAATTGTCCCTAACCAATTGACTACGTTACTAGATCGATAGCAAGTATCATGTGGGAGAGGCCTCTGCTAGCATGTCATCCCTTACTTGGAATTCTATGCACTTATGATTGGAACTATTAGCAAGCGTCCGCAACTACTAACGTTCATTAAGGTAAAACCCAACCATAGCAATAAGATATATTGGTCCCCCTTCAATCCCATATGCATCAATTTCTATGCTAGGTTTGAATCTTCTGTCACTCTAGCCTGCCAATACATAGTCCTATAAACATACAACTAACCCTATGGTGTGATCCACGCGCGCGATCATATGATGGGCACCAAAGGACAGCAACATAACCACAAGAAAATTAAACCAATCATAGCAATTCATCAATCACCGATAGGACAACGATAATCTACTCAGACATCATAGGATAGCAACACATCATTGGATAATAATATGTAGCATAAAGCACCATGTTCAAGTAGAGGGTACAGCGTGTTGCGGGAGAGTGAACCACTGAATATAGATGGGGGAAGATTATGGAGATGTTGGTGAAGATGACGGAGGTGTTGGTGTAGATCGCCGTCACACGATGATGTCCCGGGCGGCATTCCGGCGCCGCCGGGAGAGAGGGGGACAGAGCCCCCTCCTTCTTCTTCTTCCTTGACCTCCTCCCTAGATGGGAGAAGGGTTTCCCCTCTGGTCCATGGTCTCCTTGGCGGCGGAGGGGCGAGAGCCCCTCCGAGATTGGATCTCTCTTTGTGTGTCCTTCTGTTTCTGCGCTCCCAGATTCTGTGTTTCACCATTTCTTAAATTCCTGGAGATCCGTAACTCCGATTGGGCTGAAATTTTAACACGATTTTTTTCCGGATATTATCTTTCTTGCGGAGAAAGAAGGGCTCCAACCACCTTAAGGAGTGGCCACAAGCCTACCAGCCGCCGCCGTACCTCCTGGTGGCGGCTACAGGGCTTGTGAGCCCTCCGTGCATCGCCTCGCGTTGATTCTTCTTCCCAAAAATCATAAATATTCCAAAACAAATCCCTGTAAGTTTTTATTACATTTGGACTTGTTTGGTATTGGATATTCTGCGAAACTAAAAAACATGCAACAAACAGGAACTGGCACTGGGCACTGGATCAATATGTTAGTCCCAAAAATAGTATAAAAAGTTGCCAAAAGTATATGAAAGTTGTACAATATTGGCATGAAACAATCAAAAAATATAGATACGACGGAGACGTATGAGCATCCCCAAGCTTAATTCCTGCTCGTCCTCGAGTACGTAAATGATAAAAAAGATAATTTTTGATGTGGAATGCTACCTAGCATAATCTTGATCATATAATCTAATCATGGCATGAATACTAAAACATGAGTCATTCGAAGCAATAGTCTATCATTTGATATAAAGACAATAATATTTCAAGCGTATTAACAAAGTAATCATGTTTTCGAAATATCATGGCCAAAGAAAGTTATCCCTACAAAATCATATAGTCTGGCTATGCTCCATCTTCCCCACGCAACGTATTTAAATCATGCACAACCCCGGTTTTAGCCAAGCAATTGTTTCATACTTTAGTGTTCTCAAACTTTTTCAACTTTCACGCAATACATGAGCGTGAGCCATGGACATAGCACTATAGGTGGAATAGAATATGGTGGTTGTGGAGAAGACAAAAAGGAGGAGATAGTCTCACATCAACTAGGTGTATCAACGGGCTATGGAGATGCCCATCAATAGATATCAATGTGAGTGAGTAGGAATTGCCATGCAACGGATGCACTAGAGCTTATAAGTGTATGAAAGCTCACAAAAGAAACTAGTGGGTGTGCACCCAACTTGCTTGCTCACGAAGACCTAGGGCAATTTTGAGGAAGCCCATCATTGGAATGTACAAGCCAAGTTATATAATGAAAATTTTCCACTAGTATATGGAAGTGACAACATACGAGACTCTCTGTCATGAAGATCATAGTGCTATTTGAAGCACAAGTGTGGAAAGAGGATAGTAGCAATTGTCCCTTCTCTCTTTTCTCTCATTTTTTGTGGGCTCTTTGACCTCTTTTTTTTTTTTTGGTGGGCATCTTTGGCCTCTTTTTTATAAATGGGCTTCGTTGGCCTCTTTTATTTCCTCACATGGGACAATGCTCTATTAATAATGATCATCACACTTACAACTCAATACTTAGAGCAATGATGACTCTATATGAAATGCCTTCGGTAGTGTACCGTGACACTGATCTAGAATAGCAATGACATCAAAAACGGACAAGCCATGGAAACATCATGCTAGCTATCTTACGATCATGCAATGGCAATATGGAAGTGGTGGCACATGTCATGAGACGGAATGGTGGTAGTTGCATGGCAATATATCTCGGAATGGCTATGAAAATGCCATAATAGGTAGGTATGGTGGCTGTTTTGAGGAAGGCTATATGGTGGGTGTAATGCACCGGCAAAAGTTGCGCGGTACTAGAGAGGCTAGCAATGGTGGAAGGGTAAGAATGCGTATAATCCATGGACTCGACATTAGTCATAAGGAACTCACATACTTATTGCAAAAGTCTATTAGTCATCGAAACAAGGTACTACACGCATGCTCCTAGGGGAAAGGTTGGTAGGAGTTAACCATCGCGCGATCCCGACCTCCACACAAAGGATGACAATCAATAAATAAATCATGCTCCGACTTCATCACATAACGGTTCACCATACGTGCATGCTACGGGAATCACAAACCTTAACACAAGTATTTCTACGAATACACAATTACTCACTAGCATGACTCTAATATCACATATTCATGTCGCAAAACTATTGCAAGGAATCAAACATATCATATTCAGTGATCTACAAGTTTTATGTAGGATTTTATGACTAACCATGTGAATGGCCAACTCCTGTTAACTCTCTAAATAGGTATAAGTGAAGCATGAGAGTTTAATTCTTTCTATAAAAGATATGCCCCGATCTAACAAATATAAGTGAAGCAAAAGAGCATTCTACAAATGGCGGTTTTTTATGTGTAGGGAAACAGGCAATCCAAACTTCAAAAGATATAAGTGAAGCACAAGAAGCATTATATAAAGCCAACCAAGGACTATCTCATAACAGCATGGTGCATAAAATAAAAAGGAAAAATAAACACAAAAGTCGCTCCAAGCATTTGCACATATCATGTGACGAATTAGAATATAGCTGTGAGTAAAATTACCGATAGATTGTAGACGAAAGAGGGGATGCCTTCCGGGGCATCCCCAAGCTTAGACGCTTGAATCTTCCTTGAATATTACCTTGGGGTGCCTCGGGCATCCCCAAGCTTAGGCTCTTTCCTCTCCTTATCCCTTCATCCATCGTGCTCTCACCCAAAACTTGAAAACTTCAATCACACAAAACTCAACAAAACTTCGTGAGATCCGTTAGTATAATAAAATAAATCACCACTTCAAGTACTGTTGTGAACTCATTCTAAATTCATATTAGCATTATATCTATTGTAATCCAACTTCACCATGGTTCATACCCCCCTCCGATACTACCCATAGATTCATCAAAATAAGAGAACAATGCATAGAAAACAGAATCTGTCAAAACAGAACAGTCTGTAGAAATCTGTATATTCCGTATACCTCTGATATCTCCAAAAATCTGAAAAATTACGAACGTCTGGAAAATTTGCATATCAATCAGCAGAAAAAAGAATGAACTCAAAATCTCTTCCAGAATAAAAATGAAAATTAATTTCGTGAGCAGAAAGTTTCTGTCTTTTCTCAGCGTGATCAAACAACTATCACCCAAACTAATCATAAAGGCTTTGCTTGGCACATTATTTTTAAAAAAACAAAGGAATTGTACAAGGGGATAATTATTTTTGTGAGAAACTTCCATGAAAAATTCTACATTGTTTCCATGAGCATGAACACAAGTGTTCAAGGTCGACCCTCACTTCCGCAATGCATCACCTTTGAATCGCTTCTCTTTTTGAAAAAGTTATAAGTTCCCCTCTATATTTTTTTTAAACTAAATAAAAGCACTCAACAAAATAAATGACTCTCTAAAACTTCCGGGTTGTCTCCCAGGCAGAGCTTTCTTTAAATCCATTAAGCTAGGCATAAAGTGCTCAAGTAATGGATCCACCCGGATCCTGTAGCGACCCGACTCAACGAGTCAAGCCTCTGGTGTTTCTGTACCATCCCAAGATCATGCTGGTACACACACAGTACATAATGTATATATTCAAGAGTGCAATCACACAGCTTTATTAATCGAAATCTCATAAAGAGTACTTTATTACAATAAAGGAGTACAATAAAGTGGCTGAAGGCCAACTCATGAGATTATCTAACGAAGACTAAGCGGAAGCATCAGGTAGACGAGTCCATCCGACTCCAAGGGCATGTCGCTGAGCGTAGAATCGTAGCCTCACTCCTGGTTGGAAAAGTACTCTGCAACATGATACGTTGCAGCCGTGTAGGTCAGCATATTGAATATGCTGGCAAATCATCAAAGAGAGGGAGTAAAATAATAATCATGTATCTCTACATGCATATTTGGCCGGTGGAGCTAAGTTTTGCATAAAGCCAGTTTTATCCTACAACAAAAGGGGTCGAAAGCAAAATATTACTACATGTTTGTTGTTAACGAGATGGTTCCGCCAACCAGTTCTCGTACGCGAATAATTGTTAACACCCACATCACTATTAAGTTGTGTCGAGAGTTCAGGGGAAATTCAATGCCTTCGGCTCAAGTTGTCCATGACCGTGGACACGGCTAATCGATTAGGTTGAGTACTCTGCAGAGTTTTGCACACGTTCCCCACAAGATTTGATCGCCTCCGGGTTTGTCCTCGCACTTCAGGGTGTTTGAAGACCGGATGATCAAAACATGGTCTTTCAACGGGTCCCTCTGAATCCCTGTCGGTGCCCATCCATTCCTACCGTTCGTCTACATCTGCTAGCACCGCCTGTACAGAGTCGCCATGTTGTCCAACCAAGCCAGAGCCCATAATGACTTGTGGCTGTGCAGGTAAGCCTTGAGTCTTGAAGTCTCCGTCCGTCTCTTTGAGCCTGGGTGAAGCTTTCCGCAGGATGACATGGCCTCTCCAACATCCCGGGCATCCACTGGGTTTTCCAGGGAGCCGATCAACCGTCCTTCACCCAGTGTTGCATTGCGTCCGAGGTCTTGAAAATCTTGTCTTAGTCCGGTCTTGGTTATTATATCAACCTCGCATCACTCGTGGAATACACTCAACCGAGAACCCGTCTACTTAAGCATAGCAACTATAACATTGTCGTCCCGGGGCCAAGTATCGGGGTGTTGGTGTTCCTACCACATGATACTACACCTATGACTAAAGTTTCCAAGTACCTAGGCAGCATGCAAATAGGGCAAAGAAGGTGATCTACTATGCATTGAAAACATAGGTAAAAATAACATGATCAAAGATGACTTGCCTTGATGATAGTTGTCCTGCTCGAGCGTCTCTAAGTAACACGCTTCGCATTCCGGATGATCTACCGATACAAACACAAAGCACACCATAAGCAATTCAATCATGCCACGAGTAAACATAACATCACATGCAATGATTTGCAAAAGACTACGCAAAAGAATTTATCGCGCGCCGGTAAGGCAGAAACTTGTTTCTGTTGAAAACACCAGTAAAAATACTTTAAAAAATTCTGAAAATTCTACCACAGTAAGATTTTATCACTATAAAACAGTAGCAAAAAGAATCAACTCAATATCATTTTTCAAACTCCTGGAATAAGCAAAACAGTGTTTAAACTAAATCTGCTCTAACTTATATTTAAAAATTTCAAACACAGACAAATTATATATTTTTAAAAACTACAGGAAATTTTTGAGCTACTGGAAAAAGAATCAATGTCATTGGACGTAGGGATAAAAAGTTTTGGCCAAAAAAAATTTGAAAGTTTCTGTTTTTGAAATCAGGACAGAAAAATACAATACTACTAGTGCTAGAAGAGAGGTTACACGTGGCAAGATGCTACTGGTTGCAGGTCTGTTTGTTGAGTGGCTTCGAGCAAACGGCCGAAGACTAGTAATCCTGCTGGTTAATACTTAAGTGGCAAGAAAAACCTACTGGTTTTCTGAGAATAACCGAAGGGTTACTAGTGTTCTAATCCTAGCCATTGCATGGAGATCTAAAGGCTAGGATCTAATGCATGCAAATAGAGAGAGAGAAGGGAGGCTAGCTACGTGCTGCTGGAGGTGTTGCACCGGTGGAAGATAGTTGGCCGGCGGGGAGGAGGGAGTAGCTCCGGCGGTGGAGACGTCGGGCGGCGGGGGAGTGGTTCCTCCTCCGCGGGGGAGAGGCGGCAGTGGAGAGAGAGCTCGGGGAGGGCTCCTCCTCCTGGCGAGGCCGAAGTGGAAGCCTTCGGGCTGCTGCTGCTGCTCGCGGCGGCGGCTAGGGCGGCGGCGGGGTGAAGTGGCGGCGGCGGGGTGAAGTGGCTAGGGTTGGGGGAGGGGTAGCCGAGGGGAGGGGTTTATATAGCCTTGGGGAGGGGTGGCTATGGAAGGGGAGGGAGAAGAAAGAAGGAAGGAGGAGAGGTCGGTTCCTGTAGGGAAGGAAAGAGAGGAGAGGCAGAGGGAATAAGGGAGGAGAAGATCACGTGGGAGAAGGAAGAGCTCGGTCTGGTAGAGAAGGAAGGAGAGGAAGAAGAAAGAAGGAAGGAGGAGAGGGCACTGGGAGGAAGCTTCGGTCTGTAGAGAAAAAGGAAAGGGAGGGAGGAAGGAGAAGAAGGAAAGAGAGAGGAGATTACGTGGGGAGAGAGAGGAGAGAATAAGGGAGAGAGAAGGGGCGGTTGGGGTGGCCCTCGCATGCTGGATGCATGCATGCAGGTACGTGGGCAAGGGAGCTCCTAGTGGCGGCTGGGCTGAGTCCCTTTGGCTCGGCCTGGCAGGTTTCTTTTTTTTTTCTTTTTTTTTTGAAAACAAAGAACAAACAGCAGCAAAAAGAAAAAAACAATAAAAATATATTTCCTAGCTAACAAATACTAGAAAAAAATAGTAGGTACTAATATACATATATGCACTAGAATACTTAGGAGAAAAACAAAACAGAAATATATACAACTAATATATATATATATATAGGAACCCTAGTTCCACCTAATGCAAAACTTTCAAAAAAAGAGTTTTATGCAATAGGTCACACAACTCGATTGAAAAACTCAACAAAAAAAAATACTTCGGAGTTTAGAAAATTTGCAAAACCAAATTGGTGACTTTAACTCACAGGGGAGAAGTCATATTATCTCCACTCCAATAAATCGCCCACGGTCACATAACGAATAGAATTTTCAGAAGAACACAAATATGCATAAAATGTGATATGCATATGAATGATCTATTAACATCCGAATTTAAGAAAATTGGGATGTTACAGATCCCAAGGTATATCAAAGCCAATTTTAATTAGCAATGATTTGTAATTTAGTAGTGAGCACAAGGTAACATATATCATGCAACGACAAAGTCTAACTCTCTTCCTATGCATTGGCATGTCATAAAAGAACAATTCATGCACATCAAGTAAAGGCCAATACATAGCATAAGCAGTTTCTTGCAATTTTATCGTATTGGAAACATAGAGAGGTGGAGATGTAGTTCCTCTCTCATAATAATTGCAAGTAGGAGCAGCAAGCACATGCATATTATATTCATCAAAATCATCATGTGTAACATAAGGAACTATAGCTAGCTCATCTTAATAAGCATCATTCATAATGGCATCATGGCCACAAGCATAGCAAGCATCAAGTTCATCAAAAAGGGATATTTCAAACGAATCCAAGGGATCATAGCATTCATCCTTCGGTAAGAACGAAGGGAAATTAAATAATGTATGAGTAGAAGAGTTACTCTCATTAGAAGGTGGACACGGGTAGCTAATCCGTTCTTCCTCCTTTTGTTCTTCGCTCTCCTCGTCATCTTTTTCATCTAATGCGCTCACAATTTCAGCATTTTCTTCTTCCATAGTTTCCTGCAAAATAATAGTCTCTTCTTGGGAAGCATAGGATTTCTCCTTAAATTGTTCAATATGGGCATTATATTCATAATTAGTATAACAATAACGAAGCATAGCCAAATTTTCAGATCGGTAAGGAGCATCATCATTATCATCATACCTTTTAAACAGAGCATCAATTTCATAAGCACCCATAAAAGCAACAAACTCTTCTATTTGATCCACATCATAGTAATCATATATACCATTAGCATAAGAAGCCAAGGTTCTATGATTGTTAAACTCACAAGAAAAGGGAAGGTGTGGAGCCTTCATCCTGGAGCAACAAGTAACACCATGTCTCTTGCATAGTTCCCAAGCATACCATTTCAACAAATGGATTTGATCCCATAAAAGTTTCCCTTTTCGAGTCAAGCGATAATCCCTAAAG
Source organism: Hordeum vulgare subsp. vulgare (assembly GCF_904849725.1). NCBI lineage: Eukaryota > Viridiplantae > Streptophyta > Magnoliopsida > Poales > Poaceae > Hordeum > Hordeum vulgare. Next base: position 523,601,040 of record NC_058520.1, on the reverse strand, counting down.
TATTCACGTTGATCCAACGTGTATCCCATTATATAATTGAATGGGGCTTTCTCAGGATTATTAAAGAAGTACATAATATTTTCCAAATAACGAGCATCGAGGGTTTTAGGAGGTTCCCCATCTCCATGAGTAGCAAGTACACCTAATTTTTTTGGTATTTCATGTTCCATATCCATAACTAAAGATAGAGAACAACCTAGAACAGCAAATAAATCTACTTAGTGATAAAGCAAACAAGCACACACGAGGATATTCACCCCACGCTATTGCTCCCCGGCAACGGCGCGAGAAAAAGGTCTTAATAACCCACAAGTATAGGGGATCAATTGTAGCCTTTCTCGATAAGTAAGAGTGTCGGACCCAACGAGGAGCTAAAGGTAGGACAAATATTCCCTCAAGTTCTATCGACCACCGATACAACTCTATGCACACTTTACGTTCGCTTTACCTAGAACAAGAATGAAACTAGAAGTCCTTTGAAGGAGTGATAGGAAAGGCTTGAAAGAAAGTAAAGAACACGTAAATAAAACTAGGGGCTGGTTAGAAAAAGAAACAAATACGTTAGTCTAACGAGTGTGGAAAAGTGGTGGTAGGAGTTGTGGAATTGTCCCTAACCAATTGACTACGTTACTAGATCGATAGCAAGTATCATGTGGGAGAGGCCTCTGCTAGCATGTCATCCCTTACTTGGAATTCTATGCACTTATGATTGGAACTATTAGCAAGCGTCCGCAACTACTAACGTTCATTAAGGTAAAACCCAACCATAGCAATAAGATATATTGGTCCCCCTTCAATCCCATATGCATCAATTTCTATGCTAGGTTTGAAGCTTCTGTCACTCTAGCCTGCCAATACATAGTCCTATCAACATACAACTAACCCTATGGTGTGATCCACGCGTGCGATCATATGATGGGCACCAAAGGACAGCAACATAATCACAAGCAAATTAAACCAATCATAGCAATTCATCAATCACCGATAGGACAACGATAATCTACTCAGACATCATAGGATAGCAACACATCATTGGATAATAATATGTAGCATAAAGCACCATGTTCAAGTAGAGGGTACAGCGGGTTGCGGGAGAGTGAACCGTTGAATATAGATGGGGGAAGATGACGGAGGTGTTGGTGTAGATCGCCGTCACACGATAATGTCCCGGGCGGCGTTCCGGCGCCGCCGGGAGAGAGGGGGAGAGAGCCCCCCTCCTTCTTCTTCTTCCTTGACCTCCTCCCTAGATGGAAGAAGGGTTTCCCCTCTGGTCCATGGTATCCATGGTGGCGGAGGGGCGAGAGCCCCTCCGAGATTGGATCTCTCTCTCTGTGTCTGATACGTCTCAAACGTATCTATAATTTTTGATGGTTTCACACTGTTATCTTGCCTTCTTTGTATGTTTTATGTACCTTTTTATATCTTGTTGGGACTAACTTATTAATTCAGTGCCAAGTGCCAGTTCTGTTTTTTCCGTGTTTTTGACTCTTTTGAGATCTGATTTTGGAACGGAGTCCAAACGGAATAAAAACCCCGAAATGATTTTTTCCCGAACGAAAGAAGACCAGGGAGCCTTTGGGGCAGGCCAGGTGGGCTCCAGGGAGCCCACAAGCCCCCACTCCGCCACCAGGGGGGAGGCGGCGATGGGCAGGCTTGTGGCCTCCCTGGCCGCCCCCTGACCTAGGTCTTTGGCCTATAAATTCCCAAATTTTCCGCAAAAAATCAAGGGAGCCTCGAAAATACTTTTCCGCCGCTGCAAGCTTCTGTTTCCGCGAGATCTCATCTGGAGACCCTTCCCGGCACCCTGTCGGAGGGGACTTTGGAGGTGGAGGGCTTCTTCATCATCATCATCGCCCCTCCAATGACTCGTGAGTAGTTCACTTCAGACCTACGGGTCCGTAGTTAGTAGCTAGATGGCTTCTTCTCTCTCTTGGATCTTCAATACAAAGTTCTCCATGATCCTCATGGAGATCTATCTGATGTAATCTTCTTTGGCGGTGTGTTTGTTGAGATCCGATGAATTGTGGACTTGTGATCAGATTATCTGTGATATATATTTGAGTCTTTGCTAATTTCTTCTACGCATGGTTTGATATCCTTGTAAGTCTCTCCGAGTCTTGGGTTTTGTTTGGCCAACTAGATCTATGATTCTTGCAATGGGAGAAGTGCTTGGTTTTGGGTTCTGCCATGTGGCGACCTTTCCCACTGACAGTAGGGGCAGCAAGGCACACATCAAGTAGTTGCCATCAAGGGTAAAAAGATGGGGGTTTTATCATTGGTTTGAGATTATCCCTCTACATCATGTCATCTTGCTTAAGGCGTTACTCTGTTCTTATGGACTTAATACACTAGATGCATGTTGGATAGCGGTCGATGTGTGGAGTAATAGTAGTAGATGCAGAAAGTATCGGTCTACTTGTTTCGGATGTGATGCCTATAGAAATAATCATTGCATAGATATCGGCACGACTCTGCACAGTTCTATCAATTACTCGACAGTAATTTGTTCATCCACCGTCTACTTGCTTTCATGAGAGAAGCCACTAGTAAACACTACGGCCCCCGGGTCTATTCACATCCATCGTTTACAACTCTGCTTTTACTTTGCTTTGTTGCTTTGATGCTTTCAGTTCTCACTTGGCAAACAATCTATAAGGGATTGACAACCCCTTCATAGCGTTGGGTGCAAGCTGTTTGTGTTTGTGTAGGATCTTGAGATACTCTTCCGCCGGATTGATACCTTGGTTCTCAAACTGAGGGAAATACATACTGTCGCTGTGCTACATCACCCTTTCCGCTTCGAGGGAACACCAACGCAAGGCTCCAAGGCCACCGGGGAAATCCTTTGCATACTTGCCTAGGAAGTCCCTTAAGGCGTAGCCGCAGCTGAAGGATTCCTCGTGCCGTCGACACAACTATTTCTGGCGCCTTTGCAAGGGATACACAGCAGCCATCAGAAGTATTTCTGGCGCCGTTGCCGGGGAGGAGAAATCAAGATCTATCCAAGTAGGTCTCACAAACTCTTCTCTTGCATTTACTTTTGTTGCCAGTTGCCTCTCGTTTTCCTCTCCCCCACTTCACATTTGCCGTTTTCATTTGTTTTTCTCCTTCGCCGTTTTCTTTTGCCCTTGCCGTTTTCCTTTGCCGGTTTCTTGCTTGCTTGTGTGCTTGTTTGTTTGCTGAAGACATCATGTCTGAAAAAACCAAACTTTGCAACTTCTCGAGCACTAATAATAATGATTTTATTAGTACTCCGATTGCTCCCGCCACTTGTGCGGAATCGTATGAAATCAACGCAGCTTTGCTGAATCTTGTTATGAAAGAGCAATTCTCTGGCCTTCCTAGTGAAGATGTCGCATCCCATATCAATACCTTCATTGAGCTTTGTGATATGCAAAAGAAAAGAGATGTGGATAATGACGTGATTAAGTCGAAACTTTTTCCTTTCTCGTTGCGAGATCGTGCAAAAACTTGGTTTTCTTCTTTGCCTAAAGATAGTATCGATTCTTGGGATAGGTGCAAAGATGCTTACATATCCAAGTATTTTCCGCCGGCTAAGATCATCTCCTTACGTAACGATATCATGAATTTCAAGCAACTTGATCATGAACACGTTGCACAATCTTGGGAGAGGATGAAGCTTATGATTAGAAATTGTCCCGCTCATGGCTTGAGTTTGTGGATGATTATATAAATCTTTTACGCTGGCTTGAATTTCGCTTCTCGCAATATCTTGGACTCCGCCTGAGGTGGAACGTTCATGGAAATCACGTTAGGAGACGCTACAAAACTCCTAGACAATATCATGACCAACTACTCTCACTGGCACACTGAAAGGTCGCCTGCTAGCAAAAAGGTGCACGCTATAGAAGAGATTAACTCGCTTAGTGCTAAGATCGACGAGTTGATGAATTTGGTTGCTAGTAGAAACGCTACCGTAGATCCTAATGACATGCTACTATCTTCTTTGATTGATAGTAGCAATGCTAGTTTGGACGCGAATTTTGTTGGTAGGAACAATTTTGGCAACAACAATGCTTTTAGAGGAAACTATGTTCCTAGGCCTTTTCCTAGTAACTCCTCTAACAATTATGGCAATTCCTACGGCAACACTTATGGAAATCATAAAAAATTACCCTCTGATCTAGAGAGTAATATCAAAGAGTTCATCAACTCTCAAAATATTTTCAATGCGTCCATAGAGGAAAAACTACTCAAAATAGACGATTTGGCTAAGAGCGTTGATAGGATGTCTTTTGATATTGATGCTTTGAAAGTTAGATGCGCTCCTCCCAAGATCAACTTGGATGAAACTTTGAAAGCTATGCGTATCTCCATGAATGAGAGTAAAGAAAGAACCACCCAAATTCGCGCTAGACATGAATGGTTTAAAAGGGTGCGTTCTAGTGATGCAAATCATGAAGATCTTAAAGTGCTTGGTGTGTCTCCTCTTGAATCTTTGTTTTCGTGTGTCAAACCTACTTATGGAGGGGCTGGATATGAATCCACTTAGGTTGAAAAACGCCCCAATGATTCGGAGTCCACCTATCTTGATGATAAAGGTGTGGAGAGTGGAGTAGAAAAAGTCAAAATTTTGGGTAGTAATGAAACTCCCACTTTGGATTTCAAGGAATTCAATTATGATAATTGCTCCTTGTTTGAATGCTTTTCTTTGATGCAATCCATTGCAAACTCTCGACATGCTTATAGCCAAAGCAAAGCCTTTACCACGCATATCGTAGATGCTATGATGAAATCTCTTGAAGAGAAGCTCAAACTAGAAGTCTCTATACCTTGAAAACTTCATGATGAGTGGGAACCTACTATCAAAATCAAGATCAAAAACTATGAGTGCAATGCTTTGTGTGATTTGGGTGCTAGTGTTTCCGCGATTCCAAAGTCTTTATGTGATATTCTTAGTTTTCATGAGATTGAAGAGTGTTCTCTTAATTTGCATCTTGCGGATTCTACCGTCAAGAAGCCCGTGGGGAGGATCGATGATGTTCTTGTTGTTGCAAATAAGAACTATGTACCCGTGGATTTCATTGTACTTGACATAGATTGCAATCCTTCATGTCCCATTATTCTTGGTAGACCTTTCCTAAGGACTATTGGTGCTATCATCGATATGAAGGAAGGGAATAGTAGATTTCTATTCCCCTTAAATAAGGGCATGGAGCACTTTCCTAGAAAGAAAATAAGATTGCCTTATGAATCTATGATGAGGGCTACTTATGGTTTGAGCACCAAAGATGACTATACGTGATTCCATCACTTTCGCCTAGCTAAGGGCGTTAAACAATAGCGCTTGTTGGGAGGCAACCCAATGAATCTATCCTTTTTCTTTCTGTTTTGTGTTTTCCACACTTTCATAATTCTGTTATGATTGTGTTTTTTGTGTTTCTTTTTGTGTTTGTGCCAAGAAAAACCGTTATGATTAGTCTTGAGGATGATCGTTTGGTCATGCTGGAAAAGACAGAAACTTTCTGCTCATGAAAAGAATTTTTGTTTTTTTTATGTAATAGATTTTGAGTTGATTCTTTCTGCTGCTGATTGCTACGCAAATTCTTCATACTATTGTAATGTTTCAGAATTTTTGAAGTACCAGAGGTATACGAAACATACAGATTTCTACAGACTGGTCTGCTGTTAACAGATTCTGTTTTTCTTGTTTTGGTTGCTTATTTTGATGAAACTATGGATAGTATCGGGGGGTATTAGCCATGGAAAATTGAAAGTACAGTAACCCAACATCAGCACAAGTAGAATTTAAGTTTTCTACAGTACCTAAAGATGTGGTGGTTTGCTTTCTTGTACTAATGTTATCACAAGTTTCTGTTTTAGTTTCGTGTTGTGAAGTTTTCAAGTTTTGGGTGAAGTTCTTATGGACAAAGAGATAAAGAGTGGCAAGAGCTCAAGATTGGGGATGCCCAAGGCACCCCAAGAGATTCAAGGATGTCGTAAAAGCCTAAGCTTGGGGATGCCCCGGGAAGGCATCCCCTCTCTCGTCTTCAATCCATCGGTAACGTTACTTGGGGCTATATTTTTATTCACCACATGTTATGTGTTTTTGCTTGGAGCGTCTTGTATCGTAGGAGTATTTTATTTCTGTTGTGTCACAATCATCCTTGCTGCACACCTATAGAGAGAGACATGCACACACCGTGATTTTGTCGAGCTTCACTTATATCTTTTGGTAGACAATTCAGCTCACATGTGCTTCACTTATATCTTTTGAGCTAGATACTTTTGCTCTATGTGCTTCACTTATATCTTTTAGAGAACAGCGGTGCGTGGCTTGTTAGTTGATCTATGCTTTGAAAGTAGTCTCAAAAGGGGTAGTTATCCAAAGGGATACGAAAACTTCCACCTTCATGTGCATTGAATAGTTAGAGAAGTTTGATTCATCTCAATTAGTTTTGAGTTGTGGTTATGGTAATATTGAAGTCATGCTAGTAAGGTGTTGTGGATCTAGAAATACTTGTGTTGAAGTTAGTGATTCCCGTAGCATGCACGTATGATGAACCGCTATGTGATGAAATCAGAGCATGATTAGTATATTGATTGTCATCCTTTGCGTGGCGGTCGGGGTCGCGCGATGGTTTATACCTACCAACCCTTCCCCTAGGAGTATGCGTTAAATGCTTTGTTTCGATTACTAATAAAACTTTTGCAACAAGTATATGAGTTCTTCATGACTAATGTTGACTCCATGGTTTAGATGCACTTTCACCTTCCACCATCATTATCTTCTTAGTGTCGTGCAACTTTAGCCGGTGCACAAAACCCACCATTAGCCTCCCTCAAAACAGCCACCATACCTACCTACTATGGCTTTTTCAAAGTCATTTCGAGATATATTGCCATGCAACTACCACCATGATATGTGCCACCACGTCTACATTGCCTTTGCACGATCGTAAGATAGCTAGCATGATGTTTCCATTGATGTCTATGCCATGCTAGATCATTGCCACGGTACACTACCAAAGGCATTCCATATAGAGTCATAATTGCTCTAAGTTTTGAGTTGAAAGTGTGATGATCATCATTATTGGAGCATTGTCCCATGTAAGGAAATAAAAGAGGCCGAAGAAGCCCATAAAAAAGATAGTCCAAAGGGCCCACCAAATTTAAAAAAAAGGAGAAAAAGAGAGAAGGGACAATGCTACCACTCTTTCCACACTTGTGCATATTGAGCACCATGATCTTCATGATTGAGAGTCTCTCGTTTTGTCACCACCATATAGCTAGTGGGAAATTCTCATTATATAACTTGGCTTGTAAATTACAATGGTAGGCTTCCTCAAAATTGCCTTAGGTCTTCGTGAGCAAGCAAGTTGGATGCACACCCACTAGTTTTCTTTAAGAGCTTTCACATACTTGTAGCTCTAGTGCATCATTTGTATGGCAATCGCTACTCATTCACATTGATATCTATTGATGAGCATCTCCACAGCTCATTGATATGCCTAGTTAATGTGACTATCTTCTCCTTTTTTTTCTTGCAACCTCTACCACATTCCACACCATCTATAGCGTTATAACCATGGCTCATGCTCATGTATTGCGTGAGAGTTGAAAATGTTTGAGAAAGTAAAGGTGTGAAACAATTACTTGGCCAATATCGGGGTTGTGCATGATTTAAATTCGTTGTGCAATGATGATAGAGCATAGCCAGACTATATGCTTTTGTAGGGATAACTTTCTTTTGGCCTTGTTATTTTGAAAGTTCATGATTACTTTGCTAGTTTGCTTGAATTATTATTGTTTCCACGTCAATAGCAAACTATTGTTGTGAATCTAATGGATCTGAACATTCACGTCACATAAGAGGAATTAAAAAGGACACCTATGCTAGGTAGCATGAAAGCATCAAAAATTCATTCTTATCACTTCCCTACTCGAGGACGAGCAGGAGTTAAGCTTGGGGATGCTTGATACGTCTCAAACATATCTATAATTTTTTATGGTTTCACGCTGTTATCTTGCCTTCTTTGTATGTTTTATGTACCTTTTTATATCTTTTTGGGACTAACTTATTAATTCAGTGCCAAGTGCCAGTTCCTGTTTTTTCCGTGTTTTTGACTCATTTCAGATCTCATTTTGGAACAGAGTCCAAACGGAATAAAAACCCCGAAATGATTTTTTCCCGAACGAAAGAAGACCAGGGAGCCTTTGGGCCAGGCCAAGTGGGCTCCAGGGAGCCCACAAGCCCTCACTACGCCACCAGGGGGAGGCGGCGGTGGGCAGGCTTGTGGCCTCCCTGGCCGCCCCCAGACCTAGGTCTTTGGCCTATAAATTCCCAAATATTCCGTAAAAAATCAAGGGAGCCTCGAAAATACTTTTCCGCCGCCGCAAGCTTCCGTTTTCGTGAGATCTCATCTGGAGACCCTTCCCGGCACCCTGTCGGAGGGGACTTTGGAGGTGGAGGGCTTCATCATCATCATCATCGCCCCTCCAATGACTCGTGAGTAGTTCACTTCAGACCTACGGGTCCGTAGTTAGTAGCTAGATGGCTTCTTCTCTCTCTTGAATCTTCAATACAAAGTTCTTCATGATCCTCATGGAGATCTATCTGATGTAATCTTCTTTGGCGGTGTATTTGTCGAGATCCGATGAATTGTGGACTTGTGATCAGATTATCTGTGATATATGTTTGAGTCTTTGCTGATTTCTTATATGCATGGTTTGATATCCTTGTATGTCTCTCCGAGTCTTGGGTTTTGTTTGGCCAACTAGATCTATGATTCTTGCAATGGGAGAAGTGCTTGGTTTTGGGTTCTGCCATGTGGCGACCTTTCCCACTGACAGTAGGGGCAGCAAGGCACACATCAAGTAGTTGCCATCAAGGGTAAAAAGATGGGGTTTTTATCATTGGTTTGAGATTATCACTCTAGATCATGTCATCTTGCTTAAGGCGTTACTCTGTTCTTATGGACTTAATACACTAGATGCATGTTGGATAGCGGTCGATGTGTGGAGTAATAGTAGTAGATGCATAAAGTATCGGTCTACTTGTTTCGGACGTGATGCCTATATAAATAATCATTGCATAGATATCGTCATGACTCTGCACAGTTCTATCAATTGCTCGACAGTAATTTGTTCATCCACCGTCTACTTGCTTTCATGAGAGAAGCCACTAGTAAACACTACGGCCCCCGGGTCTATTCACATCCATCGTTTACAACTCCGCTTTTACTTTGCTTTGTTACTTTGCTGCTTTCAGTTCTCACTTGGCAAACAATCTATAAGGGATTGACAACCCCTTCATAGCGTTGGGTGCGAGTTGTTTGTGTTTGTGCAGGATCTTGAGATACTCTTCCGTCGGATTGATACCTTGGTTCTCAAACTGAGGGAAATACTTATCGTCGCTGTGCTACATCACCCTTTCCGCTTCGAGGGAACACCAACGCAAGGCTCCAAGGACACCGGGGAAATCATTTGCATACTTGCCTAGGAAGTCCCTTAAGGCGTAGCCGGAGCTGAAGGATTCCTGGTGTCGTCGACACAACTATTTCTGGTGCTCTTGCAAGGGATACACAGCAGCCATTAGTGTCCTTCTTTTTCTGCGCTCCCAGATTCTGCATTTCACCTTTTCTTAAATTCCCGGAGATCCATAACTCCGATTGGGCTGAAATTTTAACACGGTTTTCTTCCGGATATTATCTTTCTTGTGGAGAAAGAAGGGCTCCAACCGCCATAAGGAGTTGCCACAAGCCTCCAGCCGCTGCCGTACCTCCTGGTGGCGGCTACAGGGCTTGTGGGCCCTCCGTACATCGCCTCGCGTTGATTCTTCTTCCCAAAAATCATAAATATTACAAAAAAAACCTCGTAAGTTTTTATTACGTTTGGACTTCGTTTGGTATGGATATTCTGCGAAACAAAAAACATGCAACAAAGAGGAACTAGCACTGGGCACTGGATCAATATGTTAGTCCCAAAAATAGTATAAAAAGTTGCCAAAAGTATATGAAAGTTGTAGAATATTGGCATGAAACAATCAAAAATTATAGATAAGACGGAGACGTATCAAACACCAATTCCGATGGAAGAGGGAGCGTGCAATGTTTGATCACATCAACCTTGGAAACACTTCCAACACTTATTGTCACCTCACCTTTAGCTAGTCTCCGTTTATTCTGTAGCTTTTATTTCGAGTTACTAATCACTTAGCAATCGAACCGGTATCTAATACCCTCGTGCTACTAGGAGTACTAGTAAAGTACACATCAATATCATGCATATCAAATATACTTCTATTGACTTCGCCATCCTTCTCATCTACCAAGTCTCCAGGGTAGCTCCGCCTCAGTGACCGTTCCCCTCATAACAGAAGCACTTAGTCTCGGGTTTGGGTTCAATCTTGGGTTTCTTCATTAGGGTAGCAACTGGTTTGCCGTTTCATGAAGTATCCCTTCTAGCCCTTGCCCTTCTTGAAACTAGTGGTTTTACTAACCATCAACAATTGATGCTCCTTCTTGATTTCTACTTTCGCAGTGTCAAACATTGTGAATCGCTCAAGTATCATCATATCTATCCTTGATATGTTATAGTTCATCACAAAGCTCAAGCAGCTTCGTGGCAGTGACTTTGGAGAACCATCACTATCTCATCTGGAAGATTAACTCCCACTTGATTCAAGCGATTGTTGTACTCAGACAATCTGAGAACATGCTCAACGATTGAGCTTTTCTCCTTTACTTTGTAGACAAAGAATCTTGTTGGAGGTCTCATACCTCTCAACAAGGGCACGAGCATGAAATCTCAATTTCATCTCTTAGAACATCTTTTATGTTCTGTGTCGTTTCAAAACGTCTTCGGCGCCTTGCTTCTAAGCCATTAAGTATTACGCACTTAACTATCACGTAGTCATAAAAACGTGTATGTCAGATGTTCGCAATATCCATAGACGATGCTCGAGGTGCAGCACACCGAGTGGTGCATTAAGGATATAAGCATTCTACGTAGCAATGAGGACAATCCTCAGTTTTACGGACTCAGTCTGCAAAGTTGCTACTATCATCTTTCAACTAAATTTTCTCTAGGAACATATAAAAACAGTAGAGCTATAGCGCAAGCTACATCATAATTCGCAAACACCTTTTGACTATGTTCATGATAATTAGAGTGTAATTAATCAAATTACTTAATAAACTCCCACTCAAAAAGTACATCCCTCTAGTCATTTGAGTGGTACATGACCCAAATCCACTAACTCAAGTCCAATCATCACGTGAGTTGAGTATAGCTTCAGGGGTAAGCATCACTATTCTAATCATATCAACTATACGATTCATGCTCGACCTTTTGGTCACTTGTGTTCTGAGGCCATGTCCGCACATGCTAGGCTCGTCAAGTTTAACCCAAGTGTTCCGCGTGTGCAACTGTTTTGCACCCGTTGTATGTGAACGTTGAGTCTATCACACCCGATCATCACGTGGTGTCTCGAAACGACGAATTGTCGCAATGGTGCACAGTCGGGGAAAACACAATTTCTTCTTGAAATTTTAGTGAGAGATCACCTTATAATGCTACTGTCGTTCTAAGCAAAATAAGGTGCATAAAAGGATTACCATCACATGCAATTCATAAGTGACATAATATGGCCATCATCTTGTGCTTTTGGATCTCCATCACCAAAGCACCTGCATGATCTTCTTGTCACCGGTGCCACACCATGATCTCCATCATCGTGCCGCCATCGAGGTTGTCGTGCTATCTATGCTATTACTACTAAAGCTATGACCTAGCAATATAGTAAACACATCTGCAAACACAAATGTTAGTTTAAAGACAACCCTATGGCTCGTGCCGATTGCCGTAGCATCGACGTGCAAGTCGATATTAACTATTACAACATGATCATCTCATACATCCAATATATCACATCACGTCATTGGCCATATCATATCACAAGCATACCCTACAAAAACAAGTTAGACGTCCTCTAATTTGTTGTTGCATGTTTTACGTGGCTGCTATGGGTATCTAGTATGATCGCATCTTACTTATGGAAAAACCACAACGGAGATGTGCAAATTGCTATTTAACCTATCTCCAAGGACCGCCTCGGTAAAAAACAATTCAACTAAAGTTGAAGAAATAGGCACCCACCAGTCATCTTTATGCAACGAGTTGTATGTTAGTCGATGAAACCAGTCTCTCGTAAGCGTACGAGTAATGTCGGTCCGGGGCGCTTCAATCCAACAATACCGCCGAATCGAGAAAAGACTAAGGAGGGCAGCAAATCGAACATCAACGCCCACAAAACCTTTTGTGTTCTACTCGAGATAACATCTACGCATGAACCTAGCTCATGATGCCACTGTTGGGGAACGTTGCATGGGAAACAAAAAAAATTCTACACACACGAAGACCTATCATGGTGATGTTCATCTACGAGAGGGAGATCGGATCCACATACCCTTGTAGATCGCTATGCGGAAGCGTTAATAAACGCGGTTGAAGTAGTGGTACGTCTTCACGATCCGTCCCTCGAACCAACCCACGATCCGTCACACGAACCGTCTCGCGATCCGTCCCACGATCCATCCTGATCTAGCGCCGAACCGACGACACCTCCGCATTCAGCACACGTACAGCTCGATGACGATCTCGGCCTTCTTGATCCAGCAAGAGAGATGGAGAAGTAGATGAGTTCTCTGGCAGCGTGAGGAAGAACTATGAGGTGTAGGTTTGAGTTGCACGTGGCAAAGTTGTATCTCAAACAACCCTAAACATCTAGTATATATAGGAGGAGCCAAGGGGTGGGGCAAAGCCCTAGGGCACCGGCCAAAGGTGGCCCTCCTTGGATCGACCGAAATGAGAGGGAGGAGTCCTTCTCCAATCCCACTTGGATTGGGACTCCTTCCTTATTTTCCCACCTATTTTGGTTTTCCACTTTTTTCCTCATGGGCTTTCCTTCGATGACTTTGTCAGCCCATTATGCCTTATTGTTCATCTAATAAACCCACGTGGACACCTTGGGGCGTGGTGGGCCCACCCAGTGGGCCCCCGGAACCCATTCGTCACTCCCGGTACACTGCCGGCAATGCCCGAAAACTTTCCGGAATCCAAACACCAACTTACTATATATTAATCTTCATTTCTGGACCATTCTGGAAACACTCGTGACGTCTGTGATCACATCCGGGACTCTGAACAACCTTCAGTCACCAATACATATAACTCAACTATACTAAAACATCATCGAACCTTAAGTGTGCACACCTGCGGGTTCAAGAACTATGTAGACATGACCCGTGACACTTCTCGGTCAATATCCAATAGCGGGACCTGGATGCCCATATTGGATGCTACATATTCTACGAAGATCTTATCGGTTGAACCTCTGTGCCAAGGATTAATATAATCCCGTATAACATTCCCTTTGTCCTTCGGTATGTTACTTGCCCAAGATTTGATCGCCGGTATCCCTATACCTATTTCAATCTCGTTACCGACAAGTCTCTTTACTCGTTCTGTGATACAAGATCACGTGACTTACACTTGAGTCACATTGCTTGCAAGACTTGTGTGTGATGTTGTATTACCGAGTGGGCCCTGAGATACCTCTCTGTCACATGGAGTGACAAATCCCAGTCTTGATCCATGCTAACTCAACGGACACCTTCGGAGATACCTGTAGAGCACCTTTATAGTCACCCAGTAACGTTGTGACATTTGATACACGCAAGGTATTCCTCCGGTGTCAGTGAGTTACATGATCTCATGGTCATAGGAATGAATACTTGACACGCAGAAAACAATAGCAACAAAATGACACGATCACATGATACGTTTATAATTTGGGTCTTGTCCATCACATGATTCTCCTAATGATGTGATCCCGTTATCAAGTGACAACACTTGTCTATGGCTAGGAAACCTTGACCATCTTTGATCAACGAACTAGTCAACTAGAGGCTTACTAGGGACAATGTTTTGGCTATGTATCCACACATGTATTTGTGTTTCCAATCAATACAATTATAGCATGGATAATAAACGATTATCATGAACAAAGAAATATAATAATAACTAATTTATTATTGCCTCTAGGGCATATTTCCAACATTTTTCCCATGAATTCACAAATGTTATTTCATGATGAAATCGTGCAAGCATTGAAAACATTTGTCAAAAATTGCATTTTTATTTTTATTTATTGTTCATCCAAGCTCATAAGAGCTACCTAACAAACAGCTACGGGAGGACACCCCGCCCCGGTCGCTCTCGCGAGCGACGGGGGCCAACCCTAGTCGTAGCGCCTCCCGTCCCCACCTCCCTTCGCTTTCCTCGCCGTCGTCGGAGCTCACCGACTAGGGGCTCCTCCCTTCGCGTGGTGGTGGGCGATGATGGACGCCTGCTCCAGGCGGGGGTGCGGCAAAGTCGGCGGTGGAGCCACGGCGTGGAGGACTCCATGTTGGTGGGTGGTGCATGGCCGTGCTGGTGGCGGCGTTGCGCGCTTGGCGGTGATGGCCGCGCCTAGGATCTGGATATGGCAGGTGCGTGGGCATCGGGCGGCGCGCGCGGGGGGGGGGGGGGGGGGTGGGGCTGTGATCTGGTGGGGTTGTGGCTTTGGTCGTGGACCAGATCAGCTCGATTCTGTCCCATGGCCGCTAGCGGGCGGTTCAGGGTTGGCCCTCGGGGTCCTGGTCATGGCATGGTGGTGGCTTAGGGTGGCGGCTCTGGCCACGGCGACGGCCGGCTTCTACTTTGGCGTTGGCTCATTTGCGGTTGGACCATGTCGATCTTCGCTTCATCTCCTCATCGTTCGGGACTACATCTGTCCAAGAGCTGGCCCACTCCCATCCACGGTCCATTACCCGTCTCATGCCCGGTGAGGCATGACCGAGTTCTCTCGCGCATGGTGCAGTAGGAGCCACCTCATCTCTCACACGTTGCCGGGGGACCGAGCTTGTCCCTTGCCTGATGGAGGCCAGTTTTGGCCGGCCTTTGGATCTCGTCGCTGGGGGTTGTCCAGCGGTGGAAAAGGCAGGACCTTTTCGCTCATCTCTTTGGTTGAGGTAGCGGCGGATATCAGGTGAGGTGGTGTCAAGGTATTGAATGCCGGGGAGGCGGCCCTGGAGGTGCTTGCGTGGTGCTCATGGGCAGAACTCGTGGCCTGGTGCTGCCTGGTGGCCATGGTCGTGTGGGTGTCATGGTAGACACGGAGTGGCGAGCAGAGGCAGTGAGTGATGGTCGGGGTGAAAACCCGCTCTATATTCGGACGGACCGGCAGCAGTGAAGCTCGTTCCCTTCTTGAAGGTGTCGTCGCGTCTCTCATCGCATGTCATGCTCCTCGAGAGGAAACTCTGATCCTCGGGTCAGATGGTGACGGTGCTCCGGTGTCGTATCCTTCCTCAAGGCACCACCTTGGAGCCCACGGTTCACCATATGCAGCTTTACGTGTTGCCAAAATCAACGCCTATGTATCCTACCTTGGGTGTGTGTGTGTATGTTTTGTTGCCGTGTGTTTATATCGGAATGTTGTTGACCATTTCTTTATATATAAAGCAGAGTGAAAGCCTTTTTCGGTAAGAGCTCAAGCCGAGAAGGGCTTTTTCATGGCGTTTGATAGTATTAAAATTCAGCCATTTAATTTTCGTTTGGGCCTTGGTCGCCTTTTTTCTCAAACATCTTGTTGACACTCGTCCAAATTTAAATTAGTCCTTTTCCGTCTCGATAATCCAACTGATTTCTTTGCCGCTCTCGGGAGGAGTGGATCTGGCCGCGGTCAGAATCGATCCGGTGGGAATCCATTGCGTCCATGCAAATGGCGCTTGGATTCGTCGGAGCTGGTGGCTCGACGGCTTGATCGCGTCCTTGCGGGACGCAGTGACCATCTGCTGTCGACGCTACCCCTTAAAGCATCTCCTACCGCTTGCCCCCCAAGGACGTGAAATAGCGTCACCTCGGGCACGCTAGCGAAAAATCAGCGTGGGGGGGGGGGGCTCGGGTTCCTAGTCGCCCCAACTGTTTTTTCACAAAATCAAACTCGGCCTAAATTCAGCCAAAAACGACTCAAATTTGAAGGAAATTCATAGTTTTTATTATTTTTGTACAAAAGTGAAATAAATAATAATTAAACCCTAAAAGGAAACTACGTCACTACCGCCCGCCGCTGCCGCTCGCCGCCGCCGCCTTTTACATGCCCAGAAGATTGTAGAAGTTGGTGTAGTCACGAGGTTGGAAGGCCCGGGCACCTCCTCATCGCCGTCGTCGAGGATGACGATGCCGTCCTCCTCGCGGCCGCGGCGCCAGTGTAATACCCCAAGTGCATTCCCTTGCCGCATTTGTGATATCTCATCTTGAACCTTCCAACTATGCCATATGTGGTTGAGTAATAGTAGTATTTTGCTTCACATTTTTTGCATCATGGCATCATATCATCAATTCATATTGTTGCACCTTGTTTGTTAAAGTGCTATGTCAGTTTGTGAGTGTTTCGTGATTGCAAGTGGTATGAGTGGGTCCTACTCCAATTCCTTTTCAAACTATGCAAAACCCCTTTTTTCCAAAACTTGTCAAAACCCCTTTTATTCCAATTTGGGTTATGGGGGCTGTAACTTACCAAATTCTATTATTAAAATTGTTCCATAGATCCCAAATATTTAGTACGCAATTCGAATATATATTTGGTCATATGTGGTGTTTTTATTCTGTTGAAGTTTTTGCAAAACATCCCCTTCAATAATAGTTTGGCAATTTATTTTCCTTCCCCTAAAAATTCCCAACCAACGTTAGAAATAAGTGCATGTTTTTAGGAGCTCAAATGTATTTTCTTCTCTACCCAAAAACTCCCCAATTGTTCTCTGGTATTTTCTTTGCAAGCATGTGTTTTATTTTATTAGTTAGGAGTTATTTCAGCTGAGAGAAACAGAGAGAGAGAGTGAGAGGCCAAGTAGCTCACTAGTTTCGGCCCAAGCCCATTTGGTCAGCGCTTTCTCCTTGCTTGCGATCATGAACATTGTACGAACCAGGGGGATGCCATTGATCCTCCTTTGGTCGAATCAGACGGCCCCAAGGTGCCATCTCGAGCTATTTAGGTTCCCCGCCGGTGCGCTAACCCTTCCCCGCTCTGTTTCTCCTCCTCCTTCCTCTCTCGCGCCATCAGGGCACGTGCCCGCGTCGCCGTCGCCATGGCCGGCTGGGGCATGAGCTCGTCGTCGGCCCATCCATGCTCGCTCATCGCCCCCTTTTGGTCCCGCAGCCTCGTTGTCCCTTGGTTTCTCCATTTTCGTGGAGAGGGAGAGCCAAGGGCCCATCGTCCCCGTCTCCGGTGGCTCGAGCAGGAGTTGCCGCCGTGCCCGCGTAGTCGTCATCTTTGTCACCCCAGCCAGCGTCGTGCGTCACCTCGAGGCCCCCTCCGTGTGCACCGTTGTCTCCCTCTCACTCTCTCTATTGGAATGCATCGTCGTTGCCCCGCTCCTCCCTTGGCATGCTACCATGGACACAACAGTGCAATTCAGAGACCCCCGCGCACCCTCGCTTGTGCATGTGCTCGCTTGGAGTAGCCCGCACGCACGCACACGTTCTCGCCCACGTTGCCCCGTGTCCCATAGCTTGCCGTGGCCGCGCCGTCACTCGCATTGCCGGAATCCATGACCTTTTTAAGGTCAATTGAATCTGAGTCCCTCCTTGAGCACAAGCATGTTCGTAGCCCAGTTGGTCAGCCCCTCGTGCCCGCATATTGGAGGTCATGGGTTCGATACCCATGCCTATACCTGGGCATATTCGGCCCGGCCTGGTCGGCGCACCTAGGCCCGGCCCCAAAATAAAAGGTCTAGGCCCTATGGGTTGCCCGTGGGTCGGGCTTGGGCCTGAGTTTTGAGCCCACCAGCAGGGCTGGGCCGGGATTGGGCTTAACATATTGGGATTTTAAGGAAGAGGCCCAGCCCACGGACCCAAGCCCAATGGGCCCATTAACAGATGGGTCGGGCTTGGGCTTCAAAGTAGGTCCGATGGCAGGGCATGAGCCGGGCCTGGGCCTGAGTTTTTTCCCGTGGGCTTTTTAATGCCCAGCCCAAGCTCGGCCTGGCCCATGGCCAAATATACCCAGGCCCCTTGGGTGACTGGTTTTTATTGCTTTGTTTTGCTTTGTTGCATTCATATTAGATCGAGTAGGCTTAACTCTCGTTGATCCCCCATTGTAGCACAAGCTCCTATCCAGTGCAGTGGCTAGCTGCTGCGTTAGCCATCAGGGGGTCTCGAGTTCGAGTAACCCCTAAGCCTCTTTTATTTTTCTGTATTGTGCTTGTATGGGAGAGTATGACAGTGGGCCCCACATGTCACTCCCCCTAAGGACCCCTTTTATTTTTCTATATTGTGCTTGTATGGGAGGGTGATACCTCCATTTTGCATCATGCTTTATATTAATATTTATTGCATTATGGGTTGTTATTACACATTATGGTACAATACTGCTACCTCTTGAGCTTGCGTTGGTTTTTCCCTTGAAGAGGAAAGGGTGATGCAACACAATAGCAGTAAGTATTTCCCTCAGTTTGAGAACCAAGGTATCAATCCAGTAGGAGTATCAAGATGGGGCACCAATGTACGTGCGCAAAAGCAAACAAACTTGCACCCAACGCTATAAAGGGGTTGTCAATCCCTTCACGATTATTTGCAAGGTGAGATCTGAAGGTGGAAAGTGCAAGAAAGTAAAAGTGTAGATCTGAAAATATGATGTGAAGTAGACCCGGGGGCCATAGTGTTCACTAGAGGCTTCTCTCATGATAGAAAGTATTACGGTGGGTGAACGAATTACTGTCGAGCAATTGATAGAATCGCGCAAAGTCATGATGATATCTAAGGCAATGATCATACATATAGGCATCACGTCCGAGACAAGTAGACCGATACTGTCTCCATCTACTACTATTACTCCACACATCGACCGCTATCCAGCATGCATCTAGTGTATTGAGTTCATAACAAACAGAGTAACGCCTTAAGCAAGATGACATGATGTAGAGGGATAAATTCATGCAATAGATATAAACCCCATCTTTTTACTCTTGATGGAAACAACACGATGCGTGCCTCGCTACCCCTTCTGTCACTAGGTGAGCACACCGCATGGTATGAACCCAAAACCAAGCACTTCTCCCATTGCAAGAATTATAGATCAAGTTGGCCAAATGAAACCCACAACTCGAAGAGAATTACAAGGATGCGAAATCATGCATATAAGGGATCAGAGGAAACTCAATTAATATTCATAGATAATCTGATCATAAATCTACAATTCATCTGATCTCGACAAACACACCGCAAAATAAGGTTACATCGAATAGATCTCCATGAAGATCATGGAGAAATTTGTATTGAAGATCCAAGAGAGAGAAGAAGCCATCTAGCTACTAGCTACCGACCCGAAGGTCTGTGGTGAACTACTCATGCATCATCGGAGAGGCAATGGTATTGATGAAGAAGCCCTCCGTGTCCGAACCCCCCTCCGGCAGGGCACCAGAACGGTCCCCAGATGGGATCTTGCGGAGAGAGAAGCTTGCGGCGGCGGAAAAATATTTTTGTGGCTCTCTCTGGTGGTTTTGGATTTTTAGAGAATTTATAGGCAGAAGAAGTAGGGCAAAGGAGCCACGGGGGGGCCCACAAGCCTGCTAGGCGCCCCCCAGGCCGCGGCTAGGGGCCTTGTGACCTCCCTCGGGGTCCTTTGCCTTGGTTCTCAAGTCCCCTGCGTATCTTCTATTATGGAAAAAATCATTCCGCAGGTTTTATTCTGTTTGGACTCTGTTTAATATTCTTCTCTCAAAAAGGTCACGGAAAAAATAGAAACTGGCACTTGGCACTGAGTTAATAGGTTAGTCCCCAAAAAGATATAAAATAGAATATTAATGCACACAAAACATCCAAAGTTGACAAGATAATAGGATGGAACCATAAAAAATTATAGATACGTTGGAGACGTATCAAGCATCCCCAAGCTTAACTCCTGCTCGTCCTCGAGTAGGGAAGTGATAAAGACTGAATTTTTGATGTAGAATGTTACCTAACACATTTGTCCTTTGTAAATTCTTCCGTGTGGCATGAATGTTCAGATCCGTAAGATTCAAAACAATAGTTTACTATTGACATGAAAACAATAATACTTCAAGCATACTAGCAAAGTGATCATGAACTTTTGAAGTAACAAGGCCAAAGTAAGTTATCCCTACAAAATCGTATAGTCTGGCTATGCTCCATCATCCCCACACAACGAATTTAAATCATGCACAACCCCGGTATTGGCCAAGTAATTGTTTTCGCACTCTTACTTTCTCAAACTTTTTGAACTCTCACGCAATACATGAGCGTAAGCCATGGATATAGCACTATAGGTGGAATAGAGTGTGGTGGAGGTTGTGAGGCAAAAAGGAGGAGATGATCACATCGACTCGGCGTATCAACGGGCTATGGAGATGACCATCAATAGATATCAATGTGAATGAGTAGGGACTACCATGCAACGGATGCACTTAGAGTTATAAGTGTGTGAAAGCTCAAAAGGAGAACTAGTAGGTGTGCACCCAGCTTGCTTGCTCACGAAGACCTAGGGAAATTTTGAGGAAGCCCATCATTGGAATATACAAGCCAAGTTATATAATGAAAATTCCCACTAGTATAAGGAAGTGTCAAAACAAGAGACTCTCTATCATGAAGAACATGGTGCTATTTTGAAGCACAAGTGTGGAAAAAGATAGTACCATTGTCCCTTCTCCCTTTTTCTTTGTTTGGGCACTTTGGCCTCTTTTCATTTTTTTGGTGGTCATCTTTGCCCTCTTTTTTTTATTTCCTCACATGGGACAATGCTCTAATAATGATGATCATCACACTTCTATTTACTCACAACTCAATGCTTAGAACAATGATGACTCTATAGGAAATGCATCCGGCAGTGTACCGGGATGTGCAACGATCTAGCTTAGCGTATGACGTTGAAATATCTCGCTAGCTATCTTACGATCATGCAATGGCAATATGAAAGTGACGGCACAAGTCATGAGACGGAACGGTGGGAGTTGCATGGCAATATATCTCGGAATGGCTATGAAAATGCCATAATAGGTAGGTATGGTGGCTGTTTTGAGGAAGGTATATGGTGGGTTTGTGCACCGACTAAAGTTGCGCGGCACTACAGAGGCTAGAAATGGTGGAAGGTGAAAGTGCATCTATACCATGGACTCACATTAGTCATGAAGAACTCATATGCTTATTGCAAAAGTTTTATTAGTAATCGAAACAAAGTGCTAAACGCATGCTCCTAGGGGAAGGGTTAGTAGGTGTTAACCATCGCGTGATCCCAACCGCCACACAAAGGATGACAATCAATAAATCAATTATGCTCCAACTTCCTTACATAGCGGTTCATCATACGTGCATGCTACGGGAATCACTAACTTCAACGCAAGTATTTCTAGATTCACAACACCCTACTAACATAACTCTAATATTACCAAATCCATATCTCAAAACTTAATTGTTAGGAATCAAACTTCTCTTACTAATCAATGCACTTGAATATGGAAGTTTTTATTATATCCTCTTTGGATGCCTTTCATCTTTAGGACTACTTTCATAGCACAAGCCAATTACCAAGTTACTGAGAGAGAGCACTCTCAAAAAGATATAAGTGAAAATCGAGAGTTTTTATTTCTTCAAAATATGACACCGCCGTGCTCTAAAAAGATCTAAGTGAAGCACTAGAGCAAAGTTATCTAGCTCAAAAGATATAAGTGAAGCACATGCGAGCTAAATTGCCTAACTCAAAAGATATAAGTGAAGCTCAATGAGTATTCTAGCAAATTCACGATGAGTGCATGTATCTCTCAAAAAGGTGTGCACCAAGGATGATTGCGACAAAGGAAAAAAGAAAATAATCCTATAATACACGATGCTCCAAGCAAAACACATATCATGTGGTGAATAAAAATATAGCTCCAAGTAACGTTACCGATGGATTGAAGACGAAAGAGGGGATGCCTCCCCGGGGTATCCCCAAGCTTAGGCTTTTTGGTGTCCTAGAATTTGGCTTGGGATGCCTTGGGCATCCCCAAGCTTGAGCTCTTTCCACTCTTTATCCCATTGTCCATGAGAACATCACCCAAAACTTGAAAACTTCACAACACAAAACTTAAACAGAAACTCGTGATATCATTAGCATAAGAAAACAAACTACCAACTCTTTAGGTACTGTAGTAAACTTGATTTATATTTAGATTGATGTTATATTACTGTATTCTCACTTTTCCATGGCTAGTACCCCCCCGATACTATCCATAGTTTCATCAAAATAAGCAATCAACACAGCAAAAACAGAATCTGTCAAAAACAGACCAGTTTGTAACAATCTGTATACTTCGTATACTTCTGGTATCTCAAAAATTCTGACCAATTATGACAATTAGGGAAATTTTCATATAAACCATCATAAAAAATAATCAACTCAAAATCTCTTACTATATAGGAATTAAAAATAATTTCGTGAGCGCAAAGTTTCTGTCTTTTTCAGCAAGATCAAACAACCATCACCAAAACTAGTCATAAAGGTTTTACTTGGCACAAACATAAAAAGAAACACAAAAAACACAATCATAACAGAATTATGATGGTGTGGACACAACAAAACAGAAAGCAAAAGGCAAAGATAAATTCATTGGGTTTCCTCCCAACAAGCGCTATTGTTTAACGCCCTTAGCTAGGCATAAGGCGATAGAATCAAGTATAGTCGTCTTTGGTGCTCAAACCATAAGTAGGGTGAACACTCAACATTTTAAGATCTTCATCTCTCTTATTAGATGGTTCACCACTGGTTTTAGGAAAAAAACAAACTTGGTGGCCTTATTATGGGCAAAATTTGGAATGTTCTGAACAGCGGCAAAAGCGGAACCCAAGTTGGTTATAACATCCTCTAGTTTGCCAATTCTAGCGGAATCATGACCTAGTTTTTTGTTAAATTTGGGTTCCCTCTACTTTAAGTTTTTCAAAGTCATTCCCACGTTGGATCCATACTGAGTGATTTGATTGTGGATCTTTTTATCCAAATTTTCAATGAGTTCAATCGCAGCAATTTTATTTTCAATGATATCCAGCCTATGCATCACATGTTCCAAAGTTAAGGTAGTTCCATTAACCATGAGTGGGGGTGAGCCTACCAAATTTATTAAGGCACCGTAAGAATCAACGGTATGTCTACCTAGAAATTTCCGCCTACGATTGTGTCAAGAAAATACCTATTCCAAGGGGAAATACACACATAAAAGTTGCGAAGCAGAATGATAGTAGATTGTTTACGAATAGATCTATTCTGAGCATTGCAAATCCTATACCAAGCATCCTTTAAGTTTTCTCCCTCATTTTGTTTGAAATTAAGAACTTCGCTCTCGGGAGTATCGTTCAAAGCGATAGGACTAGCCATACGGATAGGTAGACTATCCCACACAAGCTAACAGAAAGCAAGCAAAAGAAAAGGGCGAACGAAAAAGGCAAATATTTTTGTAAATTTTGTTTTTTCAGAAGTTGGGGAGAGGAAAATGAGAGGCAAAAGGCAAATAATGTAAATGCAACAGATGAGTTTGCGATAGTTACTTGGATATGCTTCACTTTGAATACTCCCCGGCAACGGCGCCAGAAATTCTTCTTGCTACCTCTTGAGCTTGCGTTGGTTTTTCCCTTGAAGAGGAAACGGTGATGCAGCACAGTAGCAGTAAGTATTTCCCTCAGTTTGAGAACCAAGGTATCAATCCAGTAGGAGTATCAAGATGAGGCACCAATGTACCTGCGCAAAAACAAACAAACTTGCACCTAACGCTATAAAGGGGTTGTCAATCCCTTTGATGTAAAGTAGACCCGGGGGCCATAGTGTTCACTAGAGGCTTCTCTCATGATAGCAAGTATTATGGTCGGTGAACAAATTACCGTCGAGCAATTGATAGAATCGCGCAAAGTCATGATGATATCTAAGGCAATGATCATACATATAGGCATCACGTCGGAGACAAGTAGACCGATACTGTTTGCATCTACTACTATTACTCCACACATCGACTGCTATCCAGCATGCATCTAGTGTATTGAGTTCATAACAAATAGAGTAACGCCTTAAGCAAGATGACATGATGTAGAGGGATAAATTCATGCAATAGATATAAACCCCGTTTTTTACCCTTGATGGCAACAACATGATGCGTGCCTCGCTACCCCTTCTGTCACTAGGTGAGGACACCGCACGGTATGAACCCAAAACCAAGCACTTATCCCATTGCAAGAATTATATATCAAGTTTGCCAAACGAAACCCACAACTCGAAGAGAATTACAAGGATACGAAATCATGCATATAAGAGATCAGAGAAAACTCAAATAATATTCATAGATAATCTGATCATAAATCCACAATTCATCGGATCTCGACAAACACACCACAAAAGAAGGTTACATCGGATAGATCTCCATGAAGATCATGGAGAACTTTGTATTGAAGATCCAAGAGAGAGAAGAAGCCATCTAGCTACTAGCTATGGACCCGAAGGTCTGCAGTGAACTACTCACGCATCATTAGAGAGGCAATGGTGTTGATGAAGAAGACCTCCGTGTCCGAATCCCCCCTCCGGCAGGGCACCAGAACGGTCCCCAGATGGGATCTTGCGGAGACAGAAGCTTGCGGCGGCGGAAAAGTATTTTCGTAGCTCTCTCTGGTGGTTTTGGATCTTTAGAGAATTTATAGGCGGAAGAAGTAGGGCAAAGGAGCCACGGGGGGGGGGGGGGGGACAAGCCTGTTAGGCGCCCCCAGGCCGCGGCTAGGGGGCTTGTGACCTCCCCCGGGGGCCTTTGCCTTGGTTCTCAAGTCCCCTGCGTATCTTCTGTTATGGAAAAATCATTCCGCAGGTTTTATTCCGTTTGGACTCCGTTTAATATTCTTCTGTGAAAAAGGTGAAAAACACGGAAAAAACAGAAACTGGCTCTTGGCACTGAGTTAATAGGTTAGTCCCAAAAAAGATATAAAATAGCATATACATGCATACAAAACATCCAAAGTTGACAAGATAATAGCATGGAACCATCAAAAATTATAGATACGTTGGAGACGTATCAAATACTTATGCCTTTTCTCTCTTATTTTACAAGATTTACATGAAGAGGGAGAATGCCGGCAGGTGGAATTCTGGACTGAAAAAAGGAGCAAATCTGAGAGACCTATTCTCCACAGCTCCAAAAGTCCTGAAAAGTTACGAAGAATTGTTTTGGGATATATAAAAAATAATGTGCTAAATAAGTCCCGGAGGGGACCCACCAGGAAACCACAAGCGAGAGGGCGCGGCCTACCCCGTGGTCGCGCCCTGTAGGCTTGTGGGCCCCCGACAGGCCTCCGGTGCCCATCTTCTGCTATATGAAGGGTTTTGACCTGAAAAAAATCATATCAAAGCTTTTGGGACGCGACACCGTCGTCTCGAGGCGGAACTTCGACAGAACCAATCTAGAGCTCCAGTGGAGCTATTCCGCCAGGGAAACTTCCCTCCCGGAGGGGGAAATCGAAGCCATCGTCATCACCAACGATCCTCTCATTGAGAGGGGGTCAATCTCCATCAATATCTTCATCAGCACCATCTCCTCTCCAAACCCTAGTTCATGTGTTGTATCCGGTCTTTGTCTCAAAACCTCAGATTGGTACCTGTGGGTTGCTAGTAGTGTTGATTTCTCCTTGTAGTTGATGCTAGTTGGTTTATTTGGTGGAAGATTATATGTTCGGATCCTTAATGATTATTAAAACTCCTCTGATTATGAACATGAATCTGCTTTGTGAGTAGTTACATTTGTTCTCGAGGACATGTGATAAGTCTTGTTATAAGTAATCATGTGAATTTTGTATTCGTTCGATATTTTGATAAGTTATATGTTGTCTCTCCTCTAGTGGTGTCATGTGAATGTCGACTACATGGCACTTTACCATTATTTGGTCCTAGAGCAAGGCATTGGAAAGTAATAAGTAGATGATGGGTTGCTAGAGTGACAGAAGCTTAAACCCTAGTTTATGTGTTGCTTCATAAGGGGCTGATTTGGATCCACTACTTTAATGCTATGGTTAGACTTTGTCTTAATTCTTCTTTCGTAGTTGCGGATGCTTGCATGAGGTGTTAATCATAAGTGGGAGGTTTTTCCAAGTAAGGGTAGCACCCAAGCACCGGTCCACCCACATATCAAATTATCAAAGTAACGAACGCAAATCATATGAAGATGATGAAAACTAGCTTGACATCAATTCTCATGTGTCCTCGGGAGCGCTTTTCTTTATATAAGAGTTTGTCCAGGCTTGTCCTTTGCTAAAAAAGGATTGGGCCACCTTGCTGCACCTTTGTTACAATTCTTACTTGTTACTCATTACAAATTACCTTATCACAAAACTATCTGTTACCGATAATTTCAGTGCTTGCAGAGAATACCTTACCGAAAACCGCTTGTCATTTCCTTCTGCTCCTCATTGGGTTCCACACTCTTACTTATAGAAAGGACTACAACAGATCCCCTATACTTGTGGTCATCAAAACTCTTTTCTGGCACCATTGCCGGGGAGTGAAGCGCCTTTGGTAAGTGGAACTTGGTAAGGAAAAATTATATAATGTGCTGAAATTTACTGTCACTTGTCACTATGGAAAATAATCCTTTGAGGAGCTTGTTCATGGTATATTCACCCCCGATCGGAAGCACAAAGAGATTCTCCTCAACCTGGTGCACCTACTGAAAATATTTATTATGAAATTCCATCGGATATGATAGAAAAACTGCTAGCTAATCCTTATGCAGGAGATGGAACACTACATCCTGATTTGCACCTAATCTATGTGGATGAAGTTTGTGGATTATTTAAGCTTGTAGGTCTGTCCGAGGATGATGTCAAGAATAAGATCTTTCCTTTATCTTCGAAGGAAAAGGCGTTGACATGGTATAGGCTATGTGATGATATTGGATCATGGAACTACAACTGATTGAAATTGGAATTTCATCAGAAGTTTTACCCTATGCATCTGGTTCATCGTGATCAGAATTATATTTATAATTCTTGGCCTCATGAAGGAGAAAGAATCGCTCAAGCTTGGGAGAGGCTTAAGTCAATGTTATATTCATGCCCCAATCATGAGCTTCTGAGAGAAATTATTATTCAGAAGTTTTATGCTCGTCTATCTCGTAATGATCAATCCATGCTCGACACTTCTTGTGTTGGTTCCTTTATGAACAAAGATATTGAATTCAAATGGGACTTATTGGAAGGAATTAAACGCAACTCTGAAGATTGGGAACTCTATGAAGGTAATGAGTCAGGTATAAGCCTTAAGTTTGATTGTGTTAAATCCTTTATAGACACCGATGCTTTTCGTGATTTTAGCACTAAATATGGACTTGACTGTGTGGTAGTAGCTTCATTTTGTGAATATTTTGCTACTCATGTTGATCTCCTCAAGGAGAAGTCGTTTAAATATCATCCTCCCATTGAAGTTAAAGTGGTATAACCTATTAAAGTTGAAGAAGAAACTATTATTCATAATGCTAATCCTGTTATTCATACTGCTTATATTGAGAAACCACCCTTTCCTGTTAGGATAAAAGAACATGCTAAAGATTCAACTCTAGTTCATAAGAGTTGTGCTAGAACACCTGTACCTCCTGAGCAAATTAAAGTTGAACCTAATATTGCTATGGTTAAAGATCTATTGGTTGATAATATTGATGGGCATGTCATTCATTTCTGTGATGAAGCTGCTAGAATTGCTAGACCTGATACTAAAGGTAGACATAGACCTATTGTTGGCGTGCCTGTTGTTTCTGTTAACATAGGAGATCATTGTTATCATGGCTTATGTGATGTGGGTGCTAGTGTTAGTGAAATTCCCTTTACCTTATACCAAGAAATTATGAATGATATTGCACCAGCCGAATTAGAGGAAATTGATGTTACCATCAAGCTTGCTAATAGAGATACTATTTCACCAATTGGGAATGTTAGAGATGTTGAAGTCTTGTGTGGGAAAATAAAGTATCCTACTGATTTTCTTGTTCTTGGTTCCCCACAAGATGATTTTTGCTCCATTATATTCGGTAGACCCTTCTTGAATATTGTTAATGCTAAGATTGATTGTGAAAAAGGAACGGTTAATGTAAGTTTTGGGGATGCATCTCATGAGTTCAGTTTCTCTAAATTTCATAGACAACCCCATGACAAAGAATTGCCTAGTAAAGGTGAAATTATTGGTCTCGCTTCTATTGTTGTGACTCCTACCGATCCCTTAGAACAATATTTACTAGACCATGAAAATGATATGTATATGAATGAAAGGAATGAAATAGATAAGATTTTCTTTGATGAGCAGCCTATTCTGAAACACAACCTGCATGTTGTAATACTCGGGGATTGCTATGGCAACAAAAGTCCTTCCCAAGCAACGCTAGGAATTCTTCTTGCTACTTCTCTTGTTTGCGTCGGTTTTTCCCCTAAAGAGGAAAGGG
Organism: Hordeum vulgare subsp. vulgare; assembly: GCF_904849725.1. Classification (NCBI taxonomy): domain Eukaryota; kingdom Viridiplantae; phylum Streptophyta; class Magnoliopsida; order Poales; family Poaceae; genus Hordeum; species Hordeum vulgare. The sequence goes on along the minus strand of NC_058520.1, from coordinate 523,572,535 downwards.
TGATGCAGCAGAGGAGCAGTAAGTATTTCCCTCGGTTTGAGAACCAAGGTATCGATCCAGAAGGAGGGTCTCGTCAAGTCTAGAGTACCCGCGCAAACACAAATGAGCTTGCACCCAACGCTTCAAAGGGGTTGTCAATCCCTTCAAGATTGCTTGCAAAGTGAGATTTGAAGGCGAAAAGTGCAACGAAGTAAAAAGTGTAAGGCTGAAAATATGGTGTGGAGTAGACCCGTGGGCCATAGTGTTCACTAGAGGCTTCTCTCAAAATAGCAAATTTCACGGTGGGTGAACAAATTACTGTCGAGCAATTGATAGAACCGAGCAAAGTCAAGACGATATCTAAGGCAATGATCATACATATAGGCATCACGTCCGAGACAAGTAGACCGATACTTTCTTCATCTACTACTATTACTCCACACATCGACCGCTATCCAGCATGCATCTAGTGTATTGAGTTCATGACAAACAGAGTAACGCCTTAAGCAAGATGACCTGATGTAGAGGGATAATCTCAAACCAATGATAAAAACCCCATCTTTTTACCCTTGATGGCAACAACATGATGCGTGCCTCGCTACCCCTTCTGTCACTGGGTGAGGTCACCGCACGGTATGAACCCAAAACCAAGCACTTCTCCCATTGCAAGAATCATAGATCTAGTTGGCCAAACAAAACCCACAACTCGAAGAGAATTACAAGGATATGAAATCATGCATAAGAGAGATCAGAAGAAACTCAAATAAGATTCATAGATAATCTGATCATAAATGCACAATTCATTGGATCTCGACAAACACACCGCAAAAGAAGATTACATCGGATAAATCTCCATGAAGATCATGGAGAACTTTGTATTGAAGATCCAAGAGAGAGAAGAAGCCATCTAGCTACTAGCTATGGACCCGTAGGTCTATCGTGAACTACTCACGCATCATCGGAGAGGTCATGGTGTTGATGAAGAAGCCCTCCGTATCCGAATCCCCCTCCGGCAGGGCACCAGAACGTGCCCCAGATGGGATATTGCGGAGACAGAAGCTTGCAGAGGCAGAAAAGTACTTTCGATGATCTCCTGATTTTTTGTGGAATTTTTGGGGATATAGGCACAAAACCTAGGGCAAAGGGCGTCCAGGGGGGCCAAAAGCCTATGGGTCGCGGCCTCCCCCTGGCCACGGGGTGAGGGCTTGTGGGGCCCCTGGGGCTCCCCTGCCTTTGCTCTCAAGTCTCCTAATCTTCTTTCGTTACGGAAAAATTCTTTTCGGGGATTTTATTCCGTTTGGACTCCATTTTAAAATCTCCTCTGAAAGGGGTCAAAAACATGGAAAAACAGGAATTGGCACTTGGCACTGAGTTAATAAATTAGTCCCAAAAAATATATAAAAGGCATGCAAAACATCCAAAGTTTGACAAGATAATAGCATGAAACCATCAAAAATTATAGATACGTTGGAGACGTATCAGGGATCCTCCTCCAGCTAAGGGTGATCCCGTGTTTGAGCTTAAAGAATTACCTGATACTCTCAAGTATGCTTATCTTGATGAAAAGGAGATATATCATGTTATTATTAGTGCTAACCTTTCAGAGCATGAAGAAAATAGATTATTGAAAACTATGAGGAAGCACCGTGCCCCCATTGGATATACTCTTGATGATCTTAAGGTCATTAGTCCTACTCTATGTCAGCACCAAATCAATATGGAGCCTGATGCTAAACCAGTTGTTGATCTCCAACGACGATTAAATCCTAAAATGAAGGAAGTGGCAAGAAATGAAATACTAAAGCTTCTGGAGGTAGTTATAATGTATCCTCTTGCTGATAGTAGATGGGTTAGTCCCGTTCATTGTCTCCCTAAAAAGGGAGGTATTACTGTTGTTCCTAATGATAAAGATGAATTAATCCCGCAAAGAATTCTTACAGGATATAGAATAGTAATCAATTTTAGGAAATTAAATAAGGCTACTAGGAGAGATCATTATCCGCTACCTTTTACAGATCAAATGCTAGAAAGACTATCCCAACATATACATTTTTGCTTTCTAGATGGTTACTCTGGTTTCTATCAAATACGTGTATCAAAAGAGGATAAAGAGAAGACCACTTTTACTTGCCCTTTCGGTACCTTTGCTTATATACGCATGCCTTTTGGTTTATGCAATGCACCAGCTACCTTTGAAAGATGTGTGATGGCTATATTCTCTGACTTTTTTGAAAAGATTGTTGAGGTTTTCATGGATGATTTTTCCATTTACGGACCTTCTTTTGATGATTGCTTCAGCAACCTTGATCGAGTTTTGCAGAGATGTGAAGAAACTAATCTTGTCTTGAGTTGGGAGAAGTGCCACTTTATGGTTAATGAAGGCATCGTATTGGGACACAGAATCTCCGAAAGAGGTATTGAAGTTGACAAAGCTAAAGCTGATGCTATTGAAAAAATGTTGTGTCCAACAGATATCAAAGGTATAAGAAGTTTCCTTGGTCATGCTGGTTTCTATAGGAGATTTATTAAAGACTTCTCTAAAATTTCTAAGCCTCTCGCTAATCTTTTGCAAAAGGATATTCCATTTATTTTTGATGATGATTGTGTAGAAGCATTTGAAATTCTTAAAAAATCCTTAATCACTGCACCTGTTGTTCAACCACCTGACTGGAACCTACCCTTTGAAATTATGTGTGATGCTACTGATTATGTTGTTGGTGTTGCTCTAGGACAAAGAGTCGATAAGAAATTAAATTTCATCCATTACGCTAGTAAAACTGTAGACAGTGCTCAAAGAAACTACGCTACCATTGAAAAGGAATTTTTAGCAGTTGTGTTTGCTTGCGATAAGTTTAGACCTTATATTGTTGATTCCAAAGTAATTGTTCACACTGATCATGCTGCTATTAAGTACCTTATGGAAAAGAAAGATGCTAAGCCTAGACTTATTAGATGGGTTCACACTGATCATGGTGCTACGAGAATTTGATTTGCATATTATTGATAGAAAGGGCGTTGATAACCCCATAGCAGATAACTTGTCTAGACTAGAAAATGTTCTTGATGACCCACTACCTATTGATCATAGCTTCCCCGATGAACAATTAGCTGTCATAAGTGCTTACGCAATGCTCCTTGGTATGCCGATTATGCTAACTACATTGTTCTAAATTTGTACCGCCTAGTTTCACATACCAACAAAAGAAAAGGTTCTTCTATGATTTAAGACATTACTTTTGGGACGACCCACACCTTTATAAAGAAGGAGTAGATGGTATTATTAGACATCGTGAACTACACACAAGGTATTAAAATCTGATTTTTATTGACCTACTCTCTTCAAGGATGCTCGTAAGTTTGTCTTGTCTTGTGATGAATGTCAAAGAATCGGTAATATTAGTAGACATGAGGAAATGCCTATGAATTACTCTCTTGTTATAGAACCATTTGATGTCTGGGGTTTTGATTATATGGGACGTTTTCCAAAATCCAACGGGTATACTCATATTCTAGTTGATGTTGATTATGCTACTAAATGGGTAGAAGATATTCCAACTAGTAGCGCTAATCATAACACTTCTATTAAAATGCTGAAAGAAGTTATTTTCCCTAGATTTCGAGTCCCTAGATATTTAGTGACTGATGGTGGTTCACACTTAATTCATGGCGCTTTCCGTAAATTGCTTGCTAGGTATGATGTTAATCATAGAATTGCATCTCCTTATCATCCTCAGTTTAGTGGGCAAGTAGAATTGAGTAATAGAGAAATAAAATTGATCTTGCAACAGACCATTAATAGATCTAGAAAGAATTGGTCTAAGAGACTTGATGATGCATTATGGACTTATAGAACCGCTTACAAAAACCCTATGGGTATGTCTCCTTATAAACTGGTTTATGGTAAAGCATCTCACTTACATCTAGAGCTAGAACATAAAGCTTATTGGGATATTAAAGAGCATACCTATGATTTAAAACTTGTCGGTGAGAAGAGGTTATTCAACATTAGCTCACTTGATGAATGGAGAACCCAGGCCTATGAGAATGCCAAGTTGTTTAAAGAAAAAGTTAAGAGATGGCATGATAGAAGGATACAAAAGCGTGAATTCAATGTAGGTAATCATGTACTGCTATACAACTCTCGTTTAAGTTTTTTTGCAGGAAAACTTCTCTCCAAATGGGAAGGGCCTTACATTATTGAGGAAGTGTATCGTTCCGGTGCCATCAAGATCAACAACGCCGAAGGCACGAATCCAAAGGTGGTAAATGGGCAAAGAATCAAAAAATATATCTCGGGTACTACCATAAATATTGAAACTAATATTATCAATACCATAACTCCGGAAGTGTACATTAGGGAGACCTATCAGAACGCCTCGGACTCCAAAAAGTAATAGGTATGTGCTACGGTAAGCAAACCGAATCCAAAACATTTTCAATGGCAATTTTTACCAGTTTTGGATTATTTAAAAAAAATAGGAAAATTAAAAGCAGTCCGAAGCTAGCACAAGGAGGCAACAAGCTAGGGGCACGGCCTACCCCCTGGCCACACCTTGCAGGCTTGTGGCCACCTCGTGCACCCTCCGGACTCCGTTTTCTTGTGGAATACTCCTTCGGGTCGGCAAAAATTCATTATATAATCTCCCGAAGGTTTTGACCTCTGTATCTCGACAATATCTCTTGTTGTTGTTTCGAGTTGTTTCTATAACAGATTTAGATCAACATGGCATATTCAAGTTCTCAGAAGGACAAGTTCTTTGAGAGGGTCATCAACCCCTATCTTTTGGAGGTGCTGCAACACCCTCAAACCATGGAGATGCATGAGGTGGTGCTGCACATCCGCGATGTTAAGGGGCCAAAGAAGACAAGAAGCATGGAGACAAGGCTCGAAGCAATGGAGAAACAAGTATTCAAGTGCCAAGGGATGGTGGAACGAGGACTTAATGCCAATCACCTGATGATCACGGAGTTCACCCATAAGCACAAGCTAGACGCCAAGGACCTCTGGGATCACATCTTCAAGATTTACGAGAAAATCGAGCACCTCCATGCCCATATCTATGACCTGCAAAACTAAAGTTGTGAGTATGAATACATATTTAAGAAAATGAGTTTGGGTGCAGGCTTGAGGATCCACGAGACTAGTTCATATTTTCACGATGGTGCAGCCATGCCTTGGAAGACGACTCACAAACCTTCAACCTCACCAATAACTCAAACATCACCACCTCTGAAGAGAGACAACTGAACACATGGGTATGGGCACTCCCATTGGCTTGTGCCAAGCTTGGGGGAGGTGCCCCGGTATCGTATCACCATCACACCTTTTTACTTTTTCTTTCATTTTTCTTTGTTCGGTGTGACCAACATTCTATTGCCAAGGTACACAAAATCGGAATTTCTGAGTTTGAGTATCGATGCCACCAAGTTTGGCCATCTGACCATTAGTCACCTTTTCGGTGCACCGAGTTCTATATATCAGTCTCACCGAGATTCAAAAGTTCACACCTTTGTGCTAATCGGTTCCACCGAGTTCCCAACTTCGGTGTCACCGAGTTTGCTCTTTTGGGTGTAACGTTTGAATTTTGGCTGCTGCCTATATATACCCCTTCACCTACCTCTCATTCGTGGGAGAAGCACTCAGAACACACACTTCATTTCTAGATCCATTTTCTGAGAGAGAACCACCTACTCATGTATTGAGACCAAGATATTCGAATCCAATCATTTGAAACTTGATCTCTAGCCTCCAAAACTGCTTTCCACCAAATCAACCTCTCCTACCCATGCATATTCCGTGAGAGAGTGATTTGTGTTGAGGATACTATCTTTAGAAGCACAAGAGCAAGGAGTTCATTGATCTACCCCATCTATTACCTTTTGGAGGGTGGTGCCTCCTAGATTGGTTAGGTGTTGCTTGGGAGCCTCCTACTTCGTGTTGTGGAGTTGTACCAAGATGTTTGTAAGGGCAAGGAGATCGCCTACTTCGTGAAGATCTACCGTGAGTAAGGCTAGTACTCCGTGGATGGAAGCCATGGAAGGATAGACAAGGCCGCTTCTTTGTGGACCCTCCGTGGACTCTCGCAACCGTTACCCTCCGTGGGTTGAAGTCTCCACTAACATGGACGTACGATAGCGCCACCTATCGAAACCATGCCAAAAATCACTATGTCAACCTCAAGCATTTGATCTCCCTACCTTACTCCTCTATTTACACTTGCATGTTTACTTCCCGCTGCTATACTATTACAACTGCGTGTGTAGGGTGTACTTGACTTGTTATAACTGTCGTAGCTTCCTCTCAAGTAAAATTGGGAAAAGGCAAAAATATATCTTGTCAAGTAGTCTAATCACCCCCCCCCTCTAGACATACTTTCGATCCTACACATTAATATCAAAAGCATCCGCACTAGTGGTGGGTGGTATAGGAGTACTATTAAAATCATTGTTATTAGCATTTGATAAGTCACACAACTTAGTAGTATCTTGAGACATGGTGACCGAGCAAGCAAAGTAACAAGCAAGACAAGGAAACTAGAGAGCGAAGATGCAATCTAGTGAGAAGAAAAACAAGCAAAGGTAAATATTTTTGTATTTTTATTTTTTATGAGACAAACTAAATATACCGGAAAATAAAAAGAGGAACAAGTCAATGAAAATTTATGTGTTACTGGTAGTTGGTGATGATATTGTCCTGCAACGGCGCGAGAAATCCTTCCTGATACTTGTGATCTGCGTTGGGTTTTCCATGAAGAGGAACGGGTTATCGCAGCATAGTGTGGGTAAGTATTTCCCTTAGTTATGAAACCAAGGTTTATCGAACCAATAAGAATATCAACCACAACCGTCTTCAGTGACGGCAGACAAAAGAACAAACAACTTGCACCCAACACGGGCAAGAGGGCTGTTAATCCTCTTTTCTTGATATTTGCAAGCAAGTGAGGTGTGTAGATAATTATAGATATCAACACAAAATAAAAACAAGTAAATGGCAGCAAGGTACTGAATCTTTTATCAATATATTTTGAATAGACCCGGATGCCACAGTTTTCCCTAATGGCACCTCTCATGAAAAATAGTATACGGTGGGTACACAAATTACTATTGGGCAATTGAGAGAAAAGCAGATAGTTATGTGATATTCATGACAATGATCATTTGTATATAGGCATCACGTCCATAAACAAATAGGTCGACTCCTGCCTGCACCTATTACTATTACATCACTCATCGGCCGCTATCTAGCATGCATCTAGAGTATTAAGTAAAATAGAGTAATGCATGGAGAACAATGACATGATGTAGACAAAGTAAACTCAAGCAATATGAATAAACCCCATTGTTTTATCCTTAGTAGTAGCAATAAAAAGACACATCTTGTCCCCTTCTGTCACTGGGATATAAAAATTCGCCAGGTTGAACCTACCACAATGCATCTCTCTCACTTAAGAAATATTGATCTAGTTGGCCAAACTATTTCAATAGATTAGAGAGAATTACGTAGCATCCGGGTCGGTGTGAGAGTTCGAATTGTGGGCATATCTTCAGTGCTCGGCATTGGCATAGGCATAGGCATGGGCATGGGCATAGGGGCACTGGTCGCGGTCACTCCCGGCATTTGGTTCAAGATGAAGCCGTGCTCCGCTAAGTACCATGCCTTCACCTGCTCATCTATCCTTGACATGTCTGCTCCCATCGGGAGCTAGGTCGGTGTGTGCTATTTCTTGAGCTTGCGTCGGGTTTCCCTTGAAGAGGAAAGGGTGATGCAGCAAAGTAGATAAGTATTTCCCTGAGTTTGTTGAGAACCAAGGTATCAATCCAGTAGGTGTAACAAGCAAGGCCCCAATCGTAGTACCTACACAAACAATCAAACACTTGTACCCAACGCTAAAAAGGGGTTGTCAATCCCTTCACTGTTATTTGCAAGAATGAGATCTGATAGAGATAGATATAAAATATTGCTAGGTCTAAAAGTAAAAAATAAATAAATACATGGCAGCAATATATTTTTGGTATTTTTGGTTTATAGATCTGAAAGTATAATATGGAAAATAGACCCGTGGGCCATAGGTTTCACTAGAGGCTTCACTCATAAAGGAAAATAATACGGTGGGTGAACAAATTACTGTCCAACAATTGATAGAAAAGTGAATAATTATGAAGATATCCAAGGCGATGATTATGCATATAGGCATCACGTCCGTGTCAAGTAGACCGAAATGATTCTCCATCTACTACTATTACCCCAGACATCGACTGACTCCTACCTGCATCTAGAGTATTAAGTTCATGAAGAACAGAGTAGCACATTAAGTAAGATGACATGATGTAGAGGGATAAACTCAAGCAATATGATGAAAACCCCATCTTTTTATCCTCAATGGCAACAATGCAATACGTGTCTCGCTACCCCTACTTTGTCACTGGGTGAGGACACCGCAAGATTGAACCCAAAACGAACCACTTCTCCCATTGCAAGAATTACCAATCTAGTTGGCCAAACCAAACCAATAAGTCGAAGAGACTTGCTAAGATATGAAATCATGTGTAGAATAATTCAGAGAAGATTCAAATAATATTCATAGATAATTTGAACATAAACCCACAATTCATTGAATCTCGAGAAACACACCGCAAAAGAATATTACATCGGATAGATCTCCATGAATATCTTGAATAACATGATATTGAAGAACAAAGAGAGAGAAGAAACCATCTAGCTACTAGCTATGGACCCATAGGTTTGTGGTGAACTACTCATGCATCATTGAAGGGGCAATGGAGTTGATGTACATGCCCTCCGTGATGAATTCCCTCTGTGGCAGATTACCAGAAAAGGCTCCTGGATTGGATCTCATGGGAATAGAGGCTCTCATCAGGAGAAAAGTATTTCGGTCTCCATTTGGTATTAGGGGAATATTTGGGAATTCATAGGACGAAGATTAGGGTTAGGAGACCTGTAGGGGGCTCATAAGTCAGGGGGCGCCCCCCTAGGGCGCACCGTGCAGGCTTGTCGTCTCCCGGCAGGTCTCCTGCCCCCTTCTCCAAGTCTGGCAGGTTTCTTCTAGTCCAAGAAAAACCATTCCGGAGATTTTATTCCGTTTGGACTCCATTTAATATTCCTTATCTGCGATACTCAAAAACATGGAAAAAACAGTAACTTGCACTAGGCTCTAGATTAATAGGTTAGTCCCAAAAATAATATAAAATAGCATATTAATGCATATAAAACATCCAAAACAGATAATATAATAACATGGAACAATAAAAAATTATCAATAAGTTGGAGACGTACCAGTGTGCCTCTTGTGTGCAGCAAGGTTGGTCGTGAGAAAGGTCGAGCTTGACGTCCTACTTCGTCATCAACGCCGACCACCTCGCTCGGATTTCTCCTCCCTCTTAGCGGTGCTGCTCTTTGCACCAGCAATGCACTATTGATACGTCTCCAACGTATCTATAATTTTTTATTGTTCCAGGCTATTATATTATCATTCTAGAATACTTTTGGTGTAATAGTTTACCAAATTATATTACTTTTAGCACTAGCCTATTGACACAGTGTCTAGTGCCAGTTATTGTTTTCTGCATGTCTTTTTTACTTTTCACGTTTACAATAGCAAAAAAAGTCCAATTTCTCCAAAACATTTGTATGATATTTTCTGGACCAAAAGAAAACATGTAAGCCTCGGGAGAAGACCAGAGGCTACACGAGGGAGGCACAAGCCAACAGGGCGTGGCCAGGGGGTTCAGCGCACCATGATGGCTTGCCCCTCCCTGGTGGCCCCTCTACCTCCGTTCTCTAGCCTATAAATTCACATATATTCTAAAAACCCTAAGGATGATCACTAAACACTTTTTTCACCACCGCAAGTCTCTGTTCCACTATGATCCCATCTGGAGCTCCATTCCGACACCCTGTCGGGGGGGATCGATCATGCAGGGCCTCTTCATCAACCTTGTTGCCCTCGTGATGATCTGTGAGTAGTTCACCAAAGACCTGCGGGTCTGTAGTTAGTACCTATATGGCTATCTCTCTCTCTCTCTCGTGATCTTCAACACAATGGCCATCGCATCTTCTCTTTGATCCATATGATGTAATACTTTTGTATGGCGCATTTTTTGGGATCCGATGAATTGCGGGTTTATGTTCAGATTATTCATGAAAAATATTTGAGTCTTCTGTGAAATTATTATGATTCTTATTTGCATGATCATCATAGCTTCGTAAATCTCTCCGATCTATTGAATTCCTTTGGCCAAGTAGTTTGATATTTCTTCGGTGAGAGAGGTGCGTTGTAGTGGGTTCAACCTGATGGGTTTCCATATCCCAGTGAGGGAAGGGGACAAGATACGTATTTGTGTTGTTTCTACTAAGGATAAAACAATGGGGTTTATTCATATTGATTGAGTTTACTTTGTCTACATCATGTCATCGTTCTCCAAGCATTACTCTGCTTGTCATGAACTTAATACGTAGAGAGGCAAGCATAGAAGCGCTCTTGAAGTGGAGTAATAGTAGTAGGTGCAGGAAGGAGTCAACCTATTTTCTTATGGATGTGGTGCCTATATACACATGATCATTGCCGTGAAAATCGCATAACTATCTACTTTTCTATCAATTGCCCAACAGTAATTTTTTTCACCCATTGTATGTTGTTTTCATGAGAGAGGCCACTAGAGAACACTATGGCCCCGGGGTCCATTCACTTATATATTCACAAAACTTATCTTTACCTTTCTATTTTATTTATCTGTTATTTTATTTCTCAATTTACAATTTTCTACAATTATGTACACACATCATTCGCTTGCAAATAACGAGATCAAGGAGATTGACAACCCTCTTGCCCATGTTGGGTGCAAGTTGTTTGCTATTTTGTGTGCATCCGCTGAAGACGGTTGAGGATTGATATTCCTATTGTTTTGATAAACCTTAGTTTCTTAGCTAAGGGGAATACTTACTTGTACTGTGTTGCAATTACCCGTTCCTCTTCACGAAAAATGCAACACAAATCACAAGTATCAACTATTCTATCGATGATTGCAGGCGTTTGGCAATGGATGTTGCGTTGCTCGCTGCCTTTGCACTTTTATTGACATTAGGATGACCTTTTGCCGCCGCCTAGGCAGGCGCGTACGGGTTGTAGACATCATGCTTGGACTTGGCGAGAGCGAGCCGACACTCTGGCCATTTCTCGCATGACTCGATCCTTGTGAACACATGAAGGAACTTGAACTCTTGGTCACTATTGTCATGGAGAAACATTTCAAACATCCGATCCATCTACACAGTCGAAGAACAAGTGAAGTTGAAGTACACGACAAAGAGTTGGGCCGGCGAACGATGGCCATACCTAACGCTCGAAGTTGGCGTCGCTTTCGGAGTGAGCCATGACCTCCTCTTGAATCCCGTGCCACTTTTTGCAGGCATGCTGGATGGTCACCCAATGGTTCGCCATGGCCTTCTCGCCATGGAGGGAAAGGGGAAAACAGCGATAAAATGACCGGTATCATTGACAACACGGGCCCACGCACCTCTTTGCTTCATTCAGTGCCCCCAGGGGACCCTGGTGCGCTGGGTTCCGCTTGGGTTCGTTAGTTGTAATTTCGGCCCAAACCGATGAAAACGAGGATCTCGGGGCACGGTTGGGTCATTTTTTGGCACTGGTGGTAAAGAAAGCACCTTTTGGGCCTGTTGGGGCGGCTGGAGATGCTCTTAGGACCAATGCTCCGCCTAACACTTAAGAAATCGAGGGTGCAAAAAAGTAGATGGACGCACAAACTGAGTTACACTTTTGCAAGAAACTTAGAAATAAGGCATGAACTTAACATAGCCAACCCAAAATGCCGACAAGTGATGTGAGTGTGACATGTCATAGCATCAATAACATGATACGGGACAAAATAATAAATCATGGAAACATAAATATAAGTACTCTCTTTGTTCCTAAATATTTGACGTTTTGACACTACTGCACGAAGATCCAAACACAACACATTAGTCAGAGACCCTTCGACCAAACTGTGTGTGATCGAGCCATCGCAAATGGTATAGTTATAGCTCCATCGTAATAAAGAAAACAATGTGCAATGACAGGTCCATCAGGCATGTTCGATATGCTACTAGCGTATGTTATGCAAGGCATACAATTGGTGCATATGAACTGTTTGCGATTAGACCAGGTAACACAAACGATTCACAAAATACATATGTGTGAAGTAGGACATATAGTTCACTCGGACAAACTGTTTGTGTTGATCCAGCTAGAACACAAATGATTTAGCATAACAAGGTGTGTGTGATACCTCGCAAACAATTCTTTCATCGGATTTGTGTGCAAAAACCAATAATACCCAAATGATTCATCCGGACAAGCTGTGTCTATTGTGGGCAGACGGTTGCTGCCAAACAATTTTAGCGATTGATGAAATCATTACGGATGCTACGTTGGGAAGTGTGGTTAGCCTGTATTAATATTATAGACGTTTTATTACTATGACTCGTCTACCTGTGCATCAACCTGTCCTCCTCTCTCATGTCTTGTCACCGTGTTGCCCGCCCGAGGATTCTAGTGCGTGCTTTGCACCGCTTTTGTCCACGTGTCGGCACAATCAACCCGTTCTTGTGCACAACCGCGCATGTTCCTGCACACAAAACCGTGCTACAACTCTAGCTTCTCGCCTGGCTCAGCGAAATCCCAAAATCCCCAATGCTTGTTGGCCTGTTGTATAAACCCTCACGGCCGACGACTCCACATTGCCTTCATCCCCTCCCTCCCCATAGCTTATATAGTTTGCTTCTCCCCCAATTGCCAATGGCACCGGTCGTTCGTCATCACTCAGTCACTCCACTAGAGGACAACTCCAGTTGGGAGGCTTCATCGCATCGACATGGTATTCCTCTGAAGCATGTAGTGCACGTGGAGCCCCAGGTGGGTGTGCGCACGCCACCCACTACATGCTCCACCACTGCTGCCCGAAGGCAACTACTGCTAGTGGTCGCTACCCCGCTGACAACCGCTGGGGCCCGCCACCCTACCGGTGGCCACCTTGTCCGCCACCAAAGTGTCATCTATCTTGGCCACGACCCCGTCGTCTGGCGGAGGGGTCATCACCCGCTCCGCCACCGTGGCCCAAATGCGGGAGGTGGAGGCCGCCAAAGGCCTGCCACCGAGCTTGTACGTCACAAACCTTGCGCGCTACATCTACTTCCTCGAGAAGGAGGTGGAGCGCCACGTCGTGCACATGAAGAAGCTCATCGATGATGTGGTCGTAGAAGAAGCCACTATAGCGGGGCGAAATGTGGAGATCTACACCGAGTCCCACAGCTTCGAGGTGGGCGTCTTGAGCGTTGGAGGGCAACACTGGCATGCAACGGACACGACTCCACCAACTCATCGGGAAGCTCCTCCTCCACTAGCTCTTACTAAGCACGCTCAATTCTACTGGAAGTAGTACAAAGCCCCTCCGTAGTTCTATTATTCAGGGCCTATTTTGTTCAGTTCATCTAACTATAGATATGATTGAACTGTACCACGTACTTTAAATTAGCTAGTATATATTGTTGAACTAGATATTTTGGTACTTGCTTGGCAACAATTGGGGGAAATTTTGTTCGGTTCAGCTGTCGAGTTCAACTGTTTTGTACAAAGACCACTGCTTAATGTATGAATGAAATCCATGTTTAGTGAATTTCAGTTGCAAAATTGCATCCTAATTGCGATTTAGTTCCTGCAAATTTTTACAAATGTTAGTGCTACAATGTTGACAAATGCCAATGTTTCCGATTTGACAAATGGCAATTTACCCAATAAGATAGATGCAAATGTTTTTGGATTGTGTTCACTAAGCACGCGGGTCATATTAGAGAAATTTTTGCGATGACGCATTGCACCAATCCTTCGCACCAATTTTTCACTTGTCTTACGAGCGAAGGAAACATAGCTTTTGATCTGCAAACGGGTATTCAACCTTAACCATTTGTGATGACTGTTTATTCAGAGAAAACAATGATAGTTTTTATTTACTATGTGAATTCAGAGATAAATACTTAGTTCATCAAAAAATAGATTTCATTTAATCAAGCTTTGACTTTACATTCATACGATCGAGATGTCGTGCTCAGGGGCGGAGTTGTTCAATTCTTCAAACGAGACCAGAATGTTATGGACATCCAAATCAATGAGTCGGTCGTCGCGCGATCATGGGCGGGGGGCGGGGGCGGCGACTAGAGGCACTGCAAGGAAGCTTGATGACCCACAAGTATAGGGTATTGATACGTCTCCAACGTATCTATAATTTTTTATGGTTTCATGCTATTATCTTGTCAAACTTTGGATGTTTTGTATGCCTTTTATATCTTTTTTGGGACTAACTTATTAACTCAGTGCCAAGTGCCAGTTCCTGTTTTTCCATGTTCTTGACCCTTTTCAGAGGAGGATTTTAAACGGAGTCCAAACGGAACGAAACTTCCAAAAAGATTTTTTCCGAAACAGAAGAAGATCGGGGAACTTGAGAACCAAGGCAAGGGGCCACCAGGGAACCCACAAGCCCCCTAGCCGTGGACAGGGGGGCCGCGCCTCCCAGGCTTGTGGGCTCCCTGGGCCACCTCTGTCCTAGGTCTTTTGCCTATATATTCCCAAAAATTCCTGAAAAAATCAGGAGATCATCGAAAGTACTTTTCCGCCGCCGCAAGCTTCTGTCTCCGCAAGATCACATCTGGGGCACGTTCTGGTGCCCTGCCGGAGGGGGGGTTCGGATACGGAGGGCTTCTTCATCAACACCATGACCTCTCCGATGAGGCATGAGTAGTTCACCATAGACCTACGGGTCCATAGCTAGTAGCTAGATGGCTTCTTCTCTCTCTTGGATCTTCAATACAAAGTTCTCCATGATCTTCATGGAGATCTATCCGATGTAATCTTCTTTTGCGGTGTGTTTGTCGAGATCCGATGAATTGTGGATTTATGATCAGATTATCTATGAATCTTATTTGAGTTTCTTCTGATCTCTTATATGCATGATTTCATATCCTTGTAATTCCCTTCGAGTTGTGGGTTTTGTTTGGCCAGCTTGATCTATGATTCTTGCAATGGGAGAAGTGCTTGGTTTGGGGTTCATACCGTGCGGTGACCTCACCCAGTGACAGAAGGGGTAGTGTGACAGCCCGATGCCGACATTCCAGAAGATTCCCCTTTTCCTTTCCGTTTCCGTTGTGTGGGTATTCTTTTTACTTGTTGTATCGTCATGTAGTTTGCATCATGGCATCTTGCATCATATGTTGCGTGTTGTGATCTGGGTTGTGAGTGCTCTCGGTGTCTTTGGTGCAATAGGTCGCCGCCCTCCCTCCTCTTTTAGTTGTTTTGTGGCTGCGTTCAAGTTTTCGTTTTATCCCCTTTAAAAAAAACAGGTTTGTCTTCTTTTAAAAAAAACCTTTTATTAAATGTGGGGGCAACCCTTGGGTTTTCTTTATTTTCTCCTTTTGTTTTATTTAAAACAGTCTCATTTTCTTTTCTTCTTTAAAGAGCTTTTATTTTATTCTTAAAATAAAAGAGGTTTTATTTTATTCTCTTGTCAAAAGGGGTTTAGATTTTATTCTTTTGTGAAAGGGTTTTATTTTAATTCTTAAAAGGGTTTCATTTTTTTATTTGTTTAAAAATGCCCAAGCTATTTTATAGTTGGGGTGTATTTTTTATCAAAGGGAGCCAAAAGCATTTTTCTATTTTGTTAAAAACCTTTTCATTTTGTTGGACTTTTCTGTTTTTAAAAAAGGGAAAAAAAACCCAAAGAGTGAAGGAGGAGTCGGCCCAGGCCGAGCCGAATCCTCCCCAACCCTAGAGCCCAGACCCGATTCCCTCGAACCCCCCGCAGCGCCATCTTCCCCTCTCCCTCGTTCCCTCCTGCGCCGATTCCCCCTTCCTCCCGATCCCACCTCGCCGTTCCCCTCGGCCGCCGCCCCGCCCCGCGTCGCCCTCCATCTGTGGCCGCCGCCGCCTCCTGTTGGCCGCGCCATGGCCTATCCTCGCACTCCCCGCACTGCCCTGCCGAGTCGAGGTGCCCGAGCGCCCAGCTGCAGATGCCCCGCGCCCCGCGGCTCCCTTCTGTGCGCCGCCACCCTCCTGCCCGAGCCGCCGTCCCCCCGCGCCTTCGGCAGCCCCGCGCTGCGCCTCCGCGGCGCCGCCCCGTCGTGCTCGCGCTGCCTCGCCAAGCTCCCACGTCATGACCTCGCCGCGCCGCCTCGTCCAGTGCCAGGGCCCCTCGCCTCCTCGCGCCGGAGACCCGCCCTACCATGGCCTGGTCTCCTCCTTCTCGTTACGCCTGCTGCCGCCGATCCCCCCGCGCCGCGATGCTGTTGTGCTGCTGCCTTTTGCTATTGCGAGGTGCCGCTACTGTTTCTTTCTGTAGCTAGCTGCTGCCTGATGCGTGTCATATCGCTGCTGCTTTGCTAGATGCATGCCATAGCTCGTTGTTGCTGCTAGTTGTAGATAGCCTGGTCGTTGCATGCTATTGTTGTGCTTGCTGTTGCTACCATGCTGCTGCGTGCCATCCCGTGTTGTTGTGCTAGCTGCTGGAGTCCCCTGTGCCTTGCCGTAGCTAGTTGTTGTAGCTGCTGCTTGCTTGTGCTTGCTTGCCTGCATGTGCTGTTGTTGTTTTCCTTGCTGGCTTTGCTAGATGCAGCTAGGTGTAGTTGCTAGGTTAGGTTATTGTTGCTAGTGCTAGTTGCCGCTTTGCTAGTTGTAGTTGCTGATGTGTTGTGTGCCGTCGCCGCGTGCACCATCCCTGCCGTGTGTCATCGACTAATTCGACGAGCACCATGTCGTCCTCGACGACCCTGGAACGTGTTCGACTACCGACGCCGAAGATCGTCTACTGACGCAAGAGAACGACTACCGTCGACGAGACCGTGTACGACTACTTCCGCGACGTCCACGACGACCGTTGTTCTCCTTCTCCGAACCGAACCGCTCCGATATGCATGCATCGAAGGTATACCGATGAGACGTGTCGTGTACCGTGTACAAGTGATATATGAATATATGTATGTATGCACCGTTTGTATGCCCGTTGCACGTTGTCTTCTTTTCGTCGTGCCCCGACACATGGGAACCCGGTAGCGGGATCACTCCATTCTTTATTTAACGTTCCCGCACGCGCTCCCTATTCGTGGCATCGATATCTCGACGATTTATCGGGATAGGTACGTTGTCGTGGCATCGTTTCCGATTTGCCGCCATGGTTCCCTCTCGCTCGCCGTGGCGACACATGTTTCCTTCTCTACTTGCCCGTGATGTTTGAACTCGCATGCATGACGCATTCATGGCATAATTGTCTTGTGTTGCATGTCTCTTGTAACGATATCCATTCTTGCGACACGACGAGATGCGCTTCTATCCCTGACGAGGCCTTCGTGCCAAATTGAGGATAGGGTCGCATCTTGGGCGTGACAAGTTGGTATCAGAGCCGTACCGACCTAGGAGCCCCCTTGATTGATCGAACTTGGTCGAGTCGAGTCTAGTGAAAAAATACTTTGAGTCTAGTTATATATCGGAGAGTAGGATTCTTTTTACTCCTCTTCTATGCTCTGGTGAGGAATCTTGACGTAATAATTTAATTCTACTCCTCTTCTCACTCAAATTTTTTTTAGGATCACGCGGATATTTTTGAGATCTATATGATGCCGATGTGACGGAGTTCTGCCTTGGTGCCTCCAATCTGCTCTAAGTCTCAGGGGAGTTGAGCTCCAGGGGATTCTTGAGCACATCGTTATCATTCAGATTTCTTAGTATCTCAGTACGAAGGATGTTCGTAATTGCTTCAATACTAGTAGTGGCGAGATAACCCCGATGTCCCCAGTACTGGTGCAGATTGTTCGGGAGTACTGTCATACTTGTATCGTTGTGATCACGAGGGTCTGTTGTAGATGAAGGTCCGAGATTCTGGTTGTGTGTTGACGGATGTGATACAGGTGACGGGTTAGTATAGGAGTTGTGTGATAATACTCCTTGTATCCGTGTACCAGATTGCATGACCAGATATTTCGGGAATTCATAGGTGGGAATTCAAGTAGTTACTTATAGGATAATCTTCCAACAAATGCATGATGTTAGGTTGGGGTTCGACATCTAGTGGATTCCTGTCCACGAAAATATCGGACGAAATCTTTCTCATGAGTTTGTTCTGGCTTGTTTCATAAGTCGCACCCCTTGTGTTGTTGGAATATGGTAATTCAAGTTGCTTCAATGTCAAGTGGTGATTTCAGATCTTCTCTAAGTGGTGTTCTCATATGTTTATGAGAGTGCTAATCCTTTTTCTTAATCAATTGTCTTATCATTCTTGTCAACCGGAGTCGTCATGTTAATTCTTTTCAACAGGTGTGCTTCTCTTCAGTGAATTCAATCCTCTCAAATTTTTGCAGATCATTCTCCCAATTATTTCTGGAGTTGTCTCATCTAGCCCAAGTTGTCTTTGTTTTTCCCCACCCTCCCACCCTTTTCTTCAGTCATTCAATTTTCATCCAAGAGTTTTCTTTTCATTGTGCTTCCGCTGTCTGTTCTTTTCTCTCTTACCCGGTGATTCTTGTGAACATTCTTAGGAGCTTCATGTTCATCTTTATTCATTCTTCTCATCCTTACCGGTGAATTCATTTCAGTTATCCATGGTCATCATATCCTTTTCAACCATTAAATTCTTTTCGAAGTTGGAAATTCTTTCAGCCTATCTTGTTTATTAATTCCTCTCTCTTTCTATCCGGAGTGTTAAAGATATTTCAGTAGTTTCTCGTCTTCAATTCTTTTAATTATTTCGAGGTTCTAACCTCATCTAGTTTTCTTATACCGGTGCAATATCTCTCGTTCTAGCAATTGTTTCAACGGTGATTTCTTTGAGTGGGCCCATAACCCACAGGTTTTGCCCAGGATCTTATCTGGCTCTTGTAATCTTTTCCCGGAGATCATTAATTCTAGTCAACTATGACGTAAGTATGGATTTCGTCAGTCATATTCCTTCTTCAAGATCGCTTCAAATTTATTTTGTCATTGGCTGAACCTTTCATTCTTCTTTATTCCGGAGTGTCCCAGTTAATTCTTGGTGGTGTTCTTCTCATCATTCTCTTCTTTCAAGAACGAAGGGGTATTTCTCTCGAATCTTGGTCCATTCTATTGTAGATTCATCATTTCAGCTTGGTGTCATCATCTTATTTGTTCCAATCATGAGTATCCCGTTCTTGCTATCTGGTGCTTTTCTGAGTTGTTTTCATTCTCGTTCCTCCGAAGGCCATCATTTTAGAAGATTCTTCGTTCTCAGCTTTCAGCTTTCATCCTCAATTCTTCTCCATTGTTGTTTCTTCGTCGTCTCTCGTTTATCCGGTGCCTTGTTCTAGTTTTCTCTCAGGTGACTCATGATCTCTTCGTTCTCATGTTTCTCCATTGATTCTTGGTTTTCCATTCAACTGTGAATTCTTACCGGTGCTTCCTTCAATTATGCCTCAAGTGGTGCTTATCTCTCTCTCTCTTCAAGATTCTTTCAAGAGGAATAAGCTGTATACTAAATCCGTTGATTGTCATCAGTTTAACTTGATGAAGGATAAGCATAACGTAATTCTTATTCTTGTTCATAGTAATCGGAATTCTTCTTCCGGTGTGGATAATGATATCAATTCCTTTCTCTAGCGCTTATCCTTCTTTTCCGGAGTTTCAAGTTATTTTAGAATCTCTTTGTGAGGCTTCATCTAAATCCTGGCAAGGTCATAATCTTATTCTTTCTACCTTGATATATTTGCATCATTCATTTGTATACGGAGGTCCTTCATGGTGATTCATCAAGATTTCAATTCATTCTCAAAGTGTTCTTCAAGATTCTTGTTGGAGAACCTCAAGCATTCTTTCCCTTGCATTTCAGTGCATTTGTTCTTCCTTTAACCTTTGAGGTGGTATTATGGCATTCTTGTTAGTGTAGGAGTTTCGAAGAGTTTTCCTTTCAAGAATGAGATAATTAAATCCACCAACTCTACGATCATGAGATATTTTCAACCCATGATTTCTTCATTGAGCTATCTTGGTTTGGATTTCACCTAAAGCTTTTCCTATGGATTGTTGCTGTTATGGTGCTTGTCACTAATCCAAGTTCTCAATGTATCCTCTTGGTGTAAGATTGTTCATATCTTGTTTCTCCCAATCTATCCTTGTTTCTTTTAGTGGTTGTTTGTCACCTCATATTTGTTGAGATGATTTTCATAAGCCCACTACTATCTTGTTCTTTTTGTTGTTGTTTTCCAACAACTTCGTTCAATTCTTCTTGCAAGGATGCTTGCCAAGTTCATTTGAGATAATTGTTGTCATTCTTTTCTTCATTCTCTTCTTCCGTATGAGCTAGTTCCTATTCTATTGTTCCGGAGGCATTGTGATGTTGATCTTTTGAATCTATTATGTTGTTCTATCAAGATCATGGCGTTCCCTTGTTCTATTTAGTTGTTTGTTGTGAATATTGTCTATTTCTTCCATCTTATCGAATTTTTTGTCCCATTCCTACCGAAGTGCTGCCGAAATTTTCCGTGAATTCTTGCCTCTTTCTCATATCATTCCTCCTCTCTTTGCAACCTTCAAGGATCATTGGTTTCACTCGTTTGTCAAAGAAGCGACTAAGTTTTACTTCGTGTTCCTTCTCATCCTCTTCCCCTTTCAGTCTTGGATCTCGGGGCGAGAACGTCTTGTAATGTAGGAGAGTTGTGACAGCCCGATGCCGACGTTCCAGAAGATTCCCCTTTTCCTTTCAGTTTCCGTCGTGTGGGTATTTTTTTTACTTATTGCATCGTCATGTAGTTTGCATCATGGCATCTTGCATCATATGTTGCGTGTTGTGATCTGGGTTGTGAGTGCTCTCGGTGTCTTTGGTGCAATAGGTCGCCGCCCTCCCTCCTCTTTTAGTTGTTTTGTGGCTGCGTTCAAGTTTTCGTTTTATCCCCTTTTAAAAAAATAGGTTTGTCTTCTTTTAAAAAAACTTTTATTAAATGTGGGGGCAACCCTTGGGTTTTCTTTATTTTCTCCTTTTGTTTTATTTAAAACAGTCTCATTTTCTTTTCTTCTTTAAAGAGCTTTTATTTTATTCTTAAAATAAAAGAGGTTTTATTTTATTCTCTTGTCAAAAGGGGTTTAGATTTTATTCTTTTGTGAAAGGGTTTTATTTTAATTCTTAAAAGGGTTTCATTTTTTATTTGTTTAAAAATGCCCAAGCTATTTTATAGTTGGGTGTATTTTTTATCAAAGGGAGCCAAAAGCATTTTTCTATTTTGTTAAAAACCTTTTCATTTTTTGGACTTTTCTGTTTTTAAAAAAAGGGAAAAAACCCAAAGAGTGAAGGCGGAGCCGGCCTAGGCCGAGCCGAATCCTCCCCACCCTAGAGCCCAGCCCCGATTCCCTCGAACCCCCCGCAGCGCCGTCTTCCCCTCTCCCTCGTTCCCTCCTGCGCCGATTCCCCCTTCCTCCCGATCCCACCTCGTCGTTCCCCTCGGTCGCCGCCCCGCCCCGCGTCGCCCTCCATCTGTGGCCGCCGCCGCCTGCTGCTGGCCGCGCCATGGCCTCTCCTCGCTCTCCCCGAGCTGCCTTGCCAAGCCGAGGTGCCCGAGCGCCCAGCTGCAGGTGCCCCGCGCCCCGCGGCTCCCCTCTGCGCGCCGCCGCCCTCCTGCCCGAGCCGCCGTCGCCGCGTGCCTCCTGCAGCCCCGCGCTGCGCCTCCGCAGCGCCGCCCCGTCGTGCTCGCGCCGCCTCGTCCAGTGCCAGGGCCCCTCGCCTCCTCGCGCCGGATCGTCCAGTGCCATGGCCCGGTCTCCTCCTCCTCGTTACGCCTGCTGCCGCCGATCCCCCCGCGTCGCGATGCTGTTATGCTGCTGCCTTTTGCTATTACGAGGTGCCGCTGCCGTTTCTTTCTGTAGCTAGCTGCTGCCTGATGCGTGCCGTATCGCTGCTGCTTTGCTAGATGCATGCCATAGCTCGTTGTTGCTGCTAGTTGTAGCTAGCCTGGCCGTTGCATGCTATTGTTGTGCTTGTTGTTGCTGCCATGCTGCTGCGTGCCATCCCGTGTTGTTGTGCTAGCTGCTGGAGTCCCCTGTGCCTTGCCGTAGCTAGTTGCTGTAGCTGCTGCTTGCCTGTGCTTGCTTGCCTGCATGTGCTGTTGCTGTTTGCCTTGGTGGCTTTGCTAGATGCAGCTAGGTGTAGTTGCTAGGTTAGGTTATTGTTGCTAGTGCTAATTGCCGCTTTGCTAGTTGTAGTTGCTGATGTGTCGTGTGCCGTCGCCGCGTGCACTATCCCTGTCGTGAGTTATCGACTAATTCGACGAGCACCACGCCGTCCTCGACGACCCCGGAACGTGTTCGACTACCGACGCCGAAGATCGTCTAACAACGCAAGAGAACGACTACCGTCGACGAGACCATGTACGACTACTTCCGCGACGTCCACGACGACCGTTGTTTTCCTTCTCCGAACCGAACCGCTCCGATATGCACGCGTCGAAGGTATACCGATGAGACGTGTCGTGTACCATGTACAAGTGATATATGAATATATGTATGTATGCACCGTTTGTATGCCCGTTGCACGTTGTCTTCTTTTCGTCGTGCCCTGACACATGGGAACCCGGTAGCGGGATCACCCCATTCTTTATTTAACGTTCCCGCACGCGCTCCCTATTCGTGGCATTGATATCTCGACGAGTTATCGGGATAGGTACGTTGCCGTGGCATCGTTTCCGATTTGCTGCCATGGTTCCCTCTCGCTCGCCGTGGCGACACATGTTTCCTTCTCTTCTTGCCCGTGATGTATGAACTCGCATGCATGACGCATTCATGGCATAATTGTCTTGTGTTGCATGTCTTTTGTAACGATATCCATTCTTGTGACACGACGAGATGCGCTTCTATCCCTGATGAGGCCTTCGTGCCAAATTGAGGATAGGGTCGCATCTTGGGTGTGACAGGTAGCGAGGCACGCATCATGTTGTTGCCATCAAGGGTAAAAAGATGGGGTTTTCATCATTAGTTTGAGATTATCCCTCTACATCATGTCATCTTGCTTAAGGCGTTACTCTGTTCGTCATGAACTCAATACACTAGATGCATGCTGGATAGCGGTCGATGTGTGGAGTAATAGTAGTAGATGCAGAAAGTATCGGTCTACTTGTCTCGGACATGATGCATATACGTATGATCATTGCCTTAGATATCGTCATGACTTTGCGCGGTTCTATCAATTGCTCGATAGTAATTTGTTCACCCACCGTAATATTTGCTATTTTGAGAGAAGCCTCTAGTGAACACTATGGCCCCCGGGTCTACTCCACACCATATTTTCAGCCTTACTCTTTTACTTCGTTGCACTTTTCGCCTTCATATCTCACTTTGCAATCAATCTTGAACGGATTGACAAGCCCTTTATAGCGTTGGGTGCAAGCTCTTTTGTGTTTGTGCAGGTACTCTGGACTTGACACGATTCTCCTACTGGATTGATACCTTGGTTCTCAAACTAAGGGAAATACTTACTGCTCCTGTGCTGCATCATCCTTTCCTCTTCAAGGGAAAAACCAACGCAAGCTCAAGAGATGACAGAAGGTTTCTGTCGCCGTAGCAGGTATCAATCGTAGTTCTTTCGATAAGTAAGAGTGTCAAACCCAATGAGGAGCACAAGTAAATGACAAGCAGTTTTCAGCAAGGTATTCTCTCCAAGCGATGTAAGTAACAGTGATAGATAGTTTTGTAGCAAGATAATTCGTAACAAGTGACAAGTAACAATAGTAACAAAGGTGCAGCATGGTATCCCAATCCTTTTAGTAGCAAAGGACGGGCGTGAAAGTACTCTTATATTAAGCAAGTGCTCCCGAGGACACATGGAAATTTTTGTCTAGTCATGTTCATCTTGTTAAGTTGATTCGCGTTCACTACTTTGATAATTTAATATGTGGGTGGATCAGTCCTAAGGTGTTATTCTTACTTGATCAAACAACCAACTTATGATTACCCTCTCTCACAAGCATATGCAACTACGAAATAAGAATTAAGATAAATCTAACTATTGTTGGGGAACGTCGCATGGGAAACAAAAAATTTCCTACGCGCATGAAGACCTATCATGGTGATGTCCATCTACGAGAGGGGATGAGTGATCTACGTACCCTTGTAGACCGTACAGCAGAAGCGTTAGTGAACGCGGTTGATGTAGTGGAACGTCCTCACGTCCCTCGATCCGCCCCGCGAACAATCCCGTGATCAGTCCCACAATCTAGTACCGAACGGACGGCACCTCCGCGTTCAGCACACGTACAGCTCGACGATGATCTCGGCCTTCTTGATCCAGCAAGAGAGACGGAGAGGTAGAAGAGTTCTCCGGCAGCGTGACGGTGCTCCGGAGGTTGGTGATGATCTCGTCTCAGCAGGGCTCTGCCCGAGCTCCGCAGAAACGCGATCTAGAGGAAAACCGTGGAGGTATGTGGTCGAGCTGCCGTGGAAAAGTCGTCTCAAATCAGCCCTAAAACCTCCGTATATATAGGTGGGAGAGAGGGGGCCTTGCCTTGGGGCTCAAGGAGCCCCAAGGGGGGTCGGCCGAGCCAAGGGGGGAAGGTCTCCCCCCCCCCCCAAACCGAGTTGGACTTGGTTTGGTGGGTGGGAGTCCTTCCTTCCCTTCCCACCTCCTCTTTTTTTTCTCTTTGATTTTTCTTCCAATGCACATAGGGCCCTTTTTTGGGCTGTCCCACCAGCCTACTAAGGGCTGGTGCGCCACCCTCAAGGCCTATGGGCTTCCCCGGGGTGGGTTGCCCCCCCCCCCCCCCCCCGGTGAACTCCCGGAACCCATTCGTCATTCCCGGTACATTCCCGGTAACTCCGAAAACCTTCCGGTAATCAAATGAGGTCATCCTATATATCAATCTTCGTTTCCGGACCATTCCGGAAACCCTCGTGACGTCCGTGATCTCATCCGGGACTCCGAAAAAATTCGGTAACCTCAGTGTCAAGGACTCCGAACAAATTCGGTAACCTCAGTGTCAAGGAAGAACTTATCGTTTGAACCTCAGTGTCAAGGATTCATATAATCCCGTATGTCATTCCCTTTGTCCTTCGGTATGTTACTTGCCCGAGATTCGATCGTTAGTATCCGCATACCTATTTCAATCTCATTTTACCGGCAAGTCTCTTTACTCGTTCCGTAATACAAGATCCCGTAACTTATACTAAGTCACATTGCTTGCAAGGCTTGTGTGTGATGTTGTATTACCGAGTGGGCCCCGAGATACCTCTCCGTCATACGGAGTGACAAATCCCAGTCTTGATCCATACCAACTCAACTAACACCTTCGGAGATACCTGTAGAGCATCTTTATAGTCACCCAGTTGCGTTGCGACGTTTGATACACACAAAGTATTCCTCCGGTGTCAGTGAGTTATATGATCTCATGGTCAAAGGAACAAATACTTGACACGCAGAAAACAGTAGCAACAAAATGACACGATCAACGTGCTACGTCTATTAGTTTGGGTCTATTCCATCACGTGATTCTCCTAATGACGTGATCCAGTTATCAAGCAACAACACCTTGTTCATAATCAGAAGACACTGACTATCTTTGATCAACTGGCTAGCCAACTAGAGGCTTGCTAGGGACAGTGTTTTGTCTATGTATCCACACATGTAAATGAGTCTTCATTCAATACAATTATAGCACGGATAATAAACGATTATCTTGATACAGGAATTATAATAATAACTATATTTATTATTGCCTCTAGGGCATAATTCCAACAGTCTCCCACTTGCACTAGAGTCAATAATCTAGTCCTCACATCATCATGCGAATTACATTGTAATAAATCTAACACCCATACAGTTCTAGTGTTGATCATGCTTAGCCCATGGAAGAGGTTTAGTGAGCGGGTCTGCTATATTCAGATCCGTGTGCACTTTGCATATATTCTCGTCCTCCCCTTCGACGTAGTCGCGGATGAGGTTGAAGCGTCGTTTGATGTGTCTGCACTTCTTGTGAAACCGTGGTTCCTTTGCTAAGGCAATGGCATCCGTGTTGTCACAGAACAAGGTTATTGGATTCAGTGCGCTTGGCACCACTCCAAGATCCGTCATGAATTGCTTCATCCAGACACCCTCCTTAGCCGCCTCCGAGGCAGCCATGAACTCCGCTTCACATGTAGAATCTGCTACGACGCTTTGCTTGGAACTGCACCAGCTTACCGCACCCCCATTAAGAATAAATACGTATCCGGTTTGCGACTTAGAGTCGTCTGGATCTGTGTCAAAGCTTGCATCGACGTAACCTTTTACGGCGAGCTCTTCGTCACCTCCATATACGAGAAACATCTCCTTAGTCCTTTTCAGGTACTTCAGGATATTCTTGACCGCCGTCCAGTGATCCACTCCTGGATTACTCTGGAACCTACCTGCCATACTTATGGCCAGGCTAACATCCGGTCTAGCGCACAACATTGCATACATGATAGAACCTATGGCTGAAGCATAGGGGACGGAGCGCATATGCTCTCTATCTTCATCAGTTGTTGGGCACTGAGTCTTACTCAATCTCGTACCTTGTAAAACTGGCAAGAACCCTTTCTTGGACTGTTCCATTTTGAACCTCTTCAAAACTTTATCAAGGTATGTGCTTTGTGAAAGTCCTATCAGGCGTTTTGATCTATCCCTATAGATCTTATTGCCTAGAATGTAAGCAGCTTCTCCAAGGTCCTTCATAGAGAAACATTTATTCAAGTAATCCTTTATGCTCTCCAAAAACTCTACGTTGTTTCCAATCAACAATATGTCATCCACATATAATATTAGAAACGCCACAGAGCTCCCACTCACTTTCTTGTAAATACAAGATTCTCCAACCACTTGTATAAACCCAAATGCTTTGATCACCTCATCAAAGCGTTTGTTCCAACTCCGAGATGCTTGCACCAGTCCATAAATGGATCGCTAGAGCTTGCACACCTTGTTAGCATTCTTAGGATCAACAAAACCTTCGGGTTGCATCATATACAATTCTTCCTTAAGGAAACCGTTAAGGAACGCCGTTTTGACATCCATCTGCCAGATTTCATAATCAAAAAATGCAGCTATTGCTAACATGATTCTGACGGACTTAAGCATCGTTACGGGTGAGAATGTCTCATCGTAGTCAACTCCTTGAACTTGTGAAAAACCCTTTGCCACAAGTCGTGCTTTATAAACGGTCACATTGCCGTCAGCGTCCGTCTTCCTCTTAAAGATCCATTTGTTCTGAATAGCCTTGCGGCCCTCAGGCAGTACCTCCAAAGTCCACACTTTGTTCTCATACATGGATCCTATCTCGGACTTCATGGCTTCTAGCCATTTGTTGGAATCTGGGCCCACCATTGCTTCTTCATAATTTGTAGGTTCATTGTTGTCCAACAACATGATTGACAAGACGGGATTACCGTACCACTCTGGAGCAGCACGTGGTCTCGTCGACCTGCGTGGTTCGACAGAAACTTGAACCGGAGTTTCATGATCATCATCATTAACTTCCTCCTCAACCGGCGTCGCAACGACAGAGGTTTCCCCTTGCCCTGCGCCACCATCCAGAGGGATGAGAGGTTCGATAACCTCGTCAAGTTCTATCTTCCTCCCACTCAATTCTCTCGAGAGAAACTCCTTCTCGAGAAAAGCTCCGTTTTTAGCAACAAACACTTTGCCCTCGGATTTGAGATAGAAGGTGTACCCAACTGTCTCTTTTGGGTAACCTATGAAGACGCACTTTTTCGCTTTGGGTTTCAGCTTTTCAGGCTGAAGCTTTTTGACATAAGCATCACATCCCCAAACTTTAAGAAACGACAACTTTGGCCTTTTGCCATACCACAGTTCGTATGGTGTCGTCTCAACGGATTTTGATGGTGCCCTATTTAAAGTGAATGCAGTTGTTTCTAATGCATAACCCCAAAACGATAACGGCATATCGTGAGAGACATCATAGATCGCACCATCTCTAATAAAGTACGATTACGACGTACGGACACACCATTACGCTGTGGTGTTCCAGGCGGTGTCAACTGTGAAACAATTCCACATTGTCTTAAGTGAGCACCAAACTCGAAACTCAGATATTCACCCCCACGATCAGACCGTAGGAACTTGATCTTCTTGTTACGATGATTTTCAACTTCACTCTGAAATTGCTTGAACTTTTCAAATGTTTCAGACTTGTGCTTCATCAAGTAGACATAACCATATCTACTCAAATCGTCAGTGAAGGTGAGAAAATAACGATATCCGCCATGTGCCTCCACGCTCATCGGACCACACACATCGGTATGTATGATTTCCAACAAGTCACTTGCACGCTCCATTGTTCCGGAGAACGGAGTCTTAGTCATCTTGCCCATGAGGCATGGTTCGCACGTGTCAAGTGAATCAAAGTCAAGTGACTCCAAAAGTCCATCAGCATGGAGTTTCTTCATGCGCTTTACACCAATATGACCTAAGCGGCAGTGCCACAAAAATATGGCGCTATCATTGTTAACTCTAACTCTTTTGGTCTCAATGTTATGTATGTGTGTATCGCTGTCAAGATTCAATATGAACAATCCTCTCACATTGGGTGCATGACCATAAAAGATGTTACTCATAGAAATAGAACAACCATTATTCTCTGACTTAAAAGAGTAACCGTCTCGCAATAAACAAGATCCAGATATAATGTTCATGCTCAACGCAGGCACTAAATAACAATGATTTAAGTTCATAACTAATCCTGATGGTAACTGAAGTGAAACTGTGCCAACGGCGATTGCATCAACCTTGGAACCATTTCCTACGCGCATCGTCACTTCATCTTTCGCCAGCCTTCGTCTATTCTGCAGTTCCTGCTTCGAGTTGCAAATATGAGCAACAGAACCGGTATCAAATACCCAGGCACTACTACGAGAGCCGGTTAAGTACACATCAATAACTTGTATATCAAATATACCTGATTTTTCTTTGGCCGCCTTCTTATCTGCCAGATACTTGGGGCAATTGCGCTTCCAGTGACCCATACCCTTGCAATAGTAACACTCTGTTTCAGGCTTAGGTCCAGCTTTGGGTTTCTTTGTCGGATTGGCAACAGGCTTGCCGCTCTTCTTTGAATTACCCTTCTTGCCTTTGCCGTTTCTCTTGAAACTAGTGGTCTTATTCACCATCAACACTTAATGCTCTTTACGGAGTTCAGACTCTGCGACTTTCAGCATCGCAAACAACTCGCCGGGAGACTTGTTCATCCCTTGCATGTTGTAGTTCAACACAAAGCCTTTATAGCTTGGCGGCAGTGATTGAAGGATTCCGTCAGTGATAGCCTCTTGCGGGAGTTCAATCCCCAGCTCAGCTAGACGGTTTGAGTACCTAGACATTTTGAGCACATGTTCACCGACAGACGAGTTTTCCTCCATCTTGCAAGCATAGAATTTATCGGAGGTCTCATACCTCTCGATCCGGGCGTTCTTCTGAAAGATAAACTTCAACTCCTGGAACATCTCAAATGCTCCATGACGCTCAAAGCGACGTTGAAGTCCCGGTTCTAAGCCATACAAGACTGCACATTGAACTACTGAGTAGTCCTCCTTACGTGCTAACCAAGCGTTCTTAACATCCTGATCAGCCGTAGCGGGTGGTTCATCTCCTAGCGCAGCATTAAGGACATAATCCTTCTTCCCAGCTTGTAAGATTAGCTTAAGATTACGAGCCCAGTCTACAAAGTTGCTTCCATCATCTTTCAACTTAGCTTTCTCTAGGAACGTATTAAAATTCAGGGTGACTGTCGCGTGACCAATGATCTACAACACAAATATATTCAAAGTGGACTTAGACTATGTTCAAGATAATTAGAGTTTAACTTAATCAAATTATTCGCTAAACTCCCACTCAAAAAGTACATCTCTCTAGTCATTTGAGTGGTTCATGATCCACTTACACTAGCTCAAGTCCGATCATCACGTGAGTTGAGTATAGTTTCAGTGGTAAGCATCCCTATGCTAATCATATCATCTATATGATTCATGATCGACCTTTCGGTCTCATGTGTTCCGAGGCCATGTTTGCACATGCTAGGCTCGTCAAGCTTAACCCGAGTGTTCCGCGTGCGCAACTGTTTTGCACCCGTTGTATGTGAACGTTGAGTCTATCACACCCGATCATCACGTGGTGTCTCGAAACGACGAACTGTAGCAACGGTGCACAGTCGGGGAGAACACAATTTCGTCTTGAAATTTTAGTGGGAGATCACCTCATAATTCTACCGTCGTTCTAAGCAAAATAAGGTGCATAAAAGGATTAACATCACATGCAATTCATAAGTGACATGATATGGCCATCATCACGTGCTTCTTGATCTCCATCACCAAAGCACCGGCACGATCTTCTTGTCACCGGCGCCACACCATGATCTCCATCAACGTGTTGCCATCGAGGTTGTCGTGCTACTCATGCTATTACTACTAAAGCTACATCCTAGCAAAATAGTAAACGCATCTGCAAGCACAAACATTAGTATAAAGACAACCCTATGGCTCCTGCCGGTTGCCGTACCATCGACGTGCAAGTCGATATTATCTATTACAACATGATCATCTCATACATCCAATATATCACATCACATCGTTGGCCATATCACATCACAAGCATACCCTGCAAAAACAAGTTAGACGTCCTCTAATTTTGTTGTTGCATGTTTTACGTGGTGACCACGGGTACCTAGTAGGATCGCATCTTACTTACGCAAACACCACAACGGAGATATATGAGTTGCTATTTAACCTCATCCAAGGACCTCCTCGGTCAAATCCGATTCAACTAAAGTTGGAGAAACCGACACTTGCCAGTCATCTTTGAGCAACGGGGTTACTCGTAGCGATGAAACCAGTCTCTCGTAAGCGTACGAGTAATGTCGGTCCAAGCCGCTTCAATCCAGCAATACCGCGGAATCAAGAAAATACTAAGGAGGGCAGCAAAATGCACATCACCGCCCACAAAAACTTTTGTGTTCTACTCGAGAAGACATCTACGCATGAACCTAGCTCATGATGCCACTATTGGGGAACGTCGCATGGGAAACAAAAAATTTCCTACGCGCACGAAGACCTATCATGGTGATGTCCATCTACGAGAGGGGATGAGTGATCTACGTACCCTTGTAGACCGTACAGCAGAAGCGTTAGTGAACGCGCTTGATGTAGTGGAACGTCCTCACGTCCCTCTATCCGCCCCGCGAACAATCCCGTGATCAGTCCCACGATCTAGTACCGAACGGACGGCACCTCCGCGTTCAGCAC
Source organism: Hordeum vulgare subsp. vulgare (assembly GCF_904849725.1). NCBI lineage: Eukaryota > Viridiplantae > Streptophyta > Magnoliopsida > Poales > Poaceae > Hordeum > Hordeum vulgare. Next base: position 523,541,246 of record NC_058520.1, on the reverse strand, counting down.
ACGTACAGCTCGACGATGATCTCGGCCTTCTTGATCCAGCAAGAGAGACGGAGAGGTAGAAGAGTTCTCCGGCAGCGTGACGGTGCTCTGGAGGTTGGTGATGATCTCGTCTCAGCAGGGCTCCGCCCGAGCTCCGCAGAAACGCGATCTAGAGGAAAACCGTGGAGGTATGTGGTCGAGCTGCCGTGGAAAAGTCGTCTCAAATCAGCCCTAAAACCTCCGTATATATAGGTGGGAGAGAGGGGGCCTTGCCTTGGGGCTCAAGGAGCCCCAAGGGGGGTCGGCCGAGCCAAGGGGGGAAGGTCTCCCCCCCCAAACCGAGTTGGACTTGGTTTGGTGGGTGGGAGTCCTTCCTTCCCTTCCCACCTCCTCTTTTTTTTCTCTTTGATTTTTCTTCCAATGCACATAGGGCCCTTTTTTGGGCTGTCCCACCAGCCTACTAAGGGCTGGTGCGCCACCCTCAAGGCCTATGGGCTTCCCCGGGGTGGGTTGCCCCCCCCCCCCCGGTGAACTCCCGGAACCCATTCGTCATTCCCGGTACATTCCCGGTAACTCCGAAAACCTTCCGGTAATCAAATGAGGTCATCCTATATATCAATCTTCGTTTTCGGACCATTCCAGAAACCCTCGTGACATCCGTGATCTCATTCGGGACTCCGAACAACATTCAGTAACCAACCATATAACTCAAATACGCATAAAACAACGTCGAACCTTAAGTGTGCAGACCCTGCGGGTTTGAGAACTATGTAGACATGACCCGAGGGACTCCTCGGTCAATATCCAATAGCGGGACCTGGATGCCCATATTGGATCCTACATATTCTACGAAGAACTTATCGTTTGAACCTCAGTGTCAAGGATTCATATAATCCCGTATGTCATTCCCTTTGTCCTTCGGTATGTTACTTGCCCGAGATTCGATCGTTAGTATCCGCATACCTATTTCAATCTCGTTTTACCGGCAATTCTCTTTACTCGTTCCGTAATACAAGATCCCGTAACTTATACTAAGTCACATTGCTTGCAAGGCTTGTGTGTGATGTTGTATTACCGAGTGGGCCCCGAGATACCTCTCCGTCATATGGAGTGACAAATCCCAGTCTTGATCCATACCAACTCAACGAACACCTTCGGAGATACCTGTAGAGCATCTTTATAGTCACCCAGTTACGTTGCGATGTTTGATACACACAAAGTATTCCTCCGGTGTCAGTGAGTTATATGATCTCATGGTCAAAGGAACAAATACTTGACACGCAGAAAACAGTAGCAACAAAATGACACGATCAACATGCTACGTCTATTAGTTTGGGTCTAGTCCATCACGTGATTCTCCTAATGACGTGATCCAGTTATCAAGCAACAACACCTTGTTCATAATCAGAAGACACTTACTATCTTTGATCAACTGGCTAGCCAACTAGAGGCTTGCTAGGGACAGTGTTTTGTCTATGTATCCACACATGTAAATGAGTCTTCATTCAATACAATTATAGCATGGATAATAAACGATTATCTTGATACAGGAATTATAATAATAACTATATTTATTATTGCCTCTAGGGCATAATTCCAACAACTATAACATTAAACGTGTGGATCCAAATTAGCCCCTCATGAAGCAACACATAAATTGGGGTTTAAGTTTTTGCCACTCTTGCAACCAATCATCTACTTGTTACTCCACAGTGACCTCCCTTAGGCCCATAACATGGTGAAGTGTCATGTAGTCGACGTTCACATGACACCATTAAGAGAAGTAACAACATACATATCATCAAAATATCGAACAAATACCAACTTTACATGATTACTTCTAACAAGTCTTCTCCCATGTCCCCGGGAACAATAGTAACTACTCACACTTCATAAACATGGTTAATATTAGAGGTATAATAATAATGATTAAGGATCTGAACATAATGTATTCCACCAAGTAATCCAACAAGCATCAACAAAAGATGTCATCAACACCACTAGTAACCAACACGTACCAGTCTGAGGTTTTGAGACAAAATTGAATACAAGAGATGAACTAGGGTTGAAGATGAGATGGTGCTGGTGAAGATGTTGATAAAGATTGGTCCTCCCATGAAAGAGGAAGCATTGGTTATGACGATGTCTTCGATTTCCCCCTCCCGAAGGGAAGTTCCCCTGGCAGAATCTCTCTGCCCGAGAGCAAAAGGGCCTCTACACGGGTTTCTGCCTTGAGGCAGCGACGCTTCATCCCGAAAGATTGCTTATGATTTTTCTAGGTCAAAACACACCATATAGGAGAAGAGGAGGGGAGTCGAGAGACCTGCAGGGGCCCACAAGCCATTAAGGTGCACCTAGGGGGAGGGCGCTCCCTGTTGGCTTGTGGCCAGCAGGTTGCCCCCTATGGTATATTTTTGGCCCAATAATTATTGAATATTCCACAAAAGTTATCCGTGAATTTTTAGGTCATTTGGAGTGTGGTGATTTTTCTGCCTTTTTCTTGGTTTCCTCATCTAGAATTCCAGTTTCCAGATATTTCATTCTTTGCGATGTACCTTGCATATTAAGAGAGAAAGGGCATAATAATTGTAAGATAATAGGGAATAATGGACAAGAATAACACAAATATCAATAAGGAATCGTGATGCAAAATGGATGTATCAAAGCTGTCGACGGCGGTGTCCCAATCCACCGAGGGCGTTGTGACAGGTGCAGGCGCGCACGGGCACGGGAGCGGTGGGTGCAGGCGCGCGCAAGAGGACGAGGGCGATGGGTGTAGGAACGTGCATGGGGATCGGTGCGGCTTGTGCAGGGGCACACACGATCATGGGCGCATGATGAGGCGTTGGCGCTTGCACATACACGAGCTCGGTTGGGTCCGCGGGGACCTTGCTGACACCCGTGGATTCCAGCTTTGCGATGATGCTCGGCGACTAGCCCGTCAATGCCACGGGGATGGTTGTCGGCGTAGGCGCACGGATGGTTACTAGCAAGTGCGTCGGGGCAGCATCCACTGTGGCATGCAACTCTTCCAAGGCCATGTCCATGGCATCCCATTCATCTTTATATTATATCTCCTCCGGCTCGGTCTCGACTTCACCAAACTGGAAGACTAGTGGCATATGATCCTTGTGCGCCATGGCGTAGGTGCGTGGAGATATGAATGATGGAGAGGAATGTGAGGCGATGATAGAGGATTGTGAGTGAGTGGGAAGTAAAGCCACCTATTAAACATCGGCTCGGGCGGATATGGAGGTCAAATGGCTCACTTCTCGGTGAGCCTGCAACATACTGCTTGCAGGCCTCCTGATGAGCCTATGCAGCGGAGGCCGGCTCGCATGCCTCCCATCAAGTCAAACAACTGCTCGCACGACACCTCCTCGCCATTAAAGAGTGTGACGCCTCGCACCGCGTAAATGGGCAGTAGAACACCCATGGTTTATAAATAATGCAACTGTTTGCATGGTAACGTGATAGTTCTTTGTTCCAAAAAACTTTTGTTGTCACCTTTTCCCAAAGTGGACACGAAAAATACCACATCATATTTGTGCTATATCATGACGACAAGCCCAATTTCTTGAATTTTGTGTGAGTTTTAGATTTATTATAGTTTAAACCAATATTCTCAATGTCCGCTCTAGAAGAGAAAAATATATTCAAGACATGTCTCAAATAGGAAAACAAGATCCTATGGTGCCATTATTTTCCATGTCATGACACCATGCCAAGTTCCATGAATTTCTGACGAGTTTTTGATTTACATGAATTTAAAACCCAAGTTTCTCAATGTTTGTTGCCGGGCCAAAATCCTGAGACGTTTGAAATTCATTTCCATTTCTTGGCATGGGACCTAAAGATGCAGCCATGTACACTTATATGATATTTTTAACTGCATTTGATGCACCAGACCTTGCGACTGTAGTTCAAATTTGAATTATGCACATTAAATGCCTATGAAACTCAAATAATGTATAAAAAAGAAAAAACAAACCCTGGATATAATTCCACATTTTAGCACAACACTCATATTGGTCTTTTTTACCTCTTGAAAACGTTAAATGCGAGAAGAGGCACGAGATGTTGTTTCGCCCACATAATTGCATGTTATGTGTGTTCCCTATCGGAACCACAAAGGCTTCGTGTGAGAAGCTCTGGTTTGTAAGGGCTTGTGCCAAAACTTGTCCCAAATTACTTAATTTTTTTTACCACCACAAATATGTGCCATGCCATGACACCATGCCAAGTTTAGTGAATTTTCGATGAGCTTTTGATTTAGATGATTTTAGAACCCGATTGTCTCAATGTTTGTGTGGCCAGGACAAGACCCCCGAGATGTTTGAAATATATTACTATTTCTTGCATGGGACCTAAAGATGCATCCATGTACACTTATATGATTCTTTTAACCCACTTTGATGCACTAGACTTTGTGATTGTAGTTCAAATTTGAATTATGCATATTAATTGCCTATAAAACTCAACAATGTATAAAAAGGCCAAATGAATGTTGTATAATTCCATATTTTAGCATGACACTCCTGTTGATCTATGTTACCTCTATAAATAGTTCAAGGCGAGAAGAGTCAGGGGATGTCATTTCACCCGTGATGACGCGTTCTATATTGGAACCACAAAGAGCTTCCCCTGAGAAGCTCTGGTTTGTAAGGGGCCTGTGCCAAAACTTGACCAAATTGGACATTTTTTTTACCATGCCACATATGAGCCATGTCATGACACCATGCCAAGCTTCATGAATTTCTGACGAGATTTTAATTTACATGAATTTGAAAAGCTTCTCATTTCTTGCATGGGGCCTCTATAGATGCAATCATGGATACTTATATGATTTTTCAACCCATTTTGATGCACCGGACATTTTGATTGTATTCCAAATTTTATTATACACATTAAATGCCTAGAAAACTCAATTAATGTATAAAATGCAATACGAACCCTGAATAATTCCATATTTTAGCAAGACATGCTCATTAGTCTATATTTCCTCTAGAAAAGATCAAGGCAAGAAGATGAGCAGATGTCATTTCACCCACATAATTAATGTGACGTGTTCCCTATCGGAACCACAAATCTTCCCATGAGAAGCTGCGGTTTGTAAGGGACTTGTGCCAAAACTTGTACCAAATTGACAAAATAATTACCACGGCACATATGTGCCATGTCATGACAACATGCCAAGTTTCATGAATTTTTGACTTGTTTTGGATTTACAGTAAATTAAAACCAAGTTTTTTCAATGTTGGCGGTTGAGCCAACACCCCCAAGATGTTTGAAATTCATTCTCATTTCTTGCTTGTGACATAAAATATGAAGCCATGGACACTTATATGATTTTTCAACCTATTATGATGCACCGGACCTGGTGACTGTAGTTCAAAATTGAATTATACACATTAAATGCCTAGAAAAATCAACTAATGTATAAAAAAATGTTCAACCGAACCCTTAATAATTTCATATTTTATCACCACACCACTACTGGCCCGTGTTCACTACAAATAAATCTTATTCAATCCAAACACCGTCCTTTGCCGAAGTAACCTCATTTTTCATTTTAAAAACAATATGAAAATCAAGTATATCGCAAACAATTCATGTGCATGAATCATGTGTGATGCAGTGCAAAATATCCTTGGCCAATCCTCATACATGGCTTAGGCCGGAAGCTTCATCGGCTACAGCCCACCATCGGTCAGTTTACCACACTAGCTCCTCAAGCCCATTTTCATGTTCAATTGTTGTCGATGGAAGATAGGGACGTGGATCCCCATCGTGAGGGAAACTTCGACAACCCACGCCGAACCGAGTGCGACCGCATCAGCCATTAGCGCACTCCCAACATGCTTGAACGCGACCGCTACCTGCGATAGGGAGGCTGTAGCAACCAAAAGGACAGTTGTTGCAGCTGAGAGGGAGGTAGCAACAACCGCGATGAGGATAGCAAATGGCGAGAACGACAAATCAGTTGTCAGTTTGTCGACGGTCACCGTGGTCCTGACCGCGGCTGCCCACACCCATCTCGTGTCGGTCACTGCACAAATCATAGCGGCCTTCTCCGACACCAGTTGACAACCCATGACCGGAGTTGAGAATCGCTAAGTGTGCTCGAGCACGTGTCCGTTTGTTGGCGGCCTCCCTAGCCAAGATGGTAGTCGTCCATGCCTGAACCAAGTCCGCCCATGTCCGGCTCGTGGCGGCCTTATCCAAAGTGATGGTGGACGTGGACTGCGACATGTTGGTGGAGTATGTGATGATGGATGACATGGAGCTCCTTATCCCAGAGGTCGTCGAGCACGAGCTGATCATCGAGGAGGCAGGGAAGATCAACGAGCGCGAGGCGGAATGTTAGTCTCTGTTTAGAGCGCTCGTCTTTTGTTAGAGTAATATTTTTAGGTCAACTAACTATGTTTAATTGACCGATTGAGTAAGTGTGGGCACTGATGTAGGCTCTTTTGTGTAGTACTCAAATTTTCAAGTGATGTTAAATTATACAATGACATGGATGACCACCGTAAAGAGGGAAATTCGGACCAAAATTTGCCACTGTATCCCCGTCTTCTCTTCCAAATGGACGACCAAAATTTCCACATTGAGTCTCATCACACACGGGATAAACTATAGGATTCGTTTGTGATGTTGGATATCACACAGAGTTCACATAAAAATATTGTGTCCTATGTAATTGTACTCGCCAATTTCTCGCTGCGACAAACAAAAAATTTGGGCTACCGCGCAAATATCTACCTCCCCCACCCATCGTACCAGCCAAAAGCCACAATTACCCCTCTTTCCCCCTTCCTTTCCTAAGTTCAAACATTCACTGCTTGCATGCAGTGTCGCCTCCTCCCTGGCAATGCTTCTTTCTGCTGCTCGGCCTCCTTCATCTAGTCAGGTAATCCACACCTCCCCCATACCCCTCCCCTTCACCCCCTCCTCCTCCATCCCACATGGCTCGACCGCTGGTGCGACACCTTCCACCCAAATCACCGCCACATCCTCCAAATAATCGCCGCTGAAAGCCATGGTGCACGTAGTATAGCCAAGATCTCAAGGATCATTTGCCAGCGGAGAAGAAAATCGCGGCTACACACAAGGATGAGGCAGGGATGGTTGCCATGCGTGCCGACCCCTAGATCTGGGAGGAGCACCTCGCCGTCGAGGCCACCATCGACGCCTCGCACGCGGATGCCACCACACGGTTGGCTTCTTTAAATGACATCTCATGGTGTTTTCTCGAGGTCTATGATCGTGCCTTCGGTGAAGACTACGAGTTGTTTTCTCAGCAGGCTCGTGCTTTCCTCAGTTCCAGAGCCGGCAGGTTGGTGCCTGGACAGGCTTAGGCCACTCACCACTACGATGAAGGCACCCACGATGTGGAGGCCTTGCCCTCTTACAAGCCCATCGCTATAGATATTTCCGATGACGAGGAATAGTTTGTTTTTAGCTTAATTACTAATGACATGTGTTGAGCTAACTAGGCATGTTAAGCATGTTTGGTTTACTTGTTGCATGTGCTGCTCCTACCTTTCCTTAATAAATTCTAGTGAAATATCCAATGCAATGCTACTATGCAATCTGACCTTCTAGTATGTTCTATTGTTCATTGTGATGCTCAGTTAATTGTTTGCTTCATTTGTTTTGGTGATTATCTGCAATGTGATGTTCGATTGTTGTTGGTACAATTTTGTATTGTTATGCATGTGAGAAGTAAATCAAATTTGGATATACTAAATACATATGAAACATACAATTGCTATATTTCTTAGTTCTTGGCATGGTTGGCTTTGCATGTGGCTCGAATTAATATGTTGGATCTGCAAATTGTTTATTTTCCAATAGCATATTTTACTGATAGCACGCCAAATCTCACTTATAACTTGATCAATATCTATCTTAAATATGTTAAGGGGGGACAATGGGAGACGTTGAAGTTTACCATCGAGGTTTGCACATTCACGATCCTTTGTCTAATAGCACATTATTGTGGCAGGAACCATTCTAATATTTTGGTTTCTAATAATCTGGTCTTACACATGTAGGTCTTGCTATAAGAGGTTTAGACCCACTGTTCGACCCATTTTGCATGTGGGGAAATGAGCTGTTCATGAATATCAGTCAAATCAAGAAACTTAAAAAGATTGTTAATATAAAGAAACTAGCGACGAAAAACAACAAGATGTTTATCTGCACAATGAAGAAGACATTAGTGAACTATAGGACGGTACTATCTCTTTTACCCTATCTTTTTTCCTTTTACGACATTTCAATTTTTCAAAACAAAATTTGTGTATATTTTTGTTCCGAGTCCTTTCCAAAGAAGTTCATCGATGAGTACGTCTCAAACCACATATATGGTCGAGAGGCTGGGAAGGTATCCATATAACACCCACTATATAATCTTGGAGTATTTCTCAAGAGGATGAAGGATGGGCGGGTAGCCATCCACATGCATTGGCATAAAGTTGCAAGGACCTTCGACATGAGTGAGGGCTCAATATTTGCCTTCCACTTAAACAATTCTATAGACGGGATACATCTGTCTATTTACCGTCTATGATGCTACTTTCGAAAGGTTTTAGATGTTGCATGTCAACTTGGTCATGTCGTGTAATTGGGTAGCTAGGTAGTATATGTCTATATGATGTTGTACTCTCATGTATTTCAATTATCAAATCCTAGTTGTCATAATACGAATATGAAATATATTGTGTGCTTGATATGAAGTTTCAATTTGATTACTAACAGGAATATAAATAATAGAGCAATTAGGCTGATTATTGGGGTTTCCAATTGCAAACGGTTTCTCACACAACACCGTGAGCGATGACATCAACAAACCTACATGGTTTCTGGAAAGTTGGCGTGTTGGGTTAGTAAACAATCACACACGACTTCCACCAGACAACTATGTGCGTTAGGCCACCCTTTCACAAACGTTTGCCACAAAAAAATGTGTGTGATAGACAGCCTATGCCAAACAGTTTCTTCTATGCATCGTGTGTGATAGCCACCCCTATCATACACGATGTTATGTAGAAAATTGTGTGTGATGTACAATACAAAGGGAAACGTATCTTTGGGATTCCCTGTGTGGGATGGTAAGCACATCTCACATGACTTCTATAATATGGTTGTTTGTGATGGCGTTCGAAAACGCACATGTTATGTTTTTGAGTGGCGTGTGTGACCGGCCATTGGCATCGTCGATGATTTATCAGTATTGTGTGGGATACCCCTATCGCCCACACAAGAAAGGTGACATTTAAAACTACGTCACGAGAAGAGGGTAAAAATTATTTGTATAGCACGTGGCTGCTCTAGTGTGGTAGTTTAATTTGAACTACCAAAACATCATATATTTAGGAACCGAGGGAGTAATGAGCAAGGCCATAATTTCACAAACATATGATATAGTCTCATACAAAAACATAAGGTAGCCACAACACACAGTTAAAACACTATATAGTCTTAAGAAGTTGTAAGTATCAATCAAAGACACCAAAAGTGAGAAAAAAGGCGATGCTAGCTTCCCGGAGCTAGGCCTCTGGACCAGGTGAGCTCGGAGCAGGTGGCTAAGAAGAGATCTCGGACAACTATCCATAGGGATCATCAAATGTGCCCTCTACAGTACTCCTCTGACCTAGCTAGAATGACCTCTCCTTGAGCTTTACGGGTTAGTGAACACTCGCTTGATGTACTCCTTGCTCTTAACATGAGCTTTGTGATGTTAGTGACGCATAGACTTGATCATGCAAAAGGTTGACTTGAGGGTTCGGATACCCATTCTTTGGAGGTCCCTGGAGCCTATGCTTTGTGGGTACCATGATGTCTTGAGGACACATGGGGAACAATCTCAAGAGTTTCATCAACGACTTGTTCATCATCATCCTCGTCATCATCATCATATGTGTCAGAGTAGAATTTAATTATGTTAGGCCTCACAAGCACCAAACTGTCCTTTACGGGTGGTAAATCCATCCACGAATGTTATGATCACACTCAAGGGGGCTTCTCTCCTCTCTTTTTCTTATCTCATTTTTTGTGTGTTCTATGCTCCTTTCTTTCGATCTGAAATTATAGATCAGATAGACCGTAGGGTTCCTTTCTTTTGATGCTATACCACTAAATTCATGGCGTCACATTCAATTTTAATGGAGAATGCGTTTTCTCAGAAAAAGACGGCTTCTAGACTATCCGATAGTTGTCAAATGTTTCGATTTCTTTGTCAAATCGGGTAATCCAACTTGTATCGGACCCATGTCCCCAATGACCGTGTCGCTACTGGTTCTTCTGACCTTGCTCATTCTTTCACTTTTTGTTTTGTATTCCTTTGTGATCGTAGCGCTTATCTCTATTGTGCATCTTTGCTATATCTCTACAAGTGGTTTTGATGATTCATCTCACCGTGCACTTGCGATGTGCTCTGTCCAATAAAAAGCTGCATTTAAGTTGTGGTTTTTCCCCTAAGAAAGTTGTCGTTCTATGTAATTAACATTTCTTTTCTATTAATATTGCATAATAAATACTCGTTTCGTCCGATGAAAAATATACATATAAATTTTTAAGACAAATTATAAAATAAAGTACAAAATGCATTAGAAAGGTGCAAGCCACCATCTCTCTTTTTTAATTATCCATCCTCAATTAGCTTAGTGCATATAAAAAATAAAGATATCATGTGTAAAATGTTATTAGTCTTGATATGATGAGAGAGAAACATTTCTTTCTATTTAAAGTGCATTGTGAAGATAGAAATGCATTTTTTATGGACAAATTTTAGAGTAAAAAATGTACACTGTTCAACGAACGAAAGGTTTATGTTCCTCGGATTAACACAAAAACTTTTACACAATTTTTTAAATTAGTCCGTGATTGGATTGTCAGAGGAATAGTGGTATTTCCAACCCATTAGAATTCAAGTCCTCGTGCTTGCATTATTTCTAGATTTATTTTAGAATTTTCGACGATACGTCTTCATTATTTCTAGATTTATTTTAGAATTTTCGACGATACGTTTTCAGTGGAAGGAGACGTTTTCGTCGACAGCAAGACGTCTATAATAACTTTATAAATTTCAAGATGATATGTCAGCTCAGTAATTCAGAAGTGTTGCATATGAGGCTTACTCATGTACTGTGTTAGAAAAAACTTTTACACAATTTTTCAAAAAAACAAAAAAAGCTTTTACACAAAATCTTCCGAAGAAAAGCTTTTACACAAAAACACCACGGAGACGGGAAAACCTCCGAAGTCCAAACTCTCCACAACCATGTCCGTCGCCGCAGCCGACTGGCTCCCGTCCGCGGCCGTCACGGCGTCCGGCCGGCCGGTGCTGTCCGCCGGCGAGATCGAGCGGCACCTGCTTCCGCTCATCGACCTCGAGCCCGAGGAGAACCCCCGCCTCTCGCCCCTCCGCGGCTGCCTCCTCGCGCTCACCTCCCACCGGCTCATCTTCCTCCACGAGGCCTCCCTCTCTGCGCGCGCCCTCCCGCTCGCGTCCATCGTCCACCCGTACCCTCCCCACCGCAGGCACAACCATAACCCACTCCGCTCCCTCTTCTCCTCCTCCTCCTCCTCGTCGCATCACCCGCGCATCCGCATCCAGATCTCCCTGCCCCCGTCGCGATCAGAGGTCGTCGCCGTCGTCGTCACCTGCAAGGCCGACGTGGATGTGTTCTACGGGAGGCTTCTCGAGGCCATCCGCGCGAGGGCCTGGGAGGCGGCCGCCGCGGCTGCTCCGGCCGGCGGCGCCTCGGTGGCCGAGGGAGCCCCAGCTGAGGAGGACCTTGCGATCAGGATGCCCGTGGTTGGAGTGGCGGGGATACTGCGGAAGGAGCAGGAGACGTGGGAGAGCGCGGGGCAGAACTTGCAGGATGCCTTCCAGGATCTCAACGCCCTCATGGTTCGTTCCTCTTTCCTGCTTCCTGCTTCAGATGGTGTTATCGTTTAGAGTTCATAACGGAGTACAATCATCTGAGATTGGATAACCAGGCTCTAAATGGCAATGAACCGGTCGTAATTTTGTGAAACATTCTTCCTATACAGAGCAAAGCCAAGGAAATGATGGAATTGGCAGAGAAAATGAGGCAAAAGCTATTGACGAACTCATCTTCTCAATCGAATTCCAATGACGAAGAGATGGGTTCTAAGCAAGACATGCAGGATTTGCTATTGAGCGTAGGCATCGTGTCTCCGGTGACAAAGGAAACTGCTGGTGCTTTGTACCATCAGCAGCTTTCCCGACAGGTAATTGTGCTTGTTCATGGTTTCCCAGCACTTGTGGTGGAAAATCTCACTTAGTGTGCAGCTGAATTGCAATGGAAATAATAATGCATGTATTTGGAAAATCGCATGCCAATTACCAAATGTTCACCTGAGGTCTTTATCACCCAATAACGTAAGCACGGAGTAATTTCTGGTTTAAAATGTCTGCACTGGATGGAAACAGTCAGTTTCCTTGTCTTTTAATCAATGGGAACCTCTACCCATATCGAACAATACTTGCTGGTCATTTGTATGCTTCCATATTTTCATTCTGCCTATGCGTGAACTAGATCAAATTTGGACCTCTTTTAGGCCTTGTTTAGCTAGTTGGGTAATACTCCCTTCATCCCAAAATTCTTGTCTTAGGTTTGTCTAGAAATGGATGTATCTAAATACTAAAACATGACTAGATACATTCATACGTAGACAAATCTAAGACAAATTTTTTGGGACAGAGGAAGTATGTCTATATACATCCGTATGTCTATATACATCCGTATATCTATATACATCCGTATGTAGTCCCCTAGTGAAACCTCTAAAAAGACTTATATTTAGGAACGGAGGAAGTACAATACACTTACTGAGGCTTCTTTATCCTGTTCATAATCAGCTGGCTGACTTTGTGAGAATACCAGTTGAGAGAGCAGGTGGTATGATGGCACTAGTCGATGTCTACTGTCTCTTCAACCGCGCTAGGGGAACAGGTCTGTATTTTTGCTGATGAATATCTGTACGAAATTCCCTTGTCACTCGTGTTCTGAAATTGATTTTTTGTTTGTTCTAGAGTTGATCTCACCAGAGGATCTTTTGCAAGCTTGCTCCCTTTGGGAGAAATTTGATGTGTATGTATATCATTTTCTTGATATGATCGTCGAAACCTTTAATTGTCAGAATATACAAATGCAACATGATATAAAAACAAGAGTAATCTGATCCCTAGATATGGTTCTGTAAAAAGAAAGAATATGTCTTTTCAGCTGGTTGTTCGCCAGCCATTAATTATGGTTTTGATGTTTTGCTTATAGATGTTGATTTGTAATAAGCAGCCCAGTAATGCTCCGGAAATTTGATAGTGGAGTGAAGGTGATCCAGACCAAGACGCATAGTGATGATGAGGTATGCCGTGGGAATGATAAGTCCAGATGTCATTTTAGATTCATATACTGAATAGCGCTGCATGACATAGCAGGAGTAAGCTAGCAGCCATACAAAACAGTGCCTTGATTTTGTGTCTAGACCTGGCAAATATGATTCCCACCTAAATCATAGTTTTAACCAAAAGTATGAATGAATGACTGGTTCTGTTTTTTTGTTGTTACTGGTATCTACATGTTTCCATGCACTCGTCGGCTTGTCGCCAGTTGCGTTGCACCTACCATCTTTAGTAGCATATAGTCACATACTGATCTCCCCCCGATAAAAATAGGTATTTGCAAGAATCTCATCACTCGCGCAAAAGCCGGATGCTCTTCTGAAAGGAATAAGCCCCAGCGACGCTGCATTTACACTGGGGATTGCACCAGCTTTAGCCAAGGAGCATCTTCTAAATGCAGAAAACAAAGGTGTCCTGAGATTGCTCCTTTCAAGTATTTTGCAAGACATGTATTTGGTTCCAGGCTGAATGAACTAACCAATATAAAGCAAATTCTCAGGTCTCGTCTGCAGGGATGTCAGCCCAGATGGATTCCGCTTCTACATCAATTTGTTTAACGAGATTGATCCCCAGAATATTTATTCGTGAGTAGACTCCCCTGCCTCACCCTCAAGTTTTTTTTGTTGAAACAATTTGTTGTTGTATTCCTAGGTTTTTCCATGTTATTTTCAGAGCATGCATATTGCATGAAAATGGTATGCGTTTTACTGACTGTGTATTTTCCAGGCCAAAAACCCATGGACTATACCACACTTGGATCTCTGTGGCAATGGCAGCACATTGACACAATTTTGATTCATGAAAAAGTGGAGTTCAGCTGACTGAACTTTGATGTGACTTTTTGCCTGAATGTTCCGCTGTGTTGTATCTTATTTACAAATTACAATAACGTTTTCATCATTTGGTTGATCAATGACTTCTGGTGTGCCGTATATGTAAGTTGAGTCGAGGATTTTGGATAGTTTTTTACTGAGCCACAAAAGAGTTTCAACAAAGGCGTGTAATGGGGCAACATTTTTCTTTGCCAGTCATTATGTACTGCAAGTCCAGAGTTAATAAACCCTGATACAAAGCTACTGCAGAAGCCGATTCTCTATTCTGGCATTGTGTTAAATGCATCGTTGTATCCTGTTTAGGCCTGACTAGCGCTCATCCGCAGATCCACCTCCTGCTGTCGTCGCGTTGCTCCCTGATCCCCCGTGCCGCCCTTGAGGTCTGCCGTGCCAGCATCGACATGGGCATGCTCTTGGCCTTCAGAGCAAGGTGTTGTTCATGCCGTGCAATATACGTCGATGCAAGCGCTAGAGGTGTGAGTGACGCTTCTAATCCAGTTTAATACGAATTACCAGCTTGTAGTAGTATTTCTAAAACGATTTTTGGCGGCCATTTTCACTGACGATACTGCTTGTGTGCCCCCCCCCCCCCCCCCCCCCCCCTCTGTAAGCTATGAGCATTGATATAATTTTGAGTTCTGTTTTCGTATACCCCCTTTGCTAAACGTATAAAGGATAACATGAACTTTTCACATGTATCGTACTCATTTTCGTGTGTACATACATATAGACTGTACGTTTACATAGTAGCGTCAAATAGACAGCAGCACGCACAGGCCGCCAGACTGGGCCAGCCATTTCCGCCCCGCGAACACCCTCTCTCCGGGCTCGGCTCACTTAATCTTTTTCGTTTTCCAATTTTTTCTACAAAAGTTGGTGCCGGTGGTAGGACCCGAACTGCCGCTGTGTAGCATTTGTTCTAGCCGAACAAAGCACCTTCCTAGCTATGCCTCCTTCCTTGTTTTTTTTTTTTCATTTCGTGTACTAATAATAACTCTAACCATTAAAAAAGCAACACCCGTCTGGTTTTTATTTTATTTTATTTTTCTGTTTGGCCGGTTCTATTCAGGATTTTCCATTTCCTCTTTCTTTATTTTTTGTATTTTTTAATTTTCCTTTTCTTTTGTTAAGTCCCAAAAAGCATCGTGATCTTTTACAATTTTTCATTAACTTTTCCAATTTTGTGAACTTTTTATAAATCCACAAACTTTTTTCCAAATTCATGAATTGTTTACCAGCCAACTTTTTTAATGCATGAACTTTTGGTTCGTGAACCATTTTTTCAAATTCAAGATTTTCTTTCCTATTTTTCGTGAATATTTTTCAAATTTTAGGTTTTTAAAATTGCTATGAACTTTTTTTCCAATTCATGAACTTTTTTTAACCCATGTTTTTTTTCCAAATTTGTTAACTTATTAGTCACACATATTTCTCAAACGCATGAACTTTAAACTTGTGAACTTTTGAAAATTTCATCAACTTTCCAATTTTCATGAACTTTTTTCGAATTCATGAAATTTCTAGCCATGACTTTTTTATTCAAATGCATGAACTTTTAGCTCAGTTTTTTTAATTTTCTAAACCTTTTCAAGTTTTCATTTTTTTTCTAAATTTGTGAACTTTTCTCAAACCTGTGAACTTTTTCAATTTTGTGATTTTTTAGCGAGGAAGTCTTTTTCGATTCCGGTGAGATGGCCCATTTTTTTGGATATTCATCAAATGTCCCCCAAAAAAATCATAACCTTGTATGACATATTAAGGAATCTTGTCAAGTTGTTTGGATTTTCGATATATTTTGCATTTTCTAGAATTCTCAATGGAAAAAGTCTAGTAAGTGGTCGAACTTGTCGCAAATTGCATATGGTGCCGAACATCGCTCAAACCTGAAATGTATGCTTGTCATGGGCATGGCCACCTTCTTGTAAAGGTTGGGGTCTTTTGAAAGTGTTGAGAAACGTTGAATGGGAAATAAGAAATTTCCTACGCGCATCCAAGATCTATCTATGAATATGTATAGCTACGAGAAGGGGAGCACATTTACATACCCTTGTAGATCGCTAAGCGGAAGCGTTAAGATATGCGGTTGATGTAGTCGAACATCTTCGTGATCCAATCACAAACCGTCCCGATCCAGCGCCCAACGGACGACACGTCCGTGTCCAGCACACGTACGGCTCGACGACGCCTCCACCTCCTCGATCCAGCAAGTGTAGGTGAAGTACTAGTTGTTGGAAATATGCCCTAGAGGCAATAATAAAATGATTATTATTATATTTCCTTGTTCATGATAATTGTCTATTGTTCATGCTATAATTGTATTAACCGGAAACCGTAATACATGTGTGAATACATAGACCACAACATGTCCCTAGTGAGCCTCTAGTTGGCTAGCTCGTTGATCAATAGATGGTCATGGTTTCCTGACCTGGACATTGGATGTCGTTGATAATGGGGTCACATCATTAGAAGAATGATGTGATGGACAAGACTCAATCTTAAGCATAGCAAAAGATCATGTAGTTCGTGTGCTAGAGCTTTTATAATGTCAAGTATCATTTCCTTAGACCATGAGATCGTGCAACTCCGGATACCGTAGGAGTGCTTTGGGTGTATCAAACGTCACAACTTAACTGGGTGATTATAAGGTGCACTACAGGTATCTATGAAAGTGTCTGTTGGGTTGGTACAAATCGAAACTGGGATTTGTCGCTCCGTGTGACGGAGAGGTATCTCTAGGCCCACTCAATAATGCATCATCATAATGAGCTCAATGTGACTAAGGAGTTAGCCATGGGATCATGTGTTAAGGCACGAGTAAAGAGACTTGCCGGTAACGAGGTTGAACAAGGTATAGGGATACCGACGATCGAATCTCGGGCAAGTATCATACCGGTAGAAAGGGGAATTGCATACGGGATTGAGTGAATCCTTGACATCGTGGTTCATCCGATGAGATCATCGTGGAACACGTGGGAGCCAACATGGGTATCTAGATCCCGCTGTTGGTTATTGGACGGAGAGATGTCTCGGTCATGTCTGCATGGTTCCTGAACCCATAGGGTCTACACACTTAAGGTTCGGTGACGCTAGAGTTGTAATGGGAATTGTATGTGTGGTTACCGAAGGTTGTTCGGAGTCCCGAATGAGATCCCAGACGTCACGAGGAGTTCCGGAATAGTCCGGAGGTAAAGATTTATATATGGGAAGTCCACTTTCAGTCACCGGAAAGGTTTCGGGATTTATCGATATCGTATCGGGACCACCAAAGGGTACCAGGGGTCCACCGGAAGGGTCCACCTGTCCCGGAGGGCTGCATGGGACGAAAGTGGAAGGGAACCAACCCATGGTGGGCTGGTGTGAGCCAATAGAGGAGGTGCCAAGGCGCCTAGGGCAAAACCCTAGGGCGTGGGGCTGCCTCCCTCCGACTTGGGAGGCATGCCACCCCTAGGGCGTCGCCGCCCCCTCCTCCTAGGCCGCTGCCGCCCCTCCTAGGGTTTCCCTAGGGTGGCCGGCCCCCTCTCTCTCCCTCCTATAAATAGTGGGGGTTTTGGGAGGGATGCACACACCTTGAACATCACCCCTTGGCGCAGCCGTACCTCTCCACCTCTCCTGCTCCGCGGAGCTTGGCGAAGCCCTGCCGGAGAACCACAAGCTCCACCACCACCATGCCGTCATGCTGCCGGAGCTCTACCTCAACTTCTCCTTCACCCTTGCTGGATCAAGAAGGAGGAGACGTCCCCGGGTTGTATGTGTATTGAACGCTGAGGCACCGTTCGTTCGGTGCTTGGATCGGATCGCCGCGAGTACGACTCCATCGACCGCGTTCATAGTAAATCTTCCGCTTAGCAATCTTCAACGGTATGAATATGCTCTCCCTCTCTCGTTGCTAGTTTCTCCTAGTTTGATCTCGGCGACGTAGGAAAATTTCGAATTATTACTACGTTCCCCAACACTGGCATCATGAGCTAGGTCTATGCGTAGATTCTATGCACGAGTAGAACATAAGTAAGTTGTGGGCGATGATTTGGTCAATTTGCTTACCGTTACTAGTCTTATCTTGATTCGACCGCATTGTGGGATGAAGCGGCCCGGACCGACTTTACACGTACTCTTACGTGAGACTGGTTCCACCGCCTGACATGCACTTGTTGCATAAGGTGGCTAGCGGTTGTCTGTCTCTCCCACTTTAGTCGGACCGGATTCGATGAAGAGGGTCCTTATGAAGGGTAAATAGCAATTGGCATATCACCGTTGTGGCTGTGATGTAGCAGCCACATAAAACTTGCAACAACAATTACAGGACGTCTAACTTGTTTTTGCAGGGTATGCTATGTGATGTGATATGGCGAAAAGAACGTGATGAAATATATGTGATGTATGAGATTGATCATGTTCTTGTAATAGGATTCACGACTTGCATGTCGATGAGTATGACAACCGGCAAGAGCCATAGGAGTTGTCTTAATTTATTGTATGACATGCAACGCCATGTGATTACTTTACATTATTGCTAACCGTTAGCCATAGTAGTAGAAGTAATAGTTGGCAAGACGACTTCATGAAGACACAATGATGGAGATCATGGTGTCATGCCGGTGACAATGGTGATCATGCCCCGCCCCGAAGATGGAGATCAAAGGCGCAAGATGATATTGGACATATCATGTCACTATATGATTTGCATGTGATGTTTATCATGTTTCGATTTCTTATTTGCTTAGAACGATGGTAGTAAATAAGATGATCCCTCACTTAAATTTCAAGAAATGTGTTCCTCCTAAGTGTGCACCGTTGCGAAGGATCGTTGTTTCAAAGCACCACGTGATGATCGGGTGTGATAGATTCTAACATTCGGATACAACGGGTGTAAGCCAGATTCACACACGCAAAACACTTAGGTTGACTTGACGAGCCTAGCATGTACAGAGATGGCCTCGTAACACGAGAGACCAAAAGGTCGAACATGAGTCGTATGGAGATACGATCAACATGGAGATGTTCACCATTGATGACTAGTCCGTCCCACGTGATGATCGGACACGGCCTAGTCGATATGGATCATGTATCACTTAGATGACTAGAGGGATATCTATCTGAGTGGGGGTTCATTAAATAATTTGATTAGATGAACTTAATTATCATGAACTTAGTCTAAAATTGTCTTTACAGTCTATATTGTAGATCCAATGGCCCACAAACATGTCCCACTGAACTTCAATGTGTTCCTAGAGAAAACCAAGCTGAAAGACGATGGAAGAAACTATGCGGACTGGGTCCGTAACTTGAGGCTCATCCTCATATCTTCCAAGAAAATGTATGTCCTTGATGCACCGCTAGGTGACACACCATTTTCCCAACGGATCAAGACGTTATGAACGTCTGACAGTCGCGTAGTGATGATTACTCTCTGGTTCAGTGCGACATGCTTTACAGTTTAGAACAGGGGCTCCAAAAGCGTTTTGAGCAACATGGAGCATATGAGATGTTCCAAGAGCTGAAATTGGTTTTCCAAGCTCATGCCCGGGTCGAGAGATATGAAGTCTCCGACAAGTTCTCCAGTTGTAAGATGGAGGAAAATGGTTCTGTCAGCGAACACATACTTAGAATGTCTGGGTTGCACAACCGCTTGTCCAAGCCGGGAGTTAACCTTCTGGACGAGTCGGTTATTGACAGGATCCTCCAGCCGTTTCCACCTAGCTACAAGAGCTTTGTGATGAACTACAACATGCAAGGGATGGAAAAGACCATTCCCGAGTTGTATTCAATGCTGAAATCAGCGGAGGTGGAAATCAAAAAGGAACATCAAGTGTTGATGGTGAATAAGACCACTAGTTTCAAGAAAGGCAAGGGTAAGAAGAACTTCAAGAAGGACGACAAAGCATTTGCCGCGCCCGGTAAACCAGTTACCGGTAAGAAGTCCAAGAATGGACCCAAGCCTGAGACTGAGTGCTATTATTGCAAGGGAAACGATCACTGGAAGCGGAACTGCCCCAAGTACTTAACGGATAAGAAGGCCGACAGCGTCAAAGGTATGTATGATATACATGTTATTGATGTGTACCTTACCAGCGCTCGTAGTAAGTCATGGGTATTTGATAGCGGTGTAGTTGCTCACATTTGTAACTCAAAACAGGAGCTGCGGAATAAGCGGAGACTGGTGAAGGACGAGGTGACGATGCGCGTCGGGAATGGTTCCAAGGTCGATGTGATCGCCGTCAGCATGATGCCTCTACATCTACCTTTGGGATTATTTTTAAACCTTAATAATTGTTATTTAGTACCAGCTTTGAGCATGAACATTGTATCAAGATCTCGTTTGATGCGAGATGGATATTCATTTAAATCTGAGAATAATGGTTGTTCTATTTATATGAGAGATATGTTTTATGGTCATGCCCCATTGGTGAATGGTTTATTCTAAATGAATCTCGAACGTGATGTTACACATATTCATAGTGTGAGTACCAAAAGATGTAAGGTTGATAATGATAGTCCCACATACTTGTGGCACTTCCGCCTTGGTCATATGAGTGTCAAACGCATGAAGAAACTCCATACAGATGGACTTTTGGAGTCTCTTGATTTTGAATCATTTGACACATGCAAACCTTGCCTCATGGGCAAGATGACCAAGACTCCGTTCTCCAGAACAATGGAGCAAGCAACCAACTTGTTGGAAATAATTCATACCGATGTATGCGGTCGAATGAGCGTTGATGCTCGCGGTGGCTATCGTTATGTTCTTACCCTCACTGATGACTTAAGCATATATGGGTATGTCAACTTAATGAAACACAAGTCTGAGACCTTTGAAAGGTTCAAGGAATTTCAGAGTGAGGTGGAGAATCAACATGACAAGAAAATAAAGTTCTTACGATCTGATCGTGGAGGAGAATTTTTAAGTCACGAGTTTGGCACACACTTAAGGAAATGTGGAATTCTTTCACAACTCATGCCACCTGGAACACCTGAGCGTAACGATGTGTCTGAACATCGTAATCGCACTCTATTGGATATGGTGCAATCTATGGTGTCTCTTACCAATTTACCGCTATCATTTTGGGGATATGCATTGGAGACTGCCGCATTCACTTTAAATAGGGCACCCTCTAAATCCGTTGAGACAACACCGTATGAATTATGGTTTGGGAAGAAACCTAAGCTATCATTTCTGAAAGTTTGGGGATGTGATGCTTATGTCAAGAAACTTCAACCTAAAAAGCTCGAACCCAAATCAGAAAAGTGCGTCTTCATAGGATACCCTAAGGAAACTATTGGGTATACCTTCTATCTCAGATCTGAAGGCAAGACCTTTGTTGCCAAGAATGGATCCTTTCTAGAGAAAGAGTTTCTCTCGAAAGAAGTGAGTGGGAGGAAATGGAACTTGATGAGGTAATTGTACCCCCCCTCTCGAACCAGAGAGTAGCGGAGCACAGGAAAATGTTTCTGGGGTGCCTGCACCGGCTAGAGAGGAAGTTAATGATGATGATCATGAAACTTCGGATCAAGTCACTACTGAACTTCGTAGGTCCACAAGGACACATTCCGCACCAGAGTGGTACGACAACCCTGTCCTGGAAATCATGGTGTTGGACAACAGTGAACCTTTGAACTATGAAGAAGCGATGGCGGGCTCGGATTCCAACAAATGGCTTGAAGCCATGAAATCCGAGATAGGATCCATGTACAAGAACAAAGTATGGACTTTGGTGGACTTTCCCGATGATCAGTGAGCCATAGAAAACAAATGGATCTTTAAGAATAAGACTGACGCGGATGGTAATGTGACCATCTATAAGGCTCGACTTGTCGCTAAGGGTTATCGACAAGTTCAAGGAGTTGACTACGATGAGACTTTCTCACCCGTAGCGATGCTGAAGTCCGTCGAATCATGTTAGCAATTGCCACATTTTATGATTATGAGATCTGGCAAATGGACATCAAAACGACATTCCTTAACGACTTTCTTAAGGAAGAATTGTATATGACACAGCTGGAAGGTTTTGTCAATCCTAAAAATGCTGACAAGGTATGCAAGCTCCAGCGCTCCATCTATGGGCTGGTGCAAGCATCTCAGAGTTGGACCATTTGCTTTGATGAGGGGATCAAAGTGTTTGGGTTTGTACAGACTTATGGAGAAGCCTGTATTTACAAGAAAGTGAGTGCGAGCTCTGTAGCATTTCTCATATTATATGTGGATGGCATATTGTTGATGGGAAATGATATAGAACTTTTGGAAAGCATAAAGGCCTATTTGAATAAGTGTTTTTCAATGAAGGACCTTGGAGAAGCTGCTTACATATTAGGCATCAAGATCTATAGAGATAGATCGAGACGCCTCATTGGTCTTTCAGAAAGCACATACCTTGACAAGATATTGAAGAAGTTTAATATGGACAAGTCCAAGAAGGAGTTCTTGTGTGTATTGCAAGGTGTGAGATTGAGCACAACTCACTGCCCGACCACGACCGAAGATAGAGAAAATATGAGTACCGTCCCCTATGCTTTAGCCATTGGCTCTATTATGTATGCCATGCCGTGTACCAGACCTGATGTGAACCTTGCCATAAGTTTGGTAGGGAGGTACCAAAGTGATCCCGGAGTGGATCACTGGACAGCGGTCAAGAATATCCTTAAGTACCTGAAAAGGACTGAAGATATGTTTCTCGTTTATGGAGATGTCGAAGAGCTCGTCGTAAAGGGTTACGTTGATGCTAGCTTCGACACAGATCCTGATGACTCCAAGTCACAAACTGGATACATGTATATTTTGAATGGTGGGTGCTACGACAACAAAAGACCTGCCCTGGAAACGGCGCCAGGAATCCTTCTGCTACGGGCTATGCCTATAGGGACTTCCTTGGCAAATATGCAAAGGATTTCCCCGCAGCCTTGGAGCCTTGCATTGGTGTTCCCTTGAAGAGGAAAAGGTGATGTAGCACAGCGGCGGTAAGTATTTTCCTCAGTTTGAGAACCAAGGTATCAATCCAGTAGGAGGATCACGTCAAGTCACAAGTACCTGCACAAACACAAAGAGCTTGCACCCAACGCTATGAAGGGGTTGTCAATACCTTATAGATTGTTTGCAAAGTGAGAACTGAAAGTAAAAAGTAAACAAAGCAAAGTAAAAGTAAAAGTGGAGACGATAGTTGTGAATAGACCCGGGGGCCGTAGTGTTCACTGGTGGCTTCTCTCATGAAAGCAAGTAGACGGTGGGTAAACGAATTACTGTCGAGCAATTGATAGAACCGCACAAAGTCATGACGTTATCTATGGCAATGATCATATCTATAGGCATCACGTCCAAAACAAGTAGACCGATACTTTCTGCATCTACTATTATTACTCCACACGTCGACCGCTATCCAGCATGCATCTAGTGTATTGAGTTCAAAAGAACAGAGTAACGCCTTAAGTGAGATGACATGATGTAGATGGACAATCTCAAATCTATGATGAAAGCTCATCTTGTTATCCTTGATGGAAACAACACGATGCGTGCCTTGCTGCCCCTTCTGTCACTGGGAAAGGTCACCGCACGGTATGAACCCAAAACCAAGCACTTCTCCCATTGCAAGAATCATAGATCTAGTTGTCCAAACAAAATCCAAGACTCGGAGAGACTTACAAGGATATCAAATCATGCATATAAGAAATCAGCAAAGACTCAAATATACTTCATAGATAATCTGATCACAAATCCACAATTCATCGGATCTCGACAAACACACCACCAAAGAGGATTACATCGGATAGATCTCCATGAAGATCATGGAGAACTTTGTATTGAAGATCCAAGAGAGAGAAGAAGCCATCTAGCTACTAACTACGGACCCGTAGGTCTGAAGTGGACTACTCACGAGTCATTGGAGAGGCGATGATGTTGATGTAGAAGCCCTCCAGCTCCAAAGTCCCCTCCGACAGGGCACCGGGAAGGGTTTCCAGATGAGATCTCGCGGAAACGGAAGCTTGCGGCGGCAGAAAAGTGTTTTCGTGGATGCCCTGATTTTTTTCTGGGATTTTAGGGAATATAGAGGCCAAAGAGCTAGAACAGGGGAGCGCCCGGGAGGCCACAAGCCTGGTCACCAAGGCCCCCCTAGCCGCCCTGTGGGCCTCCTGCCTTGGCCCTCAAGTCCCCCGATCTTCTTCTGTTCTGGAAAAATTTATTTCGGGGATTTTATTCCGTTTGGACTCCGTTCCAAAATCAGATCTGAAAACAGTCAAAAACACAGAAAAACAGGAACTGACACTTGGCACTGAATTAATAAGTTAGTCCAAAAAAGATATAAAAGGTACATAAAACATCCAAAGTTGACAAGATAACAGCATGAAACCATCAAAAATTATAGATACGTTTGAGACGTATCAAGCATCCCCAAGCTTAACTCCTGCTCGTCCTCGAGTAGGGAAGTGATAAAGAATGAATTTTTGATGCTTTCATGCTACCTAGCATAGATGTCCTTTGTAACTCCTCTTATGTGACGTGAATGTTCAGATCCATTAGATTCAAAACAATAGTTTTCTATTGACGTGGAGACAATAATACTTCAAGCAAACTAGCAAGGTAATCATGAACTTTCAAAATAACAAGGCCAAAAGAAAGTTATCCCTACAAAATCATATAGTCTGGCTATGTTCTATCATCCTTGCACAACGAATTTAAATCATGCACAACCTCGGTATTGGCCAAGTAATTGTTTTCGCACATTTACTTTCTTAAACCTTTTCAACTCTCACTCAATACATGAGCGTGAGCCATGGTTTTAGCACTATAAGTGGAATGGAGTGTGGTGGAGGTTGCAAGGCAAACAAGGAGAAGATGGTCACATTAACTAGGCATATCAATGAGCTATGGAGATGCTCATCAATAGATATCAATGTGAATGAGTAGGGATTGCCATACAAATGATGCACTAGAGCTAAGAGTATGTGAAAGCTCTTAAAGAAAACTAGTGGGTGTGCATCCAACTTGCTTGCTCACGAAGACCTAAGGCAATTTTGAGGAAGCCTATCATTGGAATATACAAGCCAAGTTATATAATGAAAATTTCCCACTAGCTATATGGTGGTGACTAAACGAGAGACTCTCAATCATGAAGATCATGGTGCTTAATAAGCACAAGTGTGGAAAGATAGTAGCATTGTCCCTTCTCTCTTTTTCTCTCATTTTTTTGGTGGGCTCTTTGGCCTATTTTTATTTATTTATTTTGGTGGGCATCTTTCGCCTCTTTTATTTCCTCACATGGGACAATGCTCCATCAATGATGATCATCACACTTACAACTCAAAACTTAGAACAATGATGACTCTATATGGAATGCCTTCGGTGGTGTACCGTGACAATGATCTAGCATGGCATAGACATCAATGGAAACATCATGCTAGCTATCTTATGATCATGCAATGGCAATGTAGAAGTGGTGGCACATGTCATGGTGGTAGTTGCATGGCAATATATCTCGGAATGGCTTTGTAAAAGCCATAGTAGGTAGGTATGGTGGCTGTTTTGAGGGAGGCTAATGGTGGGTTTTATGCACCGGTGAAAGTTGCACGTCACTAAAGAAGATAGTGATGGTGGAAGGTGAAAATGCATCTAAACCATGGACTCAACATTAGTCATGAAGAACTCATATACTTGTTGCAAAAGTTTTAGTAGTAATCGAAACAAAGCATTCAAGGCATACTCCTAGGGGAAGGGTTGGTAGGTATAAACCATCGCGCGATCCCGGCCGCTACACAAAGGATGGCAATCAATAAACTAATCATGCTCAGACTTCATCACATAGCGGTTCACCGTACGTGCATGCTACTTGAATCACTAGCTTCAATACAAGTATTTCTAGATCCACAACACCTTACTAATATAACTTCAATATTACCACAACCACTACTCAAAACTAATTGAGATGAATCAAACTTCTCTAACTATTCAATGCACATGAAGGTGGAAGTTTTCATATCCCTTTGGATAACTACCCCTTTTGAGACTACTTTGAGAACATATATCAACTACCACGCCATGCGCTTCCGTGCTCTAAAAGATAGAAGTGAAACACATAGAGCAAAATCAACTAGCTCAAAAGATATAAGTGAAACACATGTGAGCTGAATTGTCTAACCAAAGGATATAAGTGAAGCTCGAAAAAATCACGGCGAGTGCATGTCTCTCTCTCTAGGTGTGCATCAAGGAAGATTGTGACACAACACAAATAAAAGACTACTACGATACAAGACGCTCCAAGCAAAACACATAAGATGTGGTGAATAAAAATATAGCCCCAAGTAACGTTACCAATGGATTGAAGACAAAAGAGGGGATGCCTTCCCGGGGCATCCCCAAGCTTAGGCTTTTACGCATCCTTGAATCAACTTGGGGTGCCTTGGGCATCCCCAAGCTTGAGCTCTTGCCACTCTTTATCTCTTTGTCCATAAGAACTTCACCCAAAACTTGAAAACTTCACAACACGAAACTTAAACAGAAACTCGTGATAACATTAGTATAAGAAAGCAAACCACCACTTCCTTAGGTACTGTAGCAAACTTAAATTATACTTATGTTGATGTTGGGTTACTGTATTTTCAATCTTCCATGGATAATACCCCCCGATACTATCCACAGTTTCATCAAAATAAGCAACAAACTCAACAAAAACTGAACCTGTTAACAACAGACCAGTCTGTAGCAATCTGTATACTTCGTATACTTCTGGTACTTCAAAAATTCTGAAAAATTATGACAGTCTGAAGAATTTGCGTAACAATCAGAAGCAAAAAGAATCTACTCAAAAGCTCTTACAGAACAAAATGAAAATTCTTTTTGTGAGCAGAAAGTTTCTGTCTTTTCCAGCATGACCAAACTATCATCCCCAAGACTAATCATAACGGTTTCACTTGGCACAAACGCAAAAAGAAACACAAAAACACAATCATAACAGAACCATGAAAGTGTGGAAAACACAAAACAGAAAGAAAAATGATAGATTCGTTGGGTTGCCTCCCAACAAGCGCTATTGTTTAACGCCCTTAGCTAGGCATTAGGTGATTGAATCACGTATAGTCATCTTTGGTGCTTAAACCATAAGTAGCCCTCATCATAGATTCATAAGGCAATCTTATTTTCTTTCTAGGAAAATGCTCCATTCCCTTCTTTAGAGGAAATTGAAATCTAATCTTCCCTTCCTTCATATCGATGATAGCACCAATAGTCCTTAGGAAAGGTCTACCAAGAATAATGGGACATGAAGGATTGCAATCTATGCCAAGTACAATGAAATCCATGGGTACATAGTTCTTATTTGCAACAATAAGAACATCATCGATCCTTCCCATGGGTTTCTTGACAGTAGAATCCGCAAGATGCAAATTAAGAAAACACTCTTCATTCTCATGAAAACCAAGAATATCACATAAAGACTTTGGAATCGCGGAAACACTAGCAGCCAAATCACACAAAGCATTGCATTCATAGTTTTTGATTTTGATTTTGATAGTAGGTTCCCACTCATCATGAAGTTTTCTAGGTATAGAGACTTCTAATTCGAGTTTCTCTTCAAGAGATTTCATCGTAGCATCTACAATATGAGCAGTAAAGGCTTTGCTTTGGATATAAGTATGTGGAGAGTTTGCAATGGATTGCATCAAGGAAATGCATTCAAACAAGGAGCAACTATCATAATTGAATTCCTTGAAATCCAAAGTGGGAGTTTCATTACTACCCAATATTTTGATTTCTTGTACTCCACTCTCCACACCTTTATCATCAAGATAGGTGGACTCCGAATCATTGGGGCATTTTTCAACCAAAGTGGATTCATATCCAGCCCCTTCATCAATAGGTTTGACACGCGAAAACAAAGATTCAAGAGGGGTCACACCAAGCACTTTAAGATCTTCATGATTTGCATCAAAAATTTCAGGTTTAGCTGCCATCTTATTGACTAAGGTAGCCTGCTTGTCAGAAATTTGGCCCACCAATTTTTCAAGGTGAACAAGCTGAGAATTTAGTGCAAGGAATTCTTTGGCCATATCATCAACTTGTTTATTAAAACAAGCCATAAAAGAATTTTGCTCTTTTAATTCCCTACGGAAGTAACTATTTTGGTCAAACTAAGAAGACATGAAACCTTTGACACTAGTTTCAATCTCTTCCAACCTTCTGAAATAGTTTGGTTTGGCCATGAGGAAAGGTCTCTCACGAACAAGCCCAAGAGCAAGCGAGGGAAAACGGGCGGAAAAAGCAGGCAAAAGACAAAAGGCAAATGAAAACGACAAAGGAGAAAGGAAAATGAGAACGGCAAAAGAGAAATGCAAATAAAAACGACAAATGTGAAGTGGGGGAGAGGAAAACGAGAGGCAACTGGCAAAAAAGGTAAATGCAAGAGATGAGTTTGTGACACTTACTTGGATAGATCTTGACTTGATCTCCCCCCGGCAACGGCGCCAGAAATAGGCGTGTTGACGGGACATTATTCTTGTCTTGATACTCCTCGGCAAGCGATCCTCCCCGACAACGGCTATAGAAATACTTCTGCTACGGCAACAAAAGTCCTTCCCTGGCAACGACGCCAGTAATACTTCTGCTACGGGCTACGCCTATAGGGACTTCCTTGGCAAATATGCAAAGTATTTCCCCGCGGCCTTGGAGCCTTGCGTTGGTGTTCCCTTGAAGCGGAAAGGGTGATGTAGCACAGTGGCGGTAAGTATTTCCCTCAGTTTGAGAACCAAGGTATCAATCCAGTAGGAGGATCGCGTCAAGTCACAAGTACATGCACAAACAGAAAGAGCTTGCACCCAACGCTATGAAGGGGCTGTCAATCCCATATAGATTGTTTGCAAAGTGAGAACTGAAAGCAAAAAGTAAACAAAGCAAAGTAAAAGTAAAAGTGGAGACGATAGTTGTCAATAGACCCGGGGGCCGTAGTGTTCACTAGTGGCTTCTCTCATGAAAGCAAGTAGACGATGGGTAAATGAATTACTGTCGAGCAATTGATAGAACCGCGCAAAGTCATGACGTTATCTATGGCAATGATCATATCTATAGGCATCACGTCCAAAACAAGTAGACCGATACTTTCTGCATCTACTACTATTACTCCACACGTCAACCGCTATCCAGCATGCATCTAGTGTATTGAGTTCAAAAGAACAGAGTAACGCCTTAAGCAAGATGACATGATATAGATGGACAATCTCAAATCTATGATGAAAGCCCATCTTGTTACCCTTGATGGCAACAACACGATGCATGCCTTGCTGCCCCTTCTGTCACTGGGAAAGGTCACCGCACGGTATGAACCCAAAACCAAGCACTTCTCCCATTGCAAGAATCATAGATCTAGTTGGCCGAACAAAACCCAAGACTCGGAGAGACTTACAAGGATATTGTCGTGGTTTTGTCACGACAGATGTCCTCGTGAAAAGACTTAGTACTGGAGCCATCGCACCTTGGTGGCGCCTCAAAGGGGTTGAGCAGGAGAGACACGGCGGTTTACCCAGGTTCGGCCCCTCGTGAGGAGGTAAAAGCCTACGTCCTGCTTTGAGTTGTATTGATGTGGTTTTGATTACAAGGAGGGCGTAACTCGCCAAACCTAGCACTCGATGATTTCTAACCTGCCCTCCGCTTCCCTGGGACTCGCCCTTATATGCAGGTCGAGTCCCTAGGGTTTACAAGGGTACTTTCCTTCCTACAAATCGTGACCTCAACGATCTCTAAGTCGCCATCTTCCAAAGCTTGGAGACCTTCCGGAAATTGTAAACCGCCACCCAACTTTGGGCCTTGCCAGGCCAAGGCCCGAATCACGCTCAGATGAATCGCCTGCTTCGGTGACCCGGCCCAAATAGGGCGGGTAATTAACAGGTAATATCCCCAACATTAGGCCCCAGATTGACTTGAATTCTCTTCACGCCAATATTTTCTTTCAATTAAAGGTGATTCATCCTTCATCCTTCTCTGTATGTTAGAAATTTCAACCCGCCATCTGTCGTGGAAGAACTTAAATCGCCAAGCCATTTCTCGTTGGCATCTTCTTATCCCTTGGATTCCGGGAAGACTGACATAATCCCAACGGATCCTTTGATATCGTTATCCCAAAAAATTTCGGAGCGCCATTATAGCGAATCTTTTTTATCCTTTGACGGTTCCCGCTCTCGGCGCCTCGATTCCAGCACCTGCCCTGTTAAATATGTGGGGGGGGGGGGGGGAACAGGACTGGTGCTTCCCACCTACCAGTCTCGTCAACCTCCTCCCCATTATCATAGCGAGGAAACCTTAGTGCCTTCCGAGGGCTCCGCCGCCGACCGCAGTTCCTGTTGTCGCCCGAAAGCTTCAGCGCCGCCCACAGATCTTTGCCGCCGTCAAGCTCCATACCGCGGCCGAGCTGCTCGCCGCCATCGACCATCTCGTCGTCGTCGACCACCGCTGTTGCCAGGCATTCCGTCGCCGCCGAAGATCTCTGCGCTCGACCAAGACTTTCGTGCTCCTCCAACAGCCTCCGTCGCCGTCGACCACTTCCGGCCGAAACCATCAGGTTAGGTCACCGCTCATTTAAGA
Source organism: Hordeum vulgare subsp. vulgare (assembly GCF_904849725.1). Classification (NCBI taxonomy): domain Eukaryota; kingdom Viridiplantae; phylum Streptophyta; class Magnoliopsida; order Poales; family Poaceae; genus Hordeum; species Hordeum vulgare. The sequence continues at coordinate 523,510,447 of NC_058520.1, read as the reverse complement.
ACATATCCCCATCCCCGTTTGAAGTTTCAACATCGCCATGTTCTTGATGCCTTCGTGAATATCTGTTACCTGTCCTTGACTGATTAATGCTAATGACGACGAGATAGCCAATGTTTTTAATACTTTCATTTATCTGCCCTTGATTTGCGTGTTTAGAACAATATTTAGTCAAACGAACGATATCACCTTATCCTGGTAGTAAATTGCCGTGTCCAGTCATTTTTCTCATGTTTTTCGACTGTCGAGTAGATCCATAGTTTACCGCTCATTGTGTAAAAGCTGTTTGTAGTCTTCACACTTCACCGTTTTGAACAAATGTCTCTGACGCTTTAAGATACAACTTTTGTAAGTAGCCAAACTTCGTAAGTCGCCATAGCAACCCGACCCGGATCTTTATATGGCGGGTCAAGATTTTCCCTTAGTCCATGAACAAATTACTTGGCGAGTCAAATGAACTTATTTCACCCCTTACGGTAGATGTTCAAGGCGTGTAAATTCACCCGTACTTTACTCCTTTGTAGCATGGGCACCGTCTTCAAAAGTGACTAGCTCCCTACCAAAGTCGACGACACCATACTAGCAGATTATGTGAAAACGGGCAACTTGGACCCTCAGAATGTTATCGGTTGGCGTACTGGGTTCGGAGAGGATCTCCCCAACCCCGAAGAAGGGGAGATAGTCATTTTCGTCGAACACCTTGAGCGAGGTTTTAAGCCGCCCGAATCAAAGTTTCTTAGAGACGCCATGGCTTTCATGAACGTCCGCCTCCAGGATCTGGGACCTAACTCGCTAAGTAACCTCTGCCAGTTCCAAGTGTTCTGTGAGGCTTACCTGCGGATTGAGCCCTCAGTTCCCTTATTCTGGAACTTTTTCCACTTAAATCGCCAAACGGAATTTCATAATGGCCCCAGCCTGGAACTTGGCGGTGTAAATGTTCAGCGCTGCAGGGATATCCCGTTGCCCTCACTCGCCATGCCGAGCCATCCCAAAGGCTGGGGTGAGTCCTGGTTCTATTGTCAAGAGACCTCACCTGCAGGCGAAAACAAGCTTTTGGGCTATAGGAAAGATCGCCTTCCAACGAACTTCAAGCTTCCGGACAAGCTCCCCGAAGAGGAGGAATCAGATTTTATCCCAGTATTGTCCGAGTTAAGATCTTTGACAAACAACGGCCTTACCGGGGTCGACTTGATCCGCTGCTGGGTCGAATGGCGTATCCTCCCTTTGAGTCGCCGGGACGGGCTAATGTGCGAATTTGATGGCACCTTAGACCATCCCCAATGTTATTTCCATACAGCTTTAACGGAAAAGGATATTGTCACCATCATCAAGAAGCTGACCGGCGAGCGTGCGGGAAAATGCGGCCAAATCGGCCTCAAACCCTTCTGCAAAATTAATCCGGCGCCCAAGGTAAGCAATTTTAACCCGCCTTTGTCTTTACTTCTTATGTTTCATTCGAATTGTGGTCTTTTATAACATATGTCATTCCAGAAAGGTGATAAATTTTGGTCCAAGAAACCCAAAAGGCCAGCCATGAAGCAAGCTAAGCCGCCCCCAAAGAAAAACAAGGGCAAGGGCAAAGCTGCTGTGGCTGAGCCATCCGAAGCCGATGAATCTCAAGTCGGCGACGCACCTTCAGAGGTAAAAACCTATCCTCTTTTCACTCGCCATCCGCTATTGTTAATTTTGTATTTATGTCTCTGCCTCTCTTGAATAGAATGAAGATAACGAAAGCCAGGAGGATTTTGTAGAGGTAATTTTTGTTTCCTCCGATTCATCCCCTTCTCCACCTAAGCCGGCCAGGCGAATTTGTGGGAAAGTTCCCTTCTCACATCCGAATGCTTGTTTGGACCCAAATTTTATACTGAAGAAAGCACAACATACTTCAAATCGGAAGACCCGAAGTCATTCCGGTGATCTGGTGTCCGGCTTACCAGCAAAGAACAAGAGGAAACCAAATGAGGTACCCATGAACAACACTTCCTCATGTTTCTTTGGATCACATCTGTAACCCGCCAATATATTTGACGTATAGTTCTTGCAGAATTCTCCTCCTACATCTGGCGACTCAGTAATGTCGACACTTCCGCCAATGATTCGAGTTCCTGGGTAAGTCCTTTGATAATTTTACTTTGAGTCTGAGGGTGATAAATTTTCAGTCCTTTAATGCGTCTCTCCCCTCTTTTTAGGGCACAAGCGAAGAAGAGGAAGACCAGCGGGTCAACTCCTATCATAATTTCAGAGCCCATCAAAGAGTCACCGCCGATCCAAGATAACCCGGATCAAGACGAGCCTGAGGATCAAATGGATCTTCCTGGCTCGCCCAAGGAAACAATGGATGCCCCTAAGCCGCCAAGTCCATTGACAACAACAGAAGACCCGGATGCTGTAATTATCACTGGTACCAGCTTCTCTAAACCGGCCCCAACGGTTTTGTCAAAGGATGTGCCATCATCCTCTCAAACCATTCCTGAGTCTGGACTTTCCAAGGCTAAGCTTTCCGAATATGAACATCTGGAATTCAAAGAACTCTGCTCTGGTTTTGCAAGTCACCTGGAGGCGAGTTATGAGATGGATAAAAGCCTGCTCCGGATGCTAAAAAATAAACATGAGGTAAGCTTTGTTATATATTATATTACTCCCATTAACCCCCAAGGGCCGGGTCATCAGTAAAAAGATGAGCTGGGTCTTGATAACTTAGAAAAACTTTCGACCAGTAACCCCCAAGGGCCGGGTCATTAGTAAAAAGATGAGCCGGGTCTTGATAACTTAGAAAAAACTTTCGACCAGTATCCCCCAAGGGCCGGGTCATCAGTAAAAAGATGAGCCAGGTCTTTGTCAACTTAGAAAAACTTTCAACCCGTAACCCCCAAGGGCTGGGTCATCAGGAAAAAGATGAGCCGGGTCTTGATACTGTATAATTTTATCTGAAAAAATTATACATTAGCCCCCAAGTGTCAGGGATATTGCTTGCAATAGTTCTGAGACTTGCCCGTTATCATTTATTTCCACAGGAAACTCTTATTCAGACTGAATCAGCACTTGGCGACTTGAAGAAAAACTTATCTGATCAGCAAGATGCCCGAACCAAATCGGAGGAAAAGTATCAGCTGGTCTTGGCTGAGATGGAAAAGCTAAAGGCCGATTTAAAAAGGGCTCAAGCTGACCAAGATGCTGCGACAAAACGAGCAGAAAAAGCTGAAGCCAAGCTGGGTATTGTGCAACAAGAACTGTCCGACTTGAAGCATCATATCTCAAACATGGTGCAAGCCGTCTTTGGTAAAATACTCAAACCTTTGATCTTTTTTTAACCAATAACTCTTATCCTGAGTTGCTGATTATCATGACCCCTTGCACAGGTCCGAGAGCCGCCAACCTTCAGGATGATTGCGTGCTGATGTTGAAGGCGATTTACGCGCCGACAGAGCAGCTGTATACCGACAGTGTACTAACTGTTAAAGAAGTGATGGGCGCCAAGGAGCCTATAACTTCCATAAAGAAGATGCTTGGCTGCCTATCCACGCTTCCTCCCCAGATTGGCGAGTTGACTCGGTCAGCCGCTCGGAAGGGAGTGCGGACTACCTTAAGTCACTGCTTGGCGTATGCTCCAGAGATCAACCCGGAAGAAGTAGCGGCAGGCTTTCCTCAACTCAAAGATGACGGGTCAGAATTTGTCGAAGAAGACTATCAGCGTGTCGTCAAGGACTCTCGGCTGGCGGCGACTCAACTTGCTGCAAGTCTGGACTTATCAAAGTATCAGGTTGCTTATGACAGCAAGAACAAGAAGGTCAACCCGCCAACCTTTGTGACGACCAGCCTAACTCCACGGCGACCCAAGAACCCTTTTGAATTGGATGCAGATCTTGCATCAATCCTGACCGATGAAGATGACATCGCGGCTCTGGCCAAGTGTAACTGGGTACTGGGAGACTTGCAAATTGAGGTCGGCCAAAGCTCGCAGCAAAATGATCCAAGGGCGCCAGCAGAATAAACTTCATCGATTTGGCCTAAGAGCCATGTAATAGGTCTTTTTTAGGAATCGGTACTGCTTTTGTGATACTTTCGAAAAAACCTTTATGTTGCCCTTAAGGCGATTTGAAATATTGGATCCGCCATTTGAAAATCCTTTATAATGCTTAATCTGCCATGGATGAAGTGATTTTGATCATCAACCTATTTTAAGCTTGAAAAAACATATGTGAAACCAAATAAATGATAACAAATATTTTCAAGATGAATCAGGAAAAAGGTTTGGAAAACCTCGTGGCAATGCCATGAAGGAGAATAAAAAATAACAATTTCATCGGCTCATAAGGTCGCGACAGGATGGGCCGAGTCAGAAAGCTCAAGCACACACCCTAAATGATGGTTTCGTCGGCTCATAAGGTCGCGACATGATGGGGCGAGTAAGAAAACTCAAGCACACACCCTAAATGATTTTGTCGGCTCATAAGGTCACGATAGGATTGGGTGAGTCAGAAAGCTCAAGCACGCACCCTAAATGATGATTTCGTTGGCTCATAAGGTCGCGACAGGATGGGGCGAGTCAGAAAGCTCAAGCGCCACCCTAAGATGTTGGTTTCGTCGGCTCATAAGGTCGCGACAGGATGGGGCGAGTCAGAAAGCTCAAGCATGCACCCTAAGATGATTGTTTCGTCGGCTCATAAGGTCGCGACAGGATGGGGCGAGTCAGAAAGATCAAGCGCCACCCTAAGATGATGGTTTCGTCGGCTCATAAGGTCGCGACAGGATGGGGCGAGTCAGAAAGCTCAAGCGCCACCCTAAAATGATAATTCTGTCGGCTCATAAGGTTGCAATAGGATGACAAAATTGATCTTTAATGAAGAAGCCCCCAAGTCGAGAAGCATTTTAATTTTATTACTTCATGATGAAACTGAAAAACTTACAAAATGCAGAGCTTAAGAGCTCAAGTGTAATAAGGCCGCAAGTGGGCAATATTCCAAGGGCGAGTTGACTCGGCCTCCGTGGTTGGCCGGTTAGGCCGAAGATCCACCAGATAATAAGAGCCGTTGCGAAGATTCTTGCTGACGACGAACGGTCCTTCCCATGGTGGTGACAACTTATGCATGCCAGCACGATCTTGTATCAACCGAAGAACTAAGTCGCCTTCCTGAAAGGTCCGACTCTTAACCTGGTGGTTGTGAGAACACCGTAGATCTTGCTGATAGATGGCCGAACGGGCTGCAGCCAGGTCACGTGCCTCCTCTAAGGCGTCCAAGGAATCTTGACGCGCCAACTCATTGTCTTGCTCCACATATGCGGCGAATCTAGGCGAGTCATGCCTTATGTCAGTAGGAAGAACGGCTTCTGCTCCGTAGACCAAAAAGAAAGGGGTAAAACCCGTGGACCAGTTCGGGGTGGTCCGGATACTCCACAACACTGAAGGCAATTCTTCGACCCAACATCCTGGGGTTTTCTCCAGGGGAACCATGAGTCGGGGCTTAATTCCTCGTAAGACCTCCTGATTCGCCCGTTCCGCCTGCCCATTAGATTGTGGGTGAGCAACCGCAGAAACATCAAGCGGGATATGCTATCGACGGCAAAACTCCTGCATCGCCCCTTGGGACAGGTTAGTACCATTATCAGTAATGATACTATGTGGATATCCAAACCGGAAGATCAGCTTCTTCAAGAACTTGACCGCTGTCTCCGCATCGCAATTTCCAATAGGTTCCGCCTCAACCCACTTGGTGAACTTATCAACCGCCACCAGCAAATGGGTTTTCTTGTTGGATGACATTTTAAAGGGGCCGACCATGTATAACCCCCAGACCGCAAAAGGCCAAGTGATGGGAATCATTCTTAATTCTTGAGCCAGCACATGAGCCTGTCGTCCATAACGCTGGCATCCCTCGCACCGACGAACTATATCCTCTGCATCTGCATGAGCCGTCAGCCAAAAGAAACCATGATGGAAAACTTTTGACACCAGAGAGCGTGACCCGATGGTGTTTGAGCTCCTCTGCAGCGCAGGCGACTTCCGCATAAGCCGTGTCCCCTTCTTCACATTCCTTTGCAATCCTTCTATCCCCATCGACCGTGATGGGTCCCTTGGGACCGGGCATCTTGAGCTTAAGGTAAACATAGCACGGGTGAGCCATGAAGCGGGCGTAAGCTGGCCGCCCAAATAACGCATGGTAGGGGCTTTTCAATTTGACCACCTCGAATATCAGTGACTCGGACCTGTAATTCTGCGCCGTTCCAAACGCCACTGTGAGTCTGACTCGGCCTATGGGGTAGGCCGACTTGCCCGGGACGATTCCGTGGAAAACCGTGGTTGAAGGCATCAGGTCCTTTTCCAATAGGTTCATCCTTTGGAAAGTGTCAAAATATAAGATATTAATGCTGCTGCCACCATCCATTAGCACTTTGGACAGGGTGTAGCCCCCAACTTGGGCAGCCATGACCAACGCTAAATCGCCAGGATTGTCAACTCTTGGCGGGTGATCCTCCCTACTCCATGATATGGTCTGTTTAGACCAGTGGAGGTACCTGGGAAGCGCCGGCTCAGACACACTGTACGCCCGGTGACTCACCTTCTTATCACGTCTGCAAGCATTGGTGGTGAAAACGTGATACTGCCCATTGCTTAACTGTTTGGGATTGCTGCAGAAACCTCCGTTGTCATCCTAACCCTGCGGAGCCCCCTGTGGGGGCGGCTGCTGAAAGGCTCCTGGCGGGTTATACCGTCGCTGATGGTGCACCGGATACTGGCCGCTGCTTGGCTGCGGGCCTCCCTGAGGCCCCTGTTCGGGAAAACCTCCGAAGGGGTTCTGTCGTTGGTTGGGTGCAGCAAATTGCTCCTGGCGTTGGTCCGGGTCATCGTTTTGGCTTTTCTTGATCGCCTCTGCCCAAAACTCCCGCATTACAAAACAGTTCTCCCAGGAGTGAGTCGCCGGACCGTCTGCCGTGGCATGGTGCGGGCAAGGTCCTTTGAGTAGCTCTTCATAGTTACGTGGCCTCGTCCCGCTAAAGCCCCTGTTTTTCTTCTAGCGTTGGTTGCCACTGTTGGCGTTGGTATTGGCGACTAAATCCGAGGGCTCCTCTTGCGGTCATCGCTTGCCATTGGCTCCTTGATTGTGGCGGTTACGTCCCTGGAACCAGGTATGATTTTTGGATGACTCGCCCTTCTTGGGCGAACTAGCCTTACCGTCCTCCCCAGGATCTTTGGTGTCATCCGCTTCAGCGTACCTAGTGAGGGTGTCCATCAGCTCTCCCATGTCTTGGACCTTTCGCTTGAGTCGCCCCAATTTTTGCACCAAGGGTTCGTAATGGCAATTCTGCTCGAGGATCAACACAGCCTGAGCCGCCGTAATACCATCTGACGAATGGATAATTTCCGCAACCCGCCGTGACCAATGGTGGGCCGACTCAATAGGGCGCTGAACACAGTGCTGTAGATCGACGATCGTCATCGGACGTTTGCAAGTTCCTCCAAAGTTTTTGATGAATCGCTCTTTCAACTCGGCCCAGGTCTGGATGGAGTTGGGAGGTAAGTTTTTCAACCAAGTACGTGTTGACCCCTCGAGCATCATCGTGAAGTATCTGGCGCAAACTGCCTCGTTTACGTCGAGCATGTCCATGGCGATTTCATAACTCTCGACCCACGATGTTGGCTCAAGGTCCGGGGTGTAGTTAGGCACCTTTCTTGGTCCCTTAAAATCTTTGGGCATCCTTTCGTTACGAAGGGCGGGGGCCAAGCATGGCACCCCCACTCGCCCACCACTCCCGACGAGAGGGGCCGGGGCGACTTGGGTGTTCGGGAGATCCCGGCCCGGCGGGCTCAGATGATCAGGCGGGTTGTCCTGAGGGACGGGTCGCGGCCCACTGTTCACGGCGGGCTGGTCCTCTGGCCGACTCCTGGTGTAACTCGCCTGGGGAGTGGAATGCAGCCTATCTAGGCTATGTGAGAACTGGGCGTTTTGAACCACCGCCGTCTTCAACATCTCAATGGCGTTCCTTGCTTCTATCTCGGCAGGAGTGCTGTCGTGAATCGGAAGAGATTCCAGATGGCGAGTTGCATCAAGGACGTTGTCCACCGGGTTGGAAAAGTGGCCTTGAGGCGTCCGGAATTGGGGAATGCGATCCTCAGCTGTCTGAACCGGCGGGTTAGGCGGTTGACCCGGTCCTCCCCCTGGGGCGGCTCCTGCCCCAGGGATTCGTGGAGTGTCGAACAGGCGGGTCGGGTTGAGATCATGGGGCAGGAGACCATGGTGTCTCCGTTGATGGACGGCGTCGGATGCGCACTGGTGTCTTTCGAGCCGCCAGTTCTCAGTATTTAAGCGCATCCTTTTGGCCGCAATTTGAGCTTGCCGAGTCTCGATCCTGGCGGACTCCACCTCGGCATCCCGATGAGTCTTTGCCACTGCCTCTCTGAGTTTCGCCAGCTCCGCGTTTATCTCCTCCTGGTTTTCTGGTGTGAGGGGAGTCGCCATCAGCCTTGTGATCTCCGCCGCTAATTCCACCAGGATAGCAGCCGGGCTTCTAGACGTCTCGCCGGATCCATCGCCTCCTGTAGGGTTTTGCGAGGGTTGAGTCGCCCCCGCCATATAAATGGCGATCTGGCGGCGGGTTCGGTCAAGGACTTCGGGATCCATGGCCAGCGACAAGCCCCCAGGACAATCCCCATGTAGAGACCGGATTGAATCTGAATCGCCCATGGATGATTCGTCATCAGAGTTGACTGGTGTAGTTTCCTGGGTCGCCGAGCGTTCTAGCTCCTCTGATCCCTGTGTGAACCCAACAAAGACCAGGCGAGTCAGATTTGGCGTCACTACTGGGCGAACGTACCTGGCCGGCTCGACGATGTCGGTGGAGATGTCTGGCTCAGGCACAGATGATCCGATCATGCCGATGAAGATGTTGATCTTGCCGAAGGGGACCCTGTAACCAGATTCGATCGAGTCTGCTTCGGGCCCCCATTGCTGGTTGTCGATGTAGGTCTTCCCGCGGCGGCTCCGGGTCATGAGCCCCGTTGTGTAACTCCCAAACCCTGGTAGGGCTCCCTTTGAGAACTCAACTCCACCGTGCGTAGGCCCCACGGTGGGCGCCAACTGTCGTGGTTTTTTCACGGCAGATGTCCTCGTGAAAGGACTTAGTACTGGAGCCATCACACCTTGGTGGCGACTCAAAGGGGTTGAGCAGGAGAGACACAACGATTTACCCAGGTTCGGCCCCTCGTGAGGAGGTAAAAGCCTACGTCCTGCTTTTAGTTGTATTGATCTGGCTTTGATTACAAGGAGGGCGTAACTCGCCAAACCTAGCACTCGATGATTTCTAACCTGCCCTCCGCTTCCCTGGGACTCGCCCTTATATGCAGGTCGAGTCCCTAGGGTTTACAAGGGTAATTTCCTTCCTACAAATCGTGACCTCAACGATCTCTAAGTCGCCATCTTCCAAAGCTTGGAGACCTTCCGGAAATTGTAAACCGCCACCCAACTTTGGGCCTTGCCAGGCCAAGGCCCGAATCACGCTCACATGAATCGCCTGCTTCGGTGACCCGGCCCAACTAGGGCGGGTTATTAGCAGGTAATATCCCCAACAGATATCAAATCATGCATATAAGAAATCAGCAAAGACTCTAATATAATTCATAGATAATCTGATCACAAATCCACAATTCATCGGATCTCGACAAACACACCGCCAAAGAGGATTACATCGGATAGATCTGCATGAAGATCATGGAGAACTTTGTATTGAAGATCCAAGAGAGAGAAGAAGCCATCTAGCTACTAACTACGGACCCGTAGGTCTGAAGTGGACTACTCACAAGTCATTGGAGAGGCGATGATGTTGGTGTAGAAGCCCTCCAGCTCCAAAGTCCCCTCCGGTAGGGCACCGGGAAGGATCTCCAGATGAGATCTCACAGAAATGGAAGCTTGCGGCGGCGGAAAAGTGTTTTTGTGGATGCCCTAATTTTTCTGGGATTTTAGGGAATATATAGGCCAAAGAGCTAGGGCAGGGGAGCGCCAGGGAGGCCACAAGCCTGGTCGCCACGGGCCCCCCGGGCCACGGCGTCAGGGCTTGTGGGCTCCCTGTGGGCCTCCTGCCTTGGCCCTCAAGTCCCCCGATCTTCTTCTGTTCTGGAAAAATTTATTTCGGGGATTTTATTCCATTTGGACTCCGTTCCAAAATCAGATCTGAAAAGAGTCAAAAAACACAGAAAAACAGGAACTGGCACTTGGCCCTGAATTAATAAGTTAGTCCCAAAAAAGATATAAAAGGTACATAAAACATCCAAAGTTGACAAGATAACAACATGAAACCATCAAAAATTATAGATACGTTTGAGACGTATCAGTGGGGCAGTGAGCTGGTGGAGTTGCAAGCAAAGCGTCGTGGCGTCATCTACATGTGAAGTGGAGTACATAGCTGCTTCGGAAGCAGCACAAGAAGGAGTCTGGATGAAGGAATTCATCACTGACCTAGGAGTGATTCCCAGTGCGTCGGTCCCGATGACTCTCTTCTATGACAACACTGGAGCTATTGGCATTGCCAAGGAGTCCAGGTTTCACAAGAAGACCAAGCACATCAAGTGCTGCTTCAACTCCATTCGTGGATACATTCATGATGGAGATATAGATATTTGTAAAGTACATATAGATCTGAATGTCGCAGATCCGTTGACTAAACCTCTTCCACGTGCCAAAGATGATCAACACCAGAACTCTATGGGTGTTCGATTCATCACAATGTAACTAGATTATTGACTCTAGTGCAAGTGGGAGACTATTGGAAATATGCCCTAGAGGCAATAATAAAATGGTAATTCATAACTCACATATTCTCCTCCATGATCAGACCGCAGAAACTTTATCTTCTGGTTATGATGATTCTCAATTTCACTCTGAAATTGCTTGAACTTTTCAAACGTTTTAGCCTCGTGCTTCATCAAGTAAATATATCTATATCTACTCAAATCATCAGTGAAGGTAAGAAAGTAACGATATCCACCGTGTGCTACAAAACTTATTGGACAACACATATCAGTATGTATGATCTCCAACAAGTCACTTGCCCGTTCCATTGTACCGGAAAACGGGGTTTTCGTCATCTTGCCCATGAGGCATGGTTCGCATGTACCAAGCAATTCAAAATTGAGTGATTCCAAAAGTCCATCAGCATGGAGATTCTTCATGCGTTTTACACCAATATGACCTAAGCCACAGTGCCACAAGAAAGTGGTGCTATCATTATCAACTCTTTTGGCATCAATGTTATGAACATGTGTAGCATCACTATTGAGATTCAACAAGAATAAACAATTCACATTGGGTGCATGACCATAAAATATATTACTTAGGAAGTGATCCTAGCTAACTTGGATAGTGGAGTGGATGTACAACCCAGCCACCCAGGTTCAAGTCCCCACGGGTGCGAATTTGGGTTCTTATTTAAAAAAAACTCGCTCTGGGGGGTTTCTCTTACAGTTTCCCTTAAAAAAAGTATTCCCTGATTTAAATGAGTAACCGTCTCACATTAAACAAGATCCAGATATAATGTTCATGCTCAACGGAGGCACCAAATAACAATTATTTATGTTCATAACTAATCCTGATGGTAATCGAAGATAAAGCGTGCCGACGGTGATCACATCAACCTTGGAACCATTTTTGACGCTCATTGTCACTTTGTCCTCTGCCAGCCTCCATTTATTCCGTAGTTCCTGTTTCGAGTTACAAATGTGAGCAACCGAACCGGTATCAAATACCCAAGCACTACTACGAGAGCTAGTAAGGGACACATCAAGAACATGTATATCAAATATACCTTTGTTGATGTTGGCAACCTTCTTATCGTCTAGATACTTGGGGCAATTCCGCTTCGAGTGGCCATTTCCCTTGCAATAAAAGCACTCAGTCTCAGGTTTGGGTCCAACCTTGGGTTTCTTCATGGGAGCGGCAAATGGCTTGCCATTCTTATTGTAGTTTCCCTTCTTGCCCTTGCCTTTCTTGAAACTAGTGGTTTTATTCACCATCGATCAACACTTGATGCTCCTTTTTGATTTCTACTTCCACGACTTTCAGCATCGCGAATAGCTCGGAGATGGACTTGTTCATCCCTTGCATATTATAATTCATCACGAAGGTTTTTTAGCTAGGTGGTGGTGACTGAAGAACTCTGTGAGTGACCAGCTCAGGCGGAAGCACAACTCCCAACTTAGTGAAACGGTTGTAGTACCCAGACATTTTGAGTATGTGCTCACTGACAGAACTATTGTCCTCCATCTTGCAGGCAAAGAATTTATCGGAGGTCTCATACCTCTCGACCAGGCATTTGCTTGAAATACTAATTTCAACTCCTGGAACATCTTATATGCTCCATGGCGTTCAAAACACTTTTGAAGTCCCAATTCTAAGACGTACAATACGACGTACTAAACTATCAAGTAGTCATCAGCACACGCCTGCCAAACGTCCATAACATCCATAGGCGACACCGGAGGGGGTGGCGCACCAAGCGGTGCATCAAGGAAATAAGCCTTTTGTGAAGCCGTGAGGATAATCCTTAGATTATGGACCCAGCCCGCATAGTTACTTACATCATCTTTCAGCTTGGTTTTCTCTAGGAACGCATTAAAATTCAGGGGAGCTATTGCGCGAGCCATTGATATACAACATAATTTGCAAAGATAACTTAGACTATGTTCATGATAATGAGTTCCTTTAATCATATTACTAAATAACTTCCACTCAAATCAACATCCCTCAGGTTGTCTGAGTGTAACATGATCCAAATCCACCAACCCAAGTCTGATCATCATGTGAGATGAGGTGGTTTGGATGGCGAACATCTCCATGTTGATCATATCTACTATATGACACATGTTCGACCTTTCGGTCTCTTGTGTTCCGAGGCCATGTATGTACATGCTAGGCTCGTCATGTTTAACCCAAGTGTTCTGCATGTGCAAAACTGGCTTACACCCGTTGTATGCCAACGTAGAGTCTATCATACCCGATCATCACAAGGTGCTTCGAAATGATGAACCTTCACAATGGTGCACACTTGGGGAGAACATAATTTTATCTTGAAATTTAGTGAGGGATCATCTTATAATGCTACCGTCGTCCTAAGCAAAATAAGATGCATAAAAGGATTACATCACATGCAAATCATATAAGTGACATGATATGGCCATCATCATCTTGTGCTTTTGATCTCCATCTCCAAAGCACCGGCATGATCTCCATCGTCACCGGCATGACACCATGATCTCCATCATCTTGTCATCATGTGGTTGTCGCGCCAACTATTGCTTCGATGACTATTGCTAACTCATAGCGATAAAGTAAAGCAAATGTCACAAATATGACAACCATACGGATCCCACCGGTTGCCGTACTCATCAACATGAAAGACGTGATAATCTATACAAAACATGATCATCTCATACATCATATATATATAATCACATCTTTGGCCATATCACATCACAACATGCCGTGCAAAAACAAGTTAGACGTCCTCTACTTTGTTGTTTCAAGTTTTACGTGGCTGCTATTGGCAACTAGCAAGAACCGTTGTTACCTACATAAAGCCACAACAGTGATATTCAAGTTGCTATTTAACCTTCTACATGGATCGCCTATGTCGAATCTGATTCAACTAAAGTGGGAGAGACACAAACCCACCATCCACCTTTATGCAACCAAGCTAAATGTCAGTTGGTGGAACCTGTCTATTGTACATGGACAAGTATGGTTGGTCCGAGCTGCTTTATCCCACAATATTTTCAAAGCAAGATAAGGCTAAGGAAGTAAGCAATCTGAACATCAACGCACACAAACACTCTGTGTTCTACTCTTGCATATCATCTATGCATAAACCTAGCTCATGATGCCACTATTGGGGAACGTTCCATGGGAAAAAAACTTCCTACGCACACCCAAGATCTATCTTTGGATATGTATAGCTACGAGAGAGGGAGTGCATCTACATAATCTTGTAGATCGCTAAGCAGAAGCGTTAAGAAATGCGGTTGATGTAGTCGAACGTCTTTGCGATCCAATCACGATCCTTCTTGATCCAGCGTCAAACAGACGACACCTCTGTGTTCAGCACACGTACGGCTCGACAACGTCTCCACCTCCTCAATCCAGCGAGCATAGGTAAAGTAGCATATTAGTTCTTCAACAACACGATGGCATGGTTATGGTGGTGGTGGTGCGATCTCGGCAGGGCTTCACCAAGCGCTACGGCCATGCGACGGAGGAGAAGAATTACTAGAGAGAGGGAGGGCGTCACCAAGGATTGGTGTGTTGGCTGCCTCCCTCTCCTCTCATATATATAGAGGGAGGGGTGCAGGAGGCCGGCCATAGGGTTTCCCGTAGTGTGTGGGCAGCGGCCAAGGGGGCTGCCTTGGCCCCCAAGGAAGGGGGGTGGCCACCCTTGGGCCAGTCGTAGCCCTTGGCCACATGTGCCTTAGGTGGGAGGGGAGGCCATCCCACCAGGGGCTAGTGCGCCTCCTCTCACAGCCCATGGGGCCCTTCGGGGCAGGTGGACTGTAGCGACCCGACTCAAGACGAGTCAAGCCTCTGTGTTTCTGTGCCATCCCTGGATCAGTATGCTGGCACACACAGTACATCAATGTATATATCAAAGTGCAATCACATGTAAAATAGCGTAAAACTGATATATACCTTAAATATCTCAGCGGAAGCGGTCAAGGGAGTGGAGTCCCAATAAACACCAACGGCAAGTTGAGTGTAGACCGTAACCCTGAATCGTACTCTTACTCGTCGGAGAAAAATATCTGCAACATAAGACGTTGCAGCCATGTAGGTCAGCATATTGAATATGCCGGCAAGTCACATAAGAGAGGGGTGAAAAGTAATCATCTATACTATATGCATATATGGCAGGTGGGGGCTATAAGTTTTTAGCGTAAAGCAAGTTTTCTCCTACATCAAGAGGGGGCTAAAAGCAAAATGTTACTACATTGTTGGTTGTTAACGAGATGGTTCCGCCAACCAGTTCTCGTACCCGAGTTATCAATATTACCCTCGTCAAATATATTTAATGGTGTTGAGAAATCCAGATAACTTCAGTTCCTTTGGCTCAAATTGTCCATGACCGTGGACACGGCTAATCGATTAGGTTTGAGTACTCTGCAGAATTTTGCACACGTTCCCCACAAGATTTGATCGCCTCCGTGTATGTCCTCGCACTTCAGGGTGTTTGAAGACCGGATGATCAAAACATGGTCTTTCAACGGGTCCCTCTGAATCCCTGTCGGTGCCCATCCATTCCTACCGTTCTTCTACATCTGCTAGCACCGCCTGTCCAGAGTCGCCACGTTGTCCAACCAAGCCAGAGCCCATAATGACTTGTGGCTGTGCAGGTAAGCCTTGGGTCTTGAAAATATCCGTCCGTCTCTTTGAGCCTGGGTGAAGCTTTCCGCAGGATGTCATGGCCGTCCCCAGCATCCCGGGCATCCACTGGGTTCTCCAGGGAGCCGATCAACCGTCCTTCACCCAGTGTTGCATTGCGTCCGAGGTCTTGAAAATCTTGTCTTTACCGGTCTTGATTATTTAATCAACCTCGCATCACTCGTGTTAAGCACTCAACCGAAATCCCGTCTACTCAAGCATAGCAATATGAAATTTGTCGTCCCGGGGCCAAGTATCGGGGTTGTTGTGTGCCTACCACATGATACTACAATCTATACTAAAATTTCCAAGTACCTAAGCAGCATGCAATTGGGCATAGGATGGTAGAACTACGATGCATAAAACATAGGTGATAGTATGATCAAAGTGACTTCCTGTGATGTTGACGAAGAAGAATTTCTCGAGAAAATAACTTGATAGACTACTCGTCACTCTCCGATGAAATCTATATAGCAAACATATCATTCACATAAGCACTCATACTAGCAATCATTCTAGCAATCAAAACAAGAGAGAGAGCGAATAGGAAACCGAAAGAAACTTGACTAAAGTTAGGAGTCTTCTTCTACATCAAACACTAACTAGTTTTTTTCTAACAGAAAATAATAACAAGGAACTAAGATATAAGTTTAACTAAGATAAAATAAAGTATTTTTTCACAAAACTTTTTGAAAGTATTCCCAAACGGGATTTGAAACAGTTCGGAAACCAATTGTAAGTTACTAAGGAACTAGAATTGATTTCATGATAACAAATAAATATAAAATAAAAACTTGTTGCAAAACTACTGTTATCTAACATAAACACAACAAGAATGTTTCTGAAATAATAAAGAAAATATTTTAAAAACAAAAGTAGAAAAGGAATTAGCCGAAATCCTAAAAGAGGTGAAACAGAAATTGTTTCACATGAAACAGTGAGCTCAAATACTCAAACAAATCTGAAATTTTTACCACTCATAAATAAGATCACTAGTGATCAGTACCAAAAGGAATCAAATTAAAAGCTATTTTTAAACTCCTGGAATAGGCAAAACAAGGTTTAAACTAAATCTGATCTAACTTATATTTGAAAATTTCAAACATAGACACATTATATGTTTTTAAAAACTACAGGAACTTTGTGAGCTACTGGAAAAAGAATCACTATCATTGGACTTCGGGATCAAAAGTTGTGGCCAAAACAAAATAGAAACTTTCTGTTTTTGCAATTTAGACAGAAAAACTGAAGCTAACTAGTAACTAACAGGGGGTACACGTGGAATGATGTGATAGGCTGCGGAGGGTGTTTGTTGCATCGTTAGGAGCAAACGGCCGAGGGCTAGTAAACTTGCTGGCTAATTGATTAAGTGAATTAAAAACCGCCGGTTTTCTACTCTAAACCGAAGGGGTACACTATGATCTAATCTACACCACCTAATAAAGATCTAAGGGCTAAAACTAAAACAAAACAAAACAAGTAAAAAAAAGAAAGGGGGAGGGGTTACCGTGGCTGGGAGGTGCTTCCTCGCTGGATATGGTGGCCGAGGGGCTGGGTCGCCGGTGGGGAAGGGGGAGGGGCCGGCGGGAGGAGTGGTGGAGGGGGGGGGCAAAGGTGGGGGCTCCAGGGAGGGGGTGGTGGCGAGGTGGAGGGGGGCTGCAGGGGGGGCGAGGTGGGAAAGGTGCTGGCCTCCTGGTTGCTGGCGATGGGGATGGGGAGGTGGAGGTGTGCAGCAGGGGCCGAAGGTGGGGTGGGGTGGTGGAGGAGAGGTGGCCGAAGGGGTGACGGGGTGCTCGGTGGGGAGGGGTGGGTGCAGGGGCCGAAGGTGAGGTGGCTCCTGTGAGTTTCTGGCAGCTCTCTGGTGGCCAACTCCAGCGAGGGGTGCGCGAGCTAGAGGCGAGGAGAGGCGGCGGTTTCAACGGGAATGGAACAAGGAGGACGTGGGGCTTCTTATAGAGGCGACAGGAGGCGCTAGGAGGGAAAGGATTTCGCGAATCCCGGAGCTGAGGATCTCCTCTCCATGGAAGGAAAGGTTCTGTCACGTGGAGAAGAGATAGAGGAAGAAGATGATCTTCGTGGGCCAGAGAAAAGGAAAGTGCTTAATGGGCCAGGAGGTATTTCCTAATGAAAGTGATTCTATTCCTGTTTTCAAAACTAGGAAACTAAAACGTTAAAAAGGAAATCAGATCAATTCGGAATAAAGAGTTTCCATATACTAAAATTATCAGAAAAATAAAATATAAATGATGGGCATTTTTCCACGGCAAAAATAAAAACTTCAGAAAAAATTATTTTCACAAAATTGCCTAAAAGGTTTATTTTCTTTTGCAAATAATTTTCAAATGATCCTCTAAGTTTGAGGGTTCAAATAACTTTCAAAATGCCCGTGGGTTCGAGGGTCATGTTCCTCCGCTCTAGAATGTATTTCCCGGCATTTTGTTGCACGGAGAAAACGAATGGAAATGCAAAAGAATTCAATGCAAATATCTCCGTTCAAATTCTTTATAGTTGAAGAAGTCATGTCATCTTCTCTCTTTTCTTTTAAAAGCTTGAATTTGAATTCACCGGAGAAGGGGAAGTCATTTTATTCCCTCTCATTCAAAAGTTTCGAAAAGTTTCAAATTTCACGCAAGTTTCAATCACTTAGGCAACCAACAAACAATCTAATAATAATTATATTAACATTCCAAAATTTATAATTTTGGAATGTTACAAACTACCACACTTAAAATGAATCTCGTCCTCGATATTCGAAGAGGCTAGAATGAAAGGTTAGGGTTCGGGGGTCTTCTAACAATTCCAATCTCCGGCAAGGTGGGATGCTACCACACTTAAAATGAGAGGTACTGGTCCCTCAAAATGCTTTGACGATCCTGTGGGCTTTTGGCAACTGACATCGCACAGTCTGCATATTAAATCCTTTGGTGATGCTCTCCCGTTGATATAAGCTTCTTCCGTCACTGGGTCTTCTTAACTGACAGTCTCGTGGTCAATTCTAAATAACACATCGATGGTTCTCATGGTGGTCTACCATTCGTGGTTATCCTGCACAGAGAGGGGTCTTGGTTTCATCCTCACCGTAAAATTTCCTACGCGTGACAACAAGTGCCATGTACATGGGCTTTTCTTATACCACTCTAAGGCTTAAACAAAAGCTTCAAAGAACGTGTCTCTCACTATGGGTAAGTCTCTCAGATTTACCATTCCGAATAGCAAGATAAATGATAAGAGTAAGTCGTCATGGTGATCAATCCATTCCGCACCCAAATCATTTCTCTATATAAGGTTTAGCGAATCTCGCATTCTAACACTTGGGCATCCTCACAAGCGTTGCAGAATTTCTCTTGTCCACGAACGAAGTTCCGATAATCCATTGGTTCTGCAAGCTGAACGAAACATCTATCGTATCTTCACAACTCTCAGGTTTTCGTATGCTGCTAAGAAAAACGTTTGCTGATCCATCATAGCTTCTTCCATAAATCATATGCATTTCATAATCAATCCTTTATTACATCCGTAATTTCTTATCAAAAACTCCAATTCAAAAGTACTCTATTACAAATGTTGCCATCCACATTGTTCGGTATGGTCAAGCATTTCTGCCATCTTTATTCATCTGCCTCTCTTGGAGGTACTTAGTTCCACTCAAACTTTCCAATGTGCTCCTTGAAATCATCCATATTTTGCTTCATCATGGTGGTCATGAGCTTCATCTCCATCATCTCCGCACGCACTTCACTCAGGTATTCCTGGGTATGACGGAGTCTTGCTTCAAGGATTTCTCCGATCTGACATATGGCTTCCATGGAAGCTTCACGAACAGCATCAAAGAAGGTTGCTCGTGGTACACGTGAAATGAAAAAGTATTGCCCCATAGTCTTTGGACAAACTCCTTTCACATGGTGGAGGTGTACTTCCACGTACCAAAGTTCCACTCCATTTTCCATGAATGGGTAGCCTTTGTAGACTGCATCTTCTTCAAGGTGAATGTGCTTCATCATGTCCTTCAGGATTTTCGGGTAATCATGATCACTGGTCAGGGTCATGATCGTTTCTGGGCCCTTGAGGAATGACTCGTAGAGAGTTGTCATCTGCACGTGTCAGTAAATAGGTACTCAGAGGAATGTATATGTCTCCTTGGTAATCATGGTACATTCCTACTCAGTGGATCCTGTGGGTTTACCGATTACTACCACACTTAAATGAATTATACTCATGCCTGCATAGATCATATTTTCTCATATCCTCATAATTGTTCAGAGATCTTTGTTCGTAGAGAAACAAGGCATACATTTTCAACATAGACAATCATGAGACAATAAATTCCATTTATTCATGATGTTATTACAATCTCAGGGACTTCTGTTACAAAAATTTCACTCCATGATCTCATGAAAAACAAGAGTGCTTCAGATTACACTTATTGCCATGGTCAAAACTTAACTACTCCATTCTAGCTTTCTTCCTTTGTGGACAATCGCTCGCAAAATGTCCTGCTTCCTTGCAACAAAAACAAATGATTTCTGACAAGTCTCGAGGCTTCTTAGCTTTTGCTTTTGCTCCTTGGATTCCCGACTTCCTTCCTGAGCACATGTATTTGTGGTGGCCAAACTTCATACACTTGTAACATCTGACATGACTCAGGTCTATGTCTGCAGAGATTTGGTTCTTCCGAGGGTACTTGTTCTTCTTTCCGGACTCCTTCATTTTGGCCAGTTCTTCTATTTCAAGTGGATCAAACTCCACTTCTTCCTTCGGGAAGTTTCCCAGATACTCTTGGCTTCTCTTCGTGCAATCCTGTGAATAATGTCCTTCTTCTCCACATGAGTAGCATGCATTGGAGAAAAATCTGGTCAGACCTTGTCCATCAGGGTCTTCAATATTTTCGTTCATCACTGGCTCTTCTAGAATCTTCTTCTTGAGTGTTTCCTTCATTGCATCTTTCTGCTGCTTGACAACTTGTTGCACCTTGGGGTAAATGTGACACTGAGCTGGGTAGTGGGTGGTTCCTTCACAAAGGAAACAAGTCACCTGACTGCTTGGGCACTCCTCAGCTGGGTGATTTTCATCACAATGAGTGCATCCATCCTTGTGTTCTTCGTGGGTGTGTCCTATTTCTCCACAGATCTTGAAAGCACAAGTCTTCTCCTTCGGATTATCATAGCCCTTCTGAATGAGACGAGATCTTAACAGAGTCTTCTTGAATTCTTCCCAACTTTCTGCTTCACTAATCCTTGTATGGCATGATGCATTTTCCACCAGATAGCAGCACTTTGGGTAAAGTACTGGAGAGCGTGTTCCACTTCATACTTCCTTGAGATCAAGTTACTCCCGAAGTGGTTCTCCATGTTCTGAATCCATATCTCAGCTTCCAGCTGGGTCATTGGTCCAGAGACTACAAGTTCAGCTTCATACTCCATCTGGTAGGGTTGAGGTTTTGGGGATGAGATGGGTAATAGAGGGAGGGAGATACACACAATACAAACAATATTTTGAGAATGGGTTTTATTTGTGGCCGTCGGAAAACACACACCAAAGACGGTTCACAAATCATCGTATCTAACGTAGGTCCATAAAAGGGGTTTGGACTTCTAATGGTCATATAATTATTCGGACACTTGAGGGTCTTTGAGTTCTTCGGGACTTGGGAGTCTTCAATGGGTGTAGCTTCAATTCTTCATTTGCATGGTGATATCCTCTTTACTTTGACGTGGGAGTCGGTTGATCCTTCATGTGGTCAAAAGGGAAAGGGCATTGTCTAACTATTTGAGGTGAGAGAGAATGTTTTATGAAATCAGAAAAGATGAGAAGTGAAAGGTGTTCTCAAAAATGAGATTTTTTTGAGAGATCCTATCCTAAGAAATTTCCAGTTTCTAGGGTCACGTCCTACAGTCAACATGTGCTCTGATACCATTTCTGTAGCGACCCGACTCAAGATGAGTCAAGCCTCTGTGTTTCTGTGCCATCCCTGGATCAGTATGCTGGCACACACAGTACATCAATGTATATATCAAAGTGCAATCACATGTAAAATATCGTAAAACTGATATATACCTTAAATATCTCAGCGGAAGCGGTCAAGGGAGTGGAGTCCCAATAAACACCAACGGCAAGTTGAGTGTAGACCGTAACCCTGAATCATACTCTTACTCGTCGGAGAAAAATATCTGCAACATAAGACGTTGCAGCCGTGTAGGTCAGCATATTGAATATGTCGGCAAGTCACATAAGAGAGGGGTGAAAAGTAATCATCTATACTATATGCATATATGGCAGGTGGGGGCTATAAGTTTTTAGCGTAAAGCAAGTTTTCTCCTACATCAAGAGGGGGCTAAAAGCAAAATGTTACTACATTGTTGGTTGTTAGCGAGATGGTTCCGCCAACCAGTTCTCGTACCCGAGTTATCAATATTACCCTCGTCAAATATATTTAATGGTGTTGAGAAATCCAGATAACTTCAGTTCCTTTGGCTCAAATTGTCCATGACCATGGACACGGCTAATCGATTAGGTTTGAGTAGTCTGCAGAATTTTGCACACGTTCCCCACAAGATTTGATCGCCTCCGTGTATGTCCTCGCACTTCAGGGTGTTTGAAGACCGGATGATCAAAACATGGTCTTTCAACGGGTCCCTCTGAATCCCTGTCGGTGCCCATCCATTCCTACCGTTCTTCTACATCTGCTAGCACCGCCTGTCCAGAGTCGCCACGTCGTCCAACCAAGCCAGAGCCCATAATGACTTGTGGCTGTGCAGGTAAGCCTTGGGTCTTGAAAATATCCGTCCGTCTCTTTGAGCCTGGGTGAAGCTTTCCGCAGGATGTCATGGCCGTCCCCAGCATCCCGGGCATCCACTGGGTTCTCCAGGGAGCCGATCAACCGTCCTTCACCCAGTGTTGCATTGCGTCCGAGGTCTTGAAAATCTTGTCTTAACCGGTCTTGATTATTTAAATAACCTCGCATCACTCGTGTTAAGCACTCAACCGAAATCCCGTCTACTCAAGCATAGCAATATGAAATTTGTCGTCCCGGGGCCAAGTATCGGGGTTGTTGTGTGCCTACCACATGATACTACAATCTATACTAAAATTTCCAAGTACCTAAGTCGCATGCAATTGGGCATAGGATGGTAGAACTATGATGCATAAATATAGGTGATAGTATGATCAAAGTGACTTGCCTGTGATGTTGACGAAGAAGAATTTCTCGAGAAAATAACTTGATAGACTACTCGTCACTCTCCGATGAAATCTATATAGCAAACATATCATTCACATAAGCACTCATACTAGCAATCATTCTAGCAATCAAAACAAGAGAGAGAGCGAATAGGAAACCGAAAGAAACTTCACTAAAGTTAGGAGTCTTCTTCTACATCAAACACTAACTAGTTTTTGTCTAACAGAAAATAATAACAACGAACTAAGATATAAGTTTAACTAAGATAAAATAAAGTATTTTTTCACAAAACTTTTTGAAAGTATTACCAAACGGGATTTGAAACAGTGCGAAAACCAATTGTAAGTTACTAAGGAACTAGAATTGATTTCATGATAACAAATAAGTATAAAATAAAAACTTGTTGCAAAACTACTGTTGTCTAACATAAACAAAACAATAATGTTTCTGAAATAATAAAGAAAATATTTTAAAAACAAAAGTAGAAAAGGAATTAGCCGAAATCCAAAAAGAGGTGAAACAGAAATTGTTTCACATGAAACAGTGAGCTCAAATACTCAAACAAATCTGAAATTTTTACCACTGTTAAATAAGATCACTAGTGATCAGTACCAAAAGGAATGAAACTAAAAGCTATTTTTAAACTCCTGGAATAGGCAAAACAAGGTTTAAACTAAATCTGATCTAATTTCAAACATAGACAAATTATATGTTTGTAAAAACTACAGGAAATTTGTGAGCTACTGGAAAAAGAATCACTATCATTGGACTTTGGGATCAAAAGTTGTGGCCAAAACAAAACAGAAACTTTCTGTTTTTGCAATTTAGACAGAAAAACTGAAGCTAACTAGTAACTAACACGGGGTACACGTGGCCTGATGTGATAGGCTGCGGAGGGTGTTTGTTGCATCGTTAGGAGCAAACGGCCGAGGGCTAGTAAACTTGCTGGCTAATTGATTAAGTGAATTAAAAACCGCCGGTTTTCTACTCTAAACCGAAGGGGTATACTATGATCTAATCTACACCACCTAATAAAGATCTAAGGGCTAAAACTAAAACAAAACAAAACAAGTAAAAAAAAGAAAGGGGGAGGGGTTACCGTGGCTGGGAGGTGCTTCCTCGCTGGCTATGGTGGCCGAGGGGCTGGGTCGCCGGTGGGGAAGGGGGAGGGGCCGGCGGGAGGAGTGGTGGAGGAGGGGGGGGGGCGAAGGTGGGGGCTCCAGGGAGGGGGTGGTGGCGAGGTGGAGGGGGGCTGCAGGGGGGGGGGGGCGAGGTGGGAAAGGTGCTGGCCTCCTGGTTGCTGGCGATGGGGACGGGGAGGTGGAGGCGTGCAGCAGGGGCCGAAGGTGGGGTGGCGAGGTGGGGTGGTGGAGGAGAGGTGGCCGAAGGGGTGGCGGGGTGCTCGGCCGGGAGGGGTGGGTGCAGGGGCCGAAGGTGAGGTGGCTCCTGTGAGTTTCTGGCAGCTCTCTGGTGGCCAACTCCGGCGAGGGGTGCGCGAGCTAGAGGCGAGGAGAGGCGGCGGTTTCAACGGGAATGGAACGAGGAGGACGTGGGGCTTCTTATAGAGGCGACGGGAGGCGCTAGGAGGGAAAGGATTTCGCGAATCCCGGAGGTGAGGATCTCCTCTCCATGGAAGGAAAGGTTCTGTCACGTCGAGAAGAGATAGAGGAAGAAGATGATCTTCCTGGGTGAGAGAAAAGGAAAGTGCTTAATGGGCCAGGAGGTATTTCCTAATAAAAGTGATTCTATTCCTATTTTCAAAACTAGGAAACTAAAACGTTAAAAAGGAAATCAGATCAATTCGGAATAAAGAGTTTCTATATACTAAAATTATCAGAAAAATAAAATATAAATGATGGGCATTTTTCCACGGCAAAAATAAAAACTTCAGAAAAAATTATTTTCACAAAATTGCCTAAAAGGTTTATTTTCTTTTGCAAATAATTTTCAAATGATCCTCTAAGTTTGAGGGTTCAAATAACTTTCAAAAGGCCCATGGGTTCGAGGGTCATGTTCCTCCGCTCTAGAATGTATTTCCCGGCATTTTGTTGCACGGAGAAAACGAATGGAAATGCAAAAGAATTCAATGCAAATATCTCCGTTCAAATTCTTTATAGTTGAAGAAGTCATGTCATCTTCTCTCTTTGCTTTTAAAAGCTTGAATTTGAATTCACCGGAGAAGGGGAAAGTCATTTTATTCCCTCTCATTCAAAAGTTTCGAAAAATTTCAAATTTCACACAAGTTTCAATCACTCAGGCAACCAACAAACAATCTAATAATAATTATATTAACATTCCAAAATTCATAATTTTGGAATGTTACATGGACCTTCCCAGTGGACCCCGGAACAATTCCGGCTACTCCGTCACAAAACCGGTAAGTCTCGAAACTTTTTCGGAAGTCTAATACCAACTTTCCATAAATCAATATTTACCTCCGGACCATCCCAAACTCCTCGTCATGTCCGTAATCTCATCCGGGGCCCTGAAAAACTTTTGGTCACCAATGTATATAACTCAACAATACTATATCGTCAACAAACATTAAGCGTGCGGACCCTACGGGTTCGAGAACTATGCAGACATGACTGGGACACCTCTACGGTCAATAACCAATAGCGAGACCTGGATGCCATTATTGGTTTCTACATATTCCACGAATATCTTTATAAATCGAACCACGATGGCAAGGATTCAATCAACACCGTATGCAGTTCCCTTTGTTCAAAGGTATGCTACTTGCCCGAGATTCGATCGTTGGTATCTCCATACCTAGTTCAATCTCGTTACTGGCAAGTCTCTTTACTCGTTCCATGAAAAAAGATCGTGTGACTAACTCCTTAGTTGCATTGCTTCCGAGCTTCTTGTCGTGCTATATTACCAAGTGGGCCCAGAGATACCTCTCCGTCACATGGAGTGACAAATCCCAGTATTGATCCATGCCAACTCAGCAAACATGCTCGGATATACCTGTAGAGCATCTTTATAATCACCAAGTTACGTTGTGATGTTTGATACACACAAGGCATTCTTCTGGTGTCACGGAGTTGCTATGCTCACGGCTGGGTCTTGTCCATCACATCATTATCCTAATGATCCGATCCCGTTATCAAATGAAAACTCATGTATATGGTTTGGAAACCTTAACCATCTTTGATCAATGAGCTAATCTAGTAGAGGCTCAGTAGGGAGACGGTGTTGTCTATGTATCCACACATGTAGCTGAGTATCAAATAAATACAATTATAGCATGGATAATAAAAAATTATCATAACAAGGAAATATGATAATAACCAATTTATTATTGCCTTTAGGGCATATTCCCAACAAAAAGATGTCCAAATAGACCATGTTCAATGGAGGGTGTTCGTTAGACTAATAGGCTCCGTCCGAGAGAACTTATTTCTTGACATTTTGAAATGGTCCCATTTTTTCCATGGCTTTGTATGATAGATTGAAAGTACCATGCCAAATTGTTTGGGTATTCGACAAGTTTTGCATTTTTCGGAGTTTTCCAAGTGAAGAAAGGCCGATAGAAGCATGGGTGTCGTAACATGTAAACGGTATAAGACTTCATTCAAGCCTAAAATGGATGCCTACCATGGGATGTCACCTGCTTACTGATATGTCCATTTTGCAACATGTTTTGTTACTGATATTTGTAGTGTTTTATGCATTATATCACTTTGTGGAGTAATTCTAATGCCTTTTCTCTCATAACATGCATGGTTTACATCAAGAGGGAGAATGTCGGCGGATGGAATTCTGGACCTCTAAAAGCTACGTCAAAGATACCTATTATGCACATCTCCAAATGGGCTGTAACTTCTCAGAGATTTATTTTGTAATAAATGAAAAATACTAGAGGAAATAAGTATCGGAGGGGGCTTCCATGTGCCTACTAGGCACCCGGGCATGCCAGCCCCCGTGGCGTGGCCTCATGGTTAGTGGCCCTCCTGGCCCATCTCTGGCGACCATCTTCTGGTATGAATTCTCTTTTGACTTGAAAACAATTAGGAGAGGACTTTATGGATGAAGCGCCGCCCTCTCGAGGCGGAACCTGAGCAAGAGCACTTTTGCCCTCCGGTGAAGCAATTCCGCCGGAGGAACTTCCCTCTCGGATGGGGAAATTGAGGTCATCATCATCACCAACAATCCTCTCATCTTGGGGAGGCCAATATTCATCAACATCTTCATAAGCACCATCTCCTATCAAAACCCTAGTTCATCTCTTGTGCTCTATCTTGTACCGGAACCTCACATTGGTACCTGAGTGTGACTAGTAGTGTTGATTACATCTTGTAGTTGATGCTTTATGGTTTACTTGGTGGAAGATCATATGTTCAGATCCAATATGCTATTTAATACCTCTCTCGTCATGAGCAATGTTTATCTCTTGTAAGTAGTTACTTTTGTTCTTGAGGCCACGGGAGAAGACATGTCCCAAGTAGTCATGTGAAGTTGATATTCGTTCGATATTTTGATGATGTGAATGTTGTGATTCCCATAGTGGTGTTATGTTAACATCGACTACCTAACACTTCACCATCTTTGTGTTGGGGAACGTTGCATGGGAAACAAAAAATTTCCTACACACACGCAATACCTATCCATGGTGATGATCATCTACGAGAGGGGAGAGTGAATCTACATACCCCTGTAGGTCGCTAAGCGGAAGCGTTAAGTAACGCGGTTCATGCGGTGGAACGTTTCCGCGATTCAAATCGCCGCCGTCCTACGACCCGTCCCGATCTAGCACCGAACGGACGGCACCTCCGCGTTCAGCACACGTACGGCTCGATGACGTCCTCGCCTTCTTGATCCAGCAAGAGGGGGGAATTAGTATATGAGTTCTGGCAGCACGACGGTGTGGTGTCGGTGGTGGTGAAACTATCTCCGCAGGGCTTTGCCAAGCACAACGGAAACTATGATGAAGGATGAACTAGAGGGGCGGGGTTGCTCGCACACGGCTTGGGGCAATCTTGATGTGTTCTAGGTGCTAGCCCTGCCCCTCTATTTATATGCTAAGCCCTGGAGTTTTTTTTGGAGAAAAAATCTCCTCAAAGTCGGTTTGGCACGAAAGGCAAGAGTCCTCCTCGGACTCAGGGACCAAACACCAGGGTCCTTGGCGTCTGGCCCCAAACGCCAGGGTCCCTGGCGTCTGGCCTGTGGACTTTGCAAAACTCCTTTTTCACCTTCCTAAAACCTCATGGGCTTTACCCCTTGGCCCAAATAAAGGTGTTCTCGTACCCGAACATTTCGAGAAACATCCGAAACCCCTTTTGATGAATTCCGAAACCATTCCCGAGACCAAACACTATTATCCCATATATCAATCTTTACCTCTAGACTATTTCGGAGTACCTCGTCATGTCCGTGATCTCATCTGGAACACTAAACAATCTTCGGTCACCAACATAACAACTCAACTATACTTATATCGTCACCGAACCATAAGTGTGCAGACCCTGCGGGTTCGAGAACTATGCAAACATGACCGAGAGACTCTCTAGACAATATCCAATAGAGGGACCTGGACGTCCATATTAGATCCTACATATTCTACGAAGATCTTATCGGTTGAACATCTATGTCAAGAATTCACACAATCCTGTATATCATTCCCTTTGTCCTTTGGTATGTTACTTGCCCGGGATACCTCTCCGTCACACGGAGTGACAAATCCCAGTCTTGATCCATGCTAATTCAATGGACACCTTTGGAGATACCTGTAGAGCACCTTTATAGTCACCCAGTTATGTTGCAACGTTTGATACACACAAGGTATTCCTCCGGTGCCAGGGAGTTATATGATCTCATGGTCATAGGAATAAATACTTCACACGCATAAAACGATAGCAATAAAACGATACGATCAATATGCTACGTTCATAGTTTGGGTCTTGTCCATCACATGATTCTCCTAATGATGTGATCCCGTTATCAAGTGACACCACTTCTCTATGGTTAGGAAACCTTGACCATCCTCGATCAACGAGCTAGTCAACTAGAGGCTTACTAGGGACAGTGTTTTGTGTATGTATCCACAGATGTATTTGAGTTTCCAATCAATATAATTATAGCATGGATAATAAACGATTATCACGAACAAAGAAATATAATAATAACCAATTTATTATTGCCTCTAGGGCATATTTCCAACAGTCTCCCACTTGCACTAGAGTCAATAATCTAGTTCACATCACCATGTGATTTTAACGAATCCAACACCCATATAGTTGTGGGGTTTGATAACGTCTTGCTCGTGAGAGAGGTTTTAGTCAACGGTTCTAAATATTTCAGATCTGTGTGCGCTTTACAAATCTTTATGTCATCTTATAGATGCGGCTACTACGTGCTATTCGGAAATACTCCAAAAATCTACTCTACTATATGAATCTGTTTTACTACTCATAGTTTATTCGGATTAGTGTCAAAGCTTGCATCGACGTAATCCTTTACGACGAACTCTTTAACCACCTCCATAATCGAGAAAAATTCCTTAGTCCATTAGTTACTAAGGATAACTTTGACCGTTGTTCAGTGATTCAATCTTGTATCACTCTGTGTACCTCTTAACAGACTTGTGGCAAGGCACACATCAGTTGCGGCACACAACATGACATTCTTTAGAGTCTATGGCTAAGGCATAGGAGACGACCTTCGTCCTTTCTCTTTCTTCTGCCATGGTCGGGCTTTGAGTCTTTACTCAAATTCACACCTTACAACACAGCCAAGAACTCCTTCTTTGCTGATCTATTTTGAACTCCTTCAAAAACTTGTCAAGGCATGCATTTCATTTGAATGTTTTATTAAGCGTTTTGATCTATCTCTATAGATCTTGATGCTCAATATTCAAATAGCTCTATCTAGGTCTTCCTTTGAAAAACTCCTTTCAAATAACCTTTTATGCTTCACAGAAATTCTACATTACTTCCGATCAACAATATGTCAACCACATATACTTATCAGAAATTCTATAGTGATCCCACTCACTTCTTTGGAAATACAAGTTTCTCATAAAACTTGTACAAACCAAAAAGCTTGGATCATCTCATCAAAGCGTATATTCCAACTCCGAGACGCTTGCACCAGTCCATAGAAGGATCGCTGGAGCTTGCATACTTGTTAGTATCCTTAGGATCGACAAAATCTTCTGGTTGTATTACATACAACCTTTCCTCAAGGAAACCGTCGAGGAAACAATGTTTTGACATCCTATGTGCAATATTTCATAAATAATGCAGCAACTACTAACATAATTCCAACAGACTTTTAGCATCACTACGAGTGAGAAAGTCTCATCATAGTCAACTTTTTGAACTTGTCGGAAACATCCTTGCGACAAGTCGAGCTCTTCTTAATGGTGACATTTCAGCATCATTGTCTGTCTTCTCTTTAAAGATCCATCTTTACTTAATAGCCCTACGACCATCAAGTAGTTCTTCCAAAGTCTACACTTTGTTTTATACATGGATCCTCTCTCGGATTTCATGGCCTCCAGCCATTTGTCGGAATCCGGGCCCACCATCGCTTCTCCATAGCTCGTAGGTTCATTATTGTTCAACAACATGACCTCCAAGACAGGGTTACCGTACCATTCTGTAGTAGTACGTGACCTTGTCGACCTACGAGGTTTGCAGTAACTTGATCCGAAGCTCAATGATCACCATCATTTGTTCCCACTTCAATTGGTGTAGGCGCCATAGGAACAATTTCCTACGCCCTGCTACACACTGGTTGAAGTCACGGTTGTTTAACCTCATCAAGTTTCACCACTCTCCCACTCAATTCTTTCGAGAGAAACCTTTCCTCAAGAAAGGATCCGTTTCTAGAAACAAACACTTTTGCTTCTGGATCTGAGATAGGAGATGTATCCAACTGTTTTGGATATCCTATGAAGATGCATTTATCCGCTTTGGGTTCGAGCTTATCAGATTGAAACTTTTTCACATAAGCGTCGCAACCCCCAAACTTTCAAGAAATGACATCTTAGGTTTCTCCAAACCATAGTCTATACTGTGTCATCTCAACGGAAATACGCGGTGCCCTATTTAAAGTGAATGCGGTTATCTCTAATACATAACCCATAAACGATAGTGGTAATTCGATAAGAGATATCATGGTATGCACCATATCAAATAGGACGCGGCTATGACGTTCGGACACACCATCATACTATGGTGGCTTAGGTGGTATGAATTGCGAAACAATTTCCACATTGTCTTAGCTGTGTACCAAAAACTCGTAACTCAGATATTCATCTCTATGATCATATCGTGACAGTTTATCCTCTTATCACGATGATCTTCACTCTGAAATAGCTTTGAACTTTTCAATATTTCAGACTTGTGATTCATCAAGTAAATACTCCTGTATCTACTCAAATAATCAGTGAAGTAAGAACATAACGATATCCAGTGCGTGCCTCAGCACTCATTGGACTGCACACATAAAAAATGTATTACTTCCAACAAGTTACTTTCTTGTTCCATGTGGTATGATTTGCATGTCTCAAGTGATTGAGAAATCAAGTGAGTCCAAACGACCCATCTGGATGGAGTTTCTTCATGCGTTTGTACCAACAGGTATGGTTTGCATGTCTCAAACGTTTCAAAAATGAGTGAGTATCAAGATCCATCAGCATGGAGCTTCTTCATGCATTTTACACCAACATGACTCAAGCGGCAATGCCACAAGTAAGTGGTACTATCATTATTACTTTGTATCTTTTGGCACCAATATTATGAACATGTGTAACACTACGATCGAGATTCAATAAACCATTGAAGGTAATTTATTCAAGCAAATAGAATAACCATTATTCTCTTTAGATGAATAATCGTATTGCAATAAACATGATCCAATCATGTTCATGCTCAACGCAAACACCAAATAACAATTATTTAGGTTTAACACCAATCCCGATGGTAGAGGGAGCGTGCGATGTTTGATCACATCAACCTTGGAAACACTTCCAACACTTACCGTCACCTCGCCTTTTACTAGTCTCTGTTTATTTCGTAGCTTTTATTTCGAGTTACTGATCACTTAGCAATCGAACCGGTATCTAACACCCTCGTGCTACTAGGAGTACTAGTAAAGTGGACATCAATGTCATGTATATCAAATATACTTCTGTTGACTTCGCCAACCTTCTCATCTACCAAGTATCTAGGGTAGCTCCGCCTGAGTGACCGTTCCCTTCATAAAAGAAGCACTTAGTCTCGGGTTTGGGTTCAATCTTGGGTTTCTTCATTAGAGCAGCAACTGTTTGCCGTTTCATGAAGTATCCCTTCTAGCCCTTGCCCTTCTTGAAACTAGTGGTTTTACTAACCATCAACAATTGATGCTCCTTCTTGATTTCTACTTTCACAGTGTCAAACATTGCGAATCGCTCAAGGATCATCATATCTATCCTTGATAAGTTATAGTTCATCACGACGCTCTAGCAGCTTAGTGCCAGTGACTTTGGAGAACCATCACTATCTTATCTAGAAGATTAACTCCCACTTGATTCAAGTGATTGTTGTACTCACACAATCTGAGAACATGCTCAATGATTGAGCTTTTCTCCTTTACTTTGTAGACAAATAATCTTGTCGGAGGTCTCATACCTCTCAACAAGGGCACGAGCATGAAATCTCAATTTCATCTCTTAGAACATCTCTTATGTTCTATGACATTTCAAAAACGTCTTTGGCGCCTTGCTTCTAAGCCATTAAGTATTACACACTGAACTATCACGTAGTCATCAAAAACGTGTATGTCAGATGTTCGCAACATCCAAAGACGATGCTCGAGGTACAACACACTGAGTGTTGCATTAAGGACATAAGCCTTCTGCACAGCAATGAGGACAATCCTCAGTTTTATGGAGTCAGTCCGCAAAGTTGCTACTATCATCTTTCAACTAAATTTTCTCTAGGAACATATAAAAGCAGTAGAGCTATAGCGCAAGCTACATCATAATTCACAAAGACCTTTTGACTATGTTCATGATAATTAGAGTTTAACTAATCAAATTACTTAATAAACTCCCACTCAAAAATTTCATCTCTCTAGTCATTTGAGTGGTACATGATCCAAATTCACAAACTCAAGTCCGATCATCACGTGAGTTGAGAATAGTTTCAGTGGTAAGCATCTCTATGCTAATCATATCAACTATACGATTCATGCTCGACTTTTCGGTCTCATGTGTTCCAAGGCCATGTCTGCACATGCTAGGATCGTCAAATTCAACCCGAATATTCCGCGTGTGCAACTGTTTTGCACCCGTTGTATGTGAACGTTGAGTCTATCACACCCGATCATCATGTGGTGTCTTGAAACGACGAACTGTAGCAACAGTGCACAGTCGGGGAGAACACAATTTCGTTTTGAAATTTTTAGTGAGAGATGATACGTCTCAAACGTATCTATAATTTTTGATGATTTCACGCTGTTATCTTGCCTTCTTTGTATGTTTTATGTACCTTTTTATATCTTTTTGGGACTAACTTATTAATTCAGTGCCAAGTGTCAGTTCCTGTTTTTTTTCCGTGTTTTTGACTCTTTTCAGATCTGATTTTGGAACGGAGTCCAAACGGAAGAAAAACCCCGAAATGATTTTTTCCCGAACGGAAGAAGTCCCGGGGGCTTTTGGGCCAAGCCAGGTGGGATCCAGGGAGCCCACAAGCTCCCACTCCGCCACCAGGGGGGAGGTGGCGGTGGGCAGGCTTGTGGCCTCCCTGGCCGCCCCCTCACCTAGATCTTTGGCCTATAAATTCCCAAATATTCCACAAAAAATCAAGGGAGCCTCGAAAATACTTTTCCGCCGCCGCAAGCTTCCGTTTCCGCGAGATCTCATCTGGAGACCCTTCCCGGCGCTCTACCGGAGGGGTCTTTGGAGTTGGAGGGCTTCTTCTTCATCATCATCGCCCCTCCAATGACTCGTGAGTAGTTCACTTCAGACCTACGGGTCCGTAGTTAGTAGCTAGATGGCTTCTTCTCTCTCTTGGATCTTCAATACAAAGTTCTCCATGATCTTCATGGAGATCTATCCGATGTAATCTTCTTTGGCGGTGTGTTTGTCGAGATCCAATGAATTGTGGACTTGTGATCAGATTATCTATGATATATATTTGAGTCTTTGCTGATTTCTTATATGCATGATTTGATATCCTTGTGAGTCTCTCCGAGTCTTGGGTTTTGTTTGGCCAACTAGATCTATGATTCTTGCAATGGGAGAAGTGCTTGCTTTTGGGTTCTGCCATGTGGTGACCTTTCCCAGTGATAGTAGGGGCAGCAAGGCACACATCAAGCAGTTGCCATCAAGGGTAAAAAGATGGGGTTTTTTATCATTGGTTTGAGATTATCCCTCTACATCATGTCATCTTGCTTAAGGCGTTACTCTGTTCTTATGGACTTAATACACTAGATGCATCCTGGATAGCGGTCGACGTGTGGAGTAATAGTAGTAGATGCAGACAATATTGGTCTACTTGTTCCAGACGTGATGCCTATAGAAATAATCATTGCATAGATATCGTCATGACTCTGCACAGTTCTATCAATTGCTCGACAGTAATTTGTTCACCCACCGTCTACTTGCTTTCATGAGAGAAGCCACTATTAAACACTACGGCCCCCGGGTCTATTCACATCCATCGTTTACAACTCCACTTTTACTTTGCTTTGTTACTTTGTTACTTTCAGTTCTCACTTGGCAAACAATCTATAAGGGATTGACAACCCCTTCATACCGTTGGGTGCAAGCTTTTGTGTTTGTGCAGGATCTCGAGATACTCTTCCGCCGGATTGATACCTTGGTTCTCAAACTGAGGGAAATACTTACCGTTGCTGTGCTACGTCACCCTTTCCGCTTCGAGGGAACACCAACGCAAGGCTCCAAGGCCACGGGGTAAATCCTTTGTATACTTGCCTAGGAAGTCCCTTAAGGCGTAGCCGTAGCTGAAGGATTCCTGGTGCCGTCGACACAACTACTTCCTGGCGCCATTGCAAGGGATACACAAAAACTATCAGAAGTATTTCTGGCGCCGTTGCCGGGGAGGAGAAATCAAGATCTATCCGAGTAGGTCTCACAAACTCTTCTCTTGCATTTACTTTTGTTGACAATTGCCTCTCGTTTTCCTCTCCCCCACTTCACATTTGCCGTTTTCATTTGCCTTTCTCCTTTGCCTTTTTCTTTCGCCCTTTTCTCTCGCTTGCTTTCTGTTCGCTTGTGTGCCACGTGCCCTCAACATGCTTGCATCTTCGCTTGCTAAAAATCTAGTGATATGGATCCTCATCCACTTGCTAGTCTCTTTAAGAGACCCACTCGTGTGGAACAAATTGCTAGTGAGTTGAGGGCAATTGACTATTTCTTTGGAGTTTTGCGTAAGATGCGTGAATCTGAAAATTGTGAGGAAGAAATTCATGAAGTGATTCACGAGGGCTCCTTGGATGAAAAGCATGATTGCAATGGTTTCACTATAAATTCTATTAGTGATAATGATGCTAAAATTATGCAAAACCCTAAGCTTGGGGATGGTAGTTTTGCTTTGTCCACTACTTGTTGCAATAATCATGATTGGGGTGATGATCTTTCTTATGATCTTGAAAATTTGTTCAAACCTCATGATGAATATGATATTTGCAACAATACTGAAAGTGGGATTGGAGAAGTCATGACTTTATTTGATGATAATCCCACTATTTTTGAAGAGCGTCAACTTTGCATACATGTGGATCATGAAAAGAATATCCTATGGGATAGCTATATTGTTGAATTTGATTATGATCCCACATGTAATTGCTATGAGAGAGGAAAATATTTTGGTAGAAACTTTCATGTTACCAAATCACCTCTCGTTATGTTGAGATTGCTCTTGTCTCTTTCTTCTTCTTGCATAGGGAAACTATTGGTTGTCTTGACAATTTGTTTTCCTATAAAATACCTATGCATAGGAAGTATGTTAGAATTAGATGTGGTTTTCACATGCTTTAGGATGTTCTCGTTGTGCTTCAATTCTTGTCTTTTGTGAGAGCATCATTGAATGCCTAGTTAAGGGCGTTAAACAAAAGCGCTTGTTGGGAGGCAACCGAACGAATCTATCCCTTTTCTTTTTGTTTTGTGGTTTCCACACTTCCATAATTCTGTTATGGTTGTGTTTTTGTGTTTCTTTTTTGCGTTTGTGCCAAGCAAAACCGTTATGATTAGTCTTGGGGATGATTGTTTGGTCATGCTGGAAAAGACAGAAACTTTGTGCTCACGAAAAGAATTTTCATTTTTTTTCTTCTGTAAGAGCTTTTGAGTTGATTCTTTTTGCTTGTGATTGCTACAGAAATTCTTCAGACTGTCGTAATGTTTCAGAATTTTTGAAGTACCAGAGGTATACAAAATATGCAGATTGCTACAGACTGGTCTGCTGTTAACAGATTCTGTTTTCAAGACCTCGGACGCAATGCAACACTGGGTGAAGGACGGTTGATCGGCTCCCTGGAGAACCCAGTGGATTCCCGGGATGCTGGAGAGGCCATGTCATCCTGCGGAAAGCTTCACCCAGGCTCGAAGAGACGGATGGAGACTTCAAGACTCAAGGCTTACCTGCACAGCCACAAGTCATTATGGGCTTTGGCTTGGTTGGACAACGCGGCGACTCTGGACAGGCGGTGCTAGCAGATGTAGACGAACGGTAGGAATGGATGGGCACCGACAGGGATTCAGAGGGACCCGTTGAAAGACCATGTTTTGATCATCCGGTCTTCAAACACCCTGAAGTGCGAGGACAAACCAGGAGGCAATCAAATCTTGTGGGGAACGTGTGCAAAACTCTGCAGAGTGCCCAACCTAATCGATTAGCCGTGTACACGGTCATGGACAACTTGAGCCGAAGGCATTGAATTTCCCCTGAACTCTCGACACAACTCAATAATGATGTGGGTGTTAACAACTATTCGGGTACGAGAATTGGTTGGCGGAACCATCTCGTTAACAACAAACATTGTAGTAATATTTTGCTTTCAACCCCTCTTATTGTAGGATAAAACTGGCTTTATGCAAAACTTAACTCCACCGGCCAAATATGCATGTAGAGATAGTTGATATTTATTTTACTCCTCTCTTTGATGACTTGCCGGCATATTCAATATGCTGACCTACACGGCTGCAACGTATCATGTTGCAGAGTACTTTTCCGACCAGGAGTGAGGCTACGTTCTACGCTCAGCGACATGCCCTTGGAGTCGGATGGACTCATCTACCTGATGCTTCCTCTAGTCTTCGTTAGATATCTCAAGAGATGGCCTTCAGCCACTTTATTGTAATCCTTTATTGTAATAAAGTACTCTTTATGAGATTTCGATTAATAAAGCTGTGTGATTGCACTCTTGAATATATACATTATGTACTGCGTGTGTACCAGCATGATCTTGGGATGGTACGGAAACACCAGAGGCTTGACTCGTCTTGAGTCTGGTCGCTACAGGAGTTTGGAATTGGAGGGCTTCTTCATCATCATCATCGCCCCTCCAATGACTCGTGAGTAGTTCACTTCAGACCTATGGGTCCGTAGTTAGTAGCTAGATGGCTTCTTCTCTCTCTTGGATCTTCAATACAAAGTTCTCCATGATCTTCATGGAGATCTATCCGATGTAATCTTCTTTGGCAGTGTGTTTGTCGAGATCCGATGAATTGTAGACTTGTGATCAGATTATCTATGATATATATTTGAGACTTTGCTGATTTCTTATATGCATGATTTGACATCCTTGTAAGTCTCTCCGAGTCTTGGGTTTTGTTTGGCCAACTAGATCTATGATTCTTGCAATGGGAGAAGTGCTTGGTTTTGGGCTCTGCCATGTGGTGACCTTTCCGAGTGACAGTAGGGGCAACAAGGCACACATCAAGCAGTTGCCATCAAGGGTAAAATGATGGGGGTTTTATCATTGGTTTGAGATTATCCCTCTACATCATGTCATCTTCCTTAAGGCGTTACTCTGTTCTTATGGACTTAATACACTAGATGCATGCTGGATAGCGGTCGACGTGTGGAGTAATAGTAGTAGATGCAGACATTATCGGTCTACTTGTTTCGGACGTGATGCCTATAGAAATAATCATTGCATAGATATCGTCATGACTCTGCACAGTTCTATCAATTGCTTGACAGTAATTTGTTCACCCACCATCTACTTGATTTCATGAGAGAAGCCACTAGTAAACACTATGGCCCCCGGGTCTATTCACATCCATCGTTTACAACTCCACTTTTACTTTGCTTTGTTACTTTGTTACTTTCAGTTCTCACTTGGCAAACAATCTATAAGGGATTGACAACCCCTTCATAGCGTTGGGTGCAAGCTTTTGTGCTTGTGCAGGATCTTGAGATACTCTTCCGCCGGATTGATACCTTGGTTCTCAAATTGAGGGAAATACTTACCGTCGTTGTGCTACATCACCCTTTCCGTTTCGAGGGAACACCAACACAAGGCTCCAAGGCCACGGGGGAAATCCTTTGCATACTTGCCTAGGAAGTCCCTTAAGGCGTAGCCGTAGCTGAAGGATTCCTGGTGCTGTCGACACAACTACTTCCTGGCGCCATTGCAAGGGATACACAACAACCATCAAGAGATCACCTTATAATTCTACCGTTGTTCTAAGAAAAATAAGGTGCATAAAAGGATTAATATCACATGCAATTCATAAGTGACATGATATGGCCATCATCTTGTGCTTCTTGATCTCCATCACCAAAGCACCGGCATGATCTTCTTGTCACCGGTGCCACACCATGATCTCCATCAACGTGTCACGATCTAGGTTGTCGTGCTACTTATGCTATTACTACTAAAACTACGACCTAGCAATATAGTAAACGCATCTGCAAACACAAACGATAGTTTGAAGACAACCCTATGGCTCTTGCCGGTTGCCGTAGCATCGACGTGCAAGTCGATATTAACTATTACAACATGATCATCTCATACATCCAATATATCACATCACGTCATTGGCCATATCATATCACAAGCATACCCTGCAAAAACAAGTTAGACGTCCTCTAATTTGTTGTTGCATGTTTTACGTGGCTGCTATGGGTATCTAGTATGATCGCATCTTACTTATGCAAAAACCACAACGGAGATGTGCAAATTGCTATTTAACCTCTCCAAGGACCGCCTCGGTCAAAACCAATTCAACTGAAGTTGAAGAAACAAGCACCCGCCAATCATCTTTATGCAACGAGGTTTCATGTCAATCGATGAAACCAATCTCTCGTAAGCGTACGATTTATGTCGGTCTGGACCGCTTCAATCCAACAATACCGCTAAATCGAGAAAAGACTAAGGAGGGCAGCAAATCGAACATCGCCGTCCACAAAACCTTTTGTGTTCTACTCGAGATAACATCTACGCATGAACCTAGCTGATGATGCCACTGTTGGGGAACGTTGCTTGGGAAACAAAAATTTTCCTACTCACAAGAATACCTATCATGGTGATGTCCATCTATGAGTGGAGATTAGATCTATGTACCCTTGTAGATCGCACAGCGGGAAGCGTTAAGAAATGTGGTTGATGTAGTGGAACGTCTTCACGTCCCTCGAACCGTCCCACGATCCGTTCCGATCTAGTGCCGAACGGACGACACCTCCGCGTTCAGCACACGTACAGCTTGACGATGATCACGGCCTTCTTGATCCAGAAAGCAAGGCGGAGAAGTAGATGAGTTCCCCGGCAGCTTGATGGTGCTCCGGTGGTGGTGATGATCTACTCCTGCAGGGCTCCGCCTGAGCTCCACAGAAATCCGATCTAGAGGTAGAACTATGTAGTCTAGGGTTGAGATGCACGTGGCAAAAGTTGTGTCAAATCAGCCCTAAAACACCACTATATATAGGACGAAGGGAGAGGGGCTAGCCGTGAGGCACAAGGCCTCAAGGGTGCGTTGGCCAAGGGGGAGGAGTTGGACTCCAACCCCAATTCGGTTTGGTGGGGAAGGAGTCCACTCCTTCCTTCCCACCTCCCTCTTTCCTTTTTCTTTTTCTTTTCTTTTGGTATTTTCTTTATGTGGCACCATAGCCCTCTTGGGCTGACTCCACCAGCCCACTAAGGACTTGTGGCGCCACCCTAGGGCGTTGTGCTCACTCCCGGGTGGGTGGGCCCCTCTCGGTGAACACCCGGAACCCATTCGTCACTCCCGGTACACTACCGGAATTGCCCGAAACTTTCCGGTGACCAAATGAAACCATCCTATATATGAATCTTCGTTTCTAGACCATTCCGGAAACCCTCGTGACATCCGTGATCTCATCCGGGACTCCTAACCACATTTGGTAACCACACATATAACTCAACTAAACTAAAACATCATCAAACCAGAAGTGTGCAGACCCTGCGGGTTCGAGAACTATGTAGACATGACCCGAGGCACTCCTCGGTCAATAACCAATAGCGGGACCTGGATGCCCATATTGGATCCTACATATTCTCCGAAGATCTTATCGGTTGAACCTCAGTGTCAAGGATTCATATAATCCCGTATGTCATTCCCTTTGTCCTTTGGTATGTTACTTGCCCGAGATTCGATCGTCGGTATCTGCATACCTATTTCAATCTCGTTACTGGCAAGTCTCTTTACTCGTTCCGTAATACAAGATCCCGTGACTTACACTTCGTCACATTGCTTGCAAGGCTTGTGTGTGATGTTGTATTACCGAGTGGGCCCCGAGATACCTCTCTGTCACACGGAGTGACAAATCGCAGTCTTGATCCATACTAACTCAACGGACACCTTCGAAGATACCTGTAGAGCACCTTTATAGTCACCTAGTTACGTTGCGACGTTTGATACACACAAGGTATTCCTCCGGTGCCAGTGAGTTATATGATCTCATGGTCATAGTAAAAAATACTTGACACATAGAAAATGATAGCAATAAAACGATACGATCAATATGCTACGTTCATAGTTTGGGTATTGTCCATCACATGATTCTCCTAATAATATGATCCCGTTATCACGTAACAACACTTGTCTATGGTTAGGAAACCTTGACCATCTTTGATCAACGAGCTAGTCAACTAGAGGCTTAATAGGGATAGTGTTTTGTCTATGTATCCACACATGTATTTGAGTTTCCAATCAATACAATTATAGCATGGATAATAAATGATTATCCCGAACAAAGAAATATAATAATAAACAATTTATTATTGCCTCTAGGGCATATTTCCAACAGTTGCCTCGACAGAAATTTCTCTCTGCCCTGCACCACCATCTTGTTGAAGAAGAGGTTCCGCAACTTCATCAAGTTCTATCTTCCTCCCACTCAATTCTTTCGAGAGAAACTCTTTCTCAAGAAAAGCTCTCTTCTTAGAGACAAACTCTTTGCCCTCGGATATGAGATAGAAGGTATACCCAACTGTGTATTTTGGGTAACCTATGAAGATGCACTTTTCCGCTTTGGGTTCCAGCTTTTCAGGCTGAAGCTTTTTGACATAAGCATTACATCCCCAAACTTTAAGAAACGACAACTTTGGCTTCTTGCCATACCATAGCTCATATGGTGTCATCTCAATGGATTTTGATGGTGCCCTATTTAAAGTGAATGCAGCTGTCTCCAATGCATAGCCCCAAAATGATAATGGCAAATTAGTAAGAGACATCATAGAATGCACCATATCTAATAAAGTACGATTACGACGTTCGGACTCACCATTACGCTGTGGTGTTCCAGGTGGTGTCAATTGTGAAACAATTCCACATTATCTTAAGTGAGCACCAAACTCGTAACTCAGATATTCACCTTCTCGATCAGATCGTAGGAACTTGATCTTCTTGCTACGATGATTATCAACTTCACTCTGAAATTGTTTGAACTTTTCAAACGTTTCAGACTTGGGCTTCATCAAGTAGATATATCCATACGTACTCAAATCATCACTGAAGGTGAGAAAATAACGATATCCGCCTTGCGTCTCTATGCTCATTGGTCCGCACACATCAGTATGTATGATATCCAACAAGTCACTTGCACGCTCCATTATTCCAGAGAACAGAGTCTTAGTCATTTTGCCCATGAGACATGGTTCGCATTTGTCAAGTGATTCAAAATCAAGTGACTCTAGAAGTCCATCAGCATGGAGTTTCCTCATGCGCTTGACACCAATATGACCTAAGCGGCAGTGCCACAAGAAAGTGGCGCTATCATTGTTAACTCTACATCTTTTGGTCTCAATGTTATGGATATGAGTGTCATGAGAATCGAGATTCAATATGAACAAACCCCTCACATTGGTTGCATGACCATAAAAGATATTACTCATATAAATAGAACAACCATTATTCTCTGACTTAAATGAGTAACCATCTCGCAATAAACAAGATCGAGATATAATGTTCATGCTCAACGCAGGCACTAAATTACAATTACTATAGTTCATAACTAATCCCGATGGTAATTGAAGTGAGACAGTGCCGACGGCGATCGCATCAACCATGGAACTATTTCCCACGCGCATCATCACTTCATTCTTCACTAGCCTTCGTTTATTACGCAGTTCCTGTTTCGAGTTGTAAATGTGAGCAACATAACTGGTATCAAATACCCACACATTACTACGAGAGCTGGTGAGGTACACATCAATAACATCTATATCATATATACCTTGTTTGGCATTGGCCGCCTTCTTATCGGCCAGATACTTGGGTAGTTGCGCTTCCAATGACCAGTACCCTTGCAATAATAGCACTCAGTTTCCGGCTTAGGTCCAGCCTTGGGTTTCTTCGTCGGAGGGGCAACAACCTTGCCACTCTTCTTGCAGTTACTCTTCTTGCCTTTTCCGTTTTTCTTGAAACTAGTGGTATTATTGACCATCAACACTTGATGTTCTTTCTGGATTTCTGACTCAGCGACTTTCAGCATCGCAAATAACTCGCGGGTGACTTATTAATCCCTTGCATGTTATAGTTTAACACGAAGCTCTTATAGCTAGGTGGCAGTGACTGGAGAATTCTGTCAATGATAGCTTCTTGCGGGAGTTCAATCCCCACCTCAGCTAGATGGTTAGAGTACCCAGACATTCTGAGCACATGTTAAATGACAGACGAATTCTCCTCCATTTTGCAAGCATAGATCTTGTCGGAGGTCTCATACCTCTAGATCCTGGCATTCTTCTCAAAGATAAACTTCAACTCCTGGAACATCTCATATGCTCCATGACATTCAAAACATCTTTGAAGTCCCGGTTCTAAGCCATACAAAACTGCACATTGAACTAGTGAGTAGTCATCCTTACGTGCTTTCCAAGTGTCCAAAACATCTTGGTCTGCCGTAATGGTTGGTGCATTGCCTAGCACTGCATCAAGCACATATTGCTTTTGGGCAGCTTGGAGGATAAGCCTCAGATTGCGAGCCCAGTCAACAAAGTTGCTTCCATCATCTTTTAGCCTAGCTTTCTCTAGGAACGTATTAAAATTCGGGGTTGCTACTGCGCGAGCCATTGATCTACAACATAAAATTTTGTAAAGATTACTTAGACTATGTTCAAGATAATTGAGTTTAGCTAATCATAATACTAATAAACTCCCACTCAAATAGGCATCCCTCTAATCATTCGTGTGTCGCATGATCCAAATTCACTAACTCAAGTCCGATCATCACGTGAGTTGAGTATAATTTCAGTGGTGAACATCTCCATGTTGATCATATCAACTATATGATTCATGCTCGACCTTTCGGTCTCTTGTGTTCCAAGGCCATGTCTGTACATGCTAGGCTCGTCAAGTTTAACCCGAGTGTTCCGCGTGTGCAACTGTTTTGCACCCGTTGTATGTGAACATTGAGTCTATCACACCCGATCATCACGTGGTGCCTCAAAACGACGAACTGTCGCAATGGTGCACAGTCGGGGAGAACACAATTTTATCTTGAAATTTTAGTGAGGGATCACCTTATAATTCTACCGTCGTCCTAAGAAAAATAAGGTGCATAAAAGGATTAACATGACATGCAAATCATAAGTGACATGATATGGCCATGATCTTGTGCTTCTTGATCTCCATCACCAAAGCACCGGCATGATCTCCATCGTCACCAACGTTGCACCATGATCTCCATCATTGAGCCACCATCGAGGTTGTCATGCTATCTATGCCATTACTACTAAAGCTACTACCTAGCAATATAGTAAACACATCTGCAAGCACAAACGTTAGTTTAAAGACAACCCTATGGCTCCTACCGGTTGCCGTAGCATCGACGTGCAAGTAGATATTTAACTATTACAACATGATCATCTCATACATCCAATATATCATATCATGTCTTTGGCCATATCACATCACATGCATACCCTGCAAAAACAAGTTAGACGTCCTCTAATTTGTTGTTGCATGTTTTACGTGGCTGCTATGGGTATCTATTATGATCGCATATTACTTACGCAAAACCACAACGGTGATACGCAAATTACTATTTAACCTTCTCCAAGGACCGCCTCGGTCAAATCCGATTCAACTAAAGTTGAAGAAATAGACACCCGCGAGTCATCTTTATGCAACAAGTTGCATGCCTGTCGATGAAACCGGTCTCTCGTAAGCGTACGAGTAAGGTTGGCTCGGGCCGCTTCAATCCAACAATACCACCAAATCAAGAAAAGACTAAGGAGGGCAGCAAATTGAACATCAACACCCACAAAATCTTTTGTGTTCTACTCAAGATATCATCTACGCATGAACCTAGCTCATGATGCCACTGTTGGGGAACGTCGCATGGGAAACAAAAATTAGATCCACATACCCTTGTAGATATGCTAAGCGGGAAGTGTTTAGAAACACGGTTGATGTAGTGGAACGTCTTCGCGATCCAAATCACCGCCATCCCACGATCCGTCCCGATCTAGCACCGAACGGACGACACCTCCGTGCTCTGCACACGTACAACTTGATGACGTTCTCCGCCTTCTTGATCGAGAAAGAGAGACGAAGAGGTAGCTAAATTCTCCAGCAGCATGAGGCGTGGCAGTTACGATGGTGGAGCTACTCCGGCAGGGCTTGGCCGTGCCGTACCGATCTAGCTACGATGTGTCACGAAGTAGTGGAGGGAGAGAGGTTTGCACAAAGGCTTGAGGTGAAAAAAACCTCTCAAACCTCCACTATATATTGGAGGAACAAGAGGGAGGCTCTCTTGCCTCCTACTCCAAGCAGGAGGGCTCGGCTGAGCCAAGGATGAAGGTCTCCTCCTCCAATTCGGTTTGGTGGAGGAGTCCTTTCCTTCTTGTCCACCTCCTCTCCTTTTTTTATTTCCTTTCTTTTATTTTTGCTTTAGCCAAAATAGACCTATTGGGCTGGCCTCACCAGCCCACTAAGGGATGATGCGCCACCCATGGGCCTATTAGGTCCTCTCCCGGATAG
This sequence comes from Hordeum vulgare subsp. vulgare, assembly GCF_904849725.1. Classification (NCBI taxonomy): domain Eukaryota; kingdom Viridiplantae; phylum Streptophyta; class Magnoliopsida; order Poales; family Poaceae; genus Hordeum; species Hordeum vulgare. Next base: position 523,465,479 of record NC_058520.1, on the reverse strand, counting down.
GTGGCCCCTCCCGGTAAAACCCTGGAACCCATTTATCACTCCCGGTACTTTACCAATAATGCCCGAAATCTTTCTGGAAGCCAAATGCAACAATCATATATATCAATCTTTTTTTCCGGACCATTCCGGAGACACTCGTGATGCCTGGGATCTCATCTGGGACTCCGAACAACATTCTGTTACCAACATCAATAATAAGGGTGCATACCCCGCGGGTTCGAGAACTATGTAGACATGACCGAGACATTCTCTGGACAATATCCAATAGCGGGACCTGGATGTCTATATTGGATCCTACATATTCTACGAAGATCTTATCGGTTGAACCTCTACGTCAAGGATTCACACAATCTCGTATATCATTCCCTTTGTTCTTCGGTGTGTTACTTGCCCAAGATTCGGTCGTCAGTATCGCCATACCTATTTCAATCTTGTTATCGGGAAATCTCTTTACTCATTCCGTAACACAAGATCCCGTGGCTAACTCTTTAGTCACATTATTTGCAAGGCTTGTTTGTGATGTTGTATTACCTCTCTGCCACACGGAGTGACAAATCCCAGTCTTGATCCATGCTAACTCAATGGACACCTTCGGAGATAACTGTAGAGCACCTTTATAGTCACCCAGTAACGTTGCGACATTTGATACACACAAGGCATTCCTCCTGTGTCGTTTCGTTACATGATCTCATGGCCATAGGAATGTATACTTGACATGTAGAAAACAATAGCAACAAAATGACACGATCATATGCTAAGTTTATAGTTTGGGTCTTGTCCATCACATCATTCTCCTAATGATGTGATCCCGTCATCAAATGTCAACACTTGTCTATGGCTAGGAAACCTCAACTATCCTTGACCAACAGGCTAGTCAACTAGTCACTGACTAGGGACATTGTTTTGTCTATATATCCACACATGCATTTATGTTTCCATTCAATACAATTAAAGCATGGACAATAAACGATTATCTTGAAACAGGAAATATAATAACAACTATTTTATTATTGCCTCTAGGGCATATTTCCAACAGTTGGCCGCACTGACCTTGATCCGCATTGCAGAGTCGGCCGTGCCGTACTTGTCAGTCTTGGCCATGAGCGTCGCGAGCATAGTTGGCTCAGAGCACATGAGCTTCTCCTTGAGGAGGGTGCCATCCCGGCAGCCCTCGATGAAGTATTGGATGGCCTGCACATCATGAACTCCTTTGCAGGAGTTGCGCAGCTCAGTCCAGCACGTGATGTAGTCATGGAGGGGCTCGTCCGGCTTCTGGATGCACATAGCCATCTCGTGGGGCCGGCCATGGCGTTTGTAGGTGCTTGTGAAGTTGCGTATAAAGGCCTCCTCGAAGTCGGCCCACGTGTTGATGCTGCCGGCCGGCAGGCTGTTAAGCAAGGTCCGGGCCGAGCCGGTCAACATGAGCGACACGTAGCGTATGGCTTCCCCTTGCGATGCCGACTATAGTGGTGTATTCGATCAGCCAGTCCTCCGGCTTGGCGGTGCCATTGTATATAGGACTGTCGCGGAGGAGCGTGAAGACGGCCGGGAACGGATCTCCGCGGATCCGGGGGCCGAAGCACGCCAGAACGATAGGGCCCTCCTTCTCTAGGAGGGCCGATTGCGCTAGCTGGTCGAGGCGGGTGCGAGCGTCATTCTCACTTTGGGGGGCGCACGGTCCGATTCGAGCCATGAGTTGCGGTTGAACGGAAGGAGGGGGCGAGCCGGCCCGCTCTCACCACAGAGGCGATGTAGGGGCGCGAGACGGTTGTTCGACTCCCCGGACGGCTCGCGAAGCCGGCTGGAGACTGTCCGTTGCTCGTTTTGCTGCTCGGTGCTACGGTCGCGGCACCCGTCGGTCTTCCGGTCGGAGCCGCGGGGGAAGGTGGAGTGCTGTGCCGGCTGGCGGCCGCTAGGTGCCCGCGGGTCCTCGTACTCGTAATGAGGGGATACGGAGAAGGCGTGGTCTGGGTCGAGGCGATCATATTGCTCATTGGCGGCAACGAGGAGCTCCTGAACGTGCTTCTCCTGCCGCACACGCTCCTCGCTCTCCATGGTGGCCATCTCCTCATGGTCCACCTGGGCGGTCCATAAGTTGGTTGTGGGGGTGTCCTAGTTGGGTGATACGTCTCCAACGTATCTATAATTTTTGATGGTTTCATGCTATTGTCAAACTTTGGATGTTTTGCATGCCTTTTATATATTTTTGGGGACTAACTTATTAACTCAGTGCCAAGTGCCAGTTCCTGTTCTTGACCCCTTTCGTAGGAGGATTTTGAACGGAGTCCAAACGGAATGAAACTGCCAAAAAGATTTTTTCTGGAACAGAAAAAGATCGGGGAGCCGGAGAATCAGGGCAGGAGGCCACCAGGGACCCCACAAGCCCTCATGGCACGGCCAGGGGGGCCCTGGCTTGTGGGCTCCCTGAGGCTCCTTTGCCCTAGGCTTTGCGCCTATATATTCCCTAAAATTCCATAAAAAAACTGGAGATCATCGAAAGTACTTTTCCGCCGCCGCAAGCTTCCGTCTCCGCAAGATCCCATCTGGGGCACGTACTGGTGCCCTGCCGGAGGGGGGATTCAGATACAGAGGGCTTCTTCATCAACACCATGACCTCTTCCTATGATGCGTGAGTAGTTCAGCATAGACCTACGGGTCCATAGCTAGTAACTAGATGGCTTCTTCTCTCTCTTGGATCTTCAATACAAAGTTCTCCATGATCTTCATGGAGATCTATCCGATGTAATCTTCTTTTGCGGTGTGTTTGTCGAGATCCAATGAATTCTGGATTTATGATCAGATTATCTATGAATCTTATTTGAGTTTCTTCTGATCTCTTATATGCATGATTTCATATCCTTGTAATTCTCTTCGAGTTGTGGGTTTTGTTTGGCTAACTAGATCTATGATTCTTGCAATGGGAGAAGTGCTTGGTTTTGGGTTCATACCGTGCGGTGACCTCACCCAGTGACAGAAGGGGTAGCGAGGCACGCATCTTGTTGTTGCCATCAAGGGTAAAAAGATGGGGTTTTCATCATTGGTTTGAGTTTATCCCTCTACATCATGTCATCTTGCTTAAGGCGTTACTCTGTTCGTCATGAACTCAATACACTAGATGCATGCTGGATAGCGGTCGATGTGTGGAGTAATAGTAGTAGATGCAGAAAGTATCAGTCTACTTGTCTCGGACGTGATGCCTATATGTATGATCATTGCTTTAGATATCGTCATGACTTTGCGCGCTTCTATCTATTGCTCGACAATAATTTGTTCACCCACCGTGAGGGAGGGAGGGAGGGAGGGAGGGAGAGAGAGAGAGGGAGGGAGGGAGGGGGAGAGTGAGTGAGTGAGAGAGAGAGAGAGGGAGGGAGGGAGGGAGGGGGGAGTGAGAGGGTGGGAGGGAGAGAGAGAGAGGGAGGGAGGGGGAGAGAGAGAGAGGGAGGGAGGGGAGAGAGAGAGGGAGAGGGAGAGGGGGGAGAGAGGGAGGGGGAGAGAGAGGGAGCGAGGGGGAGGGAGGGTAGAGAGAGGGAGAGAGAGAGGGAGGGGGAGAGAGGGGGAGGGGGAGGGGCAGGGGTAGGGAGGGGAGAGAGAGAGAGTTCTGGCCTTGCTTCAATTAGTGACGACATTGCTCCCGTCGGGTGCCTGTTGGGCCGATCCAAGCGTGTACAGATTTAGAAAAACAAATCATCAATTTGGAAATAAATATTCACAAGTGTGAGAAAAAAAACAGCAGGCTTTGTCAAGTGTTCGTAAAAGTTGAAAAGAGTTCATGGATGAAAAAGTTCACATATTTGAAAACAACATTCGCAAATTTAAGAAAACGTTCATGAATTCAATTTTTTTACGAATTTAAGAAAATATTGTTGATTTAAAAATATTTCTGGAATTTTAATTAAAAAACGAGACAAACGACAACCAAAATAAAATAAAATCACGACATGTTTTGAAAGATGTTCGGAAATTGTTCATGTTTCAAAATTTGGTTCAAATTAAAAAAATGTCAGCTGAAATTTCGTTCATAAATTGTAAACTATCCGGCATTTCAAAATTATTCACATTTGTTTTGGAAAATATTTCAAATATGTTAACGCTCATGTGTTTTCTGTGTACTTGATGTCATTTATATTGAATGTGGTAGGAGGGACATGACTTAATGGGGCGGTCTAGAAGCTCGCAACTGTGTAATTCTTATACGACCTCTCAAGATGTAGTTTTAAATGAGGGACGCCGTCGTCATCGACGCCGAAGTCTGCGTCAGGGGGACGCGGATTTATCCTAACCTGTGCGTGCAGCTCATATCGTTTCCGTCCATCCGCACGTGGTCAAATCAACCGGCCCCATGTCTGTCCGTGCCATGCAGCGTATTCTCCCGAAAGTGAGTTTTTCTGATGCATGCATGCCTACTCGTGCTAGTAAGATATACAAAGGAGATGTGATACCAGTGTTGACTATATTTAAAATTGAACAATTTTTTCATTTGAATTTACCATAAATACATTCATTAATATTGTGTGTGGCTCAAAAAAGTTCCGTAAATTTTTCATCAAAGTTCTGGCAAGCTATTTATAAAGTTCTTCAGTTTTAAATACAGTTTGTAACAAAGTTCTTTCGTATTTCTAACAAAGTGCAGACCCGTTATTTAGAAAGTTCTTAACTGTTTCAAGAAAAAAATCTTTCAAATGTATCCAAGACTGATCTTGCTCTAAAGGGCTTGACGCCAGGAGTTCAAATATGTAAAAAGTTTGAAAAATGTGATTTTGGTTTAAAAGATATGAGCCCTCAAAATTGTCAATTTTTTTTAAAAAGAGATGGAGTTAGAGGGGAGAGGGAAGATAAAGTAGGCATGCATGTGTCAGTGTCTACATAGCAAAAGAGAGAGAATCACGCACATGCAAAGGGTGGGTCCAAGTGGGACAACCTCGTGCTGATCCACAAGACAAAGCGACGGCGCTGATTCCCGTTGCGCGCGCAACCGGTTAGAGAAACCCATATTCGGCGTCAGGGCCACGGCGACGCTGCACAAGTGCTTCGGCCGCAACCGGCGGTGGTTCGAGCACCAGTATACATCGCCCGCATGGACCGCGGCCTCGACGAGGACCTCAAGCCATCGCCGGACCGGGTGGAGGAGGAATCGGAGTACCGGTTCAGGTGGTGGACTGTCATGAAGAGAACCCGGGAGGCTAAGCTTAATTGATGTGCGCTCTTGTACCCCGTGCATGGCTTATGATGGCGATCCATCGACAGATCTCACATGCATGTTAGCCTGAAGTAGGAGTACAATGCAGATTAGATCAATGAATTGCTGCAATGAATTTTCTATTTGGTTTAATGAATTATATTCCATGTTATTAAGTTTTCTTGCATCTATACTATGTTCAAAAAAAGTTTTCTTAATTTTTTCTTTTGAGACATAAAATTACCACATACACTTGTCCCGATGAACGCATATCTTATCCTTATGAACACATGTGTTAACCGTCACGGTAAGGTGAGATTGAAAAAGTCATCATAAACGCGTTCGCAATCAACGGAAACAGTTACTCCCACCGAAGGGAAATTATGAAAAAGACTAAAATAAATTCAAAAAAATATGAGCTAGTATCACGACAAGGAACCTAACCATCTTGAGTTATGCTCGTTCGCAGTTTCCTTAGTTGATGAGTTCCTCTAGCTTTATATTCTTCTTCCCCTTTCCTTTCTATTCTTTTTACCTCAACCTCTTTTTTCTTCTCATTGGTTTTCCCGAATCTTCTCGACTACCCCCTCCCGCCTCCATATTAGCCAACAAGTAAAATAATGTTTTTTGGTAAACCGATAATTGCTTAAAGTAATTCTAGCCGTTGTTCTATATTGGCAACCCAAAATCATTTTGGAGCATGCTCCACATTGTTTTGGAAGTTGCCGAGGTGACACGCATACTCAAAATTGTCATAATTCAAACTCCATACTTTTGCGGATCTATCCATCGACATCAATGTTCGTTCTTCACACAAAGAAATTGCACATTGGTGGAACACCACATTGAAATTAAATTGATCTAGAACTACTAGTTGAAAACGATCTAACCGAGTTCCTACATTTGGAAATGACCTCACAACGCGCGCGGGGGGGGGGGGGGGGGGGTAGGAGGGGCTTTGGCTTCTTGCCCCACTTTGACGTGGTTGAGGTACCACTAGGCTTCTTGGACACGAATGAAAGTGCATTTAATCCCTTAGTAGTTTTGCTAATTAATAAAAACATATATGTCATTCAACTAACATTTCTCTCAAGTACATTTTAGAGAAGTTCAATGATTGGCATGACTAGTATATGTGATGTGGAACCCCTATGATGTAAAGGAAACATATTGGCAAAAGCTTCAAGACTCTACATCTTGCTTTAAGTGATCTTTATCACATTGAGTCCATAGGAAAGTCAATACTATTAAAAGGGGAAAAGGTATTGATTATGATCTGGTTGCTCAAGTGCTTACAGATTTGCCACCAAAAACCCTTAGTCACATTATCACATAATTTTTGTCCCAAACCCTAAAGCCAAATTGGTACCACCGAAGTTTTCCTTTTGGTGCCACCGAGTCACCTACGACAAAGCCCCTAAGCCGAATCATAACTTCTCGGTGCCACTCAAGATGTGAAGAATCTACCTCCTATTGAGAAATTATGTGAGCCTACCACTCACCCACCTATGGTAGAGGTACACTCTCTTTTAGAATTCAATGCAAGTGGCGTCCCTCATGTTAAGCCTCCCGATCAATGTTTAGATGAGATTGATAATTTCATTGTCAAACAAAATCACTTTAGTGAGAAGATTCAAAGCCAATTGCATGATAATTCCCTTGCTATCAAAAGTTTGCTTGATGTTTTAAGTAGAACTATTAATCATGTTAAAGGTCTTGTTAAGCATTTTTATATGGTTCAAACTCAGCTTGAACAAATTTCTAATGTGCAAAAAGATTTGCTTGCTAACAATGCCAAACAAGTTGATACGCAGACATATGGTATAAAGATACGAGGAGGTACACATACCTAGGATCTCCTTTATCTGGAGGGGCATCCAAAGAGGATCGAGCAATATTCTCAATTGCAGGAAGATGACATTGTCAGCTCCCCGAAGAAGAAGAAGAAACATAAGGAAGCTGACAACTCTAATGATCCCATAACTGAGGAAGAACCTATTGTTGATCCTAATAGTATATCTATTTCTGATGCTGAAACTAAAGATGGTGCTGAACCTGATAAAGATAATGAGAAGATTGATCCTCCTCAGATACGAGAAGAAGAAGCACCTGACAAGCGCAAGAGGTATACTAGGGAAGATTTTGTCGCAATAAAACATGGGAAGGAAAGAGAACCATGGGTACAAAAATCAACCCTTTCCAGGTAAGTCTTTCAAAACTAAAGAAGAAGAGCATTACAATAAATTTTGTGAATGGATGAAACCTCTTTTTCATAAAATTCCTTTGACCGATGCTATTAAGTGGCCTCCGTACTCAAGGTATATGAAAGATATTGTCACTAATAAAAGAAAAGTTCCTAATGAGGCAATATCTACTATGCTTGCTAATTACTCTTTCAGTGGCAAGATTACTGAGAAGCTTGGTGATCCAGGTATACCCACCATCCCTTGCTCCATAAAAAATAATTATGTCAGAACTGCTTTATGTGATCTTGGTGTAGGAGTGAGTGTTTTGCCTTTTTATCTCTACAAAAGGCTTTGCATAGATAAACTAATCCCTATAGATATCTCTCGTCAAATGGCTGACAAGTCAACACCGGTTCCTGTAGGTATTTGTGAGGATGTTTAGTTGAAGTTTCTAATTGCTTGATCCTTACTGACTTTGTTGTGCTTGACATGCCCGAGGATGGGAGCACATCTATAATTCTTGGTAGACCTTTTCTTAACACCGCAGGTGCTATTATTGATTGCAATAAAGGAAAGGTGACCTTCAATGTTAATGAGAAGGAGCACACAGTATATTTTCCAAAGAAGATTGATAAAAGGCATGGCCTTAATTCTATTGAGAAAAATTCCAGAAAATTTAAAATAAAAATTTCCATCGAAAAAGTGACGCAGGGGCACCTCGGGCCAACCGGGGAGGGCACCCTCTATCCACGCGGCCAGCTGGCGCGACCTGCCCCTGGCCGCGCCCACAAGTCGCCTGGGCCCACCTGGGCACCTTTCCAGGTACTTCTTCCTCCCTTCTCTCTCTCCCACTCCAAAAATCCTGATTTTTCTGCTGGAGCTCGAGTTCTTGTTGTTCTTGGTGGCAAATTTCGATCTCTCTCTACAACCCATCATTTGCATTGAGAATTTGAGTATTTGTTCCCTCGTATGTGACTCCTCCACTCCTCCAATTAAAATTTTGATTGGTAGTCTTATTTGTGAGTATTTAGGAGCTCTTGGTAATATTCATATGAGCTTGCATGCATGTTTAGAAATTTATTTGTGAAGTTTTGATGCAAGCTTATGTATAAGGGGAGTGAGTAGAATAGTTTGCTCCAACTCATTTTTTCTTAAACCCCCATTTTTGTGATGAACCAAAAATTTCATAAATGAGCTTGTTTGGTAAAGCAAAGGGATGTCTTGGGAACAAGAGACCCGAGCCTACCGATAGATTAACTAGAGCTGCAGCTTCATCCTCCACTATGAGGACAAGTTACAATGATGATATCGTGCCACCGGAGTTGTTCCACAAGACGGGCACAACACGTGCCATGGCATACCCGTGTTCAGATTTCCTTATGGCGGCAGGTATTAAGGATAAGTTTGATAACCTCTGTGGAGCTGCAGGTTTGACACATCTCGTAACACGATGTGTACAACAATATCCAAAACTCACCTATTATTTTGTCAACTGGTTTAGATACAATGATAAAACTTCTATGATTGAATTCAGATTATATGATGATGTCTTTACCATGTCTTTGGCAGAATTTTGTGATGTTATAGGTGTGCGGAATGTCGGGAAGACGACCAAAATGAACGTTCAGCCCCACGAGCTGAAATCCCTATTCGCTTCCCTTTGCAGTAAGGACCCGCGAGAACTTCACCGCGGAAAAAATCTGCAGCATCTTGTTTCCTCACATCAGGTATTTCGCGTACTATATTGCTCGACGGGTGTTAGCTCATGACAACACGAGCAACATTTTGGCTCCGTATCTCGCTATCTTGGTAGCCGCCCTCTTAGGAGATAATAGTATAATATTGGTGCTTTGATTGCTCGTCGCCTCATCGCTAACAGCGGCAAAGGTCCTCACTTTTGTGGCATTTATGCCACGCTTATCCTCGAGCACCTTGGGCGCACTGTACGTGCGGATGATGTGCCTTTTCCATACATAAACTTTGATCTTATCGCTATGAAGAGGCATGAGTTTGTTACTAGGACTTTCGAGTTTCATAACCTTGTTTATACTATGAGGTTTGGCGAGCTTACTACTCGCGAGATCCGTCTTCCTGCACCACTTTTGTTTGATTAAACTAGCAGGAACGGGTGGTCTTTCACCCCGACTGAGCTGGACGAGTTCGTGATCCAGCAGTAGTTCCACAACCCCAGCCGAGCATCAGTGTACGCGCCCGAGGCCTCATATGATTCTTGGAGCCACCAGTACCACTTCGGAGCCGTAGGAAGCTCCTGGAGCCCGAAGTAGCCGAGCTCAACTTAGGCCAAAAGCCTAAGCTTGGGGGAGTACGTATCCTTCTCCCCTTTCATTGTATTATCCGTAGTATCCTTTGTAAGTCTTTTCAGAGTTTTTGCCTGTCTTCTTTGTTCTTTCTAAGCAAAAACAACAAAAAGATTTCTCTTTCCTTTTGCTTTCAGTTAACCTTTGGAAAACCCAAAAATATTTATTTTCTCTCTTTAGTTTGCTTTGTTTGCAGAGTTCAGCTCACGTCCATGGTTGCAATTGTACTTGATTATATCTTTCGATGTTCGATCGTGCGAGTGATGATGCAATAATGACAAAGATCGACGGAAGGAATGCAACAAGGAAAGCCAATATGAACTCTATTTGTTTCTACTTTTGTACATATGCCTATACTTATGATCTAGAGACCAGCTTGTAGCGACATAGTGCTATGATTACAATGCTTTCCGAGTAGTTCATGCTTTCTTTGTGACTAGTCTCAAATTGCTGGAGTGCATAATGGGTTATTGAAATGGTTAGCATGCATTCCATTGTTCATGGTTTGGCATATTAGAATGGTATTTCCCTTCGGAGAGTTTTTGGATTGACTTGGCACATGCTTACACATGTTTATGACTACTAGTCTATCAAGCCTTGACGATCTTTTTATTTGAGAATAATTATATCGCTTTCATGCCCGATTCAATGTTGCTTTGTTGCTCTGCATGATTATGACTTTTATTGCTCTCTAGTTGGTCGCTTCCCCGTCTTTTTCTAGCCTTCACCTGTACTAAGCGGACTGACTGTTTGTGCATCCAAAATCCTTAAAACCAATTGCGCCATATGAGTCCACCATACCTACCTATATGAGGTATTCTTGTGCCGTACTAAGTAAATTTGCATGTGTCGTGTTCTGAATTTTCAATTAAACATTTTGTTTTGTATGTCCGAATCGCTCATGTAGTGACTAGGGGCTATCAGTATCTTCCATGCTAAGTAGGTTATTCTCAAGATAAGTGTTGATTCACTATCATTCACGAGAAAGTGGTTGGTAACCACGATGCCCAGTCCATGGTCAGATTCAAATCAAATTTAATGAAACAAAACTCCCCCAAGATTGTTGTTTGTATGGACGGTACCTGTGGATTCGGCCCGCTGTGGAGTGTGATCGATTGGTGGAGGGGGAGTTAAAACTTTACTTTTCTGTTTGGGAACCGCCTATAATGTATTTAGCATGGAAGATATTGAGATCTCTTAGTTGTTACGTTGACAATGAAAGCATACCGGCCAAAATTTTGATTTATCTCTGTTTTAAAGCTCAAGCTCTCGCACCTCTGCAAATCAATGCTTCCCTTTGCGAAGTGCCTACCCATTTTACTTTTTTGTTGAGTCGTCCTCCTCTCATAAAAGCACCAACTATAGAGAGCATAATTGTCATTCTGAGTGTAATCTGCATTGTCCCAAAGCACCACATTGTCTTCTACATGATTGTGATATTGCTTATTTTGAAATATTTATTTCTAGTCTCCTCTAAAACTCCGAAGGAGCGTCTGCATTTATGTTTTGCTTCACTAATAGGGGCTAGTCAGATACCACTCTAGTATATCCAAGTCATGTGCATTGTGATCTCGTTATGCTTTTAAGTTACACATTATTCATTCTTAGTTGTTTGAAACTCTTCACATGAACGAAGGATTGCTTCGTGCATTGTCTTTGTAGCATTACTTCAATACTTGTTGGACTTGTTCGTAGTGCATGCTTATATACATCTGATGAAGCAAAAGTGTCAGGGATATACCCCGCGGTATGACCCGGCAAACAGTTATAACCCGGCAGACGGTTATGACTGGGCAGACAGTTATGACTCGGTAGATAGTTATGACCTGTCAGACGGTCAAGATGAGTCTCGAAGAGAAGCCCGGTTGTAAGCCGCCCGGTCGTAAGTCGCCCGGGACTCAGTATCCCGGTCGTAAGCCGCCCGGGACTCAGCAGCCCGGTCGTAAGCCGCCCGGTACTCACAAGCCCACGAAGAGAAGCCCAGTTGTAAGTCGCCCGGTCGTAAGCCGCCCGGAACTCAGAAGCCCATGAAGAGAAGCCCGTGATGGAGAGTCATAATAGGTTAAGCCTAAATCCGACTTGGACTCTATATGTAACCCGCCCCTTCAGCTTATATAAGGAGGGGAGAGACACCCCAAGAGGGTCAGGTTTTTTAGACGTCTCAATAGATAGATTCACAACTTAGGTCTAGACAAGACAAATCATGAGATAGACAGATTAGACACCCACGAGATTAGAGGTGGCGAGTCTACACACTCGTAATCGAGATCATCATCTTCATCAATGAAACACAAGCAGGACATATGCTTTTACCTCCATCGGAGGGGCCGAACCTGGGTAAATCCACGTCTCTCGATTCCGACCAACCCCTCTCAAGCCGCCACATGGTTGTGATGGCCTCACACCTAAGTCCTTGCACGAGGACATATGCATTGACAAAACCACGACATTTGGCGCCCACCGTGGGGCAGATCGTACGGGGGAATTGTGTTCTTGAAGGGAATACTTCAAGGGACCGGGAAGCTCATGATGCGCCAGATAAAGAAAAATCAGCACACAAAGATCTACACCGTCACCGTGATGAACAATCGGAAACTGCGTGTATGCGATTGAGATCGAGAGAAGATTAGGTTGCTGTCTCTACAACGCCATTGTGGTTCGTCAAATTGCAATTTTGACCGGAGTCACCAAAACCGAAAGGATTCCCATCGGGCACGCTGTCATATCTGAGATCGATAGGAATAAGCCTGATGTGCGTCTCTGAGTCGTCGAAGCGCAAATCTTATAATGGAGAAGCTCTGTGCCAAGTACTGGGGATATCGACCTGAACAAGGAAACCGCAAAAGAAAAATCATGATCCCGAGGCACAACTCTGTAGTGGTTGCCGCATTACCATCCAAAGTGGATCTCTGACCCGGAGAAGATGTCATCGGAGGTGTAATGTGAAGCATTCAATAAGATTGCTAAATGCTAGTTTTGCCTACATACTATTACCAGCAAGTTCAACACAGAAGCAGGCTCTCATTCATCGGCTCTCACATAACCAGGGTGTTCAAGATCAAAGGAGTCGTATCCATCAGGGTTTTCCATGGGCCACTCTAGTTCCGAGCCGGTCTCGTATCTCCTGCCCATCCCGCATCGCAGACTCGCCGAGCTGGTATTCTTTGCAACCGCAATTTCCGCTTCAACACGATGCGGCTGTGATGACCCACAAGTATAGGGGATCAATCGTAGTACTTTCGATAAGTAAGAGTGTCGAACCCAATGAGGAGCAGAAGGATCTGACAAGTGGTTTTCAGCAAGGAAATATCTGCAAGCACTGAAATTGTCGGTAACAAGTGATTGTGTAGTGAGATGATTCGTAGCGAGCAACAAGTAACAAAAGTAGCAACGGTGTAGCAAAGTGGCCCAATCCCTTTTGTAGCAAGGGACAAGCCTGGACAAAGTCTCATAGGAGGAAAATCGCTCCCGAGGACACACGGGAATTTCTGTCATGCTAGTTTCATCATGTTCATATGATTTGCGTTCTTTACTTTGATAGTTTGATATGTGGGTGGACCGGCGGTTGGGTACTTCCCTTACTTGGACAAGCATCCCACTTATGATTAACCCCTCTCGCAAGCATCCACAACTACGAAAGAAGAATTAAGACAAAGTCTAACCATAGCATTAAACTAGTGGATCCAAATCAGCCCCTTACGAAGCAACACATAAACTAGGGTTTAAGCTTCTGTCACTCTAGCAACCCATCATCTACTTACTACTTTCCAATGCCTTCCTCTAGGCCCAAATAATGCTGAAGTGTTATGTAGTCGACGTTCACATAAGACCACTAGAGGAAAAACAACATACAACACATCGAAATATCGAACGAATACCAAATTCACATGACTACTATTAGCATGACTTATCCCATGTCCTCAGGAACAAAAGTAACTACTCACGAAGCATAATCATATTCATGACCAGAGAGGTTGTAACATCCCAAATTTTGGAATGTTAATATAATTATTATATTGTTTGTTTGTTTGCTTGAGTGATTGGAACTTGAGTGAAATTTGAAATTTTCAAAAACTTTTGAATGAGAGGGAATAAAATGACTTTCCCCTTCTCTGGTAAATTCAAATTCAGCGAGTTAAAAGCAATGAGAGAAGATGACATGACTTCTTCAACTATAAAGAATTTGAATGGAGTTTGCATTTGAATTCTTTCAAATTTTTCTTTTGCATTTCTATCTGTTTTCTTCGTGCAAGAAGTGTCGGGAAATAATTTCTTGCAAGCAAGAAAGAGAGGAGGAATATGACCCTCCAAAATGACCAGGGGCACTTTTGATATATTTCGAGCCAAGGAAACACAAACTTTGTGGAGAAAATAATTTCAAAAAAGAGAATAAAGCCTTAGGGTTTTTTCTGAAAAAATAAACATTTTTACAAAGTTTTTATTTTGGTTTTGGAAAAATGATAATCAATTAGGACATATTTTTCTGATCGATTTGGTATATAATACCCCATATAAATATTTTTATTTTGTTTCCTTTTATTATTATTTTCCTTGCTGTCTTAAAAGAAAAACAAAATCAGGAAATCTTCTTTCCTTTTAATAGGAAACCGCCCTAGGGCGTTTTTTTTCTGGGCTAGATCCCGTGGCCGATCCTTCCACCCAGCGCACCCACCCCCTCTTCTTTTCTTTTTTTTCTTTTCTTTTCTTTCCTTCCTTCTTCTTCCTCTTTCCTTCTTTCTCCCGTGCCCCTTCCTTCCCCAGCGCGCCTCCCCTTTCCATGGCGCCACCCCCTGGATCACGGGATCACCCCCCCGATTCCCTCCCCCCCTTTCCTTTCCCTCGGCCCCCTCTCCCTCTATTTAAGCCGCGCCCCCAAGCCCCCCTCGGCCCCTCCTTCCCCCACGCCAGAATGCCGCCGCAACCTCGCTGGAGCCAAGCTCCAGTAGAACACCACCTCGCCACCCTGCGCCACCCCTCGCCTCCCCGCCCCAACCGACACCGCCACGAGCTCCCCCACCGCCCCCGCAACCCATGTTCCCCATTAGCCCGAGCCCTCGCCGCCTCCTCACCACCCCACACCTCGCCGGAGTTCGGCCGTTCGAGGAGCCCGAGAAGCTCGAGCACCACGCCCGCCCCCGACCTCTCGCCTCACCGTCGCCGCCATCCGTCGGAGGAGCCCCTCCGCCATCCTCTGGTGCACTCGGCCTCGCCGGAGACTCGCCGGAGACGCAACCCCGACCTCGCCACCTTCTCTGCCTTGCCGGAGGAGAAGCACCAGCAGCCCCACGGTGAGCTACACCCCATCTCTCCCTCCTCCGTCCGATCTGTTTTAGATGGCTAGGATTAGATACCTTGTACCCCTTCGGTTTTTAGTTAAGAACCGAGCCGGTTTTACTTCACTTACTATTTAGCCGAGAGGTTTTACTTACATAGCGGCCGTTTGCTAGAAAGCCCCACATCACACACCACCTAGGCCAACCAGAAGCTTCCACGTGTACCCCTGTCCGTTAGAATCAGTTCTATTTTTTCTGTTTTAATTCCAAAACAGAGAAAGTTCCAATCTTGTTTTGATCATAACTTTTGATCTAGAGATCCAATGAGGTTTATTCTTCTTCCAGTAGATCACAATTTCTCTGTAGTTTTGAAAAACATATAATTTGTCTATGTTTGCAATTTTAAAATTTGAATTAGATCAGATTTAGTTTAAACCTTGTTTTGCTTATTCCAGGAGTTTAAAAATAGATTTTAATTTGATTCTTTTTGCTACGGATCACTAGTGATCTTAGTTATCAGTGGTAAAAAGTTCAGAATTATTTGAGTATTTTAGCTCATTCTTTCTTGTGAAACAATTTCTGTTTCACCTCTTTTAGGATTATGGCTATTTCCTTTTCTATAATTTTTTTTAAATTATTTTCTTTTATATTTCAGAAAGATTATGTTTTTGTTTCTGTTAGTTAACAGTAGGTTTGCAACAAGTTTTGATTTTTATTTTTATATGTTATCATGAAATCAATTCTAATTCTCTAATAACTTGCAATTGGTTTCTCCACTGTTTCGAATCCCGTTTGGAAATACTTTCAAAAAGTTCTGTGAAAAATACTTTATTTTATCTTAGTTAAATTTATATCTTAGTTCCCTATTATTATTTTCCATTGGACAAAAACTATTTAGTGTTTGATGTAGTAGAAGACTCCCTAGTTTTATTTGAAGTTTCCTTCGGATTCTTATTCACTCTCTCTTTTGTTTGGATTGCTAGAATGATTGCTAGTATGAGTGCTTATGTGAATGATATGTTTGTTATATAGATTTCATCGGAGAGTGACGAGTAGTCTATCAAGTTATTTCTTGAGAAATTCTTCTTCGTCAACATCGCCAGGCAAGTCATTTGATCATGTATCACCTATGTTTTATGCATCATAGTTCTACCATCCTATGCCCAATTGCATGCTGAGTAGGTACTTGGAAATTATGGTTACATGTTGTAGTATCATGTGGTAGGCACCCAACAACCCCGTTACTAGGACCGGGACGACAAATTTCATATTGCTATGATTGAGTAGACGGGATTCTGGTTGAGAGTTTATCACGAGTGATGCGAGGATACTTTAATAACCAAGACCGGTTAAGTCAAGACTTTTCAAGACCTCGTGATGCAATGCAACTCTGGGTGAAGGATGATTGATCGGCTCCCTGGAGAAACCAGTGGATGACCCGGGATGCTGGAGACGGCCATGACATCTTGCGGAAAGCTTCACCCAGGCTCAAAGAGACGGACGGATATTTTCAAGATCCAAGGCTTACCTGCACAACCACAAGTCATTATGGGCTCTGGCTTGGTTGGACAATGCGGCGACTTTGGACAGGCGGTGCTAGCAGATTTAGAAGAACGGTAGGAATGGATGGGCACCGACAGGGATTCAGAGGGACCCGTTGAAAGCCCATGTTTTGATCATCCGGTCTTCAAACACCCTGAAGTGCGAGGACATACTCGGAGGCGATCAAATCTTGTGGGGAACGTGTGCACAACTCTGAAGAGTACTCAAACCTAATCGATTAGCCGTGTCCACGGTCATGGACAACTTGAGCCAAAGGAACTGAAGTTATCTGAAATTCTCAACACAAATAATAATATTGATGTGGGAATTATTGACAACTCGGGTACGAGAATTGGTTGGCGGAACCATCTCGTTAACAACAAACAACGTAGTAACATTTTGCTTTTAAGCCTCTCTTGATGTAGGAGAAAACTTGCTTTTCGCTAAAAACTTATAGCCCCACCTGCCATATATGCATATAGTATAGGTGACATTTTACCCCCTCTCATATGTGACTTGCCGGCATATTCAATATGCTGACCTACACGGCTGCAACGTCTTATGTTGCAGATATTTTTCTTCGACGAGTAAGAGTACGATTCAGGGTTACGGTCTACACTCAACTTGCCGTTGGTGTTTATTGGGACTCCACTCCCTTGACTGCTTCCGCTGAGATATTTAAGGTATATATCGGTTTTACGCTATTTACATGTGATTGCACTTTGATATATACATTGATGTACTGTGTGTGCCAGCATACTGATCCAGGGATGGCACAGATACACAGAGGCTTGACTCGTTTTGAGTCGGGTCGCTACAGAGGTAATGAGTAGCATCAAGGATCTGAACATAAACTCTTCCACCAAATAATCCAACTAGCATCAACTACAAAGAGTAATCAACACTACTAGCAACCTTACAAGTACCAATCGGAGTCGCGAGATGGAGATTGGTTACAAGTGATGAACTAGGGTTTGGGGATGAGATGGTGTTGATGAAGATGTTGATGCTGATGAGTCCCCTCTGATAAGAGGAGTGTTGGTGATGACGATGGCGATGATTTTCCCCTCTGGGAGGGAAGTTTCCCCGACAGGATCGTCCTGTCGGAGCTCTAGATTGGTTCTGCTCAAGTTCTGCCTCGTGGCGGTGGCGAATCCACGAAAAAGCTCCTCTTTGATTTTTTCCTGGACGAAACCCTTCATATAGCAGAAGAGGGGGGCCAGTGAGCCAGCAGGTTTCCCACAAGCCCTCATGGCGCGACCTGGGGGGTGGCCATGCCGTGCAGGCTTGTGGCCACCTGCACGCGCCCCTCTAGCACTTCTTCGACCCAGTATTTTTTATAAATCCAGAAAAAACCCTCGTTGATTTTTACGGCGTTTGGAGTTGCGCAGAATAGGTATCTCAACTTTGCTCCACTTTCAGGCCAAAATTCCAGTTGCCGGCATTCTCCCTCTTCATGTAAACCTTGCAAAATAAGAGAGAAAAGGCATAATTATTGTACCGTGAAGTGAAATAACAGCCCAAGAAGCGATAAATATCAAAATGAAAACATGATGCAAAATGGACGTATCAACTCCCCCAAGCTTAGACCTCGCTTGTCCTCAAGCGAAAACCTAGCTCAATAAATATATCCACATGTTTAGGGAGAGAGGTGTCGACAAAACAAGATACGAACATGCATGCATCATGATCATGATCAGAACAGCAATATCAACATATAATCTCTCATGCTAAAGTGATAATTCCTTCACAAAGTAAAGCATGGATCAAGAACCTTACCGAGAAGTAACAACCGATAGCCTTTAGTCATTGAAGCAATTGCAATTTATCACAACATCAGAAAGAGTCAAATAAGAGCTTGTAAAGCAAATCCACATACTCAATTATTCTTTCATTCTCTACAATTGCTACAACTCACGTGGTACTCATGAGATCAAAGTTTCAGCTGGACACAGAGAAAGATAGGGGCTTACCGTTTTGCCTCCCAAATGCTTACCTCAAGGGTAATGTCAACAATAATAATTCATGAATGCCTACCTCCAAGTTGACATATGAACATAGATCTTTCCCAAGCATATGACGTTAGCCAAGACAAAGGTGAAATAGGGTATTGGTGAAGATCACCATGACTCTTTCAGGGGCGAAAAGTGAAGGTACAAGATAGGCCCTTCGCAGAGGGAAGCAGAGGTTGTCATGCGCTTTTGAGGTTTGGATGTGTGTCCTCTTAGTGCGGAGGAACGTCACTTTATATTGCTTCCTGTGATAAATTTTTTTATTATGCAGTCTGTCGCTTTTATGTATTCCTCATCACAGGTTCGTACAAAGCTTATTTTCCACACACTAATATATCATACATATTAGAGAGCAATTTTTATTGCTTGCACCGATGACAACTTACTTGAGGGATCTTATTCAATCCATAGGTAGGTATGGTGGACACTCATGGCAAAACTGGGTTGAAGGTTTATGGATGCACAAGTAGTATCTCTACTTAGTGCGGGAGGTTTGGCTAATGTGAGGTGGAATCAATCGTCACATGCTAAGGTATCTCTAATCATATAACATTGTTCGGAGCCAAGCAAACACAATTCATTATGTTGTCTTCCTTGTCTAATATCTACTTCTAGGTATGTAATAGTTTAGTGAGTGTTCACAATCATAGATGGTGTCAGAGATGATATATTTATATGTGAACCTCTCCTTCTCTATCACTTCCTACTAATTGCAACAATGACCAAGGTCTATGTTTGTCTACCCTCAACAAGTTTCAATCATCATCCTTTTTATATGTGAAGCCATCATTTCCCATAACATCATTACATGATCTTTCATGCTTTTGTTCTATTCTCATTCTTTTGATCATGGCAAAAGGCAAAGCCCTTCAACTAAGACACTCTTTATTATATGGCTCACGAGCTCGATTACATCGGGGGTGACACAAAGCAAAACTCAAGACTAAAACACTAAGACTTTTAAACTACTAGAGAAAAGGACAACTGAAAAGGAAAACTTAAAACAAGGGTAAAGGCAAAAGATGTGATGGTGATACGATACCGGGGCAACTTCCCCAAGCTTGGGAAAAGCCAAGGGGATTGCCCATACCCATGTTTAGGTGTCTTCCTTTTGTGGTGGTTGCTGGAGTTGTTGCAACATGGGTTTGATCCTCCGTCTTCCAAGGCATAGGTGCTCCATCATGGAAAGATGAACGAGTCCCCAGAATCCTCAAATCTGCAGCCAACCATATTGATTTAAATCTATACTCATACTCAGTTTTGGTTCTACAGGTCATAGATCTGGGCCTGGAGCTGATCAATCCTGTCATAGAGCCTGGAGAGGTGCTTCCCAATGTCATTGGCATCAATCCAGTGCTTATTGGTTAACTCTGTGATCATCATGTGGTTGGCGTTGAGTCCACGCTCCACCATCCCTTGGCACTTGAAGACTTGTTGCTCCATTGCTTCGAGCCTCGTCTCCACGCTTCCGGTCTTCTTAGGCCCCTCAACATCACGGATGTGCAACATCCCCTCACGCATCTCGATAGATTGAGGGTGTTGCAGCACTCCCGTGAGGTAGGGATTGATGACCTTCTCGAAGATCTTGTCCCTCGGAGCTTTTGGGGAAGTCATAGCGATCTAGACCTGCAACAGAATCAGGCTCGAAACGAAAAACACAAGAAATCTGCATGATGCAGGGGTCAGACCAAACAGGAGTATATATAATGATTTTTTTCAGACCAGAAGGAGTACCCCGCACGAAAACGGAGTCCGGGAGGTGCACGAGGTGGCCACAAGACCTCACGGCGCGGCCAGGGGGTGGGCCCACGCCGTGCAGGCTTGTGGCCTCCTCGCAACCTTTCCGGAGTACTTCCAATTTTTGTATTTTTTTCAAATATTCCAAAATGGAGAAAATTTCCTACTGGAAAAGTTTTGGACTATGTTTTCTTACTGAATCACATACCTCTTCGTTTTCGGAGTCTAAAATAGGCTGATAAATGTCCCTTAGGTATTCTTCCGGAGTTCTGGTATTGATAATATTGCTTTCAACATTTATGGGAGTACCTCAGATATAATGCTTGATTCTCTGCCCATTGACCACTCTTGGACAATTACCTTCCGTGTTGTTGATCTTGATAGCGCCGGAATGATATACGTCCTCAACAACATAGGGACCTTCCCATTTAGAGAGAAGCTTGCCTGCAAAGAATCTTAAACGAGAGTTATATAGCAAGACATAATCACCTACATTGAACTCAGGCTTTTGTATCCTCTTATCATGCCACCTCTTAACCTTCTCTTTGAAGAGCTTGGCATTCTCATATGCGTGAGTTCTCCACTCATCAAGCGAGCTAATATCAAATAACCTCTTTTCACCGGCAAGTTTGAAATCAAAGTTGAGCTCTTTGATTGCCCAATAAGCTTTATGCTCTAGCTCAAGAGGTAAATGACATGCTTTACCGTACACCATTTTGTACGGAGACATGCCCATGGGTTTCTTATAGGTAGTTCTATAAGCCCAAAGTGCATCATCGAGCTTCTTAGACCAATTCTTTCTAGACCTGTTGACAGTATTTTGCAGAATCAGTTTAATCTCTCTATTACTTAGCTCTACTTGACCACTGGACTGAGGGTGATAGTGAGACGCAATTCTATGGTTGACATCATACTTCGCAAGCATTTTACGGAAAGCACCATGAATGAAGTGTGAACCACTGTCGGTCATTAGATATCTAGGGACTCCAAATCTAAGCAAGATAACTTCTTTCATCATCCTGATAGAGGTGTTGTGATCAACACTACTAGTGGGGATAGCTTCCACCCACTTAGTGACGTAATCAACATCAACTAGGATATGAGTATACCCATTGGATTTTGGAAAAGGTCCCATATAATCAAAGCCCCAGACATCAAATGGTTCAATGACAAGTGAATAGTTCATAGGCATTTCCCGACGTTTGCTAATATTACCTATTCTTTGACATTCGTCACAAGACAAGACAAACTTACGGGCATCCTTAAAGAGAGTGGGCCAGTAGAAACCTGATTGCAATACCTTGTGTGCAGTCCTATCTCCCGCATGGTGTCCTCCGTAGGCCTCGGAGTAACACTTCTGTAGGATCTGTCCCTGTTCATGTTTAGGTACACAACGTCTAATAACACCATCTACTCCTTCCTTATAAAGGTGAGGGTCATCCCAAAAGTAGTGTCTCAAGTCAAAGAAGAATTTCTTCTTTTGTTGGTACGTGAAACTAGGTGGTATATATCTGGCAACTATATAGTTTGCATAATCAGCATACCACGGTGCACTACGTGAAGCATTGATGAAATTCAATTGCTCATTAGGAAAGCTATCATTAGTAGGTTGTGGGTCATCAAGAACGTTCTCCAACCTAGACAAGTTATCTGCTACTGGGTTATCAGCACCCTTTCTGTCGACAATGTGCAAATCAAATTCTTGTAGCAAGAGAACCCATCTGATAAGTCTAGGTTTAGCGATCTAATTCTCCATGAGGAACTTAATAGCAGCATGATCAGTGTGAATAGTGACTTTGGAATCAACTATGTAAGACCTGAACTTTTCACATGCAAACACGAGTGCTAAAAATTCCTTTTCTGTAGTGGCATAGTTTTTTGGGCACAGTCTAGAGTTTTACTAGCATAGTGAATAACATTCAACTTCTTATCGACTCTTTGCCCTAGAACAACACCAACAACATAATCACTAGCGTCACACATGATCTCAAAAGGTAAGTTCTAATCAGGTGGTTGAACAATAGGTGTAGTTATCAAAGCCCTCTTAAGTATTTCGAAGGCTTCCTCACAATCATCGTCAAAAACAAAAGGAATATCCTTTTGTAATAGATTGGTAAGAGGCCTAGAAATCTTAGAGAAGTCTTTGATTAACCTTCTATAGAAACCGACATGACCAAGGAAACTTCTTATACCTTTGATATCTATGGGGTATGGCATTTTCTCGATTGCATCAACCTTAGCCTTATCGACTTCAGTACCTCTTTCAGAAATTTGATGTCCTAAGACGATGCCTTCATTAACCATAAAGTGGCACTTCTCCCAATTCAAGACAAGATTGGTGTCTTTACATCTCTGCAAGACTCGATCAAGGTTGCTAAGGCAATCATCAAAGGAAGACCCGTAAACGGAGAAGTCATCCATGAAAACCTCAACAATCTTTTCACAAAAGTCAGAGAATATAGCCATCATACATCTTTGAAAGGTGGCAGGTGCATTACATAAGACAAAAGGCATATGTCTGTAAGCAAAGGTACCGAAAGGGCAGGTGAAAGTAGTTTTCTCCTGATCAGATTGTGCAACTGGTATTTGGGAGAAACCAGAATAACCGTCTAGAAAGCAGAAGTGTGTGTGTTTAGACAACCTTTCTAGCATTTGGTCGATAAAAGGCAAAGGGTAATGATCTTTCCTAGTGGCTTTATTCAATTTCCTAAAATCGATCACCATCCTATAGCCAGTAATAATCCTGTGAGGGATCAATTCATCATTATCATTAGGGACAACGGTAATGCCTCCCTTCTTAGGGACGCAATGCACCAGACTTACCCAATCACTATGAGCAACAGGATAGATGATACCCGCTTCCAGGAGCTTTAGTATTTCTTTTCTTACTAACTCTTTCATCTTAGGATTCAATCTCCTTTCATGGTCAGCAACTGGTTTGAAGTCAGGATCAGTTTTAATCTTGTGCTGACATAGAGTAGGACTAATGCCCTTAAGATCATCAAGAGTATATCCAATAGCAGCACGGTGCTTCCTCAGAGTTTTTAGTAACTTCTTTTCTTCATGCTCCGAGAGGCTAGCACTAATAATAACAGGATATATCTCTTTTTCATCAAGATAAGCATACTTAAGAGTATCATGCAACTGTTTAAGCTCGAACACAGGATCACCCTTTGGTGGGGGTGGATCCCCAAGCAGTTCACATTGCAAGTTATTCTTAAGGATAGGATATTGTTCTAAGACAACTCTATCTATCTCATCCCTTTCATCCTTATGCATATCATTTTCATGCTCAAGCAAGTATTGCTCTAAGGGATCAGTAGGAGGTACGTCAATAGAGTCTAAGGCAATAGTTTCATCCTTACTAGGCAACTCCTTTTCATGAGGTTGTCTACCAAACTTGGAGAAGTTGAACTCATGTGACACGCCTTCAAAGCCAACAGTGACAGTTTGCTTCTCACAGTCTCAACGAGAAAAGGTCTACCAAATATGATGGGACCAAAGCTATCTTGTGCGGTAGCAAGAACGAGGAAATCAATAGGATACTTCGTTTTACCACACAAGAATTCAACATCCCTAACAATTCCCACATGGCAGATAGTATCTATATTGGCAAGCTAAATAGTGACATCAATGGGCTCTATCTCAACAGGTGCAATCTCATCTTTGATTTCATCATATAATGATTGAGGTATTGCACTAACACTAGCACCCACGTCACATAAGCCATGACAACAATGATCTCCTATCTTAACAGAAACCACATGCATGCCAACAACAGGCCTATGTTTGTCTCTAACGTGAGGTTTAGCAATTCTAGCAGCATCTTCACCGAAGTGAATATTATGTCCCTCAACATCGTCGGACAGAAGATCTTTGATAATAGAAATTCTAGGTTCAAATCTAATTTTCTCAGGGGGTGTAGGTGTTCTAATATAGCCTCTACGTATCACAGTTGAAGCTTTAGAATGATCCTTTATCCTAACAGGGAAAGGTGGTTTCACAATGTAAACACTGGGAACAACAGGATCATTATAGGCAATGACTTTCTCTTCAACTGGAGTGGGTTTAACTACATTGACTTCTAAAGGATAATGATATTTAAACCACTTATCTTTGGGGAGATTAATATGAGCAGCAAACGATTCACACAATGAAGCTACTATCTGAGAGTCAATTCCATACTTAGCGCTAAAGTCACAAAAAGTATTTGTCTCAACAAAGGATTTAACGCAATCAAACGTGAAATTCATACCTCACTCCTTACATTCTTCAAGCTCCCAGTATTCAGAGTTGCGTTTAATTCTCTCCAATAAATTCCATTTGAAGTCAATATCTCTCTTCATAAAAGAACCGGTACAAGAAGTGTCAAGCATGGTGCGATCATCATGAGAAAGCCGAGCATAGAAGTTCTGAATGATAATTTCTCTCGAGAGCTCATGATTGGGGCATGAATATAGCATTGATTTAAGCCTCCCCCAAGGTTGAGCTATGCTTTCTCTGTCACGAGACCAAAAATTATAAATATAATTCCAATCACGATGTACTAAATGCATAGGATAAAACTTTTGATGAAATTCCAATTTCAACCGATTGTAGTCCCATGATCCAGTATCATCACATAGCCTATACCATGTCAACGCCTTATCCTTCAAAGATAAAGCAAAGACCCTCTTCTTGACCTCATCCTCGGGCAAACCCGCAAGCTTAAATAAACCACAAACTTCATCTACATAGATTAGATGCAAGTCTGGATGTGATGTTCCATCTCATGTAATAGGATTAGCTAGCAGTTTCTCAAGCATACTCAAAGGAAATTCAAAGAAAATATTTTTAGTAGGTAAAGCAGGTTGAGGAGCAACTATTTTTGCTTCCGTTCGAGGTGAAGAAGATTGAATGTTTCCTTACCAAGTTCCACTTACCAAAGGCGCTTCACTCCCCGCAACGGCGACAGAAAAGAGTCTTCATGACCCACAAGTATAGGGGATCAATCGTAGTCCTTTCTATAAGTAAGAGTGTCGAACCCAACGAGGAGGAGAAGGATCTGACAAGTGGTTTTCAACAAGGAAATATCTGCAAGCACTGAAATTGTCGGTAACAAGTGATTGTGCAGTGAGATGATCCACAGCGAGCAACAAGTAACAAAAGTAGCAACGGTGCAGCAAAGTGACCCAATCCCTTTTTTAGCAAGGGACAAGCCTGGACAAAGTCTTATAGGAGGAAAAACGCTCACGAGGACACACGGGAATTTCTGTCATGCTAGTTTCATCATGTTCATATGATTCGCGTTCGTTACTTTGATAGTTTGAAATGTGGGTGGACCATCGCTTGGGTACTGCCCTTAATTGGACAAGCATCCCACTTATTATTAACCCCTCTCACAAGCATCCGCAACTACGAAAGAAGAACCAAGACAAAGTCTAACCATAGCATTAAACTAGTGGATCCAAATCAGCCCCTTACGAAGGAACGCATAAACTAGGGTTTAAGCTTCTGTCACTCTAGCAACCCATCATCTACTTACTACTTCCCAATGCCTTCTTCTAGGCCCAAATAATGGTGAAGTGTTATGTAGTCGACGTTTCACATAACACAACTAGAGGAAAAACAACATACAACATATCAAAATATCGAACGAATACCAAATTCACATGACTACTATTATCATGACTTATCCCATGTCCTTAGGAACAAAAGTAACTACTCACAAAGCATAATCATATTCATGACCAGAGAGGTAATGAGTACCATCAAGGATCTGAACATAAACTCTTCCACCAAATAATCCAACTAGCATCAACTACAAAGAGTAATCAACACTACTAGCAACCTTACAAGTACCAATCGGAGTCGCGAGACGGAGATTGGTTACAAGTGATGAACTAGGGTTTGGAGATGAGATGGTGCTGATGAAGATGTTGATGGTGATGAGTCCCCTCCGATGAGAGGAGTGTTGGTGATGACGATGGCGACGATTTCCCCCTCCGGGAGGGAAGTTTCCATGGCAAGATCGTCCTGCCGAAGCTCTAGAATGGTTCTGCTCAAGTTCCGCCTCGTGGCGGCGGCAAATCCACGAAAAAGCTCCTCTTTGATTTTTTCCTGGACGAAACCCTTCATATAGCAGAAGAGGGGGCCAGTGGGCCAGCAGGCTGCCCAGAAGCCCTCATGGCGCGACCTGGGGGGTGGCCGCGCTGTGCAGGCTTGTGGCCACCTGCACGCGCCCCTCTGGCACTTCTTCGGTCCAGTATTTTTTATAAATCTGGAAAAAAAATCCTCGTTGATTTTTACGATGTTTGGAGTTGCGCAGAATAGGTATCTCAACTTTGCTCCACTTTTAGGCCAGAATTCCAGCTGCCAGCATTCTCCCTCTTCATGTTAACCTTGCAAAATAAGAGAGAAAAGGCTTAAGTATTGTACCGTGAAGTGAAATAACAGCCCAAGAAGCTATAAATATCAACATGAAAACATGATGCAAAATGGGTGTATCAGGGTGCACCTGCCGTCGCGATGACTTCGCCTCCGCATGATCCAACCCGACGCGCCTCCGCCTTCAGCCGCAGTTCTTGCAGATACGCGGCGCTCCACGAAGCCTTCAGTCGCAACGCTCTCACCGCACCGGGTCCAGGTCGGCACCAGTTCCGTCACGCCCTGCTGCATTCCTCCTCCCTGCACGGGTCCGCGGCCGGTCACCACAAGCGCACCGGCTCGTCACCTTGCTGTTCGCAGCATCTGCTCCACCCGCCACTGCACCGGTTTGACACACCTCGACGTACTTCGCCGTGCTTGCCTCCAATCACCCCATGCGCTAGTGAAGCACCCGCTTCCGCTCATGCCGCCGACTACGCTGCAAGTCGCCTCGCCATCACAGCTGTACTTCGCTCCAGCCTCGCCCGACCGTGTCAGCGCCTCCGCACGCCATCTCCACCATGTTGCGCCGCGCCCCAACTCCATGCCTCGCCTGGACCCGAGCATGCCGACTCGCGCATCATATCCTACGGCTCCAACTCGCCTTGCCGTGCCATGGCCACCTCGAGCGCGCAGCGTTGGCCGGGCCGCTCCCGTGCGCTTGCCTCCGCTTCGAGCCACCTCGCGTCTGTCGTGTTTCGTATCAAAGATGACTCGCCCTCTAGCCGTTGGCACATTCCACGAGCCGCCCCGTCGCGCTGCCTTTGCGGCAACAGCCTCCACTGCACTTTGAGCCGTCATGGCGCCCACGTCGGCACGCTGTTTGCACCAGGTCAGTCACCTCTGTCGCCTTGAGCCGCCACACCATCATCAGTGGCTCTCTCGCTTCCTTGCCAAGGACGCCGAGGAGCTCGTGCTCGCAAACCGCCGACCCCTGCGCAACCTCATTCTGAGTCAGCAACCACCGACTTTGCCTCGATGACCTCGCATCGAGCCGCTGTGGCAGGTCTCAAGCATCGCCCAAACCATGTCTGCACCGACGCAAGCCGACTCCACCACGCTTCGTCGCACCCTCTGCTACAGCTTCACCTCCACCACTTCACTTCACCCAAATGGCTCCACCTCGCCCCGCCGCCGTGGTTATACCCCATCATCCTGCACTGGGCCGCCAGCTGTGCTGCGTTTTGCTGGATTTAACCTCGCCTCAACCGCTCGCTGATGCCACTGTGACTGTCGCTGCCAACTCCAGCCGCTCGCTCCAGCCGCTGTGTCTCCGCCTGCCCTTCCCCCTCAAGCAGCTCAGCTCATGCCGGCCTCTTCGCCCATTTGTTCTAGTCGGGCCACCTCATCTACGGTTGGCTCCACCCCCACCGCGCGAGGAGTTGTCCACGCCTGCGTCCACCCAGCTTATACCATGACCGAGTGAGCAGTTTCTCATCTAGATAAAAAAAAGGGAAGAGGAGGAGTCGGAGACAGGTAAAAGAATGCAAGAGGATATTTCTTGGTGGATGGATATGATGCACACGGGGCCAACAATGATATTACACTACTATTACAAAGCCACGTGAAATCAGCTAGTGGTCTTTTTCTACTTGGCTATGGACACAAGAAAAATCAGGTGCTATCTATCCTATTAATTTATCAGTGCATTTTAAATTCCTCCTAGAACAATTTTTCTGCTTTTAATATCATTATACGCAGGACAATTATTCATTTACCAAAGCGGCACGGTACTGCGGAGATGGAGGCGCCGACATCACTCTGTATCGACGTTCGTCCGTGTCGCACTCCGCCAACTCTCATGCCCGCACGACCAGGGTGGCTTACAACGCCGCGACCGATTCTCGTGTCTGTGCAAAATCGCCACACAACTCTCGCCTTCAACTCAACCCGCTAGTGGAGTACTCTCATGTACGAGTCGCTGGCGAGCCGCCTAACAGACGGACGCAAGACGCCACCCTCGCGGTCCGGACGACATCAACATATCGGTGCAGTGCTCGCTTATACGACCCGCCCAACGGACGAGTGCAAGACACCATCCCCATGATCTGTTTTCCATCAATATATCGAAGGAAACACGAGAGCTTGTCATGAAGGAAACATCCATGGTGAAAGTTACAAATTGAGCTGACCATCATTGAGCCGACAATTCAAAGCAAGCAGCGAAAGAAAAGGAAAGTGGCCCTGAAGGAACCACGAGAGCCGGACTACCTGAGAATGAAGAACGGGTCAAAAGTCCATTATTTACCATCAACCCTATGCTGGCTTATGTCCCAATCAAGTATGGAGATTCTCAATCTACCTCTTTGAGTCGACTTAAGACTCGGGGGCTACATGGACATGCCTCGACAGACTCAACTGGGATGAATAATTCAAGAACCCCGGATCGTTACAGCCGGCGCCCACGAAATTCGGGGTCTCTGCCTTTTCAGCTTCTTGAAAGCATGAGTCTTTATTGTTTCATAAGCCATCCAATCATGGACGCTATCAGTATCAAAGAGCATAAGTCGCCATGCTGCACTTATTTCAAAACTGGATACTGGTAAGCCAAAGAGGACCAAAGTTGCCACGTTGCATGATTCAAACATGGGCGCCTTATATGGTTTTGAGAATTAAGCCGGCTTACTTGTGGGCTACTAGTTCCCAAGTCGTTTTGCTGTAAGAGCGTATACGCTTCTGCAATCCTATGTCTGGCTTTTCCCTAATCATAAGTCACTTGGGGGGCTTCCACTCACTGGGTTCAGCCTGAATACCCTCTTGGCTAGCGAAAAATTAACGCATTACAAATGGTTATACTGGACTGTGTGTGGAACAAATTGCCCTATGGTCCCATGTACTCTTGGCGAGTCAATCCACTTCTGGACCCTGAACTTGCCTTGGTTAAAACATGAAAGGTACTGGCAAGAGCCGACCCATGGAAAATAGACAAACCATTGGTTCACTGAACCCGCTTCACTGAAGCCTGACTCGTGCCTGACCAGCTGGTCTAAATAACTTGGGCTGTTGCAAAAGCATTCTTGGGGTAGCACTGGAGTTTTGCAAACTCGTCCTATCCTGTCGCAACTCATCGAGCCGAGAATTTTATGACTATCTTTGTGGCATTGCCACAAGGTTTCATAAAAGTTTATAACCTGCCGTGACTCACTTAGCCGGCCGCCGTGACTCACTGAGCCGGCTTAACCTCTTTTGGGTACCACTAGAGCCTTGAGAGCTCGTCTTACCCGCCGAGACTCACTGAGCCGGCTATGGTGTAACCAACACTATTCTGTCATATACATGCATCATCTTGCATTGCAGCATGCATCATACATACATATCATGTCGGTCTTCAAACCGGGTCAAAGCATAAATTCTTGCAGGTGCAAATAAATCTTTGAATAGCCAATTTGGCTGGATTTTCATCATGGTTTATCATAACCAGTGTTAAATGATTGGGGTTTTTAAACTAGCTCGGAAGAATTGACTATTGTCGAAGATCCGCCCTATCACATCTAATGCCGGATCATCTAATTGACTTGCTCATGGATTTTTTCAACTTGTGCTTTGTAGTAAACTACAACACTTATGTATTTCTCCGACATATGGATTTCTCAAGAATATATTTTCCAGGTCACATTGCAACCACGGTCAAGGATTTCTTTCATCACAAAGGTATCATGAGAGTGGATATAATTCTACAATGGAAGGAACAATCCCAAGTTGCTGCAGGCACACAACCCGGCACTTGGGGGCTACATTATTCAAATCAAGATTACATCAAAGTATGAAAGTCCCATGTCGCTGCAAGCATGCGCCATGACACTTGGGGGCTAATGCAATCCGCTTTTCAAATCATCACATCATCAACAGACCCGGCTATAGGTCGCTTTTTATTAAAGTATGGATTCAAGGAAGAACCGGCTCATCATTTTTATAATGACCCGGTCCTTGGGGGCTACACATTGCTGCTCAAGGTTCCATCATCAGATTTACAAAGTCCCTGTTCATTATTGCATAATGACCCGGCCCTTGGGGGCTACATCATATGATGTTTTATTTTCAAAGGAGAAAAACATGAAAGTCCCGAGTCACCGCAAGCAATCGACCCATCACTTGGGGGCTACACTATTCAGATCATAATTTCTAAAGTCCCAGGTTACCGTAGGCAAGACAACCCGGCACTTGGGGTCTACATCACTAAGTTGTTTCACAGATCATGAGGTTCAAACTGAAGACCCGACCCATCACACACTGATGACCCAACCCTTGGGGGCTACAGGTAATATGAATATATCAAAAAATTGAAGAGCACATTTCATTTCGTCATGGAGGTGAAGTATTGGGAGACCGGCTCAACATCACATGGATTTCTTTATCCCCAATAGTTTGATCAAGTTAATTGGAGTTCAGTTGTTTGACAGGGTGTTACCAACAATCATGACCCGCCATTAGCAATCATGACCCGCCATTGTCAATCATAACCCGCTGAAGCAAGAGAAGCTGGTTCAACATTGTGTGGATTTCTTATTCCCCAAATTTTCATCAAGCCAAAGCATTGGAGGCCGACTCAATTGCATATGTATTTATTTTACAAAGGACATGGACCTGCAAGATGATTGTGAAGACGGCTCATTCATATGAAGAAGAGACTGAATTTCTAAGGAGCCACTTCATAAACCGGCCAAGGGAGAGAGCCGGTCACTTAGCATATTTTCTATTCTTATTTCAGGAGCTTACCATGAATAAATTCAAGCTAACTTGGGGGCTAATGTCGGGGATATACCCCGTGGTATGACCCGACAGACAGTTATGACCCGGCAGACGGTTATGACTAGGCAGACAATTATAACTTGACAGACAATTATGACCCGTCAGACAGTCAAGTTCCGGAGACGAGTCCCTGAAGATGAGTCTCGAAGAGAAGCCTCGTTGTAAGCCGCCCGGGACTCAGTAGCACGGTTGTAAGCCGCCCGGTCGTAAGTCGCCCGGGACTCAGCAGCCCGGTTGTAAGCCGCCCGGGACATAGCAGCCCAGTCATAAGTCGCCCGGTCGTAAGCCACTCGGGACTGAGCAGCCCGGTCGTAAGTCCCCCGGGACTCAGAAGCCCATGAAGAGAAGCCCAGTTGTAAGCCGCTTTGTCACTACCATATGCTAGTGGGAATCTTCATTATATAACTTGGCTTGTATATTCCAATGATGGGCTTCCTCAAAATTGCCCTAGGTCTTCGTGAGCAAGCAAGTTGGATGCACACCCACTAGTTCTCCTTTTGAGCTTTCACATACTTATAGCTCTAGTGCATCTCTTGTATGGCAATCCCTACTCATTCACATTGATATCTATTAATGGGCATATCCATAGCCCTTTGATACGCCGAGTCGATGTGACCATCTCCTCCTTTTTGTCTCACAACCACCACCACACTCTATTCCACCTATAGTGCTATATCCATGGCTCATGCTCATGTATTGCGTGAGAGTTGAAAAAGGTTTAAGAAAGTAAGAGTGCAAAAAAAATTACTTGGCCAATACTAGGGTTGTGCATGACTTAAATTTGTTGTGTGAGGATGATGGAGCATAGCCAGACTATATGATTTTGTAGGGATAACTTTCTTTGGCCTTGTTATTTTAAAAGTTCCTGATTGTTTTCATGTCAATAGCAAACTATTGTTTTGAATCTTACGGATCTGAACATTCATGTCACATGAAAGAAGTTACAAAGGACAACTATGCTAGGTAGCATTCCACATCAAAAATTCAGTCTTTATCACTTCCCTACTCGAGGACGAGCAGGAGTTAAGCTTGGGGATGCTTGATACGTCTCCAACGTATCTATAATTTTTTATGGCTCCATGCTATTATCTTGTCAAACTTTGGATGTTTTGTATGCCTTCTATATCTTTTTTGGGACTAACTTATTAACTCAGTGCCAAGTGCCAGTTCCTGTTTTTTCCGTGTTTTTGACCCTTTTCAGATGAGGATTTTAAACGGTGTCCAAACAGAATAAAACTTCCGAAAAGTTTTTTTCCGGAACAGAAGATACGCACGAGACTTGAGAACCAAGGCAGGGGCCACCAAGGGACCCCACAAGCCCCCTAGGCGCGGCCAGGGGGGACCCGCGCCTAGTAGGCTTGTGGGCCCCCTATGGCTCGTCTGCCTACCTCTTCCGCCTATAAATTCAGAAAAATTCCAAAACTGCGGGAGAGTTCCACGAAAATACTTTTCCGCCACCGCAAGCTTCTATCTCCGCAAGATCCCATCTGCGACACGTTTTGGTGCCCTGCCGGAGGGGGGATTCGGATACGGAGGGCTTCTTCATCAACACCATGACCTCTCCGATGATGCGTGAGTAGTTCACCATAGACCTTTGGGTCCATAGCTAGTAGCTAGATGGCTTCTTCTCTCTCTTGGATCTTGAATACAAAGTTCTCCATGATCTTCATGGAGATTTATCCGATGTAATTTCTTTTGCGGTGTGTTTGTCGAGATTCGATGAATTGTGGATTTATGATGAGATTATCTATGAATTTTATTTGAGTTTCTTCTAATCTCTTATATGCATGATTTCATAACCTTGTAATTCTCTTCGAGTTGTGGGTTTTGTTTGGCCAACTTGATCTATGATTCTTGCAATGGGAGAAGTGCTTGGTTTTGGGTTCATACCGTGCGGTGACCTCTCCCAGTGATAGAAGGGGCAGCGAGGCATGCATTGTGTTGTTGCCATCAAGGGTAAAAAGATGGGGTTTTCATCATTGGTTTAAGTTTATCCCTCTACATCATGTCATCTTGCTTAAGGCGTTACTCTGTTCGTCATGAACTCAATACACTAGATGCATGCTGGATAGCGGTCGATGTGTGGAGTAATAGTAGTAGATGCAGAAACTATCGGTCTACTTGTCTCGGACGTGATGCCTATATGTATGATCATTGCCTTAGATATCGTCATGACTTTGCGTGGTTCTATCAATTGCTCGACATTAATTTGTTCACCCACCATATTATTTGCTATTTTGAGAGAAGCCTCTAGTGAACACTATTGTCCCCAGGTCTACTTCACACCATATTTTCAGCCTTACACTTTTACTTCATTGCACTTTCTGCCTTCAGATCTCACTTTGCAATCAATCTTGAAGGGATTGACAACCCCTTTATAGCGTTGGGTGCAAGCTCTTTTGTGTTTGCGTAGGTAATCTGGACTTGGTGCGATCCTCCTACTGGATTGATACCTTGGTTCTCAAACTGAGGGAAATACTTACTGCTCATGTGTTGCATCACCCTTTCCTCTTAAAGGGAAAAACCAACGCAAGCTCAAGAGGCAACACTCTCTGACAGGAGCACCTTAATATCCATAAGTTCCATTTGGCCCCGTTGATAGCGGGATGGTAGGACAAAAGATGGCGTGCAAGTTCTTATTGCAAGCACGTACGACTACCTCGGGATACATGCCTAACGTTTGATATGCCTAGATGATCATTACTTTTCTGTGTGCCTTGGCCCAAGTTAAATACATGATATCTCTCATCCATGACCAACCATCCATCTACTTAGCCTATAGTGTTTTAATCCTGCTGGTCACAAGTAGATTTACTTTCGCTGTTTTACTTTCGTTGCTTTGCCACTATTATTTCCGTTGCCACCATCGCTTCCATATCACCGTTTCTACTAATATTTCGTTGCCAAGCAAGTATCTTTCAGGTGCGGTTGAATTGACAACTTAACTGTTAAAGCTTATAAATATTCTTTGGCTCCCCTTGTGTCGAATCAAAAAATTAGGTTAACTTACCCGCGAAGACTGTTGCGATCCCCTACACTTGTGGGTTATCAAGTGCTCAAAGAAACTACGCTACCGCTCAAAAGGATTTTTAGCAGTTGTGTTTGCTTGTGATAAGTTTAGACCTTATATTGTTGATTCCAAAGTAACTGTTGACAGTGATCACGCTGCTATTAAGTTCCTTATGGAAAAGAAAGATGCTAAACCTCGACTTATTAGATGGGTTCTTCTGCTACATGAATTTGATCTGCATATTATTGATAGAAAGGGCGTCGGTAAACCTGTAGCAGATAACTTGTCTATATTACAGAATGTCCTTGATAACTTCCAAGATGAACAATTAGCTGTCATAAATGCTTCACACAATGCTCCTTGGTATGCCGATTATGCTAACTACATTGTTGCTAAATTTATACCGCCTAGATTCACATACCAACAAAAGAAAAGTTCTTCTATGATTTAAGATGTTACTTTTGGGACCATCCACACCTTTATAAATAAGGAGTAGATGGTATTATTAGACGTTGTGTACATGAGCATGAACAGGGACAGATCCTACACAAGTGTCACTCCGAGGCCTACGGAGGACATCATGCTGGAGATAGAACTGCACACAAGGTATTACAATCTAGTTTTTATTGGCCTACTCTCTTCAAGGATGCTCGTAAGTTTGTCTTATCTTGTGATGAATGTGAAAGAATTGATAATATTAGTAGACGTCAGGAAATGTCTATGAATTACTCTCTTGTTATAGAACCATTTGATGTCTGGGGTTTTGATTATATGGGACCTTTTCAAAAGTCCAATGGGTATACTCATATTCTAGTTGTTGTTGATTATGTTACTAAGTGGGTAGAAGCTATTCCAACTAGTAGTGTTGATCATAGCACTTCTATTAAAATGCTGAAAGAAGTTATTTTCCCTATATTTGGAGTCCCTAGATATTTAATGATTGATGGTGGTTCACACTTTATTCATGGTGTTTTCCGTAAATTGCTTTCTAGGTATGATGTTAATCATAGAATTGCATCACCTTATCATCCTCAGTCTGGTGGTCAAGTAGATTTGAGCAATCGAGAAATTAAATTGATCTTGCAAAAGACCGTTAATAGATATAGAAAGAATTGGTCTAAGAAACTTGATGATGCATTATGGTCTTATAGAACCGCTTACAAAAACCCTATGGGTATGTCACCGTATAAAATGGTTTATGGTAAAGCATGTCACTTACCTCTAGAGCTGGAACATAAAGCTTATTGGGCAATTAAATAGCTTAACTATGATTTCAAACTTGCTGGTGAGAAGGCGTTATTTGAGATTATCTCACTTGATGAATGGAGAACCCAGGCCTATGAGAATGCTAAGTTGTTTAAAGAATAGGTTAAGAGATGGCATGATAGAAGGATACAAAAGTGTGAATTCAATGTAGGTGATCTTGTCTTGTTATACAACTCTCGTTTAAGATTTTTTGCAAGAAAACTTCTCTCTAAAAGGGAAGGGCCTTACATTATCGAGGAAGTATATCGTTTTGGTGCCATCAAGATGAACAACGCCGAAGGGACAAATACGAAAGTGGTGAATGGACAAAGAATCAAATATTATATATCAGGTACTCCCATAAATGTTGAAACTAATATTATCAATACCATAACTCCGGAAGAGTACATTAGGGAGACCTATGAGAATGTTTCATACTCCGAAAAGGAATAGGTATGTGTTATGGTAAGCAAACCAACTCCAAAACTTTTCCAATGACAACTTTTATCAGTTTTGGAATATTTAAAAAATTAGAGTGCACGAGGAGGTTACAAGCCAGGAGGGTGCGACCTACTACCCTGAGTGCACCCTGTAGGCTTGTGGCCACCACGTGCACCCTCGGGACTCCATTTTCTTGTGGAATACTCCTTCGGGTCGGCAAAAATTCATTATATAATCTCCCGAAGGTTTTGACCTCCGTATCTCGACAATATCTCCTATTTTCGTTTTGAGCTGTTTCTGTAACATATTTAGATCAACATGACGTCTTCAAGTACTCTGAAGGACAAGTTCCTTGAGAGGGTCATCAACCCCTACCTTGCGGAGGTGGTACAACACCCTCAAACCAATTAGATGCATGAGGGGGTGCTGCACATCCGTGATGTTGAGGGGCCAAAGAAGATCGTCAGCGTGAAGACAAGGCACGAAACAAATGGAGCAACAAGTCTTGAAGTTCCAAGTGATGGTGGAACGAGGACTTAATGCCAACACCTGACGATCCCGGAGTTTACCCATAAGCACAAGCTTGACACCAAGGACCTCTGGGATCACATCTTCAACATTTATGAGAAAATCGAGCACCTCCAAGCCCAGATTTATGACCTGCAAAACCAAAACTGTGAGTATGAATACAAATTTAAGAAAATGAGTTTGGTTGCAGGCTTGAGGATCCTGGATACTAGTTCATATTTTCACGATGGTGAGCCCATGCCTTGGAAGATGGAGGACAAGACTTCAACCTCACCAACAATTCAAACATCACCACCTCCGAATAAAGACAACTAAACACATGGGTATGGGTAATCCCCTTGGCATGTGACAAGCTTGGGGGAGGTGCCCCGGTATCGTATCACCATCACACCTTTTACTTTCTTCGTTTTTCTTCGTTCGATCCTTTTGGTTATATCTTGATCTAGTAGAATAAAGTTCTAGTGTGATCTAGTTTTGAGTTCTACTTTTTGTTCCCCCTATGTAAGCAAGTCCGAGAGTTATATAATAAAGAGTAGTTTTGAGTTGAGGGTTTTTCTTGCTTGCTATGACCTTGAGAAAAAGAAATAGAAAGAAGTACAGAATAAAAGCAAAAGAGCATACATAATGATCTTATTGGGAGTGATGACTTCAGATATAAGAAGTATGTCGATTGAAATTTGTTGTGAGTTGACAAACAAAGCTATTGGTCATTGTTGCAATGACAAGGAAGTAATAAAGAAAGAGAGGTTGACATATAAATATATTATCTTAGACATCTTTTATGATTGTGAGCACTCATTAAAATATTATATGTTAAAAGGTTGATGTTGGACAAGGAAGACAATATAATGAGTTATGTTTGCTTATTTCCAAGTAGAAGTTATATGGTTGTAGATCATTCAACATGTGTCGCTTGCTTCCACCTCATAGTAGCCAAAAAGTTCCGTGCCAAGTAGAGATACGACTTGTGCATCCAAAACCCTATAACCCAGTTTTGCCTTGAGCGTCCACCATACCTACCTATGGATTGAATAAGATCCTTCAAGTTAGTTGTCATCGGTGCAAGCAATACAAATTGCTCTTTAAATATGTGTGATTTATTACTATGTGAAAAATAAACTTTATACGAACTTGTGATTTAGAAGAAATAAAAGTGACAGACTGCATAATAAAGTTCTTTATCACAAGGGGCAATATAAAGTGATGTTCTTTTGCATTAAGGGGTTGTGCATCCAACTATTAAAGCGCATGATAACCTTCGCTTCCCTCTGTGAAGGGCCTATCTGTTACCTTTACTTTCTAGTGCTTTCCTTTATGTAAGAGTCGTGGTGATCTTCACCATTAACTTTATTTCGCCTTTATCTTTTGGCAAGCGTCATGTTTTGGGGAATGATCTAGAAAAATATATCCACTGGGATGTGGGTGATCATGAGTTATTGTTGTTGACATTACCCTTGAGGTAAATAGTTGGGAGGCAAAATTATAAGCCCCTATCTTTCTCTGTGTCCGATTGAAGCTTTGACCTCATATGTATCGTGTGAGTGTTAACAATTATGAAAGACCATAAGATGATTGAGTATGTGGATTTGCTTTACAAGCTCTTAGATTGACTCTTCCCTATGTTGCGATAAATTGGAATTGCTTCAATGACTTAAATCATAGTTTGTTAGTTCTCAATAGAGTTCTTGATTCATATTTTGCCTTGTGAATGAATTGTTACTCTAGCATAAGATATTCTATGTCCATATGTGTTTTTGTTCTAAAGATAACCATGATGCCTTCATATCTGTATTTTATTTTATTGACTCCTCAATCTCTAAACATGTGGGCATATTTATCGATCTCGGCATTCCCTTGAGGACAAGCGAGGTCTAAGCATGGGGGAGTTCATACGTCCATTTTGCATCATGCTTTTATGTCGATATTTATTGCATTATGGTATGTTAATACACATTATGGTACAATACTTATGCCTTTTCTCTCTTGTTTTACAAGGTTTACATGAAGAGCGAGAATGCTGGCAGTTGGAATTCTGAACTTGAAAAGGCCCAAATCTGAGAGACCTATTCTGCACAACTCCAAACGTCCTGAAAAGTTACGGAGTACTGTTTTGAAATATATAAAAAATATATTTGATGAAAGGAATATCGGAGGGGGCCCACCAGGAGGTCACAAGCCAGGGGGCGCGACCTACCCCCTCGCCGCACCCTACAGGCTTGCGGGCCCACTGGCAGACCTCCGGTACCCATCTTCTGCTATATGAAGGGTTTTGAACTAGAAAAAAAATCATATCAGAGCTTTCGGGATGAAGCGTCGCAGTCTCGAGGCGGAACTTCGATAGAACCAATCTAGAGCTTCGGCGGAGCTATTCCGCTGGGGAAACTTCCCTCTCGGAGGGGGAAATCGAACCCATCATCATCACCGATGATCCTCTCACTGATAGGGGATAAATATCCATCACCATCTTCATCAGCACCATCTTCTCTCCAAACCCTATTTCATCTCTTGTATTTTATCTTTGTCTCAAAACCTCAGATTGGTACCTGTGGGTTGCTAGTCGTGTTGATTACTCCTTGTAGTTGATGCTAGTTGGTTTATTTGGTGGAATATTATATGTTCAAATCCTTAATGATTATTAATACTCCTCTGATTATGAACATGAATATGCTTTATGAGTAGTTACGTTTGTTCCTGAGGACATGGGATAACTCTTGTTATAAGTAATCATGTGAATTTGGTATTCGTTCGATATTTTGATAAGATGTATGTTGTCTCTCCTCTAGTGTTGTCATGTGAACGTCGACTACATGACACTTCACCCTTATTTGATAAGTAATAAGTAGATGATGGGTTGCTAGAGTGACAGAAGCTTAAACCCTAGTTCATGTGTTGCTTCGTAAGGGGCTGATTTGAATCCATATGTTTCATGCTATGGCTAGATTTATATTAATTATTCTTTCGTAGTTGTGGATGCTTGCGAAAAGGGTTAATCATAAGTGGGATGTTTGTCCAAGTAAGGGCAGCACCCAAGCACCGGTCCACCCACGTATCAAATTATCAAAGTAACAAACGCGAATCATATGAGCATGATGAAAACTAGCTTGACATAAATTCCCATGTGTCCTCGGGAGCGCTTTTCTTTATATAAGAGTTTGTTCAGGCTTGTCCTTTGCTACAAAAAGGATTGGGCCACTTTGCTACACCATTGTTACAATTGTTACTCGCTACCCGTTATGAATTACCTTATCACAAAACTATGTGTTACCGATAATTTCAGTGCTTGCAGAAAATACCTTACTGAAAATCGCTTGTCATTTCCTTCTGCTCCTTGTTGGGTCGACACTCTTACTTATCAAAAGGACTACGATAGACCCCCTACACTTGTCGATCATAAATCCACTGTGCCTAGTTAGACTTCGCCCCTTTGTTTGTACCCCTAGGTACTTTTGCTAGGGCCATTCCCACGACACCTACCGATAAAATTGGGAAACTGTTATGTTTTAATTTCGTCAAGTAACCTAATCACCCCCCAGACATAGTTTTGATCCTACAAGTGGTATCAGACCTTTGGTCTCCATTGCATTAGCTTCACAACCTAGGAGAGTGTGACATATAGTGAGGGAAACTATCATCATAGAGGTCCATATTTTTATGCTACCAACTTTGCTAATTGGAAGCATAAATTGAAAATCCATATTCTTGGACATAACCCAGATCTTTGGTGTGTTGTTTATGTTGGCTTGCAAGGTGAAATATTTGGAGATGGAAAAGAGCCAGATCTTGAATTGACCACCGAAGAATTGAAGATTTGAAATACAATGCTCAATCTTGTGACATTCTATTCATCTGTCTATGCCCAGAAGAATCCAACAAGATAAGTCGCCTTGAGAATACCAAGGAAATTTGGGATACTTTGGTTGATATGCACGGAGGAACCAAATCTGCTAGGGAATCTGAGAGCATCTATAGTAGATCCCACAAACGATCCGCCCGAAAAAGTGGTTTGAGGGTGATACGTCTCCAACGTATATTTAATTTTTGATTGTTCCTTGATGTTACATTATCATTATTGGATGTTTTACAATCATTTTATATAAACTTTATATCATTTTGTGGGACTAACCTATTGATATAGTGCCCATTGCAAGTTGCTGACTTTTACTTGTTTTTTACTTGGCAGAAAATCAATACCAAATGAAGTCCAAATGCAGCAAAACTTTTTAGAGATTTTTTCGGTCCATAAGACACAGGATGGGCCAAAGAAGTACTAGGGGTGCTCCGAGGGGAGCACAACCCACCAGGGCGCGCCCAGGAGCCTAGGCTCACCCTGGTCGGTTGTACCCACCTCGGTGGCCTCCCGCACACCCTATTCGCACTATAAATACCTAGATATTCCAGAAACCCTAGGGGAGTTGAAGAAAAATGGTTCCAGCGACTGCAAGTTCCAGAACGACGAGATCCAATCTAGAGCCCTTTTCCAACACTCTGCCAGAGGGGAACACGATCACGGAGGGGTTCATCATCCTCATTGGTGCCTCTCTGATGATGTGTGAGTAGTTCACCTCAGACCTACGAGTCCGTAGACAATAGCTAGATGGCTTCTTCTCTCTTTGTTTCTCAATACAATGGTCTCTTGGAGATCTATTTGATATAATGACTTTGGGTGGTGTGTTTGTTGGGATCCACCAACTGCGAGTTTATGATCATATTTGCCTTGATTTAATATACGTTCTTGATTATTATAGTCTCGTATTTCTTCTTTGATATTTGGGTTTTGTTTGGCCAACTTGATCTATTTATCTTGCAATGGGAAGAGGTGCTTTGTGATGGGTTCCATCTTGCGGTGTCCTTTCCCAGTGACAGAAGGGGCAACAAGGCACGCATGTATCGTTGCTATTAAGGATAAAAAGATGGGGTACATTCCTACATGAATAGATATTGTCTACATAATGTCATCGTTCTTATTGCATTACTCCATTTTTCCATGAACTTAATACGCTAGATGCATGCTGGATAACCTATCGATGTGTGGAGTAATAGTAGTAGATGCAGGCAGGAGTCGGTCTACTAATCTTGGATGTGATGCCTATATACATGATCATTTTCTTGGATATTGTCATGATTATTCACTTTTCTATCAATTTCCCAACATTAAATTTTTTACCCACTGTTTGTTATTTCTCGAGAGAAGCCACTAGTGAAATCTACGCCCCCGGGGTCTATTTTCCTATCATATACTTTCATATCTATATTGCTATTTGCTTTTTCCTTTATTTGCAACTTTTATTTTCACATCTATAATATCAAAAACACAAAAATACCTTGCTGAAGTTTTTTATTACTTGTTTTATTTCGCGTTTTATCAAGATCTATTTATCCAATATACCACAAATATATCAATCTTCTTACCCGAGAGGGATTCACAACCCCTCTTATACGTCAGGTTGCAAGTATTTGTTATTTGTGTGCAGGTACCATTTACATAGTGTTGCATGTTTCTCCTACTGGTTTGATAACCTTGGTCTCATCACTGAGGGAAATACCTACCGTAGTTGTGCTGCATCACCCCTTCCTCTTTGGGGAAATACCGACGTAGTTCAAGCGACATAGGGATCCCACAAAAACTTCCTATGGGACAGCGAGCCCTCCGTCAGAATAGTTCTCGTAAACTCGTCCCACAAATTTGATGTAGGGCGCATTTGCGGTGTTTATTCCGCGTCAGAGGGCAAGCCATCCAGCAAATACAACAATAGGCAAATATGATCAAGTTCATCGTGAACTTGTGCATCATTCTCATATATATACATATACATAACTAGTAGATGATTCTACTAGTTCATCATATACAAAATCATGCACAACATATGAGGCATCAAGTTGAACTTCATGAATGTGCGATAAAACTAGATAAAAGATGCTCAAATCACATAGATCAATCAAGCCCCATCGCCAACATTATCCAGAGAGCTCGTAGTACCATCTTCATGAACTTGAACCGGAGAGCCCATGCCACCACATTCATGAACTTGGACTGGAGATTGTGCGCGACCATCATCACCACCGTTAACATGACTTGCCAAAGTTGCACTGCCCATGTCCAAACCACGCATGACGAAGGCACCACCACCACCTTCATTGCCAAAGGCACCAACACCACCATTGTCGAGGCCACCACCACTTCCATTATCGACGGCACTACCACCACCACCATTGTTGAGGCCATCACTACCTTCATTGCCAAAGGTACCACCACCAACTCCCAAGTCTATGCCATCACCACCTTCAATGCCAAAGCTACAACCACCTCCATTGCCGAAGCCACCACCACAACCGGCCATAAGATTTTGAAGCTCCATCTTCCTCCGGAGCATGATCCCCATTTTTTCATCTCCCAAAATTCTCTTGCCACTGCATCCATGTCCTCTGCATTCATCATCATGAACCGGTCCTCCTCAACGGTTCTTTCGTCCTTCTG
Organism: Hordeum vulgare subsp. vulgare; assembly: GCF_904849725.1. Taxonomy (NCBI): domain Eukaryota; kingdom Viridiplantae; phylum Streptophyta; class Magnoliopsida; order Poales; family Poaceae; genus Hordeum; species Hordeum vulgare. The sequence continues at coordinate 523,422,382 of NC_058520.1, read as the reverse complement.
CTTTTTCTCCTCTAGGGAAAGCTTGCTCTCCTCAAAGGCACATCTGTTTACCCACTTCTCCTCTTTGTGCTTCTCTTTTTTCTTGGTCATGGCAACTTTTGCATCCCAATGCTTACCTATCATGGCCTCCTTCATCTTTGTCATCTCACCAATTTGCTCTCTCAAAGTGATTGCTTCGGACGTCCTCTTCATTCTTGCTTTTTTTCCTTCTTGTTTCCATCCTATTTCTGCATGTTTCTTCCTCCCCTTGGTGCATCATCACTATCATCATCATCCACAACCTCCACTTTCATGCCTCTATTTGGCGGGCATTCTTTGCCCCACACCCTCCACTTCTCACTATCCCGGAGCCAAACCCAAGAATGTTGAATATTGAATGACATATATGGATGGTTTTTCTTGTAGTAATCATTGGTGATGCGAACCTACAAGCAAAAATTGACACAAGTATGAGCTCATCATTTTCATATGAACACGGCTAGTGTCATGAAGATTAAAAATGCTCACATAATCATCAATAGTGATGCTACGTGGTGGTGCATTCCGCGCTTGCTCCAATCATCCGGCCCAACGGGTGCAAGATTTGTTGATGGTATCCCAATCCCTTGAAGGCCCTTCATGGTTCAGCCGGATGGGTATGGCATAATTTCGTGGAATTTATCCTTGAATCTTTGCAAATAGTTGCCTTAGGTTTGATCCTTGATGCTTTATCTTGATAGTAGGGGTCAAAACTCGATGGTGTCATGCAGACTATGATGGCCCCTTGCATGATATGGCTTCCTTGGCGCTTTCTCTTGATGGTGGTGGCAGCGACATGAGGAATTGGAGTTGCGCCGGGCCGTGTTGGAGTCCGAGTCGGAGTCGTGGGAGGGTCGGGCAGACGAGACGTTGGCGGGGGTGGTGGTGCTTGGTATGGTGCGCCTGGGGCAACGGGTACTCCATTTGGCTTAATTCTAGTGTAGCGAGTCCGAAGGGCAAGGCTGGAAGTCGGGTCGGCAGCGGCGGCCGCGGAAGCGAGACGTGAAGGTGGCACAAGTTGTTCATGCCAAGGGAAAGGGGACCCTTCAAAATATGGTGATTTCATGTACATATGCAGGAAATGGGCTCGTGGTTGCGGGAACCCGCAAAAACATTCCTCGACGACGTGATTTGCAGGATCTAGTCGGGCCGCGGAGATGGAATGGATCCTGCAAACAACGGTTATTTAAGCGGATGGCCCAGTTTGCACGGTCTGGTAGATATTCTCTAAGTTGGATGTGCATCAAAGTCAACATGACAAGTTCAAGATGAAGGATGGTGAAGGAGTCGCCGAAATGTAGTCTAGGCTTGGTCTCATCACCAATAAGATTGTCAGCTTAGAAAGTGAAGAGATGGCCGGCAAATTCATCATCAAGAAGATCCTTAGATCCCTCGACGGAAAGTACAAAGATCTCAAGCCCAAATAAGTCATTGCAAGGATTATTGCCCATGAAATGTCACTCAAGAACAAAGAGGAGCTCCACAACAAGTCAAGTGTTGCTTACAAAGCCATAAGCGATGCACCCACAACTTGAAGTGACAATATTGTTACCAACAAAGAGATAAGCCTCGTGGTCAAGAAGTTCAACAAGCTCTACAAGAAAACATGTAAGGAAAGAAGCTCCAACTCTTTATACGATCAGAACCGTTCTTCTACTCTTGACCAAAACTGATACAATTGTGGAATACCTAAAAACTTCTCCAATGTGTGCACGAGTCCTTGCAAGAAGATAGATGAGTCACCAAGAAGAAGGAGAATAGACGAGTCACCTCGAAGAGAGAGGAGTAGAGAAGATTTATATGAACGAAGACCTTCTCAGAGAAATAAGGATTCATAAAGGAAAGACATGTACACCAAGAGATACACAAGAAAAAGACCTCAAGCTCACATTGCTGAATGGGTTTCTAACTTCGACTCTGATAACCAATCTAAGAGAAGTAATCATTCCAATTCAGAAGATAGTCAAGAGGAAGGTGTTGCTACTCTAGCACTTGCGTCCTCCAACTCCTATGATTTAATTGACTCACCAAATGAAGGAGTTGGAAGTTGCTTCATGTCTAAAGTTCCCAAGGTATCACACCCCAAATTCATTGACTTTAATAGTGATGAGGATGACTTGTTAAGTAACGATTATTTTCCCTATGATAAAACTAGTGATGTTAATCACAACAAACTTGCAAGTAATCATGATAGTCAAGATTGATTGCATGATGATGTAATGAAGTAAATTGAGTGTTTAACTAAAGAACTAAACACTCTCAAGTTAGGTCATGACTATACTCAAGAAGATCATAGAGAGCCCCAAATAACTCATGAGAAACTATTCTTCAAGAAATTAAATTTAGAGCAAGAGCATGAGTTTCTTAAAGCTATAAATGATGATCTTCAGAAAAAGAATTCTTCATACAATGTCAAACAACTTCTCTTATCTACCATTATACCACAAGTTAAATGTAAGAAATCTAGTAACAAGGGAAGAAAGGTTTTACATCTAGTAGAAACAAAAAAATGCTAAATCCAAATATGTTGCTTCTAGTAGTTCTATTGATTCCACTAATGGTTCTCTTATCCAAGTTACACTTGAGCAAGAAAACAATTTATTGAAAGGAATTATAGAGGAAGGTGTATACAAAAGTGTGACAACCCGAGACCGACGCTCCAAAAGATTTCCGTTTTATTCCGTTCTCGTCGTGTGGTTCGTTTGCTTGTCGCATTCATCATCGCATCACTTGCATCGTCCGCATTTCATCACCACCACGTTGCCACCAATTTACAAACTTGCATCCGTTTGTAGTTGCCGGCTCTCCGTTTTGGTCGTTCGCCATTTTGAGACCGACCACACACGGACGCGCCCGCGGCATCAGTAAAAATCTTGTTTTTAAAGGTGTTCGTAAAATATTCTCGGATTGGGTTCAGAGTTGGCATGCGGTCTTATTTTAATGTAGGTAGGTCGCCTGCCAAATTTCGTCGCAATCGGAGCTCGTTTTGTACCCGGACAGTTGACTGTAGCGGCACCGTTATCAGGTTATCGTCGGACGTTGTTCGTTGTTTTTAAAATATCATGTCGGGCCGCACATTCCCTCTCATCTCCGCCTAGCCACTCTACACAGCCACCTAACCGTCCTATGTCTCGGACCGTCCGATTCCGACCTACGGTCATAATCATGGCGAAAAATAGCTCACCCTAGCCCTTGTTTTCAATAAATAGACACCCATTCTCTTGTCTCGGGATCCATGCCCACCAGAAACCTAACCCTAGCCAGCCACTCCCAGCGCAGTCTCCTCCTCCCAGCCATCGCCGGCCCGCGAGACCCAGTTTGGGCCCACCCGGCCCGAATCGCCCCAGATCCCCCGCTCCTCCAACCTGCAGCTCGGTCTAGCCGCCTCTAGCAGCTCCCGCGGGCAGAGCCTCGCAGCCGCGCGTCGGCGACGAGTAGCCTCGCAAGAGCCCTACCACGCCGCATCACCACCGGCCGCCCATCGGAGGTTGCCAGAGCGCCGCCCTCGCTGCACCCCAAACCGAAGTTGAGCTCGCCGCCATTAGCCAGCCTCGTCGGGCCCCTCCTGTCGCCGCCTCGTTCCACCCCAGCCGGCCGGATCCGGCCAGATCTGGTCCGGGGGAATCATCTCCGGCCATCCCCGCCGCCGCCAGCAGCCGCCTCGACCCCGTCCCCGGCGGCCCCGTGTGGGAGTCCCTACTGTCCCGAGCCGCCAAGGCCTCCTGCTCGCGAGGAGAGAATGCCCAGCGCCGATCCAGAGAGCGTCCGCTCCGTGCGCTGTCAGCAGGTGGGCCGCTGGCCCAGCTCGCCCAACGGCCAGGCCAGGCGGCCCCTCGGCCAAGGAATCTTTCGGCTGGCCCAACAGAGCCTCCCCTCTGGCCAGGCCCGAGCTGGCCCAACGCAGCCTCAGCCCACCTCCTCTCCGACATGGGCTCGGCCCACCAAGGTGAGCCCGTCAGCCCTCTATCTTGTACCCATGAGCGCAATATAGTATTAGCCGCTTGCCCCTGTTAGGCCCGTTAAGCTCTAGATTCAGCCCATATTTTTTATTTATCTGGCGGGTTTATTAATTTGAGAAAAATGCATAAATTTTGAAACGCGCATAACTTTTCTTCCGTGCATCGGATAGCGACGTGTTAGATTTGTAACATGGCTATAATTTCGCGTAGATTAATAATTTCCAACTTTCATGCATGATAAAAGTAATTAAACATGTTGTTTGCATCAGTTTGCGTGTCGACGTGATAGAGACGATTTAGGTCGTAGTTATTTAGCCGTAGCTCCTTTGGAGATGAGCCATATATGTAAATGGACTAGAACGACGTGTAGTTTCACATGAACCAATTTGTTTTGTAGGTTAACAAACATAAAATGTGATAGGAAAAATCTGGAAAGATTTAGAATTTAACGTGTGGGGTCAATTCGGAGACGCTATATGTCGTTTCCGGCCTCATTTAAAATGCCTAGATAGGTAGATTAATTTGTGCTTCACCCCTTGCCATATCTAACAACATTTAATATTGCGGTGTAAATAAACGGGAGTGAACTAAACAATTAAACGTGGAGTTTCGTCAATATGCAACTCGTTGCATCTTGAGCTCCACTTAATGTGTAGTGTTTGCGTGATGTGAATTGACATGCCTTACATATTATGAAGCTAATCATGCATCATATCAGGAAGTGCATTATATCGTGCTTTTGTCGTGGTGTTGCCGTGTGTTGATTCTTGTTGTTTCGGTTTGCTTAGTCTCGATAGATTTCCGCAAGCGTGTCGAAATGTGAGGACCCGTTCGACTATGTCGGTTCGTCTGCGTCATGCAGTCGTTCTTCTTCCAAGCGGGATTTCAGGCAAGATGATCATTTCCCTAGATACCATTACTATCATTGCCATGCTAGTTGTTTTCATTTCTATCATTACGTCTCGCTGCTTACCACGTGTTAAATATCAGCCTCTCAACATTTCCATGAAATCTTCAACCTTTCTACAACCTAGCAAACCATTGATTGGCTATGTTACCGCTTGCTTATACATTGGGATAGTGTTGCTAGTTGCAGGTGCAGCTGCTTCCATGTGATAACATGGGTCCCGTGTTATATCACCCTATTAAATGCAATTTAATTTAATGCACCTATATACTTGGTAAAAGGTGGAAGGCTCGGCCTTTCTAGCCTGGTGTTTTGTTCCACCTTTGTCGCCTTAGTTTCGGCTATTAGTGTTATGTTCCATAAATGAGCACTCCTAACATGCTTGGGGCTGTTATGGGGACCCCCTCAATTCTCATTTTGGGATAAAGCTCGTCTGGCAAGGCCCAACATTGGTACTATGTTTGCCCAACATAATAATTCTGTTAATACTGAAAAACATAGGGTGTCATGAACCCGAGGAGTAATTCAACATAATACAGGGAGGGCCAGTGCTGATGGTGATGGTCCAAAACAGAGCAGCTTATTAACGCTACCCGGGGCAACTTGGCGTTTGGCGTGGTAACCATCGCTCATCCGTCGTGTCCTAAGAACGAGATACGCGGCTCCTATCAGGATGACGACTCGTCGGGAGGCCTTGCTGGACTTGTTTTACCTTTCTCGAGCGTCTTGGGCGAGGAATTACGAGGATGCTTTGGGTTATCTCGAGGTTGAGGTTTTCCAATAGGAACCCAAGAAGATCACATGTTTCCCTGATCGAGGTCATTCCGTCGCAACGTGTGGTAGTTTGTTATGGACTAGTTGGAGCAACCCGGCAGGGTTAAATCTTTCGGAAAGTCGTGCCCGCAGTTATGTGGCAACGTGGATACTTTGTTTAACATCCGGTTCTAGAAAACATGAAGTAAACTTAATTAAAACTTGTCAACTCAGTGTGTAACCGTGATTGTCTCTTTCGTGAGCCCCTTATCCGATCGAGGACACGGTGGGGTTATGACTGACGTAAGTAGGTGTTCAGGATCATTTATTTGATCAGTAGTAGTTCACGTCCACTATGCGTAGATCATCCCCCTCTTATTCTTGTACTCGTAAGTTAGCCACCTCAAATAAATGCTTAATCGCTTGATGCAGCCTCACCACTTGACCATACCGCACCCATTAAGCTTTGCTAGTCTTGATAACTTTGGAAATGAGATTGATGAGTCCCCTCTGGCTCACAAGTTACTACAACACGAGTTGCAGGTACACGTAAAGAGTTACTTGACGCGAGTGCGTTGATTGTTCATTTGGAGTTTCTTCTTCTTCATCATCGATCTAGGATGGGTTGCAGGCCGGCAGCCTGGGATAGCAAGGATGGACGTCGTTATTTTATCATTTGTCTTCATCCGTAGTCAGACCCTGCTCTTCATCATGATGATTGTACTGATGTGACTCTGATGTAGCTTGTGGCAAGTGTAAGCCAATTCCATATACTCATCTTTTCAGTACATGTACTTGTAACAATATCCATTCTTGCGAAACGACGAGATGCATTTCTATCCCTGTTGAGGCCCTCGCACCAAAATAAGGATAGGACCGCATCTTGGGCATTACAAGTTGATATCAGAGCAATACTGACCTAGGAGCCCCCTTGATTGATCGAACTTGGCCAAGTCGAGTCTAGTAAAAAACTATTTTGTGTCCTAGTTATATCAAAGAGTAGGTTTCTTTTTTCTTCTCTTCTATGCTCTCGTGAGGTTCATAACTTAGGAAATTTTAATTCGACTCCTCTTCTCACTCAAAAAAAATTTAGGATCACGCGGATATTTTTGGAATCTATATGATGTCGATATGACGGAGTTCAGACTTTGTGCCTCCTGCTATGTTGATTTTATTCCAGAGAGTTGAGCTCCAAGGGATTCTTGAGCACATCGTTATCATTCAGATTTCTTAGTATCTTAGGACACAAGGATGTTCGAAATTGCTTCAATACTAGTAGTGGCGAGAGGAGTCTGGCTTCCCCAGTACTGGTGTAGATAGGTCCGAATGTATCGCCATACTTAGTATCGTTGTGATTACGAGGATCTAAGATATATTTGTTTCCAAGATCTCTGGTTATGTGTTGGCGGATGTGATACACTGGATGCGGTAGATGCTAGGAGTTGAGTGAAATTTTACTCCTTGTATCCGTTGACCCGATTGCATGACCAGAAAATTTTGGGATTTCTTAGGTGGGAATTCAAGTACTTACTTATAGGACAATCTTCCAACAGATTCATGATGTGAGGTTGGCGTTCGACATCTAGTGGATTCATTTGTTCATGATCTTCTTACAACGGTTCTCATTGTGTCTTAAAGAGTCCTTGTAGCTTGCTATGACTTGGGGACGCTTCGTATGTCGTGTGCACTGCCTTGTACATGATGACTACTATAGGATAGATCCCGTGCGATCCTATCCACGAAAATATCGAACAAAATCTGTGTCATGAATTTTTTTCTGGCTTGTTTCGTAAGCCTCATCCTTTGTTCTGCTAGAGTATGGTAATTCGAGTTGCTTCGATGTCAAATGTTGATTTCATATCTTTCCAATTGGTGTTCTCATATTTTTACGTGAATGCAAATTCTTTTGCTCAATCAAGTTGTCTATTCAATTCTTTTCAACCGGAGTCGTCATATCAATTCTTTTTCAACCGGTGTGCTTCTCTTCAACTGAATTCAACCCTCTCCAATTTTGCAAGATCAATCTCTCATTTCTTTCCGGAGTTCATCTCATCTATCCCAAGTTGTCTTTGTTTGTTTCATGCCCTCCCGCCCTTTTCTTCTGTGATTTAATTGTCATCCAAATATCTCCCTTCCATTATTGCTTCCGCTATCTTCTCTTTCGTGTTATATTTGGTGATTCGTTGTGAAGATTCTCAAGAGTTCTAGTTCTTCATTCATCATTCTTGTTTTTCTTCTCCGGTGGATTCAATTCATCCTTTAGGTGTTCACCATATCCTTTTCTTTTGTTCAATGATTCTTGTGTTGGAATTTTTTTATCAAGCCTCTCTTGTTATTATTCCATCTCTGTTCTATCCAGAGTGTTGAATATATCTCAGTAGTTTCTTGTTTTTAGTTCTTTCGATTATTTCGAGGGTCTCACCTCATGAAGTTTTGTATCATACTGGTGCAATATCTCTCTTCCTTATCAATTGTTACAATGGTGTTTTCTTTTGAGTGGGCCCATAACCCACAGGTTCTTTCCTATCTTGCTCTTCTAATCTTTTCCGGAGATCTCTAATTGTTTTCAACTATGACTTAAGTATGCATTTCATCAGTCATATCCCTTCTCCAAGATCGATTTGTATTAATTTCCTTCTTTGACTCAACTTTTCATATTCTTATTCCGGAGTGTCTCAGTTATTTTGGTGGTGACCCTTTTCATCATTTTCAGCTTTGAAGACTGAAGGAGTGTTTCTCTCAAATCATGGTCCATTCTTTTGAAGATTGTCATCTCATCTTCGTGATATCCTCTCATTTGTTTTCGATCATGAGAAATTCCTTCCATGTCTATCTGGTGCACTTCTAAGTTGTTTTCATTTCTTGATTCTCCGAAGGCCATCATTTCAGAAGATTTCTTCATTCTCAGCTGTCAGCATTCATCCTCAAATTCTTCTCAATTGTTGTCGCTTCGCTCGTGTCTATATTATTCCGGTGCGTCGTTGAAGTTTTTCTCTCAGGTGGCTCATGATCTCTTCATTCTCATGTATCTCCATTCATTCTAGTTATCCCCATTCATTCCAATTCTTACCGGTGTCTCCTTCAATACTTCTTCAAGTTTGTGCTCATATCTCTCGTCAATCCTTTCAAGAAGAATAAGTGGTATGCTAAATCCGTTGTTTGTCATCAATTTAACATGATGAAGGATAAGCATAACATAATTCTTATTCTTGTTTCATAGTGATTTCAATTCTTTATTCTCGAGTGGCTCATGATATCAATTCTTTTCCCAACTGCTCCATCTTTTCTTTTCCTTTATCCTTTGAGGTGGTGTTATAGCATTCTTGTTAGTGGTGGAGTCTCGAAGATAATTTGTTTCAAGAATTAATATGTGAACCCACCAAATCCTTTGATCATGAGGTATTTTGACCCATGGGTTCTTCATTGAGTTATCTTGATTTAGATTTCACCTAAAGCTTTATCTAAGGATTGTTGCTATTATGGTGATTTCGTTGGTCCAAGTTTTCAATATTTCCTCTTGGTGTAAGAAGTTTTGCCTTTCTTGCTGCATCCAATCAATCATTGTTTCTGTTAGTGGCTGGTTGTCAACTCATTATTTGAGATGTTTTCTATAATTGCACTAAAAGCTTGTTATTACCGTTGTTGGTTTGCCAACAATTCCGTCCAATTCTTCTTGCAAGGCTGATTGTCAAATTTAATTGTGATAGAAGTTGTCATTTTCTTCTCCATTCTCTTCTTCCCAATGATCTAGTTTCTATTCTCTTATTTCGGTGTTGCGATGATGTTGCTCTCTTCAAGCTATCATCTCTATTTTATCAAGATCATGATCTCTCCTTGCTTATTAAATTTAGTTAGTTTCTTTTGAATCTTCACAAGATGTTTCATCTTATCGATTTTTTGTCCCCTTTTCCTACTGAAGTGCTGCCGAAATTCCGATTGAATTCTTGCCTGTTTCTCTTATCATTCTTCATCTCTTTGGAACCTTCAAGATTCATTGGTTTCACTCGTTTGTCAAAGAAGCAACTAGGTTTTAGCTCTTGCTTCTCATCCTCTTCCCCTTTTCATTCTTGGATCTCGGGTCGAGATCCTCTTGTAGTGTAGGAGAGTTGTCACAGCCCGAGACCAACGCTCCAGAAGATTTCCCTTTTATTCCGTTCTCGTCGTGTGGTTCGTTTGCGTGTCGCATTCATCATCACATCATCTGCATCATACGCATTACATTAGCACCGTGTTGCCGCCAGTTTTCAAACTTGCATTCGTTAGTAGTTGTCGGTTCTCTCTGTTTTCGTCGTTGACCGTTTTGAGCCCGACCACACACGCACGCGCCCACAACATCTTGTTTTTAAAGGTGTCCGTAAAATATACTTGGATGCGGTTCAAACTTGGCATGCGGTCTTATTTTAATGCAGGTAGGCCGCGTGCCAAATTTCGTCGCAATCGGAGCTCGTTTGGTACCCGAACGGTCGATCGTAGCTGCATTGTCATCGGGTTATCATCGGACGTTGTTCGGTGTTTTTAAAATATCATGCCCGACCACACATTCCCTCTCATCTCCACCTAGCCATCCCCACGACCGGGCCTGTCCGATTTTGATCCTACGGTCGAAATCAAGGCAAAAAATAGCTAACCCTAGCCTTTTTTCATAAATAGACAACCATTCTCTTGCCTCGGGATCCGTGCCCACCAGAAACCTAACCCTAACCAGCCACTCCCAGCGTCGTCTCCTCCTCCCAGCTCCCGCCGGCCCATGAGACCCAGTTCATGCCGGCTTGGCCCGGATCGCCCCAGATCCCCAGCTCCTCCAACCTGCAGCTCGGTCCAGCCGCCTCGAGCGGCTCCCGCGGGCAGAGCCTTGCAGCCGTGTGCTGGCGCCATCTGCAGCCTCGTCGGAGCCCTGCCAGGCCCCATCGCCACCGGCCGGCCACCGGAGGTCGCCGAAGCGCCGCCCTCACTGCACCCCAGACCGGAGCTGAGCTCGCCTCCATTAGCTAGCCTCGTCGGGCCCCTCCTATCGCCTCCTCGTTCCACCCCAGCAGGCCGGATCCGGTCCGGGGGAATCATCTCCGGCCATCACGCCGCCGCCAGCACCCGCCTCGACCCCGTCCCCGGCGACCCCATGTGACAGTCCATGCTGCCCGAGCCGCCATGGCCTCCTGGTCGCGAGAAGAGAACACCCAGGCCGATCCAGGGAGCGCCCGCTTCCCTGCGCTGGCCATCAGGTGGGCCGCCAGCCCAGCTCGCCCAGCGGCCAGGCCAGGCCGTTCCTCGGGCTAGGAGCCTTTCGGGCGGCTCAACAGAGCCTCCCCTCTGGCCAGGCCCGAGCTGGCCCAATGCAGCCTTAGCCCACCTCCTCTCCGACTTGGGCTCGGCCCACGAAGGTGAGCCCCTCTGCCCTCTATCCGCGCCCGTGAGTGCAATATATTATTAGCCGCTTGCCCATGTTAGGCCTATTAAGCTCCAGATTCGCCCCGTAGGTTTTTTTTATTTATCCAGTGAATTTATTAATTTCAGAAAAATGCATAATTTTTCAAACGTGCGTAACTTTTATTCACGACGAGTTACATACGTAACTTGGCTAGAATTTCACGTAGATTAATAATTTCTAATTTTCATGCATGATAAAAATACTTAAACATGTTGTTTGCATTGGTTTGCGTGTCGACGTGATAGAAACGGTTTAGGTCATAGTTATTTAACCGTAGCTCCGTTGGAGATGAGCCATATATGTAAATGGACTAGAACGACGTGTAGATTCACGTGTACAAAATTGTTTTTCCGTTTAACAAACATAAAATGTGAATAGGACAAATCTGGACAGATTTAGAATTTAATTTGTGGGGTCAGTTCGGAGACGCTATATGTCGTTTTCGTCCTCATTTAAATTGCCTAGATAGGTAGACTAATTTGTGCTTAACCCCTTGACATGTTTAACAACATTTAATATTGTCATGTAAATAAACGGGAGTGAACTAAATAATTAAACGTGGAGTTTCATCAATTTGCAATTCGTTGCATATTTAGCTCCACTTAATGTGTAGTGTTTGCGTGATGTGAATTGCCATGTCGTGCCTTGCATAATTTGAAGCTAATAATGCATCACATTAGGAGGTGTATCATGTCGTGCCTTTGTCGTGGTGTTTCTGTGTGTTGATTCTTGTTGTTTCGTTTGCTTTGTCTCGATGGGTTTCCGCAAGCATGTCAGAATGGAGGACACGTTCGACTATGTCGGTTCGTCTGTGTCATAGAGTCGTTCTTCTTCCAAGCGGGATCTCAGGAAAGATGATCATTTACCTAGATACCATTACTATCATTGCCATGCTAGTTGTTTTCGTTTCTATAGTTATGTCTCGTTGCCTACCATCTTTTAAATATCAGCCTCTCAACATTTCCATGAAAACATTCAACTTTCTACAACGTAGCAAACCACTGATTGGCTACGTTACCGCTTGCTTCACCATGGGATAGTGTTGCTAGTTTCTGGTGCAGCTGCTTCCATGTGATAACATGGGTCCCTTGTTATATCACCCTATTAGATGTTGTTTTATTTAATGCACCCATATACTTGGTAAAAGGTGGAAGGCTCGGCCTTTCTAGCCTGGTATTTTGTTCGACCTTTGCTGCCTAAGTTTCGGCTACCAGTGTTATGTTCCATAAATGAGCGCTCCTAACATGCTTGGGGTTGTTATGGGGACCCCCTAGATTCTCGTTTTGGGATAAAGTGTAGCGACCCGACCTGAAACGGCCAATTCTCTTGTGTTTCTGTACCATCCCAAGATCATGCTGGTACACACACAGTACATCAATGTATATATCGAGAGTTCAATCAAACAACTTTATTAATCAGATCTCATATCGAGTACTTTATTACAATAAAGATTACAATAAAGAGGATGAAGGCCAACTCATGAGATAACTAAAATAAGACTAGCGGAAGCTTCAAAGGTAGTTGAGTCCATCTGACTCCAGGGCATATCACCGAGCATGGATCGTGACCTCACTCCTGGTCGGAAAAGTACTCTGCAACATGACACATTGCAGCCGTGTAGGTCAGCATATTGAATATGCCGGCAAGTCACAAAGAGAGAGTTAAAAAATATCATCTATACTATATGCATATATGGCAGGTGGGGCTGTAGTTTTTAGCGGAAAAGCAAAGCTTTCACCTACAACAAGAGAGGGCTAAAAGCAAAATTTTACTACATTGTTGGTTGTTAATGAGATGGTTCCACCAACCATATCTCATACCCACGTTGTCAATAATACCCACATCATTAATATTATTTTTGTTGAGAATTCCAGATAATTTTAGTTCCTTTGGCTCAGGTTGTCCATGATCGTAGACACGACTAATCAATTAGGTTAGGGCACTCTGCAGAGTTTTGCACACATTCCCCACAAGATTTGATCGCCTTCGGGGGATTCCTCAAACTTCAAGTTGTTCGAGAACCGGATGATCAAAACATGGTCTTCCAACGGGTTCCACTGATCCACTATCGGTGCTCATCCAATCCGACCATTCTTCTACATCTCATAGCACCGCCTGTCCACAGTCACCACGTTGTCCAACCAAAAGAGAGCCCATAATGACCCTTGGCTGTGCACGTAAGCCTTGGGTCTTGAAGCATACATTCATCTCTTTGTGTCTGGGTGAAGCCTTCCGCAACATCTCATGGCGCTTCCCCATGCATCCCGGGTCCTCCGCTGGTTTTCCCCAGGGAGCCCATGTGAACAATCCTTCACCTAGAGGTGTATTGCATCACGAGGTCTCAAAAAGTCTTGAAATATCCGGTCTTGATTATTATGTACTCATGACACTCGTGATAAACACTCAACTAAAACCCCGTCTACTAAAAGCATAGCAAAATAAAATTTATTGTCCCGGGCCAAGTAACAAGGGTGATGGGTGCCAACCACATGATACTACATCAAGAAACAATTTTTTCGAGTACCTACTTTGCATGCAATAGGTGAAGAAGGTAGAACTAGATGCATATAAAACATAGGTAAAACATGATCAACGTGACTTGCCTTGTTGACGACTGTCGAACTCGAGCACTTCTAGATAACAAGCTTCGCACTCCGGATGATCCAAGGAAACAATAATTTCACACAATAAGCAATCACAATAGCAAGTAATCAAAATAAAGCAACCAACAAAAAGTAGCTAGAACATAAGAGAGAAAAATTGTCTTACAAGAACTAAAACAAATCTGTTTTGTTGAAAACCCCAAGATAAAATATCCTACAAATTATTAAATTAAACCTATTGATAAATAAGATCACTAGTGATGAGTAGCAAAAAGAATCAACTAAAAATCTATTTTTAAACTCCAGATATTAACAGAACAAGATTTAAACCAAATCTGTTTAAATTCAAAATTTAAATTTTCAGAAATGGTCAAATTTTATATCTACAGCAACTACAAGAAAATTTTGATCCAATGCAAAAAGAATCACCTAATTTGGAGTTATAGAATAAAAATTATATGGATTCTAAAATTTGGATCAAATCTATTTTCAGAATTAAAAACAAAAAAAGAAAAAAGACTAGGCTACGTGGCCGGTTTCTGTTGGCCGTAATCTGTGCGCGATTTAGGCTAACTAGTGGACGGTCGCAAATTAGAGAAAACCTATACGGTTAAAACTCACTAGCAGAAAACCGAATGGTTTTCTAAAACAAAACAAAGGGGTATTGCGGCATCTGCTCTAAAGCGTAGAACTTAAATCCTACGGTGGAGAAGTAGAGGAGGGGCTCACCGTGGTTGCAGGAAAGAATTTCGGCAAGCTGCTCCGACCGAAGGTGAGGGTGGCGACTAGGGCGGCTATGGTGGCAGAAGGCGACCGGGGGGGGGGGTGGTCCAGGAGGCGGAGGAGGGTCGTCGACGTCCTTTGGTGGCGTCGGGCGGCGTTGGGGGCGATGGAGTGGCGCGGCAGGAGCTCGTGGAGATTCGGCCTGCAGCTACTCCGGCGAGCTGGCGGGGGCAGCGTGAGGTGTGGGGAGGAGTGTATCTCAGGGAAAATGGAGTGCGGAGGGGTCAGTGACTTATATAGGGATCTCGGGGGCGATGGGAGGGAAGGTGATCGCAAGATTGGGCGCGGGATCCGGCGAGGTCGGTTCCTGGAAGGTACTCGTGCATAGAGAAGGAAGGTGACGGGAGGTAGGGGATGTAGAGTATCGGGCCGGATCCTATTTCCCATCGGGCCCAGATGGCTTTCCAAATAAAGATGATTCGGTTACCTTTTAATAAAAACATGAAAGAAAGCTATGAAAAGGAATTAAATCTTTTTCCAAAAATATAAGTGTTATATATCGAAATGATCAGAAAAATATTTCCCACCACGTGGACATTTTATTTTTCACAAAATATTTTTTTAATAAAATTATTATTTTTTAAATCCAAAAAAATTCCAAATTTTGCCTTTAAAATTTTTGGCACTCTTTTTCTATTGACCTTTTTTTGGGTGTCATGCTACCTCCTCTCTTTCTTGCTTGGCAAGTATTTGTCAGGAATTTTTGGGTGAAATTTCTTGTGCCAAAATAAAATTCAAATAAAAAACCAAAGGAAAATTTAAATGCCACATTCATTCAAATAAAATGCATAGATTCTTAGCTACAATTGTAAAACATTCCAAATTGAAAATTTGGGATGTTACAAACCTACCCACCTTAAGATGAATCTCGCCCTCGAGATTCAGATTGGCTAGAAAATAGGTGCTGGTGGTCTCGACGAAGATCTTCTTCCCGTTCCCAGGCGGCTTCTTCCTCGGTGTGATGACTCCACAATACCTTGAAAAACTTGATGATCTTGCTACGAGTAACTCTATTGGCAGTCTTGAGAATCCTGACGAGTTTCTCCTCAGAAGTCAGATCACTTTCAAGCTGTATGGCCTCTAGGGGCACTGTGTCTCTCAACGGAATATCAGCCATCTCAGCATGGCATTTCTTCAACTGGGAAACATGGAAAACATAGTGAACTCCAGTCAATCCTTCCGTCAATTCTAGCTTGTATGCAACCTCCCCCTATGTTCAAGAATTTTGTAGGGGTCAATGAATCGGGGTGCTAACTTTCCTTTTACTCCAAATCTCTTGATTCCTTGAAATGGCGACACACGAAGGTATGCTCGGTCTCCCACGTTGTATGTTACTTCCTTGCATTTTCTATCATTATAACTCTTTTGTCTGGACTGACCTATCTTGAGTCGGTCAAGAATCAACTTGACCTTCTCTTCAGAATCTCGGATGAGGTCGGGACCAAAAAGTTTCCGGTCTCCAACACCATCCCTCATCAATGGCGTTCTGCACCTCCTTCCGTATAAAGCTTCGAAAGGGGCCATCTTCAGACTGGTCTGATAGCTATTGTTGTATGAGAACTCGAAGTAAGGCAAATTGTCGTGCCAGCTAGACCCATAGTCTAGTGCACAGGCTCTCAACATGTCCTCTAGAATCTGATTGACTCTCTCGGTCTGTCCATCGGTCTGTGGGTGAAAAGCTATACTGAACTCTAATCTCGTTCCCTAGGTTTCGTGTAGTTGATGCCAAAACTTTGACGTGAATTGGGTTCCTCTATCTAACACGATACTCTTCGGAACTCCATGCAGACATACAATCCTGGTCATATATATCTTGGCCAGCTTAGCACTCGTGTAGGTAGTCTTCACGCTACCTTGGTCAAACGATCGACCACTACCCAGATAGAATCATAACCTGAACGGGTCCTCGGTAAGCCTGTGATGAAGTCCATACCAAGCTTCTCCCATTTCCACTCGGGTATCGCAAAGGTTGAAGTAATCCTGCTGACTTATGATGTTCGGCATTTACTCGCTGACAAACATCACATATAGCTACATACTCAGCAATATCCTTCTTCATTCCTGTCCACCAGCAACTTTCCTTTAAGTCCAGATACGTCTTGGTGTTGCCTGGATGTATCGAGTACGGGGAATCGTGGGCTCCCTGAAGTATGAACTTCCTGAGTTCAGGATCATTGGGCACATAGATACGGTCTTCAAACCATATAGTTCCGTGTTCATCCTCACGAAAACCTTTAGCCTTCCCGTCATTCATTCTTTGATTTATCTTAGCTATCTCCTTGTCTGACTTCTGTGCTTCACGGATTTTTCCGGTCAAGGTGGACTGAATCTCCAGCGTGGATACATATACTCTTGGAACTATCTCCAACTTGAGCTCTCTAAGATCGTCGGTTAACTCCTGGGGTAATCCTCCCGCTATGAGCGTGTTCACATAGGTCTTACATCTCAATGCATATTCTACAACATTTGCCTTCCCTCGGTGATAGTGCAATCTCATGTCATAGTCCTTGATCAACTCTAGCCATCTCCTTTGTCCGAGGTTCAACTCCTTCTCTGTGAAAATATATTTCAGGCTCTTGTGATAAGTGTAAATATCACAGCTATTTCCGATAAGGAAGTGTCTCTAGGTCTTGAGAGCGTGCACTACGGCTGCTAACTCCAAATCATGTGTGGCATAGTTCAACTCATGAGTTCGGAGCTGTCTGGATGCATAGGCTACAACTTTTCCTTCTTACATGAGTACTCCTCCAAGTCCTTGACGTGATGCGTCACAATACACCTGGAAGTCCTTTCGAATGTTCGGCAATATCAGCACTGGGGCTGTAACCAAACGTTTCTTCAACTCTTGGAAACTGGCTTCACATTCCTCGGTCCAATTATACTTGGACTCCTTCTTTAACAACTGTGTCATGGGCTTGGCAATCTTTGAGAAGTTCTCGATGAACCTCCGGTAATATACGACAAGTCCGAGAAAACTGCGGATCTCCATAACTGAGGTGGTGCTAACCATTTGGTGACTACTGCAACCTTGGCGGTATCCACTTCTATTCCGTCTCCCGAAATAACGTGTTCGAGGAATCCGACTTCCTTCAACCAAAATTCACATTTGCTGAACTTCGCATACAACTGATGCTCTCAAAGCTTCTCCAAAACTAGACGCAAGTGTTCCTTGTGTTCTTCCTTGTTCTGGGGGAATACCAGTATGTCATCGATCAACACCACGACAAACTTGTCCAGATATTCCATAAATACCATGTTCATCATACTCATAAAATATGCAGGAGCATTAGTCAAACCAAATGACATGATTGTGTATTCATATAGACCATACCTTGTGGTGAAGGCTGTCTTGGGTATATCCTGTTCACGAATTTTCAACTGATGATACCCTGATCTAAGATCGATCTTGGAGAACACTCGGGCTCCAACTAACTGGTCAAACAAATAATTGATCATCGGCAAGGGATACTTGTTCTTGATGGTCACCTCGTTCAATGCACGACAATCGACTACCATTCTCAAGGATATATCCTTCTTCTCTACCAAGAGAACTGGGGCTCCCCAAGGTGACAAACTTGGGCGAATATACCCTTTGTCTAGTAACTCCTTTATCAGCTTCTTGATTTCTTATAAATCATTTGCGGGCATCCGATAGGGTCTCCTGGATATTGGGGTTGTCCCTGGTAATAACTCAATCAGAAACTCAATCTCCCTATCCGATGGCATGCCTGGCAATTCCTCCGGAAATACATCTGGGAAGTCTTATACGATCGGCACTTCCTCCTGAACAACTCCCGTGAAAGAATTCACACGTTTACTCTGTGGTGGGCGTTGGGAAACGTACTTAATCCGTTTTCACTCTCGGGTGGTGAGCAAAATAGACTTAAGGGCATAATCAATGTTTCCTTCATACTTGGTGAACCAATCCATGCCTAGGATTACATCCAATCCCTGTGACTCTAATACAATGAGGTCGGTGGGAAATTTATGCTTTCCGATGTTGAGGCTCAAAGCATGGCATCCTATCTCGGTTCTCATAATGCCCCTGGGGAACTGACTTTAATGGGCTGACTGAGGGTTCTAGTTGCTAAACTATACTTTTCCACAACTACCCTTGATATGAATGAATGTGTTGCACCAGAATAAAAAAGTACTAGTACTGGACGTGAATTTAGCAAAAACTTACCAACGACCGTATCGGGGTGATCATAGACCTCTTCAACATCAATGTGCTTCACCTGAGCTCGGGGAAAAGGATTGGGCTTCCTTGCTGTTGAGTTGCCATTGTCGTTTCCATTTCCCAGCTTGTTCTGGGGACATTCACTGGCATAGTGTCCCGTCTTCTGGCACTTGAAGCAGGTAATATGGTTCAGATCCTTCTGAGTTAGAGTGGGATGGTGTTGAGTACCATTACCTCCATTGCCATTCTTGAAGTTGCCGCCGTTGCGGTTGTTCCCATTTCCTCCATGGTTGTGGCCTCCATGGTTATGCACTGGATGGTTATGGTGGGTGTGTCCTCCAAACTAACGAGATCATGTTCCAGTATTCCCTGATTAGGGGGTGTAACAGGGCTTCTGCTGAACTCCAAAATTGAACTTCCCATGTCCATACTTCTGTTTGCGGTTCTAAATAAGCTGTTGTTTCCCCTCCAAGATGATGGCCTTATCTACCAGCTCTTGGTAGTTGTTGAAGTTGCCCACGGTCAGCTGAATGCTCAACTCATCATTGACTCCTTCCATGAACTTCTCCTTCTTGGCCGCATCATCGGCCACATCTCCAGGTGCATATCGGGCGAGCATGCTGAATTCATCAACATACTAAGCCACAGAGCGATTTCCCTGGCGTAAGTTGCGAAACTCATGCTTCTTCAGACTCATGGCTCCAGCTGAGACATGAGCGGTGCGAAATGCTTTCTTGAACTGTTCCCAAGTCACACCAGCAATGGGGTATGTGGTGGTGTAGTTCTACCACCATGAAGCTGTGCGGCCTTCATGTTGATGTGCGGAAAAGCGCACCTTCTCAGCTTCAGTACATCCAACAGTGATTAGTTCCCTCTCCATATTGCAGAGCCAATCATCTGCCACAATTTTCTCAACGCTGCTGGAGAAAGTCAGAGGGTTCAACCTCAGAAAACGGGTGAGATTGTCAGCCTGGGGTGGATGATGGTTGTTGTTATTGTTCTGCTTCCGAATGATCAACTGCATCAGGGTATGCTGTTGTTGGATCACTAAATGTCTAAAGAATTATCATACCCATATGAAAGCATAAAATAAGGGTCTAAAGAGAAAATACACTACCCATATGAAATGCAACAAACAATTATCACACCACTCATTTATTCATTAATCATCTCAAAAGGTTCAAACACGGGGATACAAGTTTGCATAACCTAAACATCGGCCTAAACGTTTAACGATAAGATAAGTTGGTGGACTTGTCTATGTGCCCTCCTCAGAAATGCATGGTGGTGGGTTCCTCGGTAGTCCTCCTTGTTGCTGATCAAGGGGCTATGTCTCCTTCAGGGTGAAGATTTTCGCCCATGTCCAATTCTTCCTCCAGATATGCAACGCGAGCCTTCAACTTCTCGATCCTCTCCAGGAAGTCCTTCACCTCCAATTCGTGCTTGTAGTGGGCTTCTCGGGCTTCTTCTTCGTGGTCGAGTTTGCGGAGTGACAGTAACTTGATCTTCCTTGTGTCCTTGATTACACGAAGCTCCAGAGTCCCAATGTGTGTCTCCAAGGTCCGGGCATAGGACAGGAGAGCGTCTTTAGTCTTGGTCGTGATTATTTCTTCATCTGCTCCTCTCTGGAGACCGTGAATAAGTCCGGTGAAATGGGACAGCCTGTGTACACCTCCTTGATACGTCCAAGTGCACAGTGAACCACCATGTCCCTTTCTAGAATCCAGCTGGGTGCGATGAACTTGAAGTCCACACGTTCTGTGCGCGGTTGAAAGTTCTTCTAGGGATGTGCACCTCAATCCTGTAGCATGCATCTGCCGGGTAAGACGATGTAGGTTTTCCGGTGATGGTTGGCAAAGCAATCCTTAAGTCCTTGGTGATCTGCATGAGCTCCTTTCTGAAGGGCATTGTTGCGTCGGGTTGGCAAAACTATGTGACCTTAACTGGGATGAAGGTGGCCATTTGAAAATATTGGAAGATCGGAGAGAAGTCAGAAATGAGCAGAAGAGAAATATAGAACAATTATAGATATAAGAAAATAGTTTTCTTCCTAAGGCTTTTCCAATCCTAGAGGTTACGCCCTACGGTCAGCGTGTGCTCTGATACCATATCTGTAGCGATCCGACCTGAAACGACCAAGTCTCTAATGTTTTTGTACCATCCCAAGATCATGTTGGTACACACACAATACATCAATGTATATATCGAGAATTCAATCACACAACTTTACTAATCAGATCTCATATCGTGTACTTTATTACAATAAAGATTACAATAAAGAGGCTGATGGCCAACTCATGAGATAACTAAAAGAAGACTAGCGGAAGCTTCAAAGGTACTTGAGTCCATCTAACTCCAGGGCATATCACCGATCGTGGATCGTGACCTCACTCCTGGTCGGAAAAGTACTCTGCAACATGACACGTTGCAGCCATGTAGGTCACCATATTGAACATGCTGGCAAGTCACAAAGAGATAGGTAAAAAATAATCATCTATACTATATGCATATATGGCAGGTGGGGCTGTAGTTATTAGCGGAAAAGCCAAGTTTTCTCCTACAACAAGAGAGGGCTAAAAGAAATTTTTTACTACATTGTTGGCTATTAATGAGATGGTTCCACCAACCATATCTCATACCCAAGTTGTCAATAATAGCCACATCATTAATATTATTTGTGTTGAGAATTCCAGATAATTTTAGTTCCTTCGGCTCAGTTTGTCCATAGCTGTGGACACGGCTAATCGATTAGGTTAGGGTACTCCGCAGAGTTTTGCACACGTTCGCCACAAGATTTGATCGCCTCCGGTGGATTCCTCGCACTTCAAGGTGTTTGAGAACCGGATGATCAAAACATGGTCTTCCAACGGGTTCCTCTGAGCCACTGTCGGTGCCCATCGAATCCTACCGTTCTTCTACATCTCGTAGCACCTCCCGTCCAGAGTCACCACGTTGTCCAACTAAGACAGAGCCCATAATGACTTGTGGTTGTGCACGTAAGCCTTGTGTCTTGAATCATCCATCCATCTCTTCGTGCTTGGGTGAAGCTTTCCGCAAGATGTCATGGCGCTTCCCCATGCATCCCGGGTCCTCCGCTGGTTTTCCCCAGGGAGCCCATCTGAACCATCCTTCACCCAGAGGTGTATTACATAACGAGGTCTCGGAAAGTCTTGAAATATCCAGTCTTGATTATTAAGTACTCACGACACTCTTGATAAACACTCAACCAAAACCCCGTCTACTAAAAGCATGGCAAAATAAAATTTATCGTCCCGGGCCAAGTGACAAGGGTGATGCGTGCCTACCCCATGATACTACATCAAGAACCAATTTTTCCGAGTACCTACTTTGGATGCAATAGGTGAAGAAGGTGGAACTAGATGCCTATAAAACATAGGTAGAACATGATCAACGTGACTTGCCTTGTTGACGACTGTCGAACTCGAGCGCTTCTAGGTAACAAGCTTCGCACTCCGGATGATCTAACAAAAAAATAATTTCACACAATAAGCAATCACAATAGCAAGTAATCAAAATAAAGCAACCAAAAAAAGTAGCTAGAACATAAGGGAGAAAAATTGTCTTACAAGAACTAAAACATAATCTGTTTTGTTGGAAACCCCAAGATAAAATATCCTAAAAATTCTGAAATTAAACCTACTAATAAATAAGATCACTAGTGATGAGTAGCAAAAAGAATCAACTAAAAATCTATTTTTAAACTCCAGATATTAACAAAACAAGATTTAAACCAAATCTGTTTAAATTCAAAATTTACATTTTCAAACATGGTCAAATTTTATATCTGCAGAAACTACAAAAAAGTTGTGATCCAATGCAAAAAAGAATCAACTAATTTGGAGGTATAGAATTAAAGTTATAAGGATTCTAAAATTTGGATTAAATCTGTTTTCGGAATTAAAACAGAAAAAAAGACTAGGCTCCGTGGCGGGTTTCTATTGGCTGTAATCCGTCCGCATTTTAGGCTAACTAGCGGACGGTCGCAAATTAGAGAAAACATATTCAGTTAAAACTAACTAACAGAAAACCGAATGGTTTTCTAAAACAAACCGAAGGGGTATTCCGACATCTAATATAAAGCATAGAACTTAAATCCTATGGTGGAGAAGAAGAGGAGGGGCTCACCGTGGTTGCAGGAAAGAATTCTAGCGAGCTGCTCCGACCGAAGGTGAGGGTGGCGACTGGGGCGGCTACGGTGGCATAAGGCGGCGGCGGGGTGGTCCAGGAGGCGGAGGAGGGTCGCCGGCGTCCTCTGGTGGCGTCGGGCGGCGCTGGGGGCGATGGAGTGGCGCGACAGGAGCTCCTGGAGCTTCGGCCTGCACCTACTCCGGCGAGGCGGGGGCAGCGTGAGGCGTGGGGAGGAGTGGATCTCGGGGAAAACGGAGTGCGAAGGGGTCAGGGACTTATATAGGGGCCTCGGGGGCGACGGGAGGGATGGGGATCGCGAGATCGGGCGCGGGATCCGACGAGGTCGGTTCCTGGAAGGTGCTCGTGCACAGAGAAGGAAGGTAACGGGAGGTAGGGGATGAAGGGTATCGGGCCAGATCCTATTTCCCATCGGGCCCAGGTGGCTTTCCAAATAAAGATGATTTGGTTACCTTTTAATAAAAACAGGAAAGGAAGCTATGAAAAGGAATTAAATATTTTTCCAAAAATATAAGTGTTATATATGTAAATGATCAGAAAATATTTCCCGTCACGTGGACATTTTATTTTTCACAAAATAAAAAACTTAAAAAAATATATTTTTTAAAAAATCAAATAAAAATCCAAATTTTGCCTTAAAAAAATTCGCACTCTTTTTCTACTAACATTTTTTGGGGTGTCATGCTACCTTCTCTCTTTCTTGGTTGGCAAGTATTTGTTAGGAAAATTTGTGGCTGAAATTTCTTGTGCCAAAATAAAATTCGAATCAAAAACCAAAGGAAAATTCAAATGCGACATTCATTCAAATAAAATGCATAGATGCTTAGCTACAATTGTAAAACATTCCAAATTGAAAATTTGGGATGTTACATAAAGCTTATTTGCAAAGGCCCAACATTGGTACTATATTTTCCCAACATAATAATTTTGTTAATACTAAAAACATAGGGCGTCATGAACCCGAGGAGTAATTCAACATAATACATGGAGGGCCAGTGCTGGTCCAAAACAGAGCAGCTTATTAACGCTACGTGGGGAAACTTGACGTTTGGCGTGGTAACCATTTCTCATCCGTCGTGTCCTGAGAATGAGATACGCGGCTCCTATCGGGATGTCGGCATGTCGGGTGGCCTTGCTGGACTTGGTTTACCTTTCTCGAGCATCTTGTGTGAAGGATTCTGAGGATCCTTTGGGTTATCTTGAGGTTGAGGTTTTCCAATAGGAACCCGAGGAGATCACGGGTTTCCCTGATCGAGGTCATTCCGTCACAGCGTGTGGTAGTTTGTGATGGACTAGTTGGAGCACGCCTGCAGGGTTAAATCTTTCGGAAAGCTGTGCTCGCGGTTATGTGGCAACATGGATACTTTGTTTAACATCCGAATCTAGAAAACCTGAAGTAAACTTAATTAAAACTTCCCAACTGAGTGTGTAACCATGACTGTCTCTTTCGTGAGCTCCTTCTCCGGTCGAGGACACGGTGGGGTTATGATTGAAGTAAATAGCTGTTCAGAATCATTTATTTGATCAGCAGTAGTTCACGTGCGCTATGCGTAGATCATCCCCCTCTTATTCTTATACTCATAAGTAAGCTACCTCAAATAAATGCTTAGTCGCTTGCTGTAGCCTCACCACTTAACCATACCTCACCCATTAAGCTTTGCTAGTCTTGATACCTTTGGAAATGAGATTGCTGAGTCCCATGTGGCTCACGGATTACTACAACACCCGTTGCAGGTACAGGTAAAGAGCTACTTGACACGAGTTCGTTGATTGTTCATTTGGAGTTTCTTTTTCTTCTTCATCGATCTCGGATGGGTTCCAGGCCGACAGCCTGGGATAGCAAGGATGGACGTCGTTATTTTATCGTTTGTCTCCGTTCGTAGTCGGACCCTGTTCTTCATCATGATGATTGTATGTATTGTACTGATGTGACTCTGATGTAGATTGTGGCGAGTGTAAGCCAATTCCATATACTCATCTTTTCAGTACATGTACTTGTAACGATATCCATTCTTGCAAAACGACGAGATGTGTTTATATCCCTGTTGAGGCCCTCGCGCCAAAATAAGGATATGACCGCATCTAGGGCGTTACAAAAATTCTTGTTGGGAGTAAGCAATTCGAGGAAATCACACGCACGCAAGGATGGTTGCGGAAGAACCAAGGTGTTGGTTTTGAATGAAAGTTCAATGCCAATGGAGTTGAATGGGAGGAAGATCAATAATCCAAGGTGAAGTTTGTCCGTTGATACGTCCTTTTTGCATCATGAATTATTGTTGATATTTGTGGTATTCCTGTCCATTATTCTCTATTATCATACAATTCTTATGCCCTTTCTCTCTTAATATGCAAGGTCCGTCACAAAGAGGGAAATATCTGGAAACTGGAATTCTGGACCGGGAAATTGAGAAAAGGGCAGAAAAATCAACACACTCCAAATAACCTGAAATTTCTGGGAAAATTTGTTTGGACTATTTAAGAATTTTTGGTCCAAAAATATACCAAAGGGGGCACCTGTGGGCCACAAGGCAACACAACGTGGCCACCCTCTCGTGTGCCCTCATGCCTTATGGGCCCCCTGCTGGCCCTCTAACGTCCCTCTTCTCCTATGTGATGTGCTTTAACCTAGAAAAATCATAAGAAACCTTTTGGGATGAAGTGTCGTTGTCTCAAGGAAGAAACCTGGGCACATGCCCTTTTACTCTCTAGCAGAGAGATTTTGCCGGGGAAACTTCCCTTCGGGAGGGGGAAATCAAAGCCATCGTCATCACCAACGCTTCCTCCTTCATAGGAGGACCAATCGTCATCAACATCTTCATCACCACCACCTCATCTCCAACCCTAGTTCATCTCTTGTATTCATTATTTTTCTCAAAACCTCAGACTCGTACCTGTGGGTTACTAGCTGTGTTGATTACATCTTCTAGTTGAGGCTTGTTGGATTACTTGGTGGAAGATATTATGTTCAGATACTTAATTATTATTATTACACCTCCGATATTGAACATGTTGATGAGGTGTGAGTAGTAACTATTGTTCCTGAGGACATGGGAGAAGTCTTGTTATAAGTAATCATATAAAATTGTTATTCGTTCGATATTATGGTGATATATATGTTGTTACTTATCTTAGTGGTGTCATGTAAACGTCGGCTACATGACAGTTCACCATGTTATAGACCTATGGGAAATAATTGTGGAGTAGCAAGTGTATGATGGGTTGCGAGAGTGGCAGAAGCTTAAATCCCAGTTTATGCGTTGCTTCATGAGGGGATGATTTGGATCCACAAATTTAATGCTATGGTTAGATTTATCTTAATTCCCCTTCATAGTTGCGGATGCTTGTGATAGTGGGTAATCATAAGTTGGTTATTTGTTCAAGTAAGAACAACACCTTAGCACCGGTCCACCCACATATCAAATTATCAAAGTAGCGAATGTGAATCAACTCAATATGATCAACATGACTAGATAGAAATTCCCATGTGTCCTCGGGAGCGCTTGCTTTATATAAGAGTACTTTCAGGCTTGTTCTTTGCAACAAAAAGGATTAGGATACCTTGATGCACCTTTTCTACTATTTTTTTACTTGTCACTTGTTTTGAATTATCTTGCTACAAAATTATCTATCATTGTTAGTTACATGTCTTGCAGAGAACACCTTGGTGAAAACCGCTTGTCATTTCCTTTTGCTCCTCGTTGGGTTCGACATTCTTACTTATCAAAAGGGCTATGATTGACACCCCATACTTGTGGGTCATCAATTCTCTTTTCGGGCTCTCTTGCCGGAGAGTGAAGCGCCTTTGGTAAGTGGAAATTGGTAAGGAAACATTTTTGATGTGTGGTGAAATTTACTGTTGCTTGTCACTATGAATGGTCACCCATTGAGGGCCTGTTCAGGGCATATTCTCCTCAAACGGAAGTTGAGGAAGTTGTTCTTCAACCGACTAAACCTACTGAAAATATTTATTATAAGATTCCTTCGGGTATGGTAGAGAAACTGTTGGCTAATCCTTATAATGGCTCAACTCATCCTCATTTATTTGATATATGTCGATGAGATTTGTAGATTGTTTAAGCTTTCAGGTCTACACACACACAAATCTAAGAAGAAAGTTTTCCACTTATCTTTGTAGGGAAAAGCATTAATGTGGTACAGGCTATTGATATTGGATCATGGGGCTCAATCGCTTGAAGCTGGAATTTCATCAGAAGTTTTATCATGTGCATCTAATTCATCATGATCGGAATTTTAGTTATAATTGTTGGCTTCATGAAGGAGAAAGTATCGCTCAAGCTTGGGGAAGCTTAAATATATGATGCACACTTTCCCCAACCATGGCTCTCTGCAGAATTGATTATACAAAAATATTATGCTCGACTTTCTCATGATGATGAAACATTACTCGATTCTTGTGCTACTGGTTCCTATATGATGGAGACTATTGAATTCAAATGGGATCTTCTAGAAAAGATTAAACACTACTCTAAAGATTGGGAATTAGATGAAGGTAAAGAATCGGGTATTGACTCCATAACAGCAGACCTTCCCTTGCAACGACACCAGAAGAATGCTGCTAGCACTCTCCGGCAATCGAAACTTAGAAGAATGTTGTTGACGGCCCACCAGCGCGTAGGATCGTAGCAGTTTTCGAGGGTAGAGTATTCAACCCAAATTTGTTGGTTCGCCAGACAGGAGGTGAGAGGATACACTCAAGTATTAGCAGCTGAATATTTCAGATTCAACCACACCTGAAAGATTAGTATGTGCAAGCAAAGTATCAGTAGCAAAGTAGTATGATAACAACGGTGTCAGAAACGATCTATTGACGGCAGACTATACCTAACTGACGTATCAATGGCGCCAAGTTGCCTCGTTGACGGAAATTGTCAGTTCTCGTCAATGACAAGCGAACCAAGATTATAGCAGGTAGCAGCAGTGTAACGAGCAATAGCAGCGGCAAGGAACAACAGTAGTGACAGCAGTAGCAAGTAGCAATTGTAGCAAGCGACAGTAGTAGCAACAGTAGCAGCAGAGCAAGACAAGTAACAACAGTAACATCAGTAGTAACAGCAGTAGAGCAAGGCAAGTAAAAGCAGTAACAACAGTAGTAACAGCAGCAGAGCTAGACAAGTAATAGCAGCAGTAGGACAAACTCGTAGGCAATGGGTCGGTGATTTGTTTGGATGATATTCATCATGCAACAGTTATAACACGGAGAGATATGTGGCTAGCTCTCGTTCGTCAATGTGATGTAGGCATGCATTCCGTGTGTCATCATACGTGCTTAGGGAAAAGAACTTGCATGACATCTATTGTCCATCCCTCCCGTGGCAGCGGGGTCCTAATGGAAACTACGGGATATTAAGGTTCTCCTTTTAATAAAGAACCGGACCAACGCATTAGCACTTGGTGAACACATGAACTCCTCAAACTATGGTCATCACCGGGAGTGGTTCCGGTTATTGTCACTCCGGGGTTGCCGGATCATAACACATAGTAGGTAACTACAACTTGCAAGATCGGATCTAAAACACACATATATTAGTGACAACATAATAATTTCAGATCTGAAATCATGGCACTCGGGCCCTAGTGACAAGCATTAAGCATGGCAACGTAGTAGCAACATCAATCTCAGAACGTAGTGGAACTAGGGATCAATCCCCATCAAAACTAACTCGATTACATGATAGATCTCATCCTACTCATCACCGCCCAGCGAGCCTACGAATAGATTACTCACGAACGACGAAGAGCTTCATGGAATTGGAGAGGGAAGAAGGTTTATGATGATGATGGCGACGATTTCTCCTCTCCGGAGCCCAATACGGACTCCAGATCTGCCCTCCAGATGGACAACAGGTTGTGGCGGCGCCTCCGTATCGCAAACGCGATGAAATCTTCTCTTTTTATTTTTTCTGGGACGAAAGTGAACTTATAGAGCTGAGATTGGGGGCGGCAGAGCCTTGTGGGCCCCACAAGCTTGCCCACCGCCACCAGGGGGTGGCGGAGGTAGGGCTTGTGGCCCACTGGCCCACCCCCTGAGGTGGATCTTCACGCAGGTATTTTCCATATTTTCCAAAAACGATCTCCGTAAATTTTCAGGACGTTCGGAGAACTTTGGTTTCTGCACAAAAATAACACCAAGGCAATTCTGCTGAAAACAGCGTCAGTCTAGGTTAGTTCCATTCAAATAATGCAAATTAGAGTCCAAAACAAGGGCAACAGAGTTTGGAAAAGTAGATACGATGGAGACGTATCAACTCCCCCAACCTTAAAACCTTGCTTGTCCTCAAGCAACTCAGTTGACAAACTGAGAGAGAAAGAAAAACTTTGACAAAGTCTGTTTGATCTTGTTGTTGCAACTATGTCTAACTCATAACCAGAATTTTAGCAAGATCACAGGTTAACCACATAAGCAAGTGACACAAAGGTCTCACGGTAAACTAATATCAATGGCATAATCAGCTAACGAGCAAATAATAATGAGTTTCAAATACCAACACTTCAATCAAAACATGTATGAAACAATATGAATAGGTGGTATCTCGCTAGCTCTTTCTGAGACCGTAAAACATAAATGCAGAGCACTTTCAAAGATCAAGGGCTGACTAAACATTGTAATTCATAGCAACGAAGATCCAGTCATAGTCATACTCAATATCAATCAAAAGCAAAGCATAGAAATGGCAGAGGTGCTCTCTAATTGGTGCTTATATAAGAAGAGGATGACTCAATAGGAAAATAAATAGACACGTCCTTCGTAGAGGGAAGCATTGATTTGCAGAGGTGCCAGAGCTCATGCTTTGAAAACAGAGATAATAATTTTGGGTGGCATGCTTTCATTGTGAACGCAATGACCAAGAGTTCTCAATATCTTCCATGCTAGTCATGCTATAGGCGGTTCCCAAACAGAAATGTAAAGTTTTAACTCCCCCACCACCAATCAATCACACTCCACGGCTAGCCAAATCGTCGGGTACCGTCCATACTAACATCAATCCAGGGGGAGTCTTGTTTTACAGTAATGTTTTTTATTTAAGCGTGGAACTGGGCATTCCAATTACCGGCCCCTTTCTCGTGAATGACAGTGAATAAACACATGTCGAGGATAACACTCCTAGCATGGAAGATACCAATAGCCCCCTGTCACCACATGAGCGGTTCGGGCATGCAAAATAGATTATTTCTTGAAGGTTCAAAGAATGGCACATGCAAATTTACTTGGAACGGCAGGTAGATACCGCAAATAGGTAGGTATGGTGGAATCTCATGGAAAAACTTTTGGGTTTATGGAAGTGGAGGCACAAGTTGTACTCCGCTTAGTACAAGTGAAGGCTAGCAAAAGACTGGGAAGCGACCAACTAGAGAGCGACAACAGTCATCAAGATGCAATGAGTTTGACTAACATTGGATGCAAGAATGAACAGGATATAAATCACCATGAACACGAACATCATAGAGGCTATGTTGATTTTGTTTCAACTACATGCATGAACATGCGCCAAGTCAAGCCACTTGAAACATTCAAATAAAAATACCATCCTTTCATTTGCACGATCGAACGATGAGAACGATAATAAGCGGATTGGACTAAGCTGAATCTGTAGGCAAACACAAAGGAGAAGACAAAGTAATATAGCTCTTTGAAAGCTAAACATGTAAGCAAGCACAAGATACTAAACATTGAAACCAATATCTTCTACCTTGACCCAAAGATAAAAGAACACTATTTACACGGGAAAGCTCCCAACAAGCAAAAGAAGAAAGAAAAATATTTTTGGGTATTCTCAAAAGGACACAAAACGAAAATAAACTAGCATGGATAATACAGTGGCAAAGTGTAAACACCGGCTAACAAAGTGAAAGCATAAGCAAGAATGTAAGGTCGGTGAGAACACGTACTCCCCCAAGCTTAGGCTTTTGGCCTAGCTTGGTCTACTCGCAAGGTGGGAAATAATCAGCTCCGGGATACTCTAGAGCAGACTGTGGATGCCACTGCTGTGTGAGCTCCTCTGGCTCCCACTGATAAACTGGCATCTGGTACTCGATTGGCGGCTCGGGCACGGGCGCCTGTGGTTGGGCCAAGCCCCAATATGCATAGATGTCCAAGGGCATAATAGTGTGCCTGCCTGCAAGAAGATCGAACAAAGAAGGAGCAGGCAAAGTAATAGTTTCTCGAGTACCCTGACTAAATACCAGGTTATAAATCATCCGTCTACTAGCATCTCTATCCAGAAAATCATGGCGAACCATGCTGTCATAATCGAGATATTTCTCAGGGAGAAGCATCTCTCCTTCCTCTCCCAGTCTAATGGGTATCTCAAAGTGTTTGGCAAGACGGGTAGCATAGATACCTCCGTAGACGACATCCTTGGAACGGTTGGTGTTCAACCGCTGGGCTACTATAACACCTAGGCTATAAGTCTTATCGTTATAAAGGCCTTCACGCAAAACCGCAAGGTCTGGAGAACTAAGTGATCCAGCCTCCCCACGGCCAATTAAACATTTTCCCACAAATAGTGAGAAGTACCGAAGCACGGGAAAATGTATGCTAGCAATTCTAGCGCGAGACACTCCTCTCTCTTCTCTGACATCAATAGAACCAATGAAATCCTCCAAGTCCCGTGGACGAGGGTCACGGATATCCCCAACATAAGGTAATTTGCATACATTGCAGAAATCCTGTAGTGTCATGCACTGGGGAACATCGTATATCATGAACTCAACCATGGGAGGATTCTTCCTCGGATAAAATTTGAAGCTTTGAACGAAAATATTGGTGAGGAGGAGGTATTGTGAGCACATATCTTCAACGAACGCAGTAAGCCAGCGTTCTCCACCAAGTAATAAAAGTCTTCATAAAGCTCGGCGACGCGCAAAAATTCATCACTTGGTCACTCGCACGCTCGAACTTCTGTGACTCGAGGGACTATGTACTTGGGGAGGTTCTTCTCATCCTCCTTGGGATTACGGCTTGAAGAGCCTCTCAAGAACCTCTTCATCTTTCCCTTTTTCTAGCTCTGAAAAATTCTGAAATTTTTAGAGACTTTGAAAGAAAACTGAATAAAGATTAACCCAACTTGTAGCAACTACTCCTACTAGTGCCTAGAGACCGTATCACGCGCTAAAACTACTTGGGACCAGCTAAAATCAACCATTGTAGCTCAAGAACAGGGTCACCAAGATAGCAAGAATACGCGAAGGATAAAGCACTTGAGCAAAAACTAATTGGACCAATGGAGGAGTCACTTACCAAGGAGTAATTTCCCCAAAACTGTTCGAAGAATGATGCTTTGAACAAGGAGATAGAAAATCACAGCCAAATGAGCAAGAACACGGTTTTGAGCTTAGAAACAATTTTTTCTGGAGGTGGAAGAAGAGGCTGGGAGCTGGAATGAATGGAGGGGGTCCCTATGGGCCCCACAAGCTTGCACTCTGCCACCAGGGGGGTGGCGGTGGCACGGCTTGTGGCCCACTGGTCTGGCCCCCAGGCCAGCTCTCAGGCCCAGTAATTTTCAGAAATTCCAGAAAAAATCATACTGAATTATCAGAACCATCGGAGAACTTCTATTTTCGAGGTATTTTTCTCTGGGACGCTAAAACAGAAAACAGGAAAAACTAAACTAATCTATCATTTTTCTTCTAAGCAACAGAAAATGAAAGCTTAAAACAGAGGTATGTGACTCATTGATTCATCTGTTTCATGGTCATCGAAGGAAATCCGTCAATGGGGTTGATCGAGTCCTCATGACAAAACCTTCTCGAATCGCAAGAGAGAATGGAGAATTTTCGAGTAGCCACTAAGTCACCTCAATGGGGATATGTATCTCCCCAACAAGCAAATCATACTTCATCTTGACACGAGGGATAGGGCATTCAAAGATCCCAATAAGAATCGATGAAGTCTTTTCGATAGCATTGATGCAATGTACTTGATATCGTTTCTTTGGAAAGTGCACAGTGTGCTCATTACCGTTGACATGGAAAGTGACATTGCCTTTGTTGCAATCTATAACATCCCCTGCAGTGTTTAAAAAGGGTCTTACGAGGATGACAACCATGGCATCGTCCTCGGGAATATCCGAGATAACAAAGTCTGTTAAGATAGTGGTGTTAGCAACCACAACACGCACATCCTGGCAAATGCTGATAGGGAAAGCAGTTGATTTGTCGGCCATTTGTAGAGAAATCTCAGTGGGTGTCAACTTATCCAATTCAAGTCTACGATAAAGAGAGAGCGGCATAACACTAACACCGGCTCCAAGGTCACATAAGGCAGTTCTTACATAGTTTCCTTTAATGGAGCAAGGTATAGTGGGCACTCCGGGATCACCAAGTTTCTTAGGAGTTCCACCCTTGAAAGTGTAATTGGCAAGCATGGTGGAGATCTCCAGATCTGGTATCTTCCGTTTATTAGTCACGATATCTTTCATGTACTTGCCATATGGAGACATCTTGAGCATATCAGTTAACCGCATCTGCAGAAAGATGGGTCTTATCATCTCAACAAAGCGCTCAAAATCCTCATCATCCTTTTTCTTGGATGGCTTAGGAGGAAAGGGCATAGGTCTCTGAACCCATGGCTCCCTTTCTTTACCATGCTTCCTAGCCATGAAGTCATTCTTATCATACTTTTTAGGTTTGGGTTATCAGCATTAACCGTAGGTTCAATCTCCACATCATCATCATTGCTAGGTCGAGTATTATTATGAACATCACTGTCCATATTGTCACCAGGTTCATGTTCATTACCAGATTGTGTTTGTGCATCACACGCAGAAATATCATTAGGTTCTTCAGGTGTGACAGTATTTGGTGAACTGGCATGTAGGTTTCTATCATCCTTCTTATTCTCCTTAGGATGATTGGGTGTATCAGCATTGATTCCTTGAGAATCTTGATCAATTCTCTTAGGATGACCTTCAGGATACAAAGGTTCCTGAGTCATTTTGCCTCCTCTAGTAATGACTCTGACAGAGTTGTCCTTTAATTCATTGAGCAAGTCATTTTGAGCTTTAAGTACTTGTTCTACCTGAGTAGTAATCATAGAGGCATGTTTACTCAGAAGCTTCAGATCATTGACATTTCTGTCTACACAAGCACTTAAATGGCTAAGCATACAAGTACTTTGTTCCACATGTCTGCTAACATAATCATTGAAACTCTGTTGTTTGGCAACAAAGTTGTCAAATTCATCAAAGCATAGGCTAGCAGGTTTGTCAAAAGGAATATCACTCTCATCAAACCTACATAGAGAATTCACTTCTACTACCTGTATCGGGTTATCGAGACCATGGATCTCTTCGATAGGTGGTAGATTTTTGACATCTTCAGATCTAATGCCTTTCTCTTGTATAGACTTCTTGGCTTCTTGCATATCTTCGGGACTGAGGAATAGAATACCTCTTTTCTTCGGAGTTAGCTTAGGAGGTGGTTCGGGAATAGTCCAAGCATTATCGTTGATCAAGATGTTATTCAGTAGAGTCTCAGCTTGTTCTACAGTTCGTTCCCTAAAAACACAACCGGCACAACTATCTAGGTGGTCTCTAGAGGCATCGGTAAGTCCGTTATAGAGGATATCAAGTATCTCGTTCTTCTTAAGAGGGTGATCAGGCAAAGCATTTTGTAGCTGGACGAGCCTCCCCCAAGCTTGTGGAAGACTCTCTTCTTGGAGTTGAGCAAAGTTGTATATTTCCTGCAAGGTAGCTTGCTTCTTATGGGCAGGGAAATATTTCTCACAGAAGTAATAGACCATATCCTGGGGACTACTCACACATCCACGAGCAAGAGAGGTGAACCAAGCTTTAGCGTCATCCTTTAGAGAGAAAGGAAACAACTTAAGGATGTAGTAGTGGCGGATCTTCTCCTCATTAGTAAAAAGGGTGGCTATATCATGTAGTTTGGCAAGATGGGCTACGACCGTCTCAGACTCATAACCGTGAAAAGGATAAGATTTGACTAGAGAGATTATCTCAGGGTCGACAGAGAATTCATAATCCTTATCGGTGATAAAGATAGGTGAAGTGGCAAACTTCGGGTCATATTTCATCCTAGCTTCCAGAGTTTTTTCCTTCCACTTGACAAGTAATTTCTCAGCGTCATAGGCATCCTTACACACAAGAAAAACCTCAGCTATCTCTCCCTCCATAAGGTAACCCTCATGTATATCAGGCAATTCATATGTAGGAGAGCTAGATCTAGCAGGAGCAAAAGCAAGTTCTAGCTCAATAGTATCGACAGTTTCAGAAGCATCACGAGCATTGGCAGTAACTCTAGCAATATGAGCATCACGGAATACCCCTAGTGGAACATCAGGCAAAGTAGTATCTCTAGCAATATCAAGCATAGCATCATCAGGCATAGCATCATTAGGCATAGTATCAAGCATAGCATCTCTAGCAGTAGCATCATAAGCATCATCAAGCACATGCGACATATCAAGATTTCTAGCAGGAGGTGATGTCGGAAACTTACTCATAACTGAAGGTGAATCAAGTGCAGAGCTAGATGGCAGTTCCTTACCTCCCCTCGTAGTTGAGGGCAAGACTTTGGTCTTCGGATCCTTCAGATTGTTCATAGTGATCAGCAGATATAAATCCCAAGTGACTCAGAGAATATAGCAATACCTCCCTGGCAACGACACCAGAAAAATGCTAACTCCGTAACAGCAGACCTTCCCTTGCAACAGCACCAGAAGAATGCCGCTCTCACTCTCCGGCAATCGAAACTTAGAAGAATGTTGTTGACGGCCCACCAGCTAGTGGGATCGTAGCAGTTTTCGAGGGTAGAGTATTCAACCCAAATTTGTTAGTTCGCCAGACAGGAGGTGAGAGGATCAGTAGCAAAGTATCAGTAGCAAAGTAGCTGAATATGTCAGATTCAACCACACCTGAAAGATTAGTTTCTGCAAGCAAAGTATCAGTAGCAAAGTAGTATGATAACAACGGTGTCAGAAACGATTTGTTGACAGCAGACTATTCCTAACATCGTATCAATGGCGCCAAGTTGCCTCATTGACGGAAATTGTCAGTTCCTGTCAACGACAAGCGAACCAAGATTGTAGCAGGTAGCAGTAGTGTAACGAGCAATAGCAGCGGCAAGGAACAACAGTAGTGACAGCAGTAGCAAGTAGCAATTGTAGCAAGCGACAGTAGTAGCAACAGTAGCAGCAGAGCAAGACAAGTAACACCAGTAACATCAGTAGTAACAGCAGTAGAGCAAGGCAAGTAAAAGCAGTAACAACAGTAGTAACAGCAGCAGAGCTAGACAAGTAATAGCAGCAGTAGGACAAACTCGTAGGCAATGGGTCGGTGATTTGTTTGGATGATATTCATCATGCAACAGTTATAACACGGAGAGATATGTGGCTAGCTCTCGTTCGTCAATGTGATGTAGGCATGCATTCCGTGTGTCATCATACGTGCTTAGGGAAAAGAACTTGCATGACATCTATTGTCCATCCCTCCCGTGGCAGCGGGGTCCACAAGGAAACTACGAGA